>NC_062548.1:37512384-38176276 GCF_016906955.1 Phacochoerus africanus
AGTTTCTAAGAAATTGTTGTATGTGAATCTTACTTTTGCTCCTCTATAGGTAAGACATTTCTTCCTTGGCTTCTGCCAAGATTTTATCTTTAATTTTCTGAAATTTAAATATGATGTGCCTAGGTGTATGTTTTTGGTATTTACCCTGCTTGCTTGGTGTTCCAAGCCTCTTGGATCTGTGGCTTGGTGTCTAACATTAACTTGGGGGAAATTCTTAGCCACTCTTACTTCAAATACTGCTGCTGTTCCTTTCTTTTTTTCCTTCTGGTGTTCCCATTATGCATATGTTACCCTCTTTGTAGTTGTCTTAGGTTTTTGGATAGTCTGGATTGCTTTTGTTTTCTTTTCTCCTTGCTTTTCCATTTTGGAAGTTTCTGTTGTCATATTCTCAAGCTCAGTGATTCTTTCCTCAGCCAAGTTTATTTTACTAATGAGCCCATCAAGGCATGCTTCAATTCTGTTAGTGTTTTTGATCTCAAGAATTTCTTTTTCTAAGAATTTCCATCTTTCTGCTTATATTACTCACCAGTTTGTGCATTTTGCCTACTATTTCCATTATAGCATATTAATCATAGTTTTAAAAAAATTCTTGGTCTAATAATTTGAACATTCTTCCCATATCTGACTCTGGTTCTAATGCATTTTCAATCTTTTCAAATTGTGGTTTTTGCTTTTCAGTATATGTCATAATTTTTTTGTTGTAAGGTAGACATGATGTCCTGGGTAAAAGGAACTATTGTAAATAGGCCTTTAGTAATGTGGTGGTAAAATGTGAGGGAAGGAGAAGCATTCTACTTATCTTATGATTATGTTTGTCTTTTAAGGAGCCTGTGCCCCTAGAATGTGAAATTCACTAATGCATCTCAGGGCCCAACACCCCCCCTTAGCTGGGACATGATGGCTAGAGGGGCTAGAGCTGGGTATTTTTTCTTCCTCCATGTGGAAGGCTAGAGGGAGCAGGTGTTGCATATTTAAGTGTGGGATTTAACATATGACACAAATGCACTTATCTATGAAACAGACTCACAGAAACAGAACAGACTTGTGGTTGCTGACGTGGAGGGAGGGTTGCGAAGGAACGGATTGAGAGTTTGGGATTAACAGATGCAAACTATTATATATAGAATGGATAAACAACAAGGTCCTACTGAAGAGCATAGGGAACTGTAGTCAACATCCTGTGATAAACTGTAATAGGGAGTTCCCATCGTGGCGCAGTGGTTAACGAATTTGACTAGGAACCATGAGGTTGTGGGTTCGGTCCCTGCCCTTGCTCAGTGGGTTAACGATCCGGCGTTGCCGTGAGCTGTGGTGTAGGTTGCAGACTCGGCTCGGATCCTGCGTTGCTGTGGTTCTGGCGTAGGCCGGTGGCTACAGCTCCAATTCAACCCCTAGCCTGGGAACCTCCATATGCTGCGGGAGCGGCCCAAGAAATAGCAACAACAACAACAACAAAAAAAGACAAAAAAAAACCGTAATAGAAAAGAATATGAAAAAGAATGTACATATATGTTTAACTTAATCACTTTGCTATATAGCAGAAAGCAACATAACATTGTAAAGCAACTATAATTCAATAAAATAAAAATTAAAAAAAATACAGGCATACCTCAGAGCTATTGCAGGTTCAATTCCAGACCACTGCAATATAAGCGAATATTTCAATAAAGTGAATCACGTGAACTTTTTTTTTCCTTTTCAGGGCTGCCCCATGGCATACTGAAGTTCCCAGGCTAGGGGTTGAATCAGAGCTGCTGCTGCTGGCCTGTACCACAGCCACAGCAATTTAGGATTCGAGCTGTGTCTGCAGCCTACACCAGTGCTCATAGAAACGCTGGATCCTTAACCCACTAAGCGAGGTCAGGCATCAAACCTGCATCCTCATGGACACTAGTTGGGTTTGTTACTACTGAGCCACAAGGGGAACTCCTCACAAACTTTTAGATTTGTCAGTGCATACAGTTATGTTTACTATATAGTAATGTATTGTAGAGTTCCTATATACTTCACTATATAGTACTGTATTGTGGTGTAGGTTGCAGACATGGCTTGGATTCCACATTGCTGTCGCTGTGGCACAGTGCGCAGCTATAGCTCCAATATGACCCCTAGCTTGTGAACTTCCATATGCTGCAGGTGTGGCCCCAAAAAGAAAAAAAAATACTGTACTGTATACTATACTGTACCCTATTAAGGGTGTAATAGCATTATGTCTAAAAAATATATATACCTTAATTTAAAAAATACTTTATTGCTAAAAAATGCTAACCATCCGAGCTCCTTCAGTGAGTCGTGATCTTTCTGCTGGTGAATGCCTTGTGTTGATGTTGATGGCTGCTGAATAATCAGGGTGGTGGTTGCTAAAGGCTATGGTGATTGTGGGAATTTCTTAGGGTAAGACAACAATGAAATATGCTGCATAAATTAATTCAAACAAGCGATCAATTTTTCTTTAGCATGTGATGCTGTCTGATAGCACTTTACCCACAGTAAAATTTCTTTCAAAATTGGAGTCGGTCTTCTCAAACCCAGCCACTGCTTTATCAACTAAGTTTATACAATATTCTAAATCCTTTGTTATCACTTCAACAGCCTTCACAAGATCTTTATCAAGAATAGATTCTATCTCAAGAAACCACTTTCTTTATCTGTTAAAGTTTTATCAGAGATTATCTTCAGGCTCCACTTCTAATTCTAGTTCTCTTGCTATTTCCTTCACATTGGCAGTTACTTCCTCCACTGAAGTCTTAAACCTCTCAGTCATCCATGAAGGTTAGAATCAACTTCTTCCAAACTCCTGTAAATATTTTTAATTTTGACCTCTTCCCATGAATCATGAATGTTCTTAATAGGTCTGGGATGGTGAATCCTTTCCAGAAGGTTTTCAATTTACTTTGCTCAGATCCATTGAAGGAATCACTATCTATGGCAGCTATAGTTTTTAAAAATACTTAAAAATGATACATTGAAGTGCCTTCTTGATTCAAGGGCTGCAGAAAGGATGCTGTGTTAGCAGGCATGAAAACAATATTAAATCTCTTTGTACATGTCCATTAGAGCTCTTGGGTGACAGGTGCATTGTCAATAAGCAGTAATATTTTAAGAGGCATCTTCTTCATGAGGAGTAGGTATCATTGTTCGCTTGAGTAAAATATTCAGAAATTCAAGCCAGGATGTACTGTCAGCCAGGCTTTGTTGCTCTATTTAGCCCAGGAAAAGAAGATTTAGCATAATTCTTATGGCCCCTAAGATTTTTGGAAAGGTAAATGAGTACTGGCTTCAACTGAAAAGTCATCTGCTGCTTTAGCCTCACAAAAGAGAGAGAGCCTGTCCTTTAAAGTTTTGAAGCCAGGCATTGACTTCTCTGTAGCTATCACATCCTGCATGGCATCTTCTTAAAATATAAAGTCGTTTCATCTACACCAAAAATCTTCTGCTTAGTGTAATCACCTTCATTAGTTACCTTTGCTAGATCTTCTGAATAGCTTGCTGCAGTTTCTATGTCAGCACGTGCTGCTTCACCTTGCACTGTTATGGAGACAGCTTCTTTCCTTAAACCTCATGAGCCAACCCCTGCAAGCTTTTTTTTCCAGCTTCCTTACTACTCTAAGTCTTCATAGAACTGAAGAATAAGAAGTATGCTCTAGATTAGGCTTTGGCTTAAGTGAATGTAGTGGTTGGTCTGATCTTATATCCAGACCAATAAACTTTTATATCAGAAATAGGGCTGTTCTGCTTTCTTATCACTCATGTGCTCTGCACTAGTATTTTTAATTTCCTTCAAGAACTTTTCCTTTGCATTCAGAACTTGGCTAACTGGTGCAAGAGGCCTAGTTTTTTGACCCTCTCAGCTTTCAACATGCCCTCCTCACTAAGCTTAATCATGTCTAGCCTTTGACTTAAAGTGGGAGACATGTGGCTCCTCCCCTTTCACTCAAACACTTAGAGGCCAATGTAGGGTTATTAATTGGCCTGATTTCAAAATGGTTATGTCAGAGTTCCCATCGTGGCTCAGTGGTTAACGAATCTGACTAGGGTTAAGGATCTGGCGTTGCCGTGAGCTGTGGTGTAGATTGCAAATGTGGCTCAGATCCCGAGTTGCTGTGGCTCTGGCGTAGGCCAGTGGCTACAGCTCCAATTCAACCCCTGGGAACCTCCATATGCTGTGGGAGCAGCCCAAGAAATGGCAAAAAGACAAAAACAAAAAAAAAAAACAAAAAAAAAATATGGTTATGTCTCAGAGAGTAGGGAGGCCTAAGGGAGGGAGAGATGGGGGAGTGGCTGCTCAGTGAAGCAGTCAGAACACACACATTTATTAAGCCCACTACCTTATATGGGTGTAGTTTGTGGCACTCCATAACAAGTCCATTAAAGATCACTGAACAGACCACCATGTGACACAAAAAAAACATGAAGTGAGCAAATGCTGTTGGAAAAATGATGCTAATTGTTTGATGCAGTGTTGCCACAAACCTTCAATTTGCAAAAAAAAAACCAAAAAAACAAAAAAACAAAAAAAAAAACAGTATCTATGATGCACAATAAAGCAAAGTGCAATGAAACAAGTCATGCCTGTATGTGATGCTATAAACATACCAGTGTGGCTAAAATGAAGAAGACAGATAATACCAAGTGTTGGCAAGGATATGAAATAAGTGTAACTTCGTACAACTTCTTTGGTAAAATGTTTGGTAGTATCTATTAAACCTGAAAACACACACCCTTTGACCTACCAATTCCACTTCCAGTCAAATGTCCAATAGAAATGTATATATATACATTCACCAACAGACATGTAAAGGAATGTTCAGAGCAGCACTAATCATAATTTCCCCAATCTGCATATAACTCAGATGCCCATCAACAGCTGTGAATGGAGTAAGGTGTGGGATATTCATATGATGGACATTATATAAGACAGTAATGAGAAGGAGCAAATTATTGTTACTAAGCAACAGCATGGATGAATCTCTTAACACAGAAAGTTGGGCAAAAGAGGCAAGACACCAAAGAGTTCATTAATATGATTACATTTATATAAACGTGAAGAGGAGACAAAAACAGTTTATGGTGTTAGCAGTCAGGATGACGTTTACTGAAGTCAGTGAAGGAGGGATGATGGCGACTGGCATGAGACAGAACGGATGCCACTGGTGTTTTTTTTTGATCCGGGTAATACTTACAAAATGTGTTTACTTTGTCAAAATTCACCAAGCTATACATTTACGTTTAGTTTTCAGTAGGTATGTCAATTAACTTTATTTTAAAAATTGTGTGTGTGTGTATGTATGTAGGTAAAGCTGCTAATGCTTATCCTGAGAAATGCATCAATAAGAAGAATGTGGCTGAAATCACAGTGGACTGTACTGGGGAGACAAAAATTGGAGTAAAGACCAGCTAGACCATAGGAATGGGAGAACATCAGAATAGACTGAGTCTTATAAAAACTGCTAATCAGCCTTAGTTCTGCCCAATGCCTGACTGAACGGAAATGTTGTATTATTTACCTACTGCTATATAACCATTTATCCCCAAACATGCTGTCTTTAAAAAATAAACATTTAGATGGCCAAAAGACACATGAAAAGATGTTCAACATCACTCATTATTAGAGAAATGCAATCAAAACCACTATGAGATACTACTTTACACCAGCCAGAATGGCCATCATCAAAAAGTCTCCAAACAATAAGTGCTGGAGAGGGTGTGGAGAAAAAGGAACCCTAGTACACTGTTGGTGGGATTGTAAATTGGTGCAACCACTGTGGAAAACAGTATGGAGATTCCTCAGAAAACTCAAAATTGAACTACCATTTGATCCAGCCATCCCACTCCTGGACATCTATCCAGAGAAAACCACGTACTCCGATGTTCATTGCAGCACTATTTTAAAGAGCTAAGACATGGAAACAACCTAAATGTCCATCGACAGAGGAGTGGATCAAGAAGATGTGGTACATATACATAGTGGAATATGACTCAGCCATTAAAAACAACAAAATACTGGCATTTTTAGCAACATGGATGGACCTATCATGCTAAGTGAAGTCAGTAAGACAATGAGACGCCAACATCAAATGCTTTCACTGACATGTGGAATCTGAAAAAGGGACAGAATGAACTTCTTTGCAGAACAGATACTGACTCACAGACTTTGAAAAACTTATGGTTTCCAAAGGAGACAGTTTGAGGGGTGGGGGGATGCGCTGGGGTTGTGGGATGGAAATCCTATAAAAATGGATTGTGATGATTTTACAACTATAAGTGTAATACATTCATTGAGTAATAAAAAATAAATTAAAAATAAACATTATTTCATTGTTTTTGTGGGGAAAGTAGGGAACAGAATAGTTGGGAGGTTTCGGCGCAGGATTTTCCATGACATTGGAGCCAGGATGTTGGTGGGAGGTGAAGTTATCTGAAGACATGACTGAGGCGGCAAGTTCTGCTTCCAAAATGGCTTACTCACATGCCTACTGGCGGGGTGCCTCACTATGTGGGTGCAGAGGCTGCTTGATGTCCTCAAGTAACCTATTCTTGTCACCATCTTATCATGTCAGTTAACTTGCCCCAGAGTAAGCAGTCCAAGAGAAAGCAAGGAAGCTACAATGTCTTTTCAATTTCATTACATACAGTTACTTTGCCACTTTTGTATTCTATTTGCTGTCTCTAAGTGTAGTGCAAGACAGGAATCGGGCTCCATCTTTTAATGGAAAGACTCTCAAAGAATTTATGGGCATATTTTAAAACCATTAACAAAAGAGGCTGTGTTCCTCTCGCTGCCTCCTATCAGAATATAGGGTGAATCCATCATGATAGAAGATATTTAGAGACTCCACAATTTTCAATATACATTGCCTAAGATTCAAACAAAAACATCAATAGGTATAATAAGAAACTGAGCAAACTTGAAGTATAGTAAACAGAAACAGAGCTCAAAGTGACCTAGATATGAATTATAAAAAATAAACCAGAAAATAATAGTGATTACAATATTCAACACGTGGATGACAAGATGAACTTCATCAGAGGACTTGAATCTATAAAAATGGATCTAATGGGAAGAGGAGACTGGAAAATTAAACAAACTGAAACTAAAAACACAATACATTAATTTAACAGCCATTTTGATCCAGGTGAAGAGAGAATTCATAAACTAGAAAATAGAAAATATCCAGACAAAAGCAGAGAGAACAGAAAAGATGGAGTATACAAAGAAATATGTAATTGGAGTATCAGAAGGGGAGAAGAGATAGAATGGTGCAGAAGCAATATCTAAAAAGATAATAGCCAAGAATTTTCTAAAGATTATGAAAGGCATGAAGTCACAGATTCAAGGAAAAAACTATGAGCCCCAATCGAAATAAATTCCTCCCCATCCCAGTATCATACAGCATACTGAAGAAAACCATGGATATGTAGATTATCTTGAAAGCAGCTAGAGAAGTAGAGACACTATCCTTAAAGAAGGAACAATAATATGGATATCTAACTTTTCAACAGAAACAATGAAAGTTAGAAGACAATGCAATAACATCCTGAAAGTGTTGAAAATAACTGCCAACCTATAATTAATTCAATACTCATGTTAAAATATCCTTTAATGGAGTTCCCATTGTGGCTCAGTGGAAACAATCTGACTAGCATCCATGAGGATGCAGGTTGGATTCCAGGCCTCGCTCAGTGCATTAAGGATCCGGCGTTGCTGTGAGCTGTGGTGTAGGTCGAAGACGCAGCTCTGATCCCACATTGCATTGCTGTGGTGTAGTCCGGCAGCTAGAGCTCTGATTTAATCCCTAGCCTGGAAACTTCCATATGCTGTTGGTGCAGCCCTAAAAAGACAAAAGCTAGAAAAAAGAAAATACTAAGAAAATCATAAGGAAAATAATTTATAGTACTGTCTTGTATTTATTGATACTGTTAAGTTTACACTGTTTACAAGATGATTTGTCTATGAGTACCTTACATCAGTATTATCCTGTGTGATACACACTGCCATAGATGTTACATGTATGATGAACACTAGACATGAAAAATGTGAAAAAGAAATTTTTGTTTATAGGTACTATATTTATGGGGAAAAAATCCATGCATAAGTGGACCCAAGCAGTTTAAACTCTTGTTTTTCAAGGGTCAACTGTATTTAGGTAATGCTAAATGAATGACTGCACAAAGTAATGATACTGTCTGATGAGATTTAAAATAATGTAAAATTTAAACGTGTAAAACAAATGAGGGAGAAGCAATAGATGAAAGGTCCTAAGGTTAAGCGTTGCCTATAAAATGGCTGGCCTAAGTAGCAATTCTTATTAGACTCTAATATTAAATTGAGTCTAGAAACTTTATCATGATCTTTCGGATAACTTCTACAGGTACAATGAAAGATGTATGATTGAAGAGGTAATGAGAAATGGAAAAAAGAAACCCAAAGGAAGACTAAAATAAGCAGAGAGAGATACAGATAAGGGAAAAGGACCGTAAAATAATGGGACAAACAGAAAACAAGCAGTAAGATTGTAGTTATAAACTCACATTTATCAGTAGGATTACGTTAAACATAAATAATCTAAAATTTCTAATATATATATTTTTTCAATTTAGATTAAAAATACGTGCTCAGCTTAATAAAGGTCCATGTGACCTCTACTCAGATACATTTTTAAATATCAGCACTTCAGAAACCCATGTGCCTCTATCCTGCATCATAAATCTCCTTCATAAATAGCATTTGTGATACTAAGTTCTTTAGATTTACCATCTAGCTTTGAACTCCTAAAACATGTACTTTTTGCTGTCTATTTTTGAACTTCATTCGAATGGAATCATACTATTCCTGGTATATGCTTCTCAATAATGTTTTTGTGGGATAACTCATACTATTACATGTGAATGTAGTTTCTTCGTTCTCATTAATGTACAAAAGTCCACCATATGGATTTATAGCAATTATTTTTCTTTTCAACTGTAGATGAACATTTTTTTCTTATGGGCTTTGGCTATTATGGAAAATGCTGCTAATAAACATGTGTACATGTTCAATATGGACATATATATAGGATGTATGTATATATACTATATGGTATGGACACACATATATGGGGGGTGTGTGTGTGTGGTGTGAGTGTATATATATAGAGCGAGCCTTCCTATCCCTCGATATATACCATGGGGATATACCGAGGGATAGGATGGCTAGGTCAAAGGATATTTAGATTTTCAGTATTTTTAGATAATGCCAAATTTATTCTAAAGACTATACAGATTTACTCACCCAACAACAAAATACTAAATAAAACCAATTCCCTTTATCACAAAACCTCATCAAAACCTGGGTATTGTCAGGTTTTTAAAATATTTTACTTCTCCTTACCTGATACGAAAAGGTATCTCATTGTGGTTTTAATTTGCATTTCCCTGATTACTAGTGAAGATGGGCACCTTTTCATATGTTTATTTGCCATTTGGAATTCCTCTTTGTGAAGTAGATATACAAGTCTTTCGCCCATTTTTCTTTTGCATTTATCTGGATTTTACTCATTGATTTGCTGAAGTTCTTTATATATATTCTGGGTACTAGTCCTCTATAGGTTATATGTGCTGCGAGTATCTTCTCCCACTCGATGGCCTGTCTTCTCACTATCTTTATAGTGCCTTTTGAGAAAAGAAGTTTCTAATTTTAATCTGATAAAATGGATAAGTTTTTTCTTTTATGGCAAGGGTATCTGTGTCTTAAAAAATCTTTCCTTATCCGAAGTTCATGAAGACATTCTATGCTACCTTCTAAAAGTTTCACAATTTTCCTTTTGATATTTAGTTAATTCACATGAGACTGATGTATATAGCCTGATAAACGGATCCAATTTCTTTCATGTTTCTCCCAATTTGAATAGCACCACTTATTAAAAGCCAATTATTTCCCAGATGATCTGCCATACAATCTCCAATACAAATCACTCATACATATATGCTTAGGTTTCTGGATTCGCTGTTACCCTGCTTTATTTGTCTAGCACTTGACGATATCACATTATCCTCACTACTGCAGTTTCTTAATGTGCTGACATCGATGGGAAATTCCCTCTTGTTTCTCTACTTTAAGGATATCTTGGCCTCTTAACCCGCTGCACTTATATATACATTTAGAATCAAATCAGCTTGTCAAGTTTCACAAAATTACATACTGGGAAACTAACTGAAATTGTACTCTATAAATTAATTTGGCCAAAAGTAAAAACATTTTATAATACTACATTTTCCAAACCACAAACATAGTACATTTCTCTACTGAATTCTTTAAATGTCAAAGTTTTGTAATTTTCTTCAGAATTATTATGTCTTGTTAATTGTATTTCTGGGTACTTCATATTGAATACTAGTATGCATTAAAAATTTTTTCATTTCCTAATTGTTTATATCTGGCATATAGGAACATAATTGATTTCTTATATATTTTAATTTGGCAATCTTACTGAATCCTTATTAGTCCTAATAATTTGTCTGTAAGTTACTTTTTTTATAGCCACATCTGCAACCTACACGGCAGCTCATGGCAACACCAGATCCTTAACCCACTGAGCTAGGCCAGGGATTGAACTTGCATCCTCATGGACACTAGATGGGTTCCTAACCACTGAGCCACAACGGGAACTCCTGTAAGTTCCTTTGGATTTCCTACATATCTCCAATCATTTAAGAATAGTAATATTTACTGTTCCTTTTTGAATCTTTCATATTTTTCTTTTTCTTTAAATTTTTTGTGTTCTTGAATTAGCCAAGATATCCAGTATAACATTAAAGTGGTAATCCTTCTATTTTTATTTCGAAGGAAATATTTCCAATATTTTACTATCAGATTTGTTTTAAGGTTATTATAGATACTCTTTTTATCAGACTCCTTTACAGAAGTTACCTCCTAGACTACATTTGCCAAGAATTTGTTTCTAATCATAAACAGGTATTTTATCAAATCCACATCTATTTTGAGCTGATGATTCTTCTCATATTACATAAGTTGATTTTTTAAAATCATTAAACAAATATTGCAGGATTCCTGGAAGAAAGTCAACTTCTGTAGATTGTTGAATTTGATTTTCTGGTTTTGGATATCTCTATTTTGCAAGTAAAAGTAAACTGTAATTTTCCATTTCTGAAAAATCTTTAAATTGATTTATCAAAGTAGCAGAGTTACACTAAATTTTATTATCTGTTCTCGTAAAAGGAACTGAAGAATACTCCCTCTTTTTTTTTATTCTTTGGAATAGTTTGTTTAAAACTGATATTGTTTCTGCTTTAAGTGTTTTATAAAGTTCACCACTCAACGGGCCTATCAGGGTCAAGTTACACCTTTATTACACCTAGTCTCACATTCATCATGGATGGAGAGGGCCGCCTGAAATAGTTTGATAAAATGCACATTTCTCCTTCATTACAGAGCATAAGGTCAACTGTTCGTATCATAGATATAAGCCACTCAAATTTAATATATTTTTGTCCATTAAATGCTATTTTAATGGTATCTTCACTTTTTCACTTCCATGAACAGCATTTTATTTTTCTTTTTTGTCACTTTATGATTTTCAGCACAGGTGTTAACAAGCGGTAAAACAAAGACTCACTGAAATGTGACTCCTGCCTTCACAAACTAAATAAATGACTTCCTCACAGCAGCTTTCTGGCTCAAAACTAAAATGCTGGCCTCAATATTATGGAATATTAGGGTTTCTTTTTTTTCAACAGGCAAGAAATAGATTTATTAAGATAGGACGCTTGTGAGAGATGCAGGAGGGCAGGCAAGGAGGCTCTGCCTGGTTTCTTTTGAAGAGTCAAAACTGCATGTAAATTCTCAAATACCAAGAATCTCCTATAAATGGTGTATCTTCATAATGCTTCTCCTTCATTTTGTGGCATCCTTGAGTATGCAGTTATTTGGCGGAAAGGGTGCAGTTCTTCAAACAATGGCCATAATTCGTTTTTTGGCTGTGCCTGTGGCATATGTCGTAAGTTCCCGGGCCAAGGGTTGGACCCATACCACAGCAGTAACCAGAGCCACAGCAGTGGCAACGCTGGATCCTTAATCTGCTGAACCACCAAGGAACTCCTAATTCACTTATTTTTGTTGATAAATTTTCCTCTTTTTAAAAGCTGAGGGATAATTTAACAATGTAAAAGCAAAACCATAGGACATTTTTAAGGAGTAAATGTTAAAAATAAATAACGTTACAAAGCTCCAAAACTACTGATAATCACCAGTGAAAAGAATTCATTAAAATGTGCCCCCCCCACCCCAAACCTTGAACATCAATCCAGGCCAGGCTCACCCATCACGCTTTCTCGTTAAACTGAACTACCTCTTCCCTACCAGCCCCACATCTTTTATAGATTAGATTGGAGAGTAGGGGTCTCAGCTGCTCTGTGATCAATTAGATGAGTAAGTTAACTTGTTCACTCTAATGTGAAGTTCTGATAGTACTTTTAACATGCAGGGAACTAATTTTAGATACTTTTTCCTAGTCTTACTCTTCTGTGTACTTTTTTAAAACTAATGTTTCATAGGGCCTTGATGCTTTCCTGTGTAGAAGTGGAAACGACTGGAGTGATCCAGTTGATCACTCAGCTGCCACACCAAAAATGGAGAGCATCCCAATGAAAAGATCTGATCACCTAACCAATTGAGAATTTTCTTTAATACTGTTACAATAACAACGAAAACTAGAGTACCAATTCCATTTCTTCATAACACACAAAAAGTGTTCTCATAAGTGTGAAGCTTGAAGCTACTGTATGCTTAACTAAGAAAAAGAGACTATGTGCTTATAAACATATTTAGATAAGTAAGTTTATGCATTTTTATAGAAATGCCTACCTTTCAGAAACAGCCTCATTATGATCCCGTGACACATTAACCTTTTCACTTGCTTTTTCTGAAGGGTTAGAAGGTTCCGAGTTCACAGAAGTTTTTCTTTCCTGTGGACTATTAACCGACTCTGTATTCTTATCCAAATTCATAGTCTCTGAATTTGCAACCTGTTAATTGGGTGAGGAAAAAGCAGTTGAGGGGAGGATTACCAATTGGGCTCTTTTACACAAAATTAATGATAGATAAAATTTCGCTTGCAAAATCTTCTCAAAATAGTCTCACATACATATGAAAAAACATAAATTACATGCACCTATCAATGGCTGATGACCATGACTGCAGTTACTCTGCCAAAATGAATTTAAAAAAATACTTGAAAGAAATAAAAAAGACAGCACAAATCAACTTCCCAGCTTGACTGGAAAGAAGAACAAATACTTAAGTACTTAGACAACATTTTATTCCTATTAGTTTTAGGGACTAATAAACATTAGACTTTAACAAGTAAACTTACTTTGCTATACTTCTAATAACAGTGAAGACCAGAAATAAAGCAATTTTCCAACTTGTTCTATTTGATGCATTTTGGATAGGCTCAGAATTCCCCAAATCAAACCCTAGTTCCTTTTTATTAAATGGTTCCTCCCTTCAATTTCTCTCCTCCCTCTCACATTTCACTGTAAGCAAGAAATCAAGCCAAACCTTCAACACTTGCTCAAAAATCTCCTCAGCCTAATAAAAATTCATCACATAACTAAGTTCTACTTTCCATATCGCCGTAGGATCACACTAGCTGATCTTCTTGTCAGTATATAACAGTTTCTAATAACATTTGAATCCTCACCAATGGTGCCTTTAAATGTCCATATTTCTACTGTCTGTCTGGGGTTTCTCTAAGGTGTTGCTCATTTCCTCCTGAGACCTCACTTGCAGTCTTTAACATCTTTTTCTACTAAGAGTCTGATGAAAGCAATCTGGGCTTTTGAAAACTTATCTCAATATTCTTCCAGCCTCTACCATTCCAAATCCACTTCCATTTGTTACAGCAGCACCCCCATACTGCCTGGTACCACGTTCTGTATTAGTGTCCTGAGGCTGCTGTAACAAATAACCACAAACTGGGTAGTTTAAAACAACAGAAATTTATTCTAGCACACTTTTGGAGGCCAGAAGTTTGAAATCAGTTTCATTAAGATCACGTTGTTGGCAGGTCTGCATCCCTTTTGGAGACTTCAGAGGAGAATCTGTTTCCTTTTTCCAGTTTCCTTGGCTTGTACCCCTGCCTCCATCTTCAGGGCCATCATTCCAACCTGCACATTTCTTGTCCCATCTCCATCTTGTTTGACCTTCATGACTCCAGTTTATAAGGACCCTTGTGATTATACTGAGCCCACCAGGATAATCTTCCCATCTGCAAGCTTCTTTTACCACATAAAGTAAGATATTCAGAGGTTCAGGGGATTAAGTCAAGAATATGTATATATTTAACTGGCCGCACTCACAGCATATGGCGATTCCAGGGCCAGAGACTGAATAGAGCCACAGCTGTGACCTATGCCCCAGTTGCAACAATGCCAGATCCTTAACCCACTGAGCCAGGCTGGAAATCGTACCTGCACCTCCACAGCAACCCGAGCTGCTGCAGTTAGATTCTTAACCCACTGTGCCACACCAGGAACTCCAAGGACATCTTTGGAGGCCAATTTGCCACTATCAACATCCTGACACAATTAGCAGAAAAGCTGACATTTAGAGTACTACACCCAATATTCTTTTCAAGTGTATGTGGAACATTCACCAAGGGAAAGTACATATTGGACTACAAAATAAGTGTCAATAACTCTCAAGATTGAAATTTTACATAGCATGTTCTTTGACCACAATGAAATTAGCTATCAATAAAAATGAGATACCTAGAAATGTTTAGAAATTAAACATATATTTCTAAATAACCCATGGGTCAAAGAACAATACAAAGGAAATCAGAAATTATTTTAAACTGACAGAAAACAAAAATACAATATAATACAGATATTAATACACTCTCTACACTGAGAAATACGTAATATAAGCACTACAAAGATACTTAGAAAATGTACTACTTGAAGGAAATTTATAGCTTTAAATGTTTTCTAGTAGAAAAGATTAAAAATTAGTGCTCTTTCTCTCTTAAGCTGGAAGAAGAACAATTTATCCAAAGTAAGACTGATGAAGAAAAAAGATAACATAGGTTTATAGTATCACAAATGAAATAGAGTTTATATCACTAGCAAACTAAAGATCTACAAACTTTAAACGGACAAGGGAAATTTATCAATAACTTCATGCCAACAAAGTCAACAACTTATATAAAACAGACAAATTCTTTGCTAGGATAACTTAAAATGAAAACAGAAAAATCTGAAATGCTTTATACCAATTAAAGAACTATGTGTTCAAAAAAAAAAGTCCTCCTACAAAGAAAGCTCCTTGCCCAAACAGTTTCCAGAGGTGGATTCCATCAAAAATTTAAGTAAGTAATAAAAATCTTACACATGGAGTTCCCATCGTGGCATAGTAGAAACGAATCCAACTAGGAGCCATGAGGTTGCAGGTTTGATCCCTGGCCTCGCTCAGTGGGTTAAGGATCCAGTGTTGCCATGAGCTGTGGTGTAGGTCGAAGACATGGCTCAGACGTGGCATTGCTGTGGCTGTGGCTTAGGCTGGCAGCTATAGCTCCGATTAGATCCTATCCTGGGAATTTCCATATGCTGTGGGTGCGGCCCTAAAAAGCAAAATACACACACACACACACACATATGTATTACACAAACTTTCAAAAATAGGGAAGGAAGTGCTTCCCAATTGATTTATTAAGGCTAGCACAAATATGATACCAAAGGGAATGAAGATACCATGAAAAAAATTCAATGACTATCACAGATTATTTTAGATTTTATACAAAAAATATATAGATACTAAACTTTACATAATGATACCCATGCTGAAATATTTTAGAAGTGTACTCTGCAAAGATTATTTTGATACAAAATACATTAGTACTTATGAATGTGCCAAATATAAAGATGGCTTAGAGGGTGAGTAGACTAACAGATATATGACAAAAACAAATACACTAAATAGTAAAGGTAGACATTAGGCATTGACTACACAAGCATTCACTGTAAAATACTTTCAGGAGGCAGGATCAAGATGGTGGAGGAGTAAGATGTGGCGCTGACCTTCTCCCACAAACACATAAAAAACCTCATCTGCATGTAGAACAATTTGCAAAGAACCTCTACTGAATACTGGCAGAAGACCTTAAACCTCCAAAAAGGGCAAAAAACACTATATAACTGGGTAGAACAAAAGGAAAAAAGAGAGAGAAAGGAATCAGGATGGGACTAGCACTCCTGAGAGGGAGCTGTAAAAGAGGAAAAGCACCCACACCCTGGGAAGCCTCCTGATAGGGAGGATCAGCCGAGACAGGACCTCAAAGCCTCAGAGAAAAGTGCAGCAGGTGGACTGAGGAGGTGAAAGCAGAGACAGAGCCATGCAGACCATCGATACCACTTCCCATGATACCACAGACTGAAACGCTCAGGCAGGGGCTTGGCGCTAAGACTCAGGCTCTGGAGGTCAGTTCTGGGGAAAGGACTAGGGTTGGCTGTGTGGAGACAGCCTGAAGGGCTAGGGAGTGATTTGCCAAGGGCCAGGGAACAGAGCACCACAGCCAAGGGAACCCAGGAGGAGGTCTGGGCCCGCGGTAGAAGCGAGGCACCATTGTTGGGGAGGGCAAGAGGAAGAGGGACAGACCACCATAAGAATGTATTTCAGTTCATACTTGTGGATTTTCGGAGGGTGGGCTACAGGCAAGGTGCCTCTTGGGTGGCCTACAGGTGGCAGGGGCAAACTCAGTAATCTCTGATTCCAGAGGTGGGCGTGGCCCACCACCACTAGGAGTCTGTGAAGAGGCATCATCTCAGAGGTTGGCACAGAAGAGGGCACTGCAACCAAGCACCAACGATTATTGCTGTCACTCCCCTGGGAACACACATGCTCTGCCGCAGCCCCTGTCAAGTGCTCCAGTTGCCACCTATGCCTGCCTGAGAGTCACTGCCACTTCCCAGGGACCTGCAACTAGGAGCAGCCTGTGCCACCTTCCCATGGGTCCTTGCCACCGTCAAGGGCCCAGCAACCAGGCACTGGCTACTAGAGCTGCCCATTGCCTCCAACTCCCTGGAAGCCCATGCAGCACTCTACAAATAAATAATAAGTCCTCACAAAATGCCCAGGGGTGCTCATGCATATAAACGGCCCTCCAAGACTACAATAGTTGTTTTCCCTAAACTCACAGAATTAGAAAAATAGAAGCAAAATGAAGCAGCTCAGGAACCATTCCCAGTTTAAATAACAGGTGAATTCACCTGAAGGAGCAAACAAAGAAACAGACCTCTGCAGTCTAACAGACACTGAGTTCAAAAAGGAGACAGTGAAAATACTGAAGGAATTAAGGGCAAATATGAAAGAATCAAGATATGAACAGTAATGCAGATTGCTTTAGAAAGGAACTACGAAATATAAGGAGGAGCCAACAAAAATTAGAAAATTCATTTGCAGAGATGCAAGCCGAGTTAAAGGCACTGAAGAGCAAAATGAACAATGCAGAGGAACGAATTAGTGACTTGGAAGATAGAATAATGGAAATCACCCAATCAGGATAGTACACAGAAAACAAAATGAAAAAACATGAAAATACCTACACATTATAGGGATTCCAGAAAGAGAAGAAAAAGAAAAGGGGACTGAAAATATATTTGAAGAAATTATGGCTGAAAACTTTCCAAATCTAAAGAAAACAGATATCAAGATACAGGAAGCACAGAGGGCCCCAAACAAGTTGAGCCCAAACAGGCTCACACCAAGACATATTCTAATAAAAATGGTAAAAGTTAAAGATAAAGAGAGGATACTAAAGGTAGCAAGAGAAAAAGAATTATAAGACAGCCCCCACCCCAAGGCTATCAGCTGATTGCTCTACAGAAACACTACAGGTCAGAAGAGGGTAGCAAGATATATTCAAAGTTGTAAAAGAGAAAAATTTGCAGCACAGACTACTACTCTACCCAACAAGAATATCATTTAAAATAGTAGGAGAAATAAAGAACTTCTCCAACAAACTAAAACAGAAAGAGTACAGCAACAGTAAACCCATTCTAAAAGAAATACTGAAAGGGATCCTCTAAATAAAAAAGAAGAAATAGGATGGAGGAAATCACAATTGGAAAGTAACCACTTAAATAAGCCAGTATACAGATCTAAAGTGGAAAAAAAAAAACCCCAAAAACAAAAACCTATTGTAAAAGTGATGATAAACACAAGGAACAGCAAAAGGATAAATATGAAGATGTTAAAAAAAAAAAGGACATCAAAATAATAAAATTTGGGGAAGGAAAGTAAGGAAATCTAGACTCTTTTTAAGAGTGCATTTGAGCCTATATCACCATCAGGCTAAAGCAAGCAGATACAGGAAGGAATTAACATATTTGAAAAATAAGGCAATCACAAATCAAAACCAAACATTACATCCACAAAAACTAAAAAGAAGAGGACACAAGCCTAAAATAAAGGGAAATCACCCAACCAAAAAAGAAAGAAATAAATAAAGGAGAAATACAGAACAAACTGGAAAATAAGGTTTAAAATGGCAATAAATACATATTAATCAATAATTATCTTAAATGTCAATAGACTGAATGCTCCAATAAAAAGACAAAGAGTGGGAGTTCCCATTGTGGTGCAGTGGAAACAAATCCAACTAGGAACCATGAGGTTGTGGGTTCAATCCCTGGCCTCTCTCAGTGGGTTAAGGATCTGGTGTTGCTGTGAGCTGTGGTGTAAGCCAGCAGCAGCAGCTCTGATTCGACCCCTAGCCTGGGAAGCTCCATATGCTGCAGGTGTGGCCCTATTTAAAAAAAAAAAAAGCAAAGTCTATAGGATGCTGCAAAAGTAGTTCTTAGAGGGAATTTCATAGTGATACAGGCCTTTCTCAAAAAAGAAGAAAAATCTCAAATCAACAACTTAACCTACCACCTAAAAGAGTCAGAAAAAGAAGAACAAACAAAACCTTAAGTCAGCAGAAGGAAGGAAATCATAAAGGTCAGAGAGGAAATCAGTAATAGAGATTCAAAAAACAGTAGGGAAAAAAACCCACAATAAAACCAAGAACTGGTTCCTTGAGCGGGTAAACAAAATTGACAAACCTGTGGCCAGACTAACCAAGAAGAGGAGAGAAAAAACTCAAACAAACAAACAAAAAAGAAACGAAAAAGGGAAATCTCAATAGATACTGCAAAAAAGCTTAAGAGAATACTATCAACAATTATATGCCAACAAATTTGACACCTAGAAGAAATGGACAACTTTCTAGAGACAGAGAGCCTGCCAAAAGTGCATCAAGAACAAACAGATCAACTGAACAGATGTATCACTAGAAATTAAATTGAATATGTAATAAAAACACTCCCTACAAACAAACGTCTAGGACCACATTGCTTCACAGGCAAAATCTACCAAACATTCCAAGAAGAACTTAGACACATCCTTCTTAAAACTCAAAGATATTGAGTTTTAAGACATTGTTTGAAGCTACCATCACCCTAATACCAAAACCAGACAAATATACTACCTCAAAAAAATTACAGGCTAGTATCTTTGATGACTATAGATGCAAAAATTCTCAACAAAATTTTAGCCAACCAAATCCACCAACACATAAAAAAGATCATACACCACAACCAAGTGGGAGTCACCCCAAGTATACAAGGATGGTTCAACATATGCAAATCAATCAAAGTCATGCACCATATAAACAAAAGTCAAAAACCACATGATTATCTCAATAGATGCAGAAAAAGCATTTGACAAAATCCAACTTCCATTCATAAAAACTTACCAGGGAGTTCCCGTTGTGGTGCAGGGGAAACGAATCCAGCTAGTATCCATGAGGATGCAGGTTCAATCCCTGGCCTCGCTCAGTGGGTAAGGGATCCAGTGTTGCCATGTGCTTTGGTGTAGGTTGCAGATGTAGCTCAGGTCCCACACTGCTGTGGCAAAGGCTGGCAGCTGCAGCTAAGATTCAACCCCTAGCCTGGGAACTTTCATATGCCACAAGTGCGGCCCTAAAAAAAAAAAACAAAACACCTCTTACCAAGGTAGGTAGAGAGGGAACATACCTTAACATAATGAAAGCCATTTATGACAAACCCACAGTCAAAGCACAAAACTGACTTCACGCAAAAACTACTCGAACTGATCAATAAATTCAGCAAAGTAGCAGTATACAAGGTTAACATTCAGGAATCAACTTCATTTCTGTATGTTAACAATGAAATATTAGAAAAGGAATATAAAAATACGTTTTAAAACTGCACTCCAAAAAACTGAATACCTAGGAATAAACATGACCAAGGAGGTGAAAGACTTATATGCTGAGAACTATAAAACATTAATCAAGGAAATTAAAGAGGGTTCAAAGAAATGGAAAGATATTCCATGCTCATGGACTGGAAGAATTAATTTTCTTAAAATGGCCATACTACCCAAAGCAATCTACAGATTCAATGCAATCTCTATCAAATTACCCATTTTTCACAGAACTAGAACAAACAATCCGGAAATCTTTGTGGAACCATAAAAGACCCAGAATTGCCAAAGCAATCCTAAAGGGAAAAAAAAAACAAGCAGGAGGCATCTCTCTCCCAGACTTCAGACACTATTACAAAGCTATAATAATCAAGACAGTGTGGTACTGGTACAAAAACTGACAGACCAATGGAACAGAAATAAATCCAGAACCTATGGTCAATTAATCTTTGACAAGGAGGCAAGAACATATTACAGGAAAAAGACAGTCCCTTCAGCAAGTAGTGCTGGGAAAACTGGACAGGTGCATGTGAATCAATGAAACTAGAACACACCCTCACACCATGCACAAAAATCAACTCAAAATGGCTGAAAGACTTAAACATAAGGCAAGACACCATCAAACTCCTAGAAGAGAACATAGGTAAAGCATTTTCTGCTGTCTACCATACAAATGTTTTTTTAGGTCAGTCTCCCAAGCAACAGAAATAAAAACAAAAATAAATCAGTGGGACCTAATCAAACTTACAAACTTTTGCACAGCAAAGGAAACCATAAGAAGAACAAAAAGACAACTTACAGAATGGGAGAAAATACTTTCAAAGGATGCAACTAACGAGGGCCTAATTTCCAAAATATACAAACAACTCATACAACTCAACAGCAAAAAAACAAAAAACAAACAAAAAACCAAAACTCAACTGAAAAATGGGCAGAAGACCTGAATAGACATTTCTCCAAAGAAGGCATATGTATGGCCAACAGGCACATGAAAAAATGCTCAACATCACTAATTATTTGAAAAATGCACATCAAAACTACAATGAGGTCACCTCACACCAGTCAGAATGGCCATCATGAGTAAGTCTACAAATAACAAATGCTGGAGAGTGTGGAGAAAAGGGAACCCTCCTATACTGTTGGTGGGAATGTAAACTGATACAACCACTAAGGAAAACAGTACGGATGATCCTCAGAAAACTACATATGACCCAGGAATCCCACTCCTGGGCATATACTTGGACACAGCTTTCACTGAAAAAGATACATGCACCCCTATGCTCATTGCAGTACTATTCACAATAGTCAAGACATGGAAACAACCTAAATGTCCATTGGCAGATAAATGGATTAAGATGTGGTACATAGATACAATGGAATGTTACTCAGCCATAAAAAGAACAAAATAATGCCATCTGCAGCAATATGGATAGAACTAGGTACTCTTTTGTTTTTTTTTTGTTTCATTTTGCTTTTTTCAGGCCATACTTGCAGCATATGGAGGTTCCCAGGCTAGGGGTCAAATCGGAGCTGTAGCTGCTGGCCCATGCCAAAACCACAGGAACATAGGATCTGAGCTGCATCTGTGACCTACACCTCATGGCAACGATGAATCCTTAACTCACTGAGCAAGGTCAGGGAATGAACCTGTGTCCTCATGGATGCTAGTCAGATTCGTTAACCTCTGAGCCACAAAGGGAGCTCCTAAAGACTCTCATACTAAGTGAAGTAAGTCAGAAAGAGAAGGACAACTACCATATGATATCACTTACACGTGGAATCTAATATACAGCACAAATGAACCTATCTACAGAAAAGAAACAAACTCATGGACTTGGAGATTTGAAGTTAGTAGGTACAAACTATTACACATGGAGTGGATAAGCAATGGGATCCTGCTGTATCGCATAGGGAACTCTATTCACTTGTGATGGAAAATGAAGGAGGATTATGTAAAAAAAAAAGAATGTGTATATATATATATATATGTGTGTGTGTGTGTATGTATAACTGGGTCATTGTTGCACAGCAGAAATTGACAGAACACTGTAAATCGACTATAATTAAATTAAAAAAATTAATAGCACATTTTCAGCTTTTCTTTGTACGTTTGAAAGTTTTCATCATGATAAAATGGTGGGGAGGGAGGCAGGCTAAGCAATCACAAGTCACCTCTCTGCTCACTTTATGAAAGAAACACAAGTGACATTTACTTTTGGCTACCTGAGGGTATCTTCTCCAGAGATTAGAGTCATAGAAACATTCTAAGTATAAATTTATTGTCTTTTAAACCTTGCATCTTTGTTTGGAAATATATTCCATTCTTAAAATCCAATTGCTTATATTGTGGGTCAAGGAAGTTATCAAAACTCCTATATATTAATACCAACCTTGCAGGTGGTATTACTGGATACTGTGTTTGGTTCCAAACAATTCCTTTGAGATAACAATACCGTTTTAATACGTCTTTGAAGTTTTGCTATTTTTGCCTAGAAAAGAAAAACAAACACAAAACCAGAGGACCAAATAATATATCATGTAGAGATGGGGAGAAAAGTATTCACCAACATAGTTTCATGAGACTCAGGCATCCACCAAATAAATGAGAAATTCTTATGTAAGCCACACATTTAAATCAGGTTTGATGCTAGTATAAAACTTTTGAGAATGTAAGATTAAAAAAAAACAAACTTCTATGTGGTCCACAATAAAATTAATGTTGGTATAAACACCAATCAGCTAATAACCTCAAAGAGTAAAACAAACAAAAAACCTGAAGAAAGCATGTAACAACTTGTAGAATATCTAATATAGAATATATTTTGAATTAAAAGAAACTGTCAGCTGATACAGAACTGTTGACAGTTCTACAAGTATTTCTCAAGGGCCAATATTGCTGAGATATAATAAATTCTATTACCTATGAGGGAGTTCCTGTCGTGGCTCAGCAATTAGCGAATCTAACATCCATGAGGATGTCGGTTTGATCAGCCTTGATCAGTGGGTTAGGAATCTGGTGTTGCCATGAGCTGTGGTGTAGGTTGCAGACACGGCTCGGATCTAGCATTGCTGTAGCTGTGGTGTAGGCCAGCAGCTGCAGCTCTGATTCGACCCCTAGCCTGGGATCCTCCATATGCCGCGGGTTCAGCCCTAAAAAGCAATAAATAAATAAGTAAATAAATAAATACCATTACCTATAATATAGTACACCAGGGTTGTGGCTAGGGATCAGATTTGGGTCCATCTTTATTGTTTTCCTTTCCTAACATGTTAAATGTCAAATTCTACTTTTTAAAAGGGCTCAAACGAAATCAAATGAAATCAGAAACTTACGAAGAGTTGATCAGCTATTGCTTCATGTTTATTCCTGCACTGTGTCTTCCCAATACGTTCAGTCAATTCTTTCAGTTTGTTATCGAATAGTTTGTAATTTATACTACAGATCTCCTGTCGAATCAAATGTTTGACCTAGAATTTTAAAATAAAAACCAAAACAGCCCATGTTTCAAATTTAAAAGCAATTTTATCTTCTACTTCTTAAAAACAGCTTTGCTCTTTTCTGGATTTACTGTGACCAATAAAATGTACTTCATTTTTATATCACTATATCAGTAAGTTTTATAAAAGTTAAATGTCAAATTGAGCAGACCACATCTATATTTAAATATCTGAGTTAAAAATTAAACTTAGCCTCTGCTGTAGGAGAGGCCCTAGAAAAAACAAAAAAAACAAACAAAAACTTGTCTCCTAGTGCTAATTTTAGTTTCCTATAGTTTCAGATGAATTCCATAATTCAATTAAAGGAACAATAAAAGCTTATATACATCACATTTATATTTTTAAATAAAAGTCCCCTCCATAAAAAGGGACTCAACTTATCTGAAAACCAAAGTCCAGTGAAAATGATTGGTTGATTTACAGTAGATATAGAGCAAATTATGAAAATTTGAGCCTTGACCCTGTCATTAACAAGTTTATGTACCTTTTGGGAAACTGTAACATCTCTGAGCTTCATTTACCTTGACCACCAATGGGCAGATGTCATATAACGTTGATATCTCATAGGATTTTTTTTGTTATGGATGCTGATATGATTTTCATAAGAAAATAAAAGGATAAGAGCTCCATAAAGTAGAAAACACTGAATTGAAATGAAATAAATGTGCAAGACAATCTCCTTTATTTACAGGTTGTTTTTTTTTTTTTTTTGTGGGGACAAGGGTGACTTTCTTATTGTTCAAACTGAAAGAGGCCAAAGACAATTGTTTGACTAATGCTATCTGGCATAATGCATGTTATTCTATCAGGTTATAGTAATTAGAACATGAAACACTAATCCATTTCATTAACTGGCTGGTTTCTAGAAAGACCAGCCTATTTTCAGGGAGTATAATTAATCTCATTGCCCACTGATACAAATAGCTCTGCTGAACCATTCGTTCAGAAATATCCACTGCAGCATTTTGCTCAATGTGTATCCTCCTTTAAACAACTCTCACAGCAGAGTAGTTTCTCTTAATAATGAAACCTGTCATGATATATTTATAAGATATTTATTAGTAATATTTATATCTTTCCCCTAATACCTTGCTTCATGGTGCTCAAAATTACATCACAGTTTCTATATTAAACTCTTTTATACTGATGTCACCTGGATGATTAGTCATTCAGTAATTTTATTTGATTATTCCCAAATCATATTCAGTATTTGATTATTTTTCCTTCTCATTCCCAATTATTCTTGCTCTCCAATATTACTGTCTCCTTGATTTCTTCTGTAATGCTTCACTAATGTTTTTAAAGTGGCTTCTCAACATTACACGTGATTGTCATTTATACTCACAACTTTTAAATATCTGATTAAATTAATAGCTACTCAAAATATATTATGTAAATAAGTGCTCAGAAACTCATACTATTTTTACTGACAGCCATTACCTGTCACTCATATGTGATTTTTATGGATTACTGCATGCTTGCTAGCTCAATGACTAGGGTCAATATGTAAGCCCATACTCTGATGAATCTTGGAGAAACATATGCAACTGTTTTGAATATGGAAATACTCTTTTGCTAAGAAGCAAAAACCACACAACGTTCTTCAAACTTTCCTGGTGAGAAAGAATCACATGGAATACTTGTTAACATCACAAATTCCTAGGCCCTACTTTGGATTCACGGAAAAATTTCCTGGAAAGAGGCCTGGAAAGTTGTATAATTAACAGGCACCACTAATGATTCTCATCATGTAAGTTTGAGAATGGAGTGTCTTAAAACAACAGTCTTCAACTAGTAGCCTAAGACACCACAATTTAAACAAATACTCCTGGTGATTCAATTGGAAACAGACTCTTAAAACTTGGTTCTTTTGCATTAACTGCCCACCAAGGGGTTATTCCTCTAGCGTCGAGTGGGTATTTGCTCTCAGTTATTTGTCTCTTCTTAGGAAGAAATACCTCACAAATACCTTCTGCTGGTGGTAATTTGTCTGAAATTATGGAATCAAATGAAGTCCTAGCTAAAATTTGCAGATGGCAGGCAAAGTGGCCTAAAGGCTGGTGAAAAGCTAGCAATTATATATATAATTTACATATATATTAATGTTTATAAGTATATATGTATGTGTGCATGTATACACAAACACAAAGTACACAAATACAATCTACCTCAACTTTCCATGATGGTGGGTAGAATGAATAACTTGGACTTTAGAAAACAAACCCCCCACATCAGTAATTTAACTGGAATCAACTAGGCTAAGATCCTTATGAAACTTCAAAAGATAAAGATTCAACAGCTCTGGAACTCTCTCAGTAGGGAAGAACAGTATCAGAATGGGAGGCCCTATTATACTAGAATTCAAGTTTGTAATAACCTATATGGTTAAAAAAAAAAAAAAAAGAATGGATACATTTATATGTACGGCTGATTCACTTTGCTGTACACCTGAAATTAATACAACATTTTAAGTCAATGAAATCAAATTAAAAAAGAAAGAAAGAAAAGGAGTTCCTATTGTGGTGCAGTGGAAGCAAATCCAACTAGCATCCATGAGGATGCAGGTTTGATCCCTGGCCTTGCTCAGTGGGTCAGGGATCAGGCGTTGCCATGAGCTGTGGTATAGGTTGCAGACAGGACTCAGATTCCGTGTTGCTGTGGCTGTGGCATAGGCCAGCAGCTACAGCTCCGATTTGACCCCTAGCCTGGGAACCTCCATATGCTGTGGATGCGGCCCTAAAAAGCAAAAAAAAGAAATAGAAAGAGATGTGATTTAGAGAATTAACTGTTTAGACAGGAATCAAAACAAGTGAGGGAGAGCTAGTTACTGACAGATAAAAGACAGGAATTAGCTAAAACCCATGTTGTCTCTGGACAATGTGCAAGAAACTTTGGTGGTAGTGGTGAGGGAGGATAACACACACACCGAATTCCCTAAACCTCACTGGAAAGGACCGTTTTCTGTGTCAAATTGGACCAGGTATTTTGTGAGGTAGATAATAGTAGTGAATGAAAACACTGATTTTTCTGAGCCAGTAAAACTAAAATGTTCAAATTTTGTCTTTATATGTCCATATCAGAACTTATGTCTGGATTCAAATACTAATCAATAGGAATTAGACACAGCAACAGTCTCCAACCTCTTAAGCTAGATCCATGCTTAACATATATTCTGCTACCCCTTCCCTGCAAACAATAGAGTATTTACACATTTTTTTAAATTAATGTCTCCTTCGGTCTTGCAGAAGAGAATAAGATAGAAAGGGGGAAACTGCTGATTCATCTTTTTTTTTTTTTGTCTTTTTGCTATTTCTTGGGCTGCTCCCACGGCATATGGAGGTTCCCAGGCTAGGGGTCGAATCAGAGCTGTAGCCACTGGCCTACGCCAGAGCCACAGCAACGTGGGATCCGAGCCGCATCTGCAACCTACACCGCAGCTCACGGCAACGCCGGATCATTAACCCGCTGAGCAAGGGCAGGGACCGAACCCGCAACCTCATGGTTCCTAGTCGGATTCGTTAACCACTGCACCACGACGGGAACTCCTGATTCATCTTTTAAGCTGATTCTTCATGAGCCTTTCAAAAAGGTTTCCATTTATTATGTATTCATCTCATATGTAACTATATAATCATAATAGCTTGTTTTAGAAACAACAGTCTTTTTGTTTCTGAAACAGCAGGATAGTTTGGATTGGGACATGTTAGTCCATTACAGCTAATGACAGACACATTAATCTATCACATAATGACTTTTATTTGTGGCTTTTCAGTGGTAATAAAACAGCAAACCATGATCATCAAAACAAGTATTGATTACAGAACCTACTAAAATTAAAGCTCATGACTCTTAAACTCAGAGTCGATTAGATATGTATGGAAACTGTACTACAATGAGATGAAATAAGGCAAAAATAAAAGCATGCATTTCATGATGCTATAAAAGCAAAATGTTAGATATTACTGCATATCTGTGTAAACTTGGAAATTGGGGTAAGTAAACCCGAATGTAGCAGGACTTTGCAATGGACTTCTGAGTTGCCTGAGTCTATGAAGTAGTGGTGAGCTATGATAAAGTCTACGAACAGCTATAGCTGCATATCAAAGAACCCCATGACCAGTACAAAAGAGATTATTCACAAAGCTCAAAAGAGATTAGAGCATAATACTGACAGAAAAGCTCATTTTCTGTCTACGTTAGCCCTCCACCCAGACGTTTCTGTCGGTTACTCTGCATAGGATCATTTTCAAGGATCTGGAGATGTTTTGGTGATGTAACAATTATCTTTCTCTAATACTTCCGCCTGAGGATGAGGATTCAGGTAGGTGTGTGTGTGTGTGTGTGTGTGTGTGTGTGTGTGTGTGTGTGTGTGTGTGTTGGCGGCACCTGCAGCATATGGAAGCTTCGAGGCTAGGGTCTGAATTGGAGCTATAACTACTGGCCTATGCCACAGCCACACCAGATCCAAGACACATCTGCAACCTACACTGCAGCTTGCAGCAACACGGGATCCTTAACACCCACTGAGTGAGGCCAGGAATTGAACTTGCAGCAACACGGGATCCTTAACACCCACTGAGTGAGGCCAGGAATTGAACCTGCATCCTAATGGATACTAGTCAGATTCTTAATCCACTGAGCCACAATGGGAACTCCCAGATTTTATGTACAAGCTGTGCATCAAGTGAAAGTCATCCGTACTCATTGCGTAGATTAACCTTCGTCAATTTCTACTAATCAAAAGCTTCTGAAGCAAATATTTAAGCCCCAATATTTTACCTGTTCCAGCAATGCCGTTTGCTTTTCCAGAGCTACACAAATATTTTCATTAATTTGCTCTGAAGTTTTCACACGCTTAACATTTTCTTTGCTTTCTGAAAACATCCTCTTCTTTTGATTATGGCCTTGGGAGATGGAAACATCAGAAATAAAAATATTCCTTCTAATGAAGGAATCAGGGGAATTCTCTAAC
The DNA here is from genome assembly GCF_016906955.1 of Phacochoerus africanus. Classification (NCBI taxonomy): domain Eukaryota; kingdom Metazoa; phylum Chordata; class Mammalia; order Artiodactyla; family Suidae; genus Phacochoerus; species Phacochoerus africanus. The sequence goes on from NC_062548.1 coordinate 37,541,118, forward strand.
TTACAGGCCTCTAAGCAGTAAAATCTAAAACATGACCACGGCAGCATTTTTTAGAAAATCTAACTATATAAAAAATTCTGACAAACTAATCCTTAAAAAAAAAAAAAAAAAGAGTATCTTAAGTAGGGTCCTGGTCTCAGATACACTTTTCCTTCAACCTTATTTAATATACATTTAATAATTAATTCCAACAAAACCTGAACAAGTTATAGCATTTGATCTTCTGTTTACAGTTACTTAAGTAGTCTATTTTCATAGTTACTTATGCAGTCCTACATATTTTTAATAGGCGATTCTATTATTTTTAGCAATTTGAAATTCATCTTGTTAAATGATTACCCTGAAGCCTAGCCGAGAAAACACATATAATTTTTCCTATGAAATCAATCTTTTCTTCTATTTCATTAACCTACAAAAACACTCTACTTTCAATGAAATTACTTTTGCTATTTTATAACCCTAGAACTTCACTGGTTAATGATTTGATGCATTTCTCTCTCACTTTACACACATACCTGCATGTATGTATATGCATATATGTTCCTATTATCTATCAGCTTATATTCAGCATGTGATATACAGGTCAACTTCTATGGAAAGAAATGGGTTCACCAACAATTTTAAAAACCCACTCTCCCTTTCAACTAGCCTCATTAATCTAAAAAAATTTCAAAAAAAGAAAGTAAATGAAATAAATCAAACGACTGCCGTAAACCACCTTTTGATTTTGTACTCTCAAAGTGACTGATTCCTTCTTTCCCAGAATTTATTTCCCTTTAGACACAGAGGATACCATTACCCCTCTCCAGCCAAGAATGGTTCAGAAACAAGATACTCTGAAACAACTATTGTCATCATTTACTTTTTTCCTGTCTATATGTGCTCTACTGTTTTTATATCTGAAATTATAAAATCCCCCAAAGAAAAGTAACTATTTTAATTTCTTCAACAGATGCTTAAGTATATACTTACTGTTATTACTATCAGTGTCAAGTGAGGGCAGCCACGTTGTGTCTGTACTTTGACAATTTAAAATGCTGGAATGACAGGTTCTACAGGATTCTTCACTTTTCAAAATGTCAGCAGCACAGTTACTGGAAATGACTGAATTTACCAACTTAGGTATTTTATCTACAGGCACAAAAGGGGTATCTGAACTTAAAATGTCATTTTGCCTTTTATCATGTAACTCAGAGTTGAAGTTTGTTTCTAAATAGGAAACTATCTTATCAATTCTCTTAACATCCAAGGTATTGGTTATTGAAGACTTTGGCATTTGAACTACACCAGTCAGTTCCCTGGATGGATGACAGCAAATGGATTTCATATCACAATTCTCTTCATGTTCAAAACAGGATCTTGTTGTATTTGCCTGACATTCAAAATGGTTTTCAGAAGTGTTTTGTGAATCTTCTGCCTCTTGTGTAAAGAGTTTCCCGGGAGACTGTATTGTTTCACTTGGTTTTTCATAAGGGTACCCAACTTGTTCTTCAGTGTATTCCAATCTTGGTTCTGAATCAACAATTTCTCGTGGTTTTATTAAATTCTGAGAAAATAATTTACTTTTTGGTGAACATACTGAATTTTTGGAAGACTCCACTGAAGAAGCATCATTTTCAAAATGTCTACATTTGCTAATGATACCAGTACTTGAATTCTGATTATCACTTGACACATTATTCCCAGGAGCTGCTGTTTTCGGTGCTTCAACAACATTCTTTGACTTTTTCAAGATCTCTATTTGCTTCCGGCAACTTGCAGGCATTGTTTTTTTGGCTTTTAATATCTTCCGTTTACTTCTATCTGGACTTGCCATTTTTTATATCCTAGAATTTAAGATACCATATTTTAAATCCATTTCTCTAGCAAACAAAAGCTAACTTATATATTTACAATATTAAAATAACATTGAGACTATCTCTCCAGATTTAGGTTTTTTTTTTTTTTTTTTGGTCTTTTTAGGGCCGCGCCCATTGCATATGGGAGTTCCCAGATGGGGTCAAATCTGAGCTACAGTTGCTGGCCTACACCACAGCCACAACCAGTGGGATCCAAGCTGCGTCTGCAACCTACACCACAGCTCATGGCAATGCTGGATCCTTAATAAGTGAGGTCAGATATCGAACCTGCCTCCTCATGGACACTAGTTGGGTTTATTATCGCTGAGCCATAACAGAACTTCCTATAGAGCCCTTATTACTCAAAGACAGAATCGAAGACCTTTTAAGGTACAATAATTCAGTCAAACCTGAATAATTTATCATTATCTATTTTCTTACTTGAAGTTTTCATTTACTATATTCTTTTTATTCAGTATACCATTTGATCAGGAAAAGTTCTAGGATTTGTACCTAAAGGTTGAGGTGAATATTTATTTATAGCAAGAAAAAAAAAATCACAAAGTTCAAATTTCAAAAACCTGTTATGTAAACATAAACATAAGAAAACCCGGAAAAATAGTACACTTTCATTAATTAAAGGCTTGATATAAAATTCTATTTTTCCTATATAACTATATACTGTATGCCTCTTCATAGACTATTTTTATAATATTCCCCACTGAGAAAAATTGGACAAATCAAAGTTTTTCTCTAGCAAAACTGATCAATTCTTATGTTTTTTCATTTTTGAAGTCTTTTGCTTTTTCTTTTTCAAACCTTTTACTTAAGTATAATATACATACAGAAAAGCACACATATCCTATGTGTTCAACTCAAAGAATTTTCACAGAGTTCCCACTGTGGCTCAGCAGAAATGAACCCAACTAGTATTCATGAAGATGCAGGTATGATCCCTGGCCTCGCTCAGTGGATTAATAGGATGCAGCATTGCCACGAGCTTGTGGTGTAGGTTGCAGAGGCAGCCTGGATCTGGCATTGCTGTGGCTGTGGCTGGCAGTTGCAGCTCTGATTTGACCCCTGGCCTAGAACCCAGATCAAGATCCATACGTTCATCAATTATAACAAATGTACCACTGGAGGGGGGGGGGTTGTTGATAATGGGGGAGGCTATCTTCCGCTTAATTTTGCTGTGAGTCTAAAACTACTCTTAAAAAAAAATGAAGTCTGTCAGTGAGATACTGTCATATGCTACCACTTAAATGTGGAATCTTAAAAAAGGACACAGTGAACTTCTTAGCGGAACAGGCACTGACTCACAGACTTTAAAAAACTTATGGTTTTCAAAGGAGACAGGTTGGGGGCATGGGAGGGATGGGCTGGCGATCTGGGATGGAAATGCTGTAAAACTGGGTTGTGATGATTGTTGTATAACTATAAATGTAATAAAATTAATTGAGTTAAAAACATTAAAATTAAAAAAAAATGAAGTCTGGAAAAAAAAACCCTATAAAAATGAAAGAATAAAAAAGAGAATAATTCCAGTTCCTTAGAAGTCCCCTCATACTCCTTTTAGTTACTGGCTCTCCCCCTCCCAGGGGTGAATGATATCCTGCCTTCTAATAGCACAGATGAGCCTAGGCCAGCTTTTATACTTTAAACAAATGAAATTATAAAGTACTTTAGTGTCTGGCTTCTTTCACTCTTCTGTATATTTTTGAGATTCACACACATATTGTGTGTGACGGTAGACTGTTTCTTTCTTGTTGCTGTATCTCATCATTTGAATATGCCACAATTTGTCGGTCTGCTCTGGGTTAGTTTTTAAATTGATAATCAGTATGCATAAAACAATCAACTTCACCTAAAAACATAAATTCTTATTGGTACTGCTGCAGCTTTGTACCCCATAAAAACACATTTTATTTGAAAGGCAGAAATCCAATTTAAAAAACCCACCATATATGGTGAATTTTTAATTGAATGTGTCATGTTACTGGATGTACTTCTAACAAAAGAAAAGTTCTCTTTTGACTGGAAATCTATGAGAACTAAATCCCCTACTTATTTTGTTTTTTTCCATGCCTGCTGCATCCAGAAGTTCCAGGGCCATCGAATGAATCCGAGCTATGGTAGTGACCCAAATCACCACAATGACAATGCCCGATCCTTAACCAGTCAGACACCAGGGAATTCTCCCTGCTTATAATTTTAAACATCAAATAACTGGAAAAATTTTCCTATCTTCTGCCTCCATAAATTTCAATCTTTGGTTCTTCACTAATTACATATTTCAGGTGCCAGGCACCACAGAATTCCCATTACAATCAGGCTGATAGTCAATATTGCCTACACTCAAAAGTGACTGTGAGCCACAAATATATCCTATCAAAACCACACGAAGTCTAATCTCCAGTCACAAAATGCCTGACGCCGTTCTACTGCCAGGTGATACAAAGGTAAGGAGAAATCAAGATCAAGAGAGCAGTCTTAAATGATTACATTGAAAACATCTTACTTTTTTAAGTCCTACAAAAACATCTAACCATGGTTCATCTCAGGGCCTTCGGAAAAGGTCCAAACTAGTGAAAAGCTCTAAAAACTTGGGGATGAATAGGCTACCTAAAAGCGTATTTATCTCAAAGTTTTATGCACTTGATACATAAAAATACATGCTAATTATGAAGTATAACATACTGAAAATACTGCATAGCTTTGAACCACCCACCATTCAACCATATGACACCAGTAAATAGCATTTACCTGTATTTCCCCATACCATGCCCCTCCCCCCTTCTCTACCCTAAGGCAATCTATACCCTGATTTTTGAGTTTATATAGCTACAAATTAGTTTCATCATAAATTGCAAATTAGTTTCATCATAAATGTCATGTGTGAACAATATAGTTTAGTTACATGTATTTTTGAGCAAACTATAGTTTTCTAATACTTCTTTTTCACTCATATTCCCCAATTCATGCATGTGATTATGTATAGCAATAATTCATATATTTTCATGGAATTATAATAATCCATTGGGTCAGTAAAACAGAACTTGTTTATTTAGTTACGCTATTTGAGTCATTTTTATTTTTTTCTTACTAATATTGCTGCTGTGAATATTTTTGTTTTAAGGTGTCTATTTGTAAGGATTTCTTGAGTGGGTATGTTAGGTAGCAATTAAGTTATACAAATTTTCAACTTTTCAGGAAAGCCAATTATTTTCCAAAGCAGCTACACTAATTTACATTCCTGTGGGCAGTGTGTAAAAGTTACCACTACCCACTTCCTCTTGAGCTCTTGGTATTGCTACACTTAATATTTACCAATCTACTTGGATACAGATATATGTCTCAGGGTCTTAATTTGTATTTCCCTAATTATTGGCATTTTTTTCATGTTTACTGGCTATACATGTTTCCTTGTCTGTGAAATTCCTGGTTATGTCTTGCTCATTTTTTTCTAGTGGGTTGTCTTTTATCATTTATTCTTAAAGAGAAATCAATAAATCATTTTTACATATGAATAATCCTTTGTCAATCTTTTGTTTTGTTGAGTTACATGTTCTTCCATTCTGTGGTTTGTCTTTTCCTAATTTTAATGTAGACAAATTTATTTACATTTTTTTCTTTTATGCTAAAAATTCGTCCCTCTTCTTTTGAGAAATCCTTTCCTACCCCATGGTAACTAGTGTAATAGTGAGGCCTACTGGTGACAAAGAAGTCTTCTAGTCTATTGGAGGACATGGAACAGTGATAAACATATATAATAGGAAAGCAGAATGAATACATACTAGGAATTTCTCAGAGATGACTTTTTTTTTTTTCTTTTTAGGGCCTTGCCTTCCGCATATGGAGGTTCCCAGGCTAGGGGTTGAATCAGAACCATAGCTGCCTGCCTACAGCAAGGCCAGATCTGAGCTACGTATGGCACCCACACCACAGCTCACAGCAACACTGGATCCTTAACCCACTGAGCGAGGCCAGGGATCAAACCTGAGTCCTCATAGATACTAGTCAAATTTGTTTCTGCTGAGTCATGACAAGAACTCTTAAGAGTCAATTTTTCATAAAGTTTATAAACATTATTAAAAAAATGGAGTTCCCATTGTGGCTCAGAGGGTTAATAACCTGACATAGTGTCCATAAGGATGTGGGTTCGATTCCTGGCCTCGTTCAGTGGGTTAAGGATCCAGTGTTGCTGGAAGCTGCAGCAAGGTCGAAGATGCATCTTGAATCCAGTGTTGCCGTGGCATGCTGGCAGCTACAGCACTGATTAGACCCCTAACCTGGGAACTTCCATGTACCGCAGGTGTGGCCTTAAAAAACAAAAAATGCCCAACATTATACTTACAGTACAATTTCCTAGTTGATAAAACTTAAGATACTGAAAAGAGGTGCTGCATCTGGTAAACATTGCACCAAAATGCTTAGAGGGGGAATTCCTGCTCTGGTGCAGTGGATTAATGATCTGGCTTGTCTCTGTGGGCACTGGTTCAATCACTGGCCTGGCGCAGTGGGTAAAGGATTTGGTGGTGCTGCCATTATAGCATAGGCTGCAGCTGCAGCTTGGACTTGATCTCTGGCGCTGGCACTTCCATATGCCAAGGGTGCAGCCATAAAAGGAAACAAAACAAAAAATGCTTAAAGGAAATAAGTAAAACTGCCAGTAAAAGGCTCAAAGAAATTAAGTACAGCTCACCCTTGAACAACATGGATTTGAAATTAGTAGGTTCACTTACATTCAGAAATCTGAATCACTACAGTACTACCCGATTCATCCACAGTTAGTTCAGTCAGAGGATGTGGAACCAGGGAAACAGAGGACCAACTGTAAAATTTTATTGGGATTTTTAAATATGCCCCTAACCCTTGTGTTGGTCATGGATCAACTGTACTGGCAATAACCTAAAAGATGAAGAATACTTTATGTGTTGTAGCGAGGTTGAGTGAAATTTAATTTGTTATTGGAAGCTTAAAAGACAACAACTCGATTGTATCCACTATATCACCACTTGTATCACCATCTTAACTTTGTCAACCAACTTGAACATTACTATCAAAGAAGCTGCATTTCAGAGATCTTTGGAATCACAGGTCTGTCCTACTGCACAAGGTCAGAAAGACAGGCCATCTATATTTTCTCAGGTCTTAAAGATGTGTCTTTTATAATTTAGCTCAACTCATTTAGAATTGATTTTTATAGTTAGAGAAAGGGATATAATTTTGGATTTCCCTCAGATATATACAGGCACACCTAGGAGATACTGAAGATTCAGTTCCTGACTCCAAATATTGCAATAAATCAAGTTACATAAATTTTTTGGTTTTGCAGAGACCAAAACAATCTTAAAACAACCAACTTAAAACAATCTTATATATTGTTATATATATTAATATATATTAATATATATTTAGACTCCTGTATCAAAACTTCATGATAACTGCAAACCAAAAATCTACAACAGAAACACACACAAATAAGAAAAAGCAATCCAAACACAACACTAAAGATAGTCTTCAAACCACAAGAGAACAAAGGAAGGGAAGAAAAAAGACCAACAAAAACAAATCCCAAACAAATAATAAAATGGCAATGAGAACATACATATAAATAATTACCTTAAATGTAAATGGATTAAATGACCTAACCAAAAGACACAGACTGGCCAAAAGGATACAAAAACAAGAACCATATACACGCTGTCTTCAAGAGACCCACTTCAGTTCTAGTGACACATACCAACTGAAAGTGAGAGGATGGAAGAAAATATTCCATGGAAATGGAAATCAAAAGCAAGCTGGAGTAGCAATACTCTTATCAGACAAAATAGATCTTAAAATAAAAAATATAATAGGAGAAAAACGAGGACATTACATAATGTCAAAGGATCAATCCAAGAAGATGTAACAATTGTAAATATATATAGACCCAACATAGGATCACTTCAATACATAAGGCAACTGCTAACAACCTTAAAAGGAGGAACTGAAAATAACACAGTAAGAACAGGGAGCTTTAACACTCCACTTACAGCAATGGACAGAGCATCCAGACAGAAAATTAACAAGGAAACACAGGCCTTAAATGACACATTAGACAACATGGACTTAATAGATATTTATAGAACATTCCATCCAAAACCAGTAGAATACACATTCTTCTCAAGGGCACACGGAACATTTTCTAGGGTAGATCTCATTCTGGGCCACAAATCAAGCCTCGGTAAATTTAAGAAAACTGAAATTTTATTACATATCTTTTCCGACCACAATGCTATATGACTGGAAATCAACAACAAGGAAAAAAAACTGCCAAAAACCACAAACATGTGGAGACTAAACAACTTGCTACTAAACAACCAATGGAATACTGAAGAAAGCAAAGAGGAAATTTAAAAATACTTAGAAGCAATTGACAACAAAGACACAATAATCCAAAACCTATGGGATGCAGGAGAAGCAGTTCTAGGAGGGAAATTTATAGCAATACAAGCCTATCTCAGGAAATAAGAAAAATTCCAAATGAACAACCTAACTTTACATCTAAAGCAACTGGAGAAAAAAGGACAAAACCCAAAGTTAGCATTAGGAAAGAAATCATAAAGATCAGAGCAGAAATAAATATAAATGTAGAAAACCATAGAAAAGGTCAATGAAACTAAAAGCTGGTTCTTTGAAAAGATCAACAAAGTTGATAAACCTTTAGCCAGACTCATCAAGAAAAAGAGATTAGAAATGAAAAAGAAGTTACAGCAGACATCGCAGAAATACAAAGAATCATGAGAGACTACTACAAGCAACTCTATGCCAATAGAATGGACAACCTAGAAGAAATGGACAAATTTGTAGAAAAGTACAATTTTCCAAGACTAAACCAAGATGAAGTGGAAAAGATGAATGGACCAATCACAAATATTGAAATTGAAACTGTGATTAAAAAACTTCCAACAGGAGTTCCTGTTGTGGCGCTGTGGCTAACGAATCCACATCCGACTAAGAACCATGAGGTTGCGGGTTCGATCCCTGGCCTTGCTCAGTGGATTAAGGATCTGGTGTTGCCGTGGGCTGTGGTGTAGGTTGCAGACGAGGCTCGGATCCCATGTTGCTGTGGCTCTGGTGTAGGCCGATGGCTACAACTCTGATTCAACCCCAAGCCTGGGAACCTCCATATGCTGCAGAAGCAGCCCAAGAAATGGCAAAAGGACCAAAAAAAAAAAAAAAACTTCTAAAAAACAAAAGTCCAGAACTAGATGACATTACAGATGAATTCTATCAAAAATTTAGAGAAGAGTTAACAACTATCTTTCTGAAATTATTCCAAAAAATTGCAGAAGAAGGAACACTTCCAAACTCATTCTATGAGGCCACCATCACTGATACCAAAACCAGACAAAGATACCACAAAAAAAAAGAAAATTATAGGCCAATATCATGATCAACATAGATGCAAAAATCCTCAGCAAAATAGCAGCAAACAGAATCCAGCAATACATTAAAAGGATTGTACACCATCATCAAGTGGGATCATGATTCTAGGGATGCAAGGATTTTTAAATATCCACAAAATCATTCAGTGCAATACACCACATTAACAAACCACACGATCCTCTCAATAGATGCAGAAAAAGCTTTTGATAAAATCCAACACCCATTTCTGATTAAAAACAAAAAACAAAAAAAAACCTCCAGAAAGGGCATAGAGGGCACCGACATCAACATAATAAAGGCCATATATGACAAACACACAGCTAACAACATTTTCAATAGTGAAAAGCTGAAAGAATTCCTGCTCAGACTGACCCCTGGCTGGAACTTCCATATGGTGAAGACGTGACCCTTAAATAAAGAGAAAAGAGAGACAAAAAACTCGTACTCTGAAAACACTGATGAAAGAAAGAAAAGATGACACAAACAGATGGAAAGATATACCATGCTTTTGGATTAGAACAATCAATATTGTCAAAATGACTACACTACCAAAGGCAATCTATAGATTCAATGCAATCCTACCAAATTACCAATGGCATTTTTCAGAGAAATAGAACAAAATATTTCAAAGTTTGTTTGGAAGCACAAAAGATCCACCCAGAATAGCCAAAGCCATCCTGAGAAAGAAAAATGGAGTTGCAGGAATCAGGTTCCCAGACTTCAGACTATACTACAAGACTGCATACAAAGCTACAATCATCCAAACAGTTTGCATTGGCACAAAACCAGAAATATGGATCAGTGGAACAGGATAGAAAGCCCAGAATTAAACCCATGCACCGATGGTCAACTAATCTATGACAAAGGAGGCAAGAATATATAATGGAGAAAAGACAGCCTGTTCAATAAGTGGTGCTGGGAAAACTGGACAGCTACATGTAAAAGAATGAAATTACAACACTCGCTAAAAACACACACAAAAAGAAACTCAAAATGGATAAGTCCTAGATATTAGACCAGACACTATAAAACTCTTAGAGGAAAACATATGCCCAACACTCTCTGAGATAAACCACAGCAATATTTTCTCAGGTCTACCTCCTAGAGTAATGACCAAATAAATAAATAAATAAATAAAGCAAATGGGACCTAATTAAATGTGAAAGTGTTTGCATTACAAAGGAAACCCTAAACAAATTCAAAAGCCAATACACAGAATAGGAGAAAATATTTGCAAATGAAGCTACTGACAAGGGATTAATCTCCAAAATATATATATATATCTCTCCTGCAGCTCAATACCAAAAAAAAAAAAAACCATCAAAAAATGGGCACAAGATCTAAAAAGACAACTCTCCAAAGAAGACATACAGGAGTTCCCGTCATGGAGCAATGGTTAACGAATCCGACTAGGAAACATGAGGTTGCGGCTTCGGTCCCTGCCCTTGCTCAGTGGGTTAACGATCTGGCGTTGCCATGAGCTGTGGTGTAGGTTGCAGACGCGGCTCGGATCCCGCGTTGCTGTGGCTCTGGCGTAGGCCGGTGGCTACAGCTCCGATTCAACCCCTAGCCTGGGAACCTCCATATGCTGCGGAAGTGGCCCAAGAAATAGCAGCAACAACAACAACAACAACAACAAAAGACAAAGAAGGCATACAGATGGCCAAAAAACACATAAAAAGATATTCAACATCAGTCATCATCAGAGAAATGCAAATCAAAACCACGATGAGGTACCATCTTACACCAGCCAGAATGGCCATCATCAAAAAGTCTATAAACGATAAATGGTGGAGTGTGGAGAAAAGGGAACCTTCTTACACTGCTGATGGGAATGTAAACTGGTGCAACCACTATGGAAACCATTATGGGGATTCCTCAAAAAATTTAAAATAGAATTACCATTTGTTCCAGCGATCCCACCCCTGGGCATCTACCCAAGAGAAAGCCATGACTCAAAAGGATACAAGTACTCCAATGTTCACTGCAGCACTAGATACAACAGCCAAGACATGGATGCAAGCTAAATGTCCACTGACAGAGGACAGGCTAAAAAAGATTTGGTACATATACACAATGGAATGAATGAAATAATGGCATTGGCAGCAACATGGATAGACCTAGAAATCATGATGCTAAGTGAAGTTAGACAGTGAGACACAAATATCATATGCTACCACCTATATGTGGAATCTTAAAAAAGGATACAATGAACATCTTTGGAGAACAGATACTGACTCACAGACTTTGAAAAACTTAAGGTTTCCAAAAGAGACAGGTTGTAGGGGGAGGGATGGGCTGGGGCTTTGGGATGGAAATGCTGTAAAATTGGGTTGTGATGATGGTTGTACAACCAGAAATACAATAAAATTCATTAAGAAAAGTTTACATTGTATTATAGTCTCAAATGCAATAAACTAAAAGAACAGTGTACAAACTTTAATTTTAAAATACTCTATTGCCAAAATAATTCCAACAGGAACATCAAAGTTCACAATACCAAATATAATGAAAAAGTTTGGGGAAAAACAAAAACAAAAACCAGTATCTGAGAAGCACAATAAAGCACAATAAAACAAGGTATGCCTGCAATTGTCTGAAAGCATCCTGTTAATTTTAAACTTTAAAAACATAATCTGTCTGTGAGTCTATTTTATCTGCTAATGTTAACTCATGCTGAATATACTGTTGTCTATCTCACCAATTTGTTTTAAATGCCTCTTGTAAAACTTATTGGAAATATTTTGAAATAACAAGTCTCTTTTAATAGGAGTGTTACAGAAACCGTGGTAGTGGAAAGAGACAAGTGGCTCCTCAGAGATGCATAAGAGCCAGGTTTATTCAGCACTGGTGAGGGCTCAGAGGAGTCAACTCCACAGTCTTGAGTACCAGGTCATTGTTACGGGTAGCTTTTATACAATACAGATTTCCGGGTCTTGTTTTTTCCCAAGCAAGTAGCCCAACCCCCGCTCCCCTTCCCCAAGCAGAGTGTTCCTGCCTAAGCTTAGTAATCAAGATTACAAAAATGAAACTGATAAGCAATTCTTGGAGCACTGCTAGTAGAGCTGCTAGCAAGGACATAAGGCACGTAGTTGCTACAAGATTACAAGGGTGGTATGGGGCAAACAAAGCTGAGGTCAGGCACATAGTTGCCTCCTCAGCGGGGGGAGGAGGGGGTTTCTCTAGTTAAAACTCTTACTTCAGGAGCATTTGTTGTATTAAAGCTTTAATTTATATTTGGTTTTTATGCCCTCTGGTATTTTATAACCTGTTGCAGTTATGTTTTACTTTTTATTATTTATCTCCACGTTATTTTAACATGAAAAGTCCTATTTTTGTTTAAGGTCTACATATGCTTTACAATTCCATGGAGTCTAGTAAATTTAAAGATTTTCTAAAAGCATCCAACATTTCATTAACCACTGAAGTCAAGAGTGAAGCAATATTATTTCAGTATGCATTTTATTTTATTTTTTGGCATTTTAGGGCCGCACTCGTGGCATATGGAAGTTCCCAGGCTAGAAGTCAAATTGGAGGTACAGCCTACACCACAGCCACAGCAACAATATGGGATCTGAGCCTCATGAGACATACACCACAGCTCACGGCAATGCCAGATCCCCAACCCCGCAGTGAGGCCAGGGATGGAACCCACATCCTCATGGATACAAGGCAGATTTGTTTCCAATGAGCCACAATAGGAACTCCCTCAGTATGCATTTTAAAAATTCAACTTTCCCTCACTTTATTACCCTCCCTTTTAGTATTTTTTCATTGGCTTTAGAATCTTTATAGGTTTTACCTTTTATGTTATACACATAATTTAATGTGAACATCTGCAAGTGGATACAGAGTTTTTGTTTGTTTGTTGGTTGTTTTTTGCTTTTTTTTAGGGCTGCACCCATGGCATATGGTAGTTCCTGGGCTAGGGGTCAAATCAGAGCTGCAGCTGCTAGTGTATGCCACAGCCACGGCAACGCAGGATCCAAGCCGCATCTGGGACCCACAACAGCTTATGGCAATGCTGGATCCTTAATCCAGGGAGCAAGGCCAGGGATCGAACCCACATCCTCTTGGATACTAGTCAGATTCATTTCCACTTAGCCACAAAGGGAACTCTCTAGACACACAGTGTAAAAGAGAGTTCTGAAAAGGACATTCCTTCTCATTAAATTTTGGGGCACTGTCATCAAAAACCAATTGAAGGTTTACTACCAGATTCTCAGTTTTATCCCACTGATACATAGGTATGTCCTTATACCAGTACCATATTGTCTTGATTACTATAGCTTCCTAGGAAGTTCTGAATTTAGGACATGTGAGTTCTCAATGTTCAAGACTGTTCCAGCTGTTCTGAGTTCTCTGAATATCTACATGAATTTTCGAATCAGATTAACAATTTCTTCCAAGAAGTCAGCTGGGACTTTGATAGAGATTGTCTTGCCTCTTTAGATCAATTTAGGAAGTGGTTATCTTAATTCTATCAAGTTATGATCCATGAACATGGGATGTCTATCCATTTATATATTTAATTTCTTTCAATAATTTTTTCATTTTTCAGAGTTTAAGTTTTGCACCTCTTTTTGATGCTACTGTTAATGGAAGAAATTTCACCGCACGTTTATGGAAATACAATAGAATTTTGTATATTTATCCTCTCTACTGCAACACTGTTTTTATCTCAAAACAGTTTTGTGGATTCCTTAGGATTTTCTACATACCACCGGTCAATACTTTTTATTTCTTCGTCTCCATTTCATTTTCTTGCTTAATTGTTCTGACTACATGTTCCTGTACAATGAACAGAAGTGACAAGAATGGACATTCTTGTCTAGTTCCTGATTTAGGAGGAAAACCTTCAGTCTTAACCATTATGTATGATGTTAGCTGTGGATTTTTCACATGTAGCCTTTAACATGTGAATGTTTTTTTAATCAGGACTGTGGGGTTTTGTCAGAATGTGCCTTTTTAACATTTACAGGATCATATGGCTTTGTTCTCTATTCAAATGATATGTTACATTGCATTAATCTATTTTTGGATGTGAAACCAACCTTCCATTCCTGGGATAAACCCTACTTGGCCATGATGTATAATCCTTTCCCTATGTTGACGGATTCAACTTGCTAGTATTTTGTAGACAATTTTTGCATTTATAACGTAAGAGATATTGTTCTGTATTTTTACTATAGTGTCTTTGTTATCAAGATAATACTGGCCGCACTGAATGATCAAGGAAGTATGCCTTCCTCTTCCATTTCGTGGAAGAACTTGTAAAAAAGTGGTATTTTTAAATGTTTGGTAGAATTCAAGAACAAAACTACCTGATACTGGACTTTTGTGTTTTAATTCAATCTTTTCACTTGCTTTCAGATTTTCTATTTCTTCTTGAATCAGTTTTATTCATTTGGGTTTTAAGAGTTTGCCTTTTTCATCTACTTAATTGGCTAGTATAATTGTTCTATAGTAGTCTCTTCTGGAAGATCAGTAATAAAGCATCCTTTCATTCTAGATTTCAGTGATTTAATTTTTTATGGTCAATCTAGTTTGTAAAAGATTGTCAAATCTGTTGATCTTTTAAAATTTAAAACAACTTGATTTCCTTAATTTCCTCATTTTTTTCTTTCCCAATTTTATTAGTAATTTCCACTCTATTGTTTCCTTAATTCTTCGAAGGTTTAGCTTTCTTTCTGTAAAAGTTATTGATTCTTCTTATTTATTTTTTGTCTTTTTGCCTTTTCTAGGGCATTCCCGCAGCATATGGAGATTCCCAGGCTAGGGGTCCAATCGGAGCTGTAGCCAATGGCCTATGCCACAGCTCACAGCAACACCGGATCCTTAACCCACTGAGCAAGGCCAGGGATCGAAACTGCAACCTCATAGTTCCTAGTTGGATTCGTTAACCACTGTGCCACGACAGGAACTCCGATTCTTCTTTTTAAATACAGGCATTTACCGCTACAAGTTTCTATCTAAGGAAAACTTTAACTGCACCCAAAATGTTTTGTATATTGTCTTCATTTCCATTCATCTCAAAGATTTTTATTTTTTTAAGGGCCACACCTATGGCATATGCAAGTTCCAAGGCTAGGGGCGAACTGGAGCTGCATCTGCTGGCCTATACCACAGCCACAGGAACATGGGATCTGAGTCATGTCTGTAATGTACACCATAGCTAATGGCAACATGGGATCCTTGACCCATTGAGTGAGGGCAGGGATCAGACCCACATCCTCATGGACACTAGTCAGGTTCTTAACTTGCGGAGCCACAAAAGGAACTCCCTCAAAGTATTTTGTAATTTCCCTCATGATTTCTTCTTTGACCCACTGGTTATTTAGAGGAGTGTGTTGTTTTGCTTCCACATAGCTGTGAATTTCTCAAGTTTTCTTCTTATTAAATTCTAATTTCATTCCACTGTAGTCATAAAATGTATTTTTTTTTATGATTTCAGTCCTTTAAAATGTGTTGAGGTTTGCTTTACAAACTAGCATAATGAGTATATTGGAAAATTTTCTATGTACATTTGATAATAACATATTCTGCTTTTCTTTGGTTCAGTGTTTGAAAGATGTTTTCTTAGGTCCAGCTGATTGATGACATTAAATCAAGTCTTCCGACATGGAAACAACCCAAATGTCCATCGACAGACTGGATTAGGAAGATGTGGTATATATACACAATGGAATACTACTCAGCCATAAAAAAGAACGAAATAAAGCCACTTGCAGCAATATGGATGGAACTGGAGACTCTCATATTGAGTGAAATCAGTCAGAAAGAGAAAGACAAATACCATATGGTATCACTAATAACTAGAATCTAGTATAAAGCACAAATGAACATTTCCACAGAAAAGAAAATCATGGACTTAGAGAAAGGACTTGTGGCTGCCCGGGGGTGGGGGGGAGTGAGAGGGATTGGGAGCTTGGGGTTAACGTATGCAAAGTATTGCTCTTGGAGTGGATTTACAATGAGATCCTGCTGTGTAGCATTGAGAATTATGTCTAGAAACATGCATCACAACACAACAATGGGAGGAAAAATATGTATACATGTATGTGTAACTTAGTCCCCACGGTGTATAGCGGAAAAAATAAAAATAAATAAAAATAAATTGCAAAAAAATATATAAATAAATCAAGTCTTTTCTCATTGACCTTTCAACTAGTTTTCCATTATGAAAGCACTATATTAATGTCTCTACTGTTGAATTTTCTATTTCTCCTCTTCAATTCTTGTATTTGCTTCATATATGCTGGTGCTATTATTAGATGCATGTTTACAACTGTTACAACTACCTGAGAGACTGCACATTATAAAAATGTCCCTCTTTACCTCTAATATTTCTTAAAGTATTTTGCCTGAAATTAGTATAGCCACTCTAGTTTCCTTATGGTTGCTATTCACATGATTTTTTTTTCCTATCCTTCTACTTTCGGCATAACTGTATCTTTCAATGTAAGTGTGTCCCCTATACACAATATATACTTAGATGCTATTTTTCCTACAATCTGACAATTTTTTGACTGGTTTGTTCAACCCAGTCACACCTGACATTAGTATCAATATATTAATGAATGCCATTTAACTTTTTGTTTTATATATCTCATGGCTTTTTTTTAGGGCCACCCCCTCAGCATATGGAAGTTCGCAGCAGGCTAGGGGTCAAATTGGAGCTGCAGCTGGCAGTCTATACCACAGCAACTCAGAATCTGAGCTGCGTCTGCAATCTACAACACAGCTCATGGCAGCACCAGATCCCCAACTCACTGAGGCCAGGGATTAAACCCGCATCCTCATGAACACTAGTCAGATTTGTTTCTGCTATGGCACAACAGGAACTCCTATCTCATGTCTTTTGTTTCTCTATTCCTTTACTGATGGTTATTCATTTTTCTGCCTGCTGGTATATTAGAAATAAAATCAAGTGTTTTACTATTGATCACATCTTCAAGTAATTCACTGAATTCTTATTAAATCTAACAAATTTTTTTTGGGGGGGGGCATCTATGGCATATAGAAATTCCTGGGCCAGGGATCAAACCTGCGCCACAGCAGTGACCCAAGCCACTGCAGTGACAATGCTGGATCTTAACCTTCTGTGCCACAAGAGAACTCTTAAATCTAATAAAGTCTTTAAACTTTCTATATAATTTTATGATTTTCTTGCTAATCCTTTCTAGTTTATATATTTTTCTTATAGTTAGAACTTCCAGTATGCCATGAATAGGTATGCTGTCAGTCTGGAAGAGGGTTTGAGGTTTCACCAAGACCACTACTATTTTTCCTACACTTTTTGTAGAAGCCCTGCATTGGATTAATGAAATAACCCTCTAGCCCCAGCTACGTAAAATTTTATCACTAAGGCATTTTCTTTCTTTACTTTTTCCTTTTTACAGCCACTCTTGTGGCATATGGAAGCGTCCAGGCTAGGGGCTGAATTTGACCTGCAGCTACAAGCCTATGCCATAAGCATGGCAACAGAAGATCCAAGCCACATCTGTGATGTAGGCTACAGCTTGTGGCAAAGCTGGATCCTCAACCCAAGGAGTCCAGAGATTGAATCTGCCTCCTCACAGATACTATATTGGGTCTTAACCCACTGAGCCACCATGGGAACTCCTGCATTTCAATTTTATCCTTTTTTTGTATCTACTTAGACAACCACAGAATCTCATTTTTTCAATTTGTATCATACTAAAGCTAGCTTATTCCTGAAATAAACCTCAGTCATAATATGGCCTTTTTCCTTCTTCATGTTCCTGTATTCAATTTACTAACATTTTGTTTAGGACTTTGCATCAATGTTATGAGAAAGATGAGCCATACCTTTCCTTTATGAGGTTTTGAAATCAAGGTTATTCTGGCTTCACATAAAAAACAAACAAACAAACAAACAAAAAAACCCACATAGGAGTTCCCATAGTGGCCCAGTGGAAACAAATCCGAATAGTATCCATGAGGATGCAGGTGTGATCCCTGGCCTTGCTCATGTGGTGATCCGGCACTGCCATGTGGTGTAGATTGCAGATGAGGCGCCAATTCTGAGTTGCTTCGGCTGTGGCACAGGCCAGCAGCTGGTGCTCCAGTTCAACCCCTGGCCTGGGGACTTCCATATGCTGAAAGTGTGGCCCTGAAAAGCAAAAACAAAACTGTAAAGTCTCCATTCTCTGAAGAGTTTGTATTTGCAAATGGTATAACTCTTTCCTCAAGTGTAGAAATAATTCATCATAATGCCATCTTGGTGATAAAGGTTGTCAAATATGACTTATTTTTTTTTGTCTTTTTGCCATTTCTTGGGCCACTCCCGCGGCATATGGAGGTTCCCAGGCTAAGGGGTGAATTGGAGCTGTAGCCGCCGGACTACACCAGAGCCTCAGCAACGCAGGATCCGAGCCGTGTCTGCAAACTCCACCACAGCTCACAGCAACGCCAGGTCCTTAACCCACTGAGCAAGGCCGGGGATGGAACCTGCAACGTCATGGTTCCTAGTCAGATTTGTTAACTACTGAGCCACGACGGGAACTCCAAATATGACTTAATTTTTAAAATAGAGAATCATTCATATTTTCTTTTTGTTTTGTTTTCTACTCAAAATTTTAAATTAATCAACAGAACTTCAAGTTTATAGTTCTTCATAACATTCTCTAGTTACATTTGTAATATATGCAAGACCTGTGGTGATATCTTTTTAATTTTTTTTTTTTTTGTCCCTTTGCCATTTCTTGGGCCACTCCCATGGCATATGGAGGTTCCCAGGCTAGGGGTCGATTCGGAGCTGTAGCCACCAGCCTATGCCACAGCAACATGGGGATCTGAGCCACGTCTGCAACCTACACCACAGCTCATGGCAAAGCCAGATCCCTAACCCACTGAGCAAGGCCAGGGGTTGAACCCGAAACCTCATGGTTCCTAGTTGGATTCGTCACTGAGCCACGACGGGAACTTCACCTCTTTTTAATTCTTGACTGTTGGTGACGTGTTTTGTTTTTCTTTTTCTTGGTCACTCTTACTAGAAATGTATCCACTGAAATCAGTATTTTCAAAGTGCTTTTTGGCTCTCCTGACTATTTAAGCTGTGTTCCGTTTCATCCTTTCCTCTTAGTTTTATGATTCAATTTTCTTCTTTCACACTTGTGTTCCAACTTGAGATGAAAACTTACATCTTTAATTTTCAGTTGCCCCCCCCTTTTCTGCATTAAAAGCTACAAAATTTCCTCTAAGTCCTGCTTTATCTAATTTTATTATTTAATTTTCAGTTGCCCCCCCTTTTTTTTTTGCATTAAAAGCTACAAAATTTCCTCTAAGTCCTGCTTTATCACAAGTTCTGGTGCACTCACATCTTTTGGTTCAAAATATTTTCTAATTTCCATGGTAATTCCTTCTACGATCTATGCATTATTTAGAAATATATTTATTTCCAGGCAATTGCAGATTTCTGAGTTACATTTTTGCTGAAGGTTGGCTTAATCCAACTGTAATGAGAAAGTATCTTCTGAATAATTTCAATTCTGTAACATTTCCTGAGGCTAGTTTCATGGCCAATTATTCCATAAGTTCCATGTGTATTTGAGTACAGTATGTATTCTAACACTGCTGGGTGCAGTGTTAGTCTATGTTGATCCCAGCTAGTTCAAATTTCTTGGTTGTGCTGTTCACAATCTTCCAGCTATTAAAATAAGAGTAATCCACTATGATGGTAGATTTATTTCTTTTAATTGAAACATTGTTCTTCCTCCTTAAACAGTTTGAAGCTATGAGTACAGAGTTTATTTTCTCTATTCCGGGTGGTGGATTGATTTTCCTCATTAACACATATCTCTATCTCTAGTGATGCTTCTTGTTGAGATAGTACCTTAAAACTTTATAAACACTAAATAAAGGTTAATTACTGTTACATATTTTTAAAAAATCCACTGAACCATAGTTTTCTAACCTTTACTTTTTCTCGGGTTTTAATTTCTAAAAATTAAAATCTTAAAAAAAAAAAAAACAAAGCAAAACAAATCTGAGCTAGGTTGTATAACTCGCTCAAAAAATACAGTTCAGAGCCAGTATTTAAACCCAGGATCTTAAGACTCAAAGAAACCTCACATTACAACAACAGATCAGATAAGGCATTATGAAGAAAGAAGGTTACCTTAAGGAATATATAGTGGTCAACAGACAAAGCATGACCTGTGCCAGGTAACAATCTTATTCAATGAGCATGAACTAAATATTACCACTTTAAATGTGGTCCACTGACTGGCAGTATTAGCATCTTCTAAGTGCTAGCTGAAGTTTGCTTTTACTTATTTCATCAATGACATAGCATAAAATCCTCATAATGAAATAAAGCAGTTTTCAGCACTCAATACCTAGTGGAAATTACTTTTTAACTTAAAAAAAACCTCAGTATTTTAAAATATGTTCATAATAGTATTGATTGAGTTACAATTTCTAGCCATTAACTATCAAGGTCCTATACTTATACATAAGAATTTGGCTCTTTTCTGTATTTTATAAACCTTTTCATTAATTTGTAATTAAATCAAGAGTTGTTACAAATATTCTTTATACAATCAGATAATCATGACTGCATTACCTTTTTTATATTTCCTTTTTCCTGAAGATACCAAATTTTATCTCTGAACTTCCTGTAAACCTATTCTTCACCTTTCTTTTCATCGAATTCATCAGAAACTGTCATATATCAACATTTTCCCTTATTCTCCACTCTTTCAAGGTCACATCTTCAGGGAAAGCCTTCCCCAAATAGAAATTCCCTATCTGAATTTCCCATTAGAAATCTGTATTTTTAGTCATGATCTTTGCAGGCAGAGCTGTGTCTTATTTTTATACCCTCAGTGAGATGCGTTTGATTTAGATGTTTTATTAAATGCCGCTTAAATGAATACTCATAAAAACAAACTTCTTGAAAGCCATCCAAGGTGATTTTTTTCCTTAAGAGTACTAGAACAGGCCTAAGCAACTATAGCTAAAACATAAGCTATTTCCTATCAACAGCACTGTACACAGTAAAACCTCAATGGCATTCTAATAGTACCAATGAGGGATATAGTGCCTCTGTATACTTAATGGTTAAATTTATTAAGATCTGTGTAAAAACACCCCTATATCCCTAGAAATTTAATCAGGATTTGAAAAATTCAAATTATATCCAACTATCTCTCCCTACCCAAAGAGTTATGGTTACTTCCCTCCAGACATTGCCTGGCTACAATATTTCTGTCCCACTTAGACTGGTAAAGCTAAAGAGGGATACAAAGTTACCTGAGTTTATAGTAATCCATTTTAAAGCATGTGTTGAGGTTTAATTGCCCCTCAAGAGAACAGAAAAAGTATTTAAATGATGTAAGCCTATGAGACAGAAAAAGACAGAAAAATGTGTCTTTGCATTTTATATTTAATATAACCTCACTCAATGAGAACTAATACTCTTGCACATTTAAAATGATAAATTTTATTTTTATTTTTAACAACCTTCCAGGGTATTATTTAAAATTTAATTACATCAAATGAAATACATTTGTACCACCCACTATAAGACAACTAGATGAAATGTACAGGCAAAGATGCAGGGATTATGCAATTATTTTCATAGCAGCAACGAAATACAATCGAATTGAAGGTTGAGGTGAAGTACACAACTCAGTAAGGTAAGTAGAGCAGAACATTCAAAATGTATCTAGATACATCAGTTCTTAAAAGGCGTAACTTTTTCCCAATAAGACACTGTTCGTGCATTTCTTTTGAGGCAGAAGTCAATCTTAGGATGTGGTCGGTACAAATCTGCATTTAAGACTGAGTTAAGTAGATTAATCTGATTAGGGTCAGACTCAACATTTCCAAAAACGAATCGAAGGCTAAACAAACTAAGAAGACATACTTCACAAGAGCTGAATTCAGTGTAGCTGGTCCTTCAGTCAGATGCTTCATTTTTGTATTTTCAATAGGCTCCCTGTGATAGAAATTATCTTTATCTTGAATGTTCTTCCCCATTTGTTTTGCAAATAGTTATGTCGCAGGTCATTTACTGGCTACAATATATGACAAAATCACAATGAGAAGAGTATTAAATCCTTATCTAGCATAACAGTCCGTTTAAGCGGATTTCACGTAATTCTTCTAGCTTTTAAAACTTTACTTCTAATGAATTATTCAGTACAATCAGTTTTTTCTAGGTCTTGACCATCTATGAGTCTTTAGAGCAGTAAGAACTAGCTCGTCACAAAGCAAGCACACGTGCCGGCTTATAATGTGGGAAACTTCAACATAGTAACACCGAAAGGCGGAAGTCAGTTTTCCATACACAGCAAGGTTTCAGTCAGAGAGTCAAAGCAAAATAATTGCTTCCCCTGGACAGGACACATTCTTGAACTTTGCCAAAATTGGAGAAATTAGATGGGGGGAGGAGTGATAAGCAGGAAATGTCAATTTTTTTAACTTGTAAAAAAATAAACTGTGTTAAAGCAGCATGCCCGCCTGTACACGGCTTTCATCCTTCAATCACAGCATCCCTACACTGGTGAGCTCCACAGGTATACACTACACGTTTGTGCTCCAGGTTCTTTCGTGTGGGCATAATACTCAAATTCTTTTCCTGACGTTTTAGTGCCTTCTTCATAACAACATACTGGAAGGAAAGCCTCTACTATTTTGGCACCTGATTTCTTCAGATAAATTATGAGTCAGGACTAAGACAATACCTGGAAATTTGGCAACGGAATCCCCAAACCTGGGATGGGGACTACATTTCATCCCTCAGTTTGTTAAAGTAGTCCGGTCGCGCCCCACACTCATACTTACTCAGCGACTACCAAACCCTGAGGCCAGGTCCCTCCGCGGCCCCGAACCGGACGCAGCGACACCCACCACTCCGGCTCCGCCCGCGGTGCGCTCGGGAAGCGGGTGGACACGCGTCCTTTCGCCCTTCACAGGCGTCTTCGCGGTCGGGTCGGAGCCCCAGCGACTCCGCGGACGCCTTAGAGTCATCCCCGCCGCAACCGCACGGCTCGCGCGGCGTTCGGAGGCTTCTGGCGGCCCGGCCCTCAGAGAGGCCCGCAGCGCCCCAGAAACCGCCGTCCCGGCCAACCGCCGCTCACGCGGGGCTCTCCCCCTGGCCCCAACGTACCTAGAGCGGTGCCGCGCCGGCCACTGCTGCCCCACAACCTCCGCGAGCCGCAACCGCCGAACACAAAGAATCTCCCGCGCGGACCCGCTGAGGTAAGTCTCTTGACCTCACCCTGAACGGACTTCTGGCCAATTGCAGCGCGCACTTGCAGCAGCCCAGCCAATCAGAGGCGACCGGGTGGAGGGGGCGGGGAGAAGGACGGTCGGAAGTGGAAGTCTTCTGAGGGGCGCAGAGAGTTCGCTTCCAGGCGAGCGACTCTCTTGTCAGCTGGTTGGGCTCACAGGCCGGTCAAGCGACTAGGTGCCGGAGCTAGGCCTTTCTTTTAAGTGACTTATACGGAGATTCGGGAAGTTCTTAGTATCACTATTAATAAAAAACTTTACAAAAACAGGCAGTCTGCCTGCAGGTACTGGCTAGCCCATTTGAGTTTTGAAATACTTCAATAAATTATCATTGATTTCATTTCGGAGTTTTGTGACAACTCCTTAAATTTTGTGACCCAGGCAAGGGGTCATTGTCCCATTGTGGTTTCTTGAGTTTTCTAAATCGTCTCAGGGACTTGCCACGCTAGGCTGCCTCAGACTGCATGAGACCTGCCAAGCTGCGGGATAACCACCCTTTCGATGACTGTCTCGCGTTCACTCAATAGTTAAGTATCCTCAGCTGGGTGAGGTGCACTATCCATCTAGTTCCGTTAAGGCCTCCTCGTCACGAGGGTAGAGCTGCCTGCCTTGTATTAGTAACTACTGGCTAAAAAGAAAAATGTCAAGGTCCTACACTCTAGAAATAGGTAATTCACGTAATAGCATACTCTAACCTAGTTGGTTCCCAAGATATGGTCCAGGAATCCCTGGAATACTATTTTCGTAAGAATAGGAAGATGTTATTTGCCATTTTCATGCTTCTAGAAAATTGACATGTATTTTTCAACAGAATGCAGAAATAGGTATGAAAATCCAACTGTTTGCTGTCAAACACTAGGGAGACTGGCAAAAAATGTAGAACATAGCCAATCTTTGCACAATTTTTTATTTCATAAAATAATTTTTCTTCCAGTTTTATTGAGATATTGTTAGGACTGCGGGGAAGAAGGAGGCAAAGGCTGAGCAACGAGATGGCAAGCAGAGTTTATTGACCAATAGAGTGGTCGGAAGCTCAGAGCAAGCCAGACTCAGGCTCTCCCCACCCCCACCCCCACCCCCACCCCCACCCCCACCAAAGCAGGGGAGTGCTTGATTTTTATAGAGAGGGGTCATTTTGCTGAGCCACTGCTGTCTGAGGTTGCTTTTGGGGAGCTCTGTAATCTTTAACTTTCTCCTTCAGGCTATCTTTGTTTTAGGGAACTCAATCCGTTACATAGGCCTGTTTGATAAGAAGGAGTCTGCAAGACTGGATTCAGCTGGGTTATGCTGATTTTTTTGTCCTTTTAGGCCTTGTTTCATTTTCCACCTAAGAGATACAATTGACATACAGCACTTTATAAGTTTGAGACATACAGCCTAATTATTTGGCATATAAATAATGAAATGATTATCAAATAAGTGTAGTGAACACCCATCATGTATAAATACAACAGTAAATAGAAAAAAAATTTTGTGTATGATGAGAACTCAGCATTTACTCTCTTAACAGCTTTCATATGTAACCTACAGCAGTGTTGATTGTATTTAACATGTTGTGTGTTACATCCTTACTACTTGTTTATTTTATAACTAGAAGTTTCTGCCTCTTACCTGCCTTCATCTGATTCCCACTGCCATGCCTGCCCCCTCCCACCTCTGGAAACCAAAAATCTGATCTCTTCAGAAAATAAGAAATTTGAATATAAGTGAAGGATATATAGAGAGTTACTAAGAGAGAAAGGTGGTGTAGGAGAAATTGGGAGGCAAGTAAATTGGAGCCAGATGAGGAATTTAGACCTTATTCAGTCAAAAGTGAGTGAGTAGCCTTTAGAAATGTCACGTCGATTTAGGGTAATTGGATATCCTGTGTGCCATTTTAATAACGATTGATTTTACTGGGTATTATGTCAATTGAGTTCATTACATGTGTTATTTTCCATTTATTTCCAAATATGAAATTGGACAATCTGTATTCACAACTTAGGCTGGGTCATTTACTAGGAATATAATCTTGGGCAAGTCAGGTCGCCTCAGAATTATAATGATCTTATCTCTAAGATGGGAATAACAACAGTAAATGACTTATAGATTTCTTAATTGTCTCAGCCACTGCACTAAGCACTTGTCCATGTTATTTAAATTAATTCTCATAACATAGTACATGCAGTACTGTGAAATCTTTCAAGTTACCATTTGATTTTGGTGTGGGGAGGGCATGTGGAAGTTCCCAGTCAGGGATGGAATTGGCCAGGGATGGAATTCCTGTGACAATGGCGGATCCTTAACCCACTGAGCCACCAGGGATTTATTATTATTATTATTATTGAAGTATAGTTGATTATACTATTATATAAGTTACAGGTGTGCAATATATTTCATGATTTTAAAATAATGTTCCATTTATAGTTACTACAAAATGTTGGCTGTTTGATTTTTTAAACACAGAATAACATGGAATTATAGGGATACATCTCCTTATATATTTCCAGACTGTAGTAGACACTCAGTACATTGTAGGTATTTTTATTAAAATTGGTAAAGCTGAGTAACATGAATGATCTTAAGCAAATCTCTTAGCTTTTTGTGTTGGAATTTTTTTGTTTGATGTTTTCTTCCAGTGAGAATTGTGGTAGGTAGAATTTTGACCCCCATGATCTTCGTCCCCCGATGAACATTCCTCTCATGATTATGTTACATTATTGGCAAAAGGGATTATGCAAATATAATTAAGGTTACTAATCGACTCACCTTAAGTAAGTGGGATCTGCCTAGATTTTCCAGGTGAGCCCATTGTAATCACATGAACCACCTTTGGCAAAATAGCAGGTCAGAGAGATGAAGCAGAACGGAAATTCATAAAGAAAGGGAATTCATAAAGATTTGAAACATGAGAAGGACTCAACCCAGAGGTGCTGGATTAAGGATGGAAGGAACCACATGAGAACTACTCTAAAGAAATGAATTCTGCTCACAGCCTGGACATTCCTGAAAGCAGATTCTTCCCCAGTATGTTAGCTGGCTCAACACCTTGATTCTAGACTTATGAGACCCTAAACAGAACTGTGAAATAATAAGTGGGTGTTTTTTTAAGCCACTGCGTTTGTGGTAATTGTTTATGGCAACAATAGAAAACTAATACTAACTTTCATTCTCATACCCTTCATAGCTCTTCCCAAGGCATACTAGAAACCTGGGAACTACATTTCCCAGGGGCCCTTACTGCCAGTGTTCTGGATTCATTTACATTTCGTCAAGTGGGATGTTCTTCCTGAGATCTGGAAAGTGGCAGAAAGACATAAATTATTGCTCAGTGTTTTTTTGCTTGGTCTTTGGCTTGCTCCCTTACCAGTCCCTGCCTAAGTGATATAAGGTAGCTGTGGCAATCAACCATGATATCTGAACTTTTCTGGCTTCTTAGTGGCAGCACCAGCAAATCTCTATTCTCTGGACCAACCATAAAAGCAGTGGCACAAAAAAAAAAAAAAAAAACTAAAGTGACAGTAGTTCCTTCAGGCCTTCCAAAGGCTTTCAAGCACTTAATTCTCTGTGCTAAATACCACTATGCTCGAAATATCTGGAGCAGTTTCTACTTTCATGATTGCACACTACTGATAGACTTCATGCCTCAGTTTCCTCATCTGTAAAAGGAAATTACCAATATGCATGACAGATTAGAAAGTAACCTCTTAGGATTTTTTGTGTGGATTAAATAACATGGGCAAATCTATATAAAGTGCTTAATATTTAACACATAGTAGGTGCTTAATAAATGTTTGTTAGTATTTTTTCTAAAGGGTTATTAATGTGATTACCAAATTGACACTATCAAATGCCAATTTAGTCTACCTTTTTCCTAACCTATCATCAGCATCCCTACTTGGAAACACATACATTGTGGCTCATCTGGTTAAGAACCTGACTAGAATCTATGAGGATGTGAATTCAATCCTTGGCCTCCATCAGTGGATTAAGGATCTGGCATTGCTGGGAGTTTCAAAGTAGGTTGCAGATGTGGCTTGGAGCCTGCATTGCTGGGGCTGGGGGCATAGGCCAGCAGCTATAGCTCCGATTCAACCCTTAGCCTGGGAACTTCCATATGCCACAGGTTCATTCCTAAAAAAGACAAAACAAACAAACAAACAAAAACAACAAAGAAAAACCCTCACACATATGCATTGTCACTACTTTATCTGTTGGGGATTTTTAGCAGCCACAAAGTACTTTTTAACACAAGAATTTAGGATTATATATAGTTCTCAGCACTGTCAACTGTGAAAACAACTCTGGGGTTAGACAGATTATTTTATAGTCTTTATTGGATCTTTTTCAAGAGCCATAGGAAAAGTCTGGAAATAAAGCAGTTGCAGAGAAAAAAATACTTTCCAAAAAGTTACCCTTGCCTAGCATACTATTCTTATTTCTAGCCTTTTGATCTCTAGCCTTTCCAGTGGCTTTATTATTATAAAACCATATTATGTCAAAACCTGGGAATTTGCATTTGTTGTTCCAACTATTTGGACAAATCTTTTTCTCCTTCTTCAGCTGGCTATTGTCTACTCACACTTTAAGTCAAGTAGTTCCACATTTATCCACAGCATAATACTTATTATACTGTGTTATCTCTTTTCTTCATTTGTCTTTTCCCACTGATTATGAGCATCTTTAGACCAGTGACTGACTTTTATGTATTGTTTTAAATAAGGTATGCCTTATTTACCTAATAAAAGTTTGAAGCTACTATTACAATAAATCGTCATTGCCACCCTCTCATCATTATATATTTCTGTTTCCATTATCTGATATATAATACATGCTCATTAAAAGTCCATTAAAGGAGTTCCCTGGTGGCTCAATGGGTTAAGGATCCAGCATTGTCATAACTGTGGCTTGGGTCACTGCTGTGGCACAGGTTCAGGTTCACTGCTTCAGGCACAACCAAAAAAAAAGAAAAAGTCCATTAAAATGACTTTGATATCTAATTTCAGAAGGAATTAAATATCAAGTATAGTATCATTTCTATTAGCGTAAATCAAAATAGAGCAACTAAATTTTATTTAAGGGAAAATTACAAAAACAATGCTGATTATAAATACAACATTAAGTTATAGGATAAAACTATTATTATCTTTAAGAAATTTGTTTGTGTGATTATTATGATGGTTAAATTTTATGTGTCACTTTGGCAAGGCTGAGGTATTCAGTTGTTTGGTAAAACACTGTATGGAGATACTGCCGTGAAGGATTTTGTAGTATGATTAACAGCCACAAATCAGTTGACTTTAAGTAGTCATTGTGTAAAGATGAAATTTATGATAACAACAGACAGGGGAAGGGAAAGAATTGTAAAAGAGCAGGGTTTCCCTATACCATTGAAGTTTATGTGGTATTAATACAAAATAGGTTGTTATAAGTTTAAGAGTCTAAGAGTCCACACCAAAACTCCAGCCTAGACATTTTTCTCAGGAGCATCTGAAACAATTCTCCAGGATAGACCATATATTAGGCCACAATACAAATCTAAAAATGTTTTAAAAGATTGAAATCACACAAAGTATATGCTCTGACCACATGGAATAAAATTAGAAAGCAAAACAGGAGAAAAACTGGAAAATTCACACATATGTTGAACTTAAACAACATGTTTTTACACAACCAGTAAGCTAAAGAAGAAATTACAAGGGAAATCAGGAAATACTTGGAGAAAAATGAAAATAAAAATACAATATATCAAAACTTATGTGATGCAACAAAAGCAGTGCTCCAAGAGAAACCTATAGCTGTAAATACTTACATTTAAAAAGATAAAATATTTCAAATAAATAACCAAACTTCACACCTTAAGGAACTAGGGAAATGTCCTAAACATAACCAAAAGCCAGCAGAAGGAAGAAAATAAGAATTGGAGCAGCAATAGATGAAATAGAGAACAGAAAATCAACAGAACAAAAAAAAAATGGTTATTTGAAAACAAAACAGCAACATTGACAAATCTTTAGCTAGACTGACCAAGGAAAATATAGAGAAGACTCAACTAACATCGGTAATGATTGTGGGGACATTACTACTAGCCTACTACTGAAAAAAAGGTATCATCTGAAAGCTGAGAACTATGATTTATTTGGGGGCTTTACTGAGGACTTTAAGCCCAGGATACAGCCTCTCAGATAGCTCTAAGGGAATTTTCTGAAGAGGTTAAATGAGGATCCAGGGTATATAGAATTTTTGCAAAAAAAAACCCCAAAAAACAAAACAGGTAGTGGGAATATCAAAAGATTACTGCTAATTAAAGAAAAAACAGACATCTCAAGTTAATGAGTGTAGGTAGCACTGTTTGGGAAGATGCAAGACTCTGGGCCTAGTGAAATTAAATACTTTCCCTATTTAATGATAGTTAACTATTTAGGGCCTGTATTCTGTTTTTCTCCATCCTGAATCCTTTCAGCATACATTTTTGGGGATGGCTTTAGTGGTCGATGGCTTGATGGCCGCAACATCCTTTGTTTGCTGATAAGGCAGGCAACATTCTTTGTCCACATAGACATAAAAAGGATTGTAAGAGAACACTATGAAAAACTGTACACCAACAAATTTGATAACCGAGATAAAATGGACAACTTCGTCCAAATCCACAGACTACCAAAACTGACTCAAGAAGAAATAGAAAATCTGAACTGGCCTTTAAGAAGTAAATAAATTGAATCAGTAATCAAAAACTTCCCCAAAGAGAAAAGACCACGACTATATAGTCTCAATGATGAATTTTACTGGTTATTTAAAGAAGAATTAACAATCTTTCTTAAACTCTTCCCCCCAAATAGAAGATGTGGGAACATGTTCTAACCCATTTTAAGCTAGAATTGCTGTGATAAGAAAGCTAGATAGGGGAGTTCCCGTAGTGGCTCAATGGTTAATGAATCCAACTAGGAACCACAAGATTGCAAGTTTGATCTCTGGCCTCGCTCAGTGGGTTAAGGATCTGGCATTGCCATGAGCTGTGGTGTAGGTCGCAGACTGGCTCGGATCCAGCATTGCTGTGGGTGGCAGCTACAGCTCCGATTAGACCCCTAGCCTGGGAACCTCCATATGCTGGGGGGTGGCCCTAAAAAGACAAAAGACAAAAAAAAAAGAGAAAGAAAGAAAAAAAAAGCTAGATAAAGATAGCACAGGAAAAGAAAACTATAGGCCAGGATCCCTTATTAATATAAAAGTAAAAACCCTCAACAAAATGTCAGTGAACCAAATCTAGCAGCATATTAAAGGGATGGTCCACCATAACTACTTGACATTTATCCTGGGGAATGCTAAGGTGGTTCAACATAAGAAAACCATTGAATGTGGAGTCCCCGTCATGGCACAGTGGTTAACGAATCCGACTAGGAACCATGAGGTTGTGGGTTCAATCCCTGGCCTTGCTCAGTGGGTTAAGGATCTGGCATTGCCATGAGCTGTGGTGTAGGTCACAGACACGGCTCAGATCTGGTGTTGCTGTGGCTGTGGCATAGGCTGGCGGCTATAGCTCCGATTAGACCCCTAGCCTGGGACCCTCCATATGCCGCAGGGGCAACCCTAGAAAATTAAAAACAAAAACAAAAAACCATTGAATGTAATCCCTCAAATTTACCGAATGAAGAAAAAATAGCCACGTGATCAATTAATTGATATAGAAAAGCCATTTGAAAAAAATCCATCGTCCTGTCATCATAAACACTCTTACAAACTAGGAACAGGAGAGAACACCTTCAACATGATGAAGAGCGTTTATAGCACAATCCCCAGGGCCCTCGCTGGTGCTTTCTCTTTGTACTTTGTGAGGACACAACAAGAGGACAGCCATCTAGGAACCAGGAAGCAGGGCTCTGCCAGACACCACGTGTGATGGTGCCTTTATCTTGGACGACCCAGCCTCCAGAACTGTGAGAAAGCAGAAGCTGGTGAAGGCTATTAGGACCATGACATTGTCCTACTTTAGGGTTTCCTGCCAAATTTGCAGACAGTGAAGCATACATGCTGCAGACAATGAAGCATACATGTATCTATCATGATATAAAGGTTGATTTGTCCATTTGGCAACTGAAATAGAAAGTGCTAATGTACATTCAGAATGCTCTCAGCCGGCCAGCTCCGAAATTACTCCATTCTTGTCAAAGGTTTTGTTTTGGGGGATTCCCAACACATGGGTATCAGAAGTAGGGACTGTGATGTGATTAAAAGATGCCCACAGAGAGTGTTACTGAATATAAAGTGTCTTTGATGGCAAAGCTGTTAGAGCAGGCAGTTAGCCAGATGTGAGCAGAGAAGAGAGGCATGGGTCATGTGACAGGAGACCATCTATCTTACAGTAACAGGGGTCCCAGAGGCGAACAAAGAGAGGCTGGAATCTCCAGCATCTGCGAGTA
Source organism: Phacochoerus africanus (assembly GCF_016906955.1). Classification (NCBI taxonomy): domain Eukaryota; kingdom Metazoa; phylum Chordata; class Mammalia; order Artiodactyla; family Suidae; genus Phacochoerus; species Phacochoerus africanus. Next base: position 37,573,045 of record NC_062548.1, read on the forward strand.
ATGCTTTGTTCATCAATGTCCTCATTTCAATAGAATAAACATTGCAGCCAGAGTGGGCACTCCCATCATGCACCAATGCTATGACAGATCTGAGCAAAATTCACTGTGCCTTTGTGGTCACCCCCAACCTCTGATCCTCAGCCCCAAGAAACTCCTGATCTGCTTTTAATCAAGATGTATTAGTTATGGAGTTCCCATTGTGGCTCAGCAGGTTAAGAACCTGACTAGTATCCATGAGGCTGTAGGTTTGATCCCTGGCCTTGCTCAGTTGGGTTAAGGATCTGGCCCTGTGGAAAGCTGCAGCATAGGTTGCAGATGCAAACTTGGATCCCAAATTTCTGTAGCTGTGGTGTAGGCCAGCAGCTGCAACTCTGATTCAACCCCTAGCCCGGGAATTTCCAAATGCCATGGGTGTGACCCTGAAAAAAAAAAAGGTAATATTAATTGTGCCTGTTCTAGAATTTCGTGTAAATGGAATTAAACAACATATTCTATATCTTTAATACAGCACATTTTTGAGATTCATCCATGTTGTTTTGTGTTTAGTAGTTTTTTCCTTTTCAGCGGAGAATAGGTTTTAATTTATAGGTGAGCCACACTTAGTTTGTCCATTCATCTGCTAATAGGTGTTTTGGTTGTTTCCAGTGTTGTCTATTATGATTAAAGTTGCTCTGAACATTGCACACAAGTTTTGCAGAGATCGTATATTTCTTTGCTACGTGGGAAGGCATATAATAAGCATATACTTAACTTCAAAGTTTGGCAAATTGTTCTCTAACCACAAAGTAAATAATTTAGGCTTTGTGGGTTATGTGGTCTCTGTTACAGCTATTCAGGTCAGCTACTCTAGTGTGAAAGCAACAGTAGGTAATAAATACGTAATTGAATGAGCATGTCTATGTCCCAATAAAACTTTATTTAGAAAAATAGTAGTGGCTCAGATTTGGTCAGCAGTCCTGGCAACCAACTTTGCAAAGCTTCACACCTGTGTTTTCTTTCAGACATTTTTATAGCTGTAGCTTTTACATTTAGATATAGATCAATGATGAGGTTTTTTTTTTTTTTTTTTTGTCTTTTTAGGGCCGCGCCTGCAGCATATGCAGGTTCCCAGGCTAGGGGTCTAATTAGAGCTGTTGCCGCAGGCCAACACAACAACCACAGCAATGCCAGATTCCAGCCTCGTCTGCAACCTACACCGCAGCTCACGGCAACACTGGGTCCTTAACCCACTGAGCGAGGCCAGGGATCGAACCTGCATCCTCATGGATGCTAGTCAGATTCGTTTCCACTGAGCCGTGATGGGAACTCCCAGTGTTGAATTAATTTTTGTGGATGGTATAAAGCTGGGGTCAAGGCTTTTCTTGTTTCAGTAACACTTGTTGAAAAGACTGTTCTTTTCCCTCTTTGGATTACTTTGGCATATTATCAAAAAGCAATTTAACCATATATGTATCTATTTCTGGTCTTGCTATTTGTTTCTGTTGATTTAAATGTTTACCCCCATACCAGTATCCCATGGTTTTGATTACTGTGGCTTTATAGTAAGGTTCTGGTTCAGAGGTTATAAAACCTCCAATTTTGTTCTTCTTTTTCAAAATTGTTTTGCCTATTCTAGGACTTTCTTGTTTCCATATAAATTAAAGAATTCGTTGTCACCTTACATGTAAAAAAATACAGTGATGCTGATTTTGATTGCATTGAATACATAGCCAAATATGGAGAACTGACACCTTAACAATATTGAATCTTCCAATCCATGAGCAGTTAACACTCTGACATGGATATGTATAATTTTTATGAAAAATATTAATAGTAATCCTCTGAGGGCTGGGATTATAGAATATTTTTACTTCTTTTTACTTTTCTGTCTCAAAAATATTATTTTAAAAATATTTAGCTAGACCAAAAAAAGACACTAATTTTGGTTATGCAACAGCTCAATTTAATTTGAATGATTCAGAGACAAGTAACTATATTAGAAAAAGAGAAGATAATTGTTTCTGTCTTTCCAACTAAAATAGAAGATTCATTACCAAAAGAAAAAATTATTTGATGGTGTGTCCTTAGCAACTAAATTTTAAAAAGGCAGTTGAAAAAAAGAAAATGGGAAACTGCATATTCATCTACACTGGGAAAGTATCTTCATCCAAATAATTCTTTTTTTGTACAGCGTGAGTTCATAGTCTATTTTCTCTTGTGAAAACAAAAGAAATATGTACTTTTAACTTTCCCTTCTGAAAAAGCCAAGAAGTAATGGCCAATTTAATGGCAGTGGACTCTCCCAGTGTTCCGTCTATTATGTTATTTCCCACTCCAAGAAACCAGAGCTTCTTAGAGAAACAGTTGAGTCCAGTTCTGAGCAGGAAAGTACAACCTAATCTGGAGCATCCCACATGCAAGAGGAGAATTAAATTTTACGTCATAAATGGAGGAGTATTCCAGAATTTGAGAGCTGATTTGAAAACCACGCCCACAAATCCATTAAATGATTTTGGTCTTTTTACAGATACCCAAAGATTATCTGTATGTATCCTTATGACACACAAACCATAGACAAGCATGTTGTGTGCAGTAAAAATTGAAATCCCCTCTTTACAACCAGACGTAGCCACACCCATACTCTAACCTTCCTGCCATGACTTTGGAGTTTTTCCTATTTATTTACACATACATACAGAGATGTGAACATCTGTACACATGCACATACAAATCTAGAGTTTTTAGAGTTTTAAAAATATATATATTTATTTATTTTTCAGCCATACCTACAACATGCAAAAGTTCCTGGGCCAGGGATCAAACCAGTGCCACAGCAGTGATAATGCCAGATCCTTGACCCTTTGTGTCACCAGAGAACTCCTAAAGTCTTTATTATTACAGAAATGAGCTTATCTTACCATTCTGTTTATCAATCAAGTCATAGTATTTTGAAGTACCTTCCATGTCAGCATAGACATAGCTCATTCTTCTATTTAAAAAATTTTTTTAAAATTATTATTTCCACAATACAATTTTTCCTACTGTACAGCATGGTGACATGTATACATTCTTTTTTCTCACATTATCATGCTCCATCATAAGTGACTAGACATAGTTCTCAGTGCTACACAGCAGGATTTCATTGCTAATCCATTCCAAAGGCAATAGTTTGCATCTGTTAACCCCAAGCTCCCCATCCATCTCACTCCCTCCCCATCCCCCTTGGCAGCCACAAGTCTATTCTCCAAGTCAATCATTTATTTTTCCTGTGGAAAGTGTCATTTGTGCCTTATATTAGATTCTAGATATAAGTGATATCATATGGTATTTGTCATTCTTCTTAAAAACTGCCCCATGTTCTGCTGTGTTGACATACAGTAATTTATTTAGCCAGTTCCCATGGGAAAGATATAGCATGATGCTCCCTCCTATTTTCTCTTATAAACACTGTACAACTAATATCTCTTTGTCTTGTTCCCTTGTTCTATAAATTAAGAGATTGAAAGAGGAAAAAAGTGCTTTTTGGAGTTCCCCTGTGGCACAGCTGGTTAAGGATTCTGCGTTGTCACTGCTGTGGCTCAGGCTGCACCTGTGGTGCCAGTTTGATCCCTGGCCCGAGGACTTCTATGTGCCTCGGGAGTGGCCAAAAAAAGAAAAGAAAAAAGAAAAAGTTAGTAATTGCAAAATAGTGTTTCCTTTCATCTCTCCAGTGCTGAGACTAATTTGAAATTATGAGATGAAAACACAAGGTTATTTAGTACTAATAGCCTCAGCCGATTGCGTTCGCTTTGTTGCAGTAAAGAAAGCGGGGTGTGGGGGGATTGTTGCCCCAACTTCCAGAAGACAGGAAGTAAGAACCCCACAACACCTAGAGTTGCCACTCCTCCCACCACCCCACCCCTGCTGCTCCACCCCCATCCACCTCTCAGCCCAGCCCAGGCCCTGATCAGCAATGATTCCCCCACACCTACTACTGTAGGCTGCCCTGTCTGGGTTGGGCCGTGGGGAATCTCCAACCAGGCTGCAGAGGACAGGGCACCTTTGGGGAGGGGAGCGGTATGCATGGCAGGAGTAGAACAACAGCACTCACCAGAAGGGTACGTAGAGTGCAGAAGGCTGGTCTAGGCTGGCATGAGCTTAGCCACCTCAGTGTTAGGCCAAGGAGCCAAACGGATGCAGCACCTGGGGTGACTGATGGGCTCCAATCAGACAGAAAACAACCCCTCTTCCCAGCAACGTGGATGAAGGCCTTTGGGGCCCGGAAGTGCACAGAGCTGTGCCAGCGGCACTTGGAACCACTGGTGGCCCTCAGATCTTGAAACAGGAAGCCAGAAATGGTAGAATAACATGCCGCACTGGGCCAGCAGGAAGTGCCACCATCCTTGGAGAAAACTGCCTGCCATTTAGCAAAGACTTGTGCATGGATTATGAAAAAGCTGCCCTCCACTTCTTTCCCAGCCTTTCAACAGAAAACCTCCAGGCCTTCTGGCCGAAAGAGGTTGCCTACCATATGTTAAAGATTTGGAAGATTATTCAACTTGTACAGAACCATTTGTTTAAAAAAAAAATCACAAAAATATCTTCTGGAATGCCTTTTTGAAATGGAATTGTTAGATCACCCTAGAACCCATATCAGGTGCCACACACGTCCACGTTCATTCCTTAGTTTAGAGGACATGGAGCAGAAGGCTGTGAGGAGGAAGAGAAGAAGCTTCTGTGCCAGACTGGCCACGTTTAGAAGATATTTTCCTAGTAAAACCACTGTTCCATATGTACATTTTATTCCTCCCTATTTATAGTTGATGATGCTAAGTACTTTTTTGAAATATCTACTCTTTCTAGATGTTCTGAAGTGCCTGATATATATTAAAAGCAGAGGTAGCGAGATAACACGTCTCATATATATCTTTTTGTTCAAATTGATAAGAAATATTGCCTGTTTTTTGGTTGGCGATGGCCAAACCATTTCTTCGAGCACACGGCGTGTGTGTTTGCGCACTGGTTTGGGGGGAGGTGAGAGGAGATGCAAATACAAAGGGCTCTAAGCAGGTGTGTTTATTCTTAGGCAAGATGAACCATTGTCCTTGAGGGTCATACTTTTTCTTTGTACATTGCTGTGTACATAACAGTGCATGTGATGAATAGATGACTCCTGGTTTCTAGCGTCTAGTCTTTCTAGATGTTAAAATGGTTGCCAGTCTATGACAAAAGTGTAGATGTGAAATTGGAGTTCCCGTCTTGGCGCAGCGGAAACGAATCCGACTAGGAACCATGAGGTTTCGGTTTGATCCCTGGCCTCTATCAGTGGATTAAGGATCTGGTGTTGCCATGAGCTGTGGTGTAGGTCGCAGACGAGACTCGGATCCCGAGTTGCTATGGCTGTGGCGTGGGCCGGCAGCTACAGCTCCGATTCAACCCCTAGCCTGGGAACTTCCATATGCCTCGGGTGCAGCCCTAAAAAGACAACAAAAAAAAAGAGAGATACTTTAGATTTTGACTGTTGTCATATTGTGCAGCTCATTCAAGACTGCTGTGTATACAGTGGACAAAGTCCTTATTTGAAACATCTAGTCTATCTAGATGTTTTGATGTGCTTGACGTATGTTTAAAGTAGACGTAGTGATATAGCACTTTGTAAATATCCTTGTGTTAAAGTTCACAGGATACTGTCTTTTGGAAATTGAATTACTTTTTTTTTTTAGGGAGCTTACTTAATTTATTTATTTATTTTTAAAATTACTCAAATTAACTTATCACATCTGTAGTTGTATAATGATCATAACAATCTGATTTCACAGGATTTCCATCCCACAGCCCAAGCACATCCCCCCACCCCCCAAACTCTCTCCTCCAGAGACCGTAAGTTTTTCAGTGTCTGTGAGTCAGCATCTGTTCTGCAAAGAAGTTCCATCTGTCGTTTTTTCAGATTCCACATGTCAGTGAAAGCATTTGATGTTGGTGTCTCATTGTATGGCTGACTTCACTTAGCATGATAGTTTCTAGGTCCATCCATGTTGCTAAGAATGCCGGTATTTTGTTCTTTTTAATGGCTGAGTAATATTCCATTGTGTGTATGTACCACATCTTCTTGATCCACTCCTCTGTCGATGGACATTTAGGTTGTTTCCATGTTTTGGCTATTGTAAATAGTGCTGCAATGAACATTGGAGTACATGTGTCTTTGCGAGTTGTGGTTTTCTCTGGATAGATGCCCAGGAGTGGATGGAAATTGAATTACTAAACCACCTTTGTGAGCAGTGTCGACCAAAAAAAAAATGCAAAAGGCTGCATATAAGAGAAGAGTTTATCTGGGGTCTTAAAAATTACATCTGGTGAGTTCCCTTTGTGGCTCAGTGGTAACGAACCCGACCAGTGTCCATGAGGATGCAGGCTTGATCTCTGGCCTTGGTCAGTGGGTTAAGGATCTGGCGTGGCTGTGGCTGTGGTGTAGGCCAGTGGCTACAGCTCCGATTCAACCCCTAGCCTGGGAACCTCCATATGCCGAGGGTGTAGCCCTAAAAAAGCAAAAAAAAAATTGCAATTGGGAAGACACAGATTTATTGATTTATTTATTTATTATTATTATTTTTTTTTTGTCTTTTTGCCATTTCTTGGGCCGCTCTCGCGGCATATGGAGGTTCCCAGGCTAGGGGTCTAATCGGAGCCGTAGCCACCAGCCTACGCCAGAGCCACAGCAACTCGGGATCCGAGCCGCGTCTGCGACCTACACCACACACAGCTCACGGCAACGCCGGATCTTTAACCCACTGAGCAAGGGCAGGGATCGAACCCGCAGCCTTATGGTTCCTAGTCGGATTCGTTAACCACTGCGCCACCATGGGAACTCCATGGGAAGACACAGATTTAGATAAAACCAAAAGAGTGTTTCAGGGACGAGGAAGAGACCAGGGCTCATAAAGGCAAAAACACAAAGTTGTACTCTGACCCAAGAAAGGAAATAATTATCCTTGAGTGATAGGCTGTCATGTGTTATTTTGGGTGAGGGTCTGATTATCTCTTGAGTTTCTAGAACATTGGACTTATGTTCTGGATGCCTTCTTTAAGACTTATGTTCTGGATGCCTCCTTTAAGACAACAAGTGCTCAAAAGCTTGGATTCCATTTGGCCGGGTACACAGTTCACACTTCTTTCAGGGGCCTCCCCACTCCATTTTAGAGAAGGCTCTTAGCAATACCAATTCTACTTTGACTTTCCTTTCTCAGCAGTCTCCTCTCTTCTGTATTGTGCAGTGGTTTGGAGGAGGTGGGAGGAAAGGAAATGCAGAAGGTGCTCTGCTAATGTGGTCAGATTTGCATAGTTTCAGACAGAACCCTTTGGGGGTATGTTTTATGCATTTTTTTTTTTTTTTGCTGTATATACAGTGTATATGATAGACAAATGAGTCCTAATTTGGTAAAAAATGAGTCCTAATTTGGAAACATCAAGTCTCTCAGGGCTCAGAGATTGCCAGTGTGTGACAAATATATTACAATATATTTGCACAATGACAACACATTAGTAAGAGTGAACACATTTTGCGCAGCCTGTGTTGAAATTTATAGGAAAACTGGTCTTCCATATATGACTTTTTTTTTTTTTGCTTTTTAGGGCTGCACCTGAGGCATATGGAGGTTCCCAGGCCAGGGTTCTAATCGGAGCTGTAGCCTCCGGCCTACGCCACAGCCACAGCAACGCAGGATCTGAGCCATGTCTGTGACCTACACCACAGCTCACGGCAATGCCGGATCCTTAACCCACTGAGCGAGGCCAGGGATGGAACCTGCAACCTCATGGTTCCCAGTCGGATTCGTTTCCGCTGCACCACAACGGGAACTCTGATATATGAGTTCAACCACCTGTAAGCATTATCCGTGCCTGTACTTGCCCCGTTGGATTGTGGAGGAGAGAAGGAAGTAAGGAAGGAATGATTCAAGGCCACAAAATATTTTGAAGATACCGCAGTTATAACCCTGGCTATGGGCGTGCCCTTTTATTTAACAACACTGTATTTATAGTGGACAGTTAAGGTCCTGCTTGAGATATCTCATCCTTTTGGATGTTTAGAAGGACTTGATATACCTAAAATCAGAGGGAGTAGAATGACAGTTTGTAAACAGCATTGACAATTTGATGAGCATATAGTGTGGCTCTGCTTATAGGAGGTACTTAGAAAGTCAAATTCATAGAGACAGAAGGTCGAATACTGGTTATCAGGTCGAATACTGGTTATCAGGGGTGTGGGAGAGGGTACTAATGAGGAGATGGTGTTGAATCGGTATCGAGTTTCAGTTTGGGGTGATAAAAAGTTCTGGAGATGGATGGCGGTGATGGTTGCACAAGAATGTGAATGTACTTAATGCCCCTGAACCAGAGACTTCAACATGGTTACGTGGTAAATCTTATGTCATGTATGTTTTACCACAATAAACAGTTTTTTTAAATGTATGGGAAATATCATGTTTGCGCATGGAATTGTTGAACCATCTCTGTGAACTGCATTTTCTCCGTACATGCTTGTTGGGTTGAGGTGGGAGGGAAGACATTGCAAAAGGTGTTTTGCTGGCATGTGCTAAAAGATTTCACATTACACATTGCTCAGTGTGTTGTGTGCATTTCATTTAACTTTTGCTGTACTGTATATAAATCCAGGAATACTTTTTTCAAGGGCCTGGGAACCATCTCTTTGAAATCTAATTATCACTGGAGATGGCCCCTGTTCCCAGTTCTGTGAGAAGGTTGGACACTAGCTTCAGTGGACTCCTACTGAAAGGATGAAAATGCAACCTGACCCTCCCAGAACCCAGGAAGTTAATAAGAAGCTCTAAATGCCCTCGAATTCCAGACCCTGTTCCCTATAGGTAAAAGATCATACTTTTTGCTGTTTTAGGGCTGGCTTTCTGTTCTGTACAAAACTATGTGGAAGGGGAAAAACAGGCCCCTGAGTATGTGCCTCTATGCATGAAACTTCTTGAAACTGCTTGAGATAACAGGGAAGAGGGTTCCTAACTGCTTGTTTGGCTTCTGTAAAGCTGCTTGCATAAGATAAAAAGAGGAGAAGTTAATCGCCTAACCAACCCCAGTAAGATCGGGTGCGCCACAAAATGTTGAGAATCCTGATAAATATATCTTGGTGACAATATGTCTCCCCCACCCAGGGACAGGCACAAACATGTAACTCCAGAACAACTTAAAATTAATTGGTCCACAAAGCGCGGGCTCTCGAAGTTTTGAATTGACTGGTTTGTGATATTTTAAAATGATTAGTTTGTAAAAGCGCGGGCTTTGTTGTGAACCCCATAAAAGCTGTCCTGACTCCACACTCGGGGCCGCAGTCCTCTACCCCTGAGTGGCGTACGACTGTGGGCCCCAGCGCGCTCGGAATAAAAATCCTCTTGCTGTTTGCATCAAGACCGCTTCTCGTGAGTGATTTGGGGTGTCGCCTCTTCCGAGTCCGGACGAGGGGGATTTTCACTCGACTGACCTTTCACTACCAAGTTGCAAAACTACCTTCCATCATAAATGCTCATAATAAGTTTATTTTTCCTTTGGATAAAGCCAGTTAGCAAACACTGATGGCCACTTTAATTACCAAGTGAACTTAAGGTGGATTATGGGTGATGGGAGTTCCCGTTGTGGCTCAGTGGTTAATGAACCCAACTAGTAACCATGAGGTTCTGGGTTTGTTCCCTGGCCTCGATCGGTGGGTTAAGGATCTGCTGTTGCCCTGAGCTGTGATGAAGCTTGCAGACCTGGCTCAGTCCTGGCTAATGGCGTAGGCTGGCAGCTACAGTTCCAATTCGACCCCTAGCCTGGGAACCTCCATATGCTGTGGGTGTGGCCCTGAGAAGACAAAAAAGACAAAAAAAAAAGAAGAAGAAGAAGAAGAAGGACTATGTGTGATGAATGGTGTCAAGTCCTTGGACTTGACGCTGGTTATTCATCTATCTTGAGAGCACATCTGTAATAGGTTGTATCTGCTTCAGGAGACAGGATGCCCTGAAGCGAGGGTGAGGTTCTTCCTGTCTTTCTGGTCTCTTAGTGGATTCCCTATGATAGATAGCACATTCTGGTTTAATCTTTACCCAATAACAAAACTGTTTTCTTTCTCTGTTATATTTGTGGAGAAGATCTGGGGGGTGGGAGAAGATTTCGCTCTTATATTTCTCTAACAGTGACAAAGAGGCAGTAAATGAACACATATGGTTCACTGTGTGTTAAAGCTCACAGAAAGATTGTCTTCTGAAAATGGCTTTGGGAATGAAATTGTAAAGCCTCATGTCATTCAGCTGGTCATTTTTAGGGAGGAGGAGTGGAGAGAAATGAAGGATTCTAGACTATGGTGTTGCTAATCAGAAATCACTTTTAGGTGTAACCATTGTTTTCCGAGTATAGTTTATTCAATGCTACTGTGTATATGATGGGCCAACATAAGTCGTTATTTGAAACATATAACTTGTCTAGATGTTTCGAAGTACATGAAATATGTTAAAAGTGGAGGTCATGAAATAACACAGCCCATACATATCCTTTTGTTAAAATTCACAGGAAATAGTGTATTTGGGAAGTGGCGTGATCATGTACCTTTCTGAGCAGGACATGTCATGTTTGTGCTGGTTCAGGGAGGAGGCAGGAGAACAAAGGGTGAAGGACAGTCTGTTCATAGTTAGGCAAGATTAACCATCATTCCTGTGATAGTCTGTGCATCTGGCTTTATTTTGCAGTGTATCTAGTGCAAAGGACAGACAAGTTTGAATTTTACAGCACTGAGTCTTTCTAAATATTAAAGAAGTCGCGAGTGTATGACAAGAGTAGAGTTAGTCCTAGCTTTTTCTCATTTACCTTTTGGCGATGGATGAATTTCTATACTTAGAAATGTAAGTATAGAAATGAAATGGTGGGAGAGGGAGAAGATGAAGGATGAAGCGAGGGGACTCTGCTAACATCTCCACATCTGGAGATAGTCTTGATTATCGCCATAGTTGTAGATGCACTTTTTCATAAAGTGCCTGTGTTTATGGTGGATAAAGCTCGTTCTTTGTAACATCTAAGCTTTCTGGATATATTGAGCTGACGATATATGATTAAATGGTAGAGTTAGTGAATGAAAAAAAACTATAAATACCTTTAAAAAAATTAATAGAAAAGAGGCATCTTGGACCTGAAATTTGTTAAATCACTTCTGAGCAGTGAAGGGTCAGGATTTGTACATTAGATTGGTGGTGGGGAAGGATGAAGGCAGATGTGTTCATATTTACATTTTCAGGATAGCAATTTTTGTATGTTATACAACACTTTTGGCTGTACCGTTAAGTGATTCAGTAGAAACATGCTTTCTTCTTCTTCTTTTTTTTTTTTTTTTGGTCTTTTTAGGGCCGCACCAGTGGCATATGGAGGTTATCGGACTAGGGGGTCCAGTCAGAGTTACAGCTGCTGGCCTACACCACAGCCACAGCAACTTGGCATCCAAGTCGCATCTGCAACCTATACATGCGCATGGCAATGCTGGATCCTTGATCCACTGACTGAGGCCAGGGATCGAACCTGAGTCCTCATGGATGCTAGTCAGATTCGTTTCTGCTCAGCTACAATAGGAACTCCAAACATGCCTTCTTGATGTTTTAATAGACTCTACCTGATAATGAATTCTCTTAAAACTATTGCACTCGGGTGCTCTATGTCTCATTTAATATTGAGCATAAGTGACTGCACTATTTTAATTATAATTCTGTCAATATCATTATCTAAGAGATCTTTGCCATTTTTGTCTTTTATAACATTTTTGTCTCCTAGTGTATTAGTCAACGTTCTCCAGAGGAACAGAATCAGCAGGACTGACTGATTGATTGATTGGAATTGGCCCCAGAAACACCCAGAAATAATGTTTAGTCTAGGTATCCCATGACCAGTCAACACAAAAATATTAACCATCACACCAAGGAAAGAAGGATTTTATTTTATCTTTTCCTGATTGAGTTGGTGTACTGTATCCTTGGTTATCAAAATACTCATGGCTTTTGGACTTTGAATTGATAAATGTTCATGATCATGGTGTGTGAAAATGAATGATATATACTGTACAATCTCAACCACATAAAGCGGTTGCTTAGCTCTGGATATACCGCATAGCTTCTAGAGGACACATTGAGCTGTAAAGTGCTTATGATTATGAACGATGTTTGTGTACTTTGCTTCCTGTGTTTTTTTTTTTTTTGGTTTTCCATAATGCACATATTAACTTTTAACAGTTTAAAAAATGACACCAACATCTCCATGATTTCCAACCATAAAGGTTCATTACTCACTGGCTCCTGTTTACATTGGCTGCTCTCTAGAGCTGCCATAACAAAGTACCACAAATGAGGTAGCTGAACAATACATGTATTTTCTCATGGTTCTGGAGGCCAGAGTCTAAAACCAAGATGTTGGTAGCTTTGATTTCTTCAGGAGGTACGGAGGAAGGACCCTTCTCATCCCTCTGTCCTGGCTTCTGATGGATGCCAGCAATCCTTGGAGTTATCTTGTAGCTACATCACCAGTCTCTGCTTCTCTTGTCTCATGGACTTCTTCCCTGTGTGTGTCTGTGTGTTCTCTTTCTTATGACCCAGTCATATTGGATTGAGAGCCCACCCTCATCTAGGGTGACTTCATTTTAACTAATTACATCTGCAAAGACCTTACTTCCAAATAAGGTCCCACTCACAGTTACTGGGAACTAAGACATATCTTTTCAGGGGACACAGTCCAACCCACAACAGTTGCAGGTCAATGGTGGCTCTGCTTCTTCCAGATGTGTCTTTCTATTCTTGGACCCAAAGAGTGGCCCCTACTTACTGTTGCAAGACATGTTTCCTTGAAAACTCCATCTTGTCCTTCTTTACTTTATCCCATCTTCTTGACTTACTTTATCCCATCTTCCTGCTTTGAAAAACAGTCACAGTGCTGGTAAATGACTTAAGCTTAAGAACAAAGACCTAAAGGCATAAGTGAACTGTTATGTGCCTAGAGGTCAGAGTAAGAGCTTAACCCTTTACCACCTAAGTGGCTTTCTAAATAGTAAAAGAACTTATATAATAGCAAACAAACCCTGTATCATCCACCCATAGCCACTCCTCACTTGATCTCATCTAAAGAGCACAATAAAAGCAGTGTGGATTCTTGAGGGCGCGCTTGGTCCCTGAGACCTTGAGTTCCCTGGCTCCCACCTTTACTTAAGATAAATGTCTCTGTGTCTTGTTTTATGTTAACTATTTTTCCTTAAGTTCCACAGCACCCGTTCTCCAACTCCATCCTGCTGAGCTGGCCCCGGCAACTTACTATTTATTCCTGTGGCAGGAATAAATATCAGTTCTCAAAATATTCATTCAGAAGTTCCTGCTCTGGTAGGATCGGCATCTCTGTAGCACCAGGATGCAGATTTGATCCCCGGTCCAGCAAAGTAGGTTAAAGGATCCAGTGTTGCAGCAGCTGTAGCATGGGTCGCAACTGTGGCTCAGATCTGATCCCTGGCCCAGGAACTCCATATGCAGTGGGGGTAATGGGGGAAAAAAAATCCATTCAGATGGGGCATATATCATGTTTGGTTATGTGGCAAGTTTGATCATGTCATTACTTGCTCTGCATTACAAGTTCCAGCCTCAGGCTTGTGTTTGTCCAAAACCTTTGTCATTTTGCCATTATGGAGTTCCTGTTAAGAGTCAATCTAGGACTTCGCTTGTGGCTCACAACAAAACTACACGGTGTTGTTTCTACAGTGGCTATGGCTCCATCTCTGGCTCAGGAACTTCCATATGCCACAGGCGTGGTCACTTGTTAAAAAAAAAAAAGAAAAGTCTATTTCAATTCCTGTTTCATTTTTACTTTAGCTGATTTATAGTCATTACTCTTTCTGTAACTATAACAAAACTATTTTCTCTTCTATCAATCCAATCAAAGCCAACTTCTTTGAAGAAGTTTGAAATTTTTTCTTAAGAATTTAGATATATCTTCAGCCAATTAGATGCAAGAAAAAACACATGAAAAAAATTTTGAGCACCTAAAATTCTCTCAGGAAAAAGTATCCATTTCTGGAATATACTTAGAATATTGTAATATGAAGACAACAGTGATTTCAGTTATGCTCTATAATTTTTTCTTTTCTTTTCTTTTCTTTTTTGTCTTTTTAGGGCCACATCTGCAGCATGTGGAAGTTCCCAGGCTAGGGATCCAATCAGAGCTGTAGCTTGGCCTACGCCACAGCAGCATCAGATCCGAGCTGCATCTGCACCCTACAGCTCATGGCAACACCAGATCCTTAACCCACTGAGCAAGGCCAGGGGTCAAATTCTACTCCTCATGGATACTAGTTGGGTTCATTACCATTGAGCCACGATGGGAACTCCACTCTATAAATGCTTTTAAGTGAAATATTTTTGCAACATCCATATCAATGCGACCGACTCTAAAGGCTGCTTTTCAAGTCTTGGTCTGTGTGGTAGAGAGGGAAGCAGGACAAGAACAAGGGGTTATTTGCTCTACATCTGGTTCCAGTTTGCTAAGCAACCTGGGTAGAGGACTATAGCTGTGCCATGGTGGCATCTGCACAGTCATTTGTAAGAATGGGGGAAGGAGGAAGGGGTTCACTGCACCTCTGAATGTCAGGAAGTGGGCGAAGCCATCAGAGGCAAGTGGCCTTTAAACCCATTGGTTAGAGATTTTAGGGCACAGTTGGCAGCTTGTGTTTTTTTGCTTGTTCATTTTTGGCCTTTGGGTTGAAGTGCACATATTCCACTTCACCTCAGAATGATGTTTAAACACATGAAATGGTACCCAGCATGGCTGCTCGTGAGGAAGATGCCACATAGAACCGTGATGAGAAGTGATTATACATCCTCTAGAAGGTCAAAAATTCAAAAGATGCACAGGAGGCAGTTCCTGTTGTGGCTCAGTGGGTTAAGGATCTGGTGTCTCTGTGAGAATGTGGGTTCAATCCCTGGCCACCCTCAGGGGGTTGTAGATGCCATGTTGCCACAAGCTGCATTGCAGGTGTGGCTCGGATCTGGTGTTGCTGGCGCTGTGGTGTAGGCTCCAGCTGCAGCTCTGATTCAACCCCTGGCCCTGGAACTTACATCTGCCGCAAGCGCGGCCAGGAAAAGAAAAAATTAAGAAAAAATTTAAAAATAAAAACAAAAAGATGCATAAAACAAGGTCCTATTGTATAGCACAGGAAGCTATATTCAGTATCTGGAAAATAATTTGAAAGAGAATATATATATATATATATATATATATATACACACACACACACATGTATAACTGAGTCACTTTGCTATATACCTAAAATATTGTAAACTGACTATGCTTCAAGTAAAAAAAAAAAAAAATGATGGGAGTTCCTGTCATGGCTCAGCAGAAACAAATCTGTCTAGTATCCATGAGGACACAAGTTTGGCCTCACTTAGAGGGTTAAGGATCCAGTGTTGCTGTGAGCTGTGGTGTAGGTGGCAGATGTGGCTCAGATCCTGCATGGCTGTGGGATAGGCCAATAGCTGTAGCTCCGATTTGACTCCTAGCCCAGGAACTTCCATGTGCCGCAGCTGTGCCCCTAAAAAAGAAGAAAAAGGAGGGGGTAATAGGGCAAGTATTCTGGGCCCTGAACAACTCCAACATCTGCCACAGGTCTACACTCACTTATTTCAAAATCCTTAAGATATTTTAGAATTCAGAATTTTTTATTTTAGAATGACAGTACAGTACCATATTGTTACACCATTACCATGGGTAATGCAAAATATGAATTCATTTGTAGGAAAATGTACACACAGGTGTACTAAATGGGACAAATTGTTATCGAACCCAGGTTTGACTGCTTGCCACTCATAAGCCAATAATTAGTGAGGCAGGTGTAAGACGAAAGGAAAGGTGCTTTGATCAGAAAAGCTGGCCATCTGGGGAGAAGGTGGACTTGTGTCCAGAGACCAGCTCCAGAGATTCCACTCGGTCATGACAGTTTTTAAAGGGAAAAATTGGGGGAAGGAATCTGAGTGAATGGGGTGGAGGCAGGAGGTTCTGCACCCTTCTCCATGGAGTGCTGACTGGCCGACTCTCTTCACATGTTATCTTGCCTGCAGGATTGCTAAGGGGCTGCTTTGATGGGGGGGGGGTGTTGGTTGTTTTTTGTGGGTTTTTTTAGCTGCTTATTTTGTCATTCTTTTTTTCTAGGAAAAGAATCAACAGGTTAGGCAAGGCAAGGCATGCATTCAGGAGTTAGTTTCTCTGGCTTCGTGAGCTCATTCCCATCATTCAGTTCTTTTAAGGTTAGAGAGGCACAGAAATAGGCAAACAGGAAAGGGGCCAAAGGGCCGCTTTCAAAATTAAGACCATAAGTAGCCACCAGTCAAGTATTTACTACCAAGTGATTTGCTGTGAAAGAAAAGAAACAGTTGAATTGTTAAAACTCTTTTGGATCTTGATTTTGGAATTGCACTTAAGGGGTGATGGATGGACCTACAGTTGGGCCTGCCTAGAAAGTAGGGAACAAAGAGGGTGTGAAACCGAACGGGGCCTTGTGGGGCTCCTGGGCACACAGGCCTCTCTCTGTCCCCCATTTCTTGTTTTGGGGGAATGGGCTTCAGCCTCCCTGACCTTCCCTGAGCTCCAAAGGGCAGGTTCAGTCATTGCTAATCAGGGACAGGAGGGGATGCAGCAATCAGAGAGGAACAGGCCAGAGAAAATAGTGCGGCCTCGGGGTGGGGTCCTGGTTCCTCCTCAAGGAATATGGGTAACAGTACCTTTGAGTTCTAACACAGAACTAAAGCCCCCGACAAATAGAAATGAAGAAGCATTCTTCACTCCAGAAAGAGGGAACACCAGCTTTGAAAAACGATGAAAGCTTGCATCCACCCTGTCCTTATCTGCAGCCCTATTTTTCACTCCCAAAAAACTGTACCACCACCTCCTCTTCTCTCCCAAAGTGGGCACAGTCTTTAGGGCATTAGCCTGCAGTGACCCTCCTTTGCCTGGTGAAGCAGTAAAGCTATTTTTTCTCAGTCACCCTGAACTCTGTCTTCATGTTTCTACCCCGCACCTTGTGGACAGAATTTCCACAACAGACGAGGGAAAAGAAAAGGCAGGAAAGGTTAGTGGGTGGAGAAGAGTCTTGTAATCTGACAGGTTTTTTTGGTTTGTTTTCGGGGTTTTTTTTTTTGTTTTTTTTTTTTTGTATTTTCTAGGGCCACACCCACGGCATATGAAGGTTCCAGGCTAGGGATCTAATTGGAACTGTAGCCGCCAGCCTACACCACAGCCACAGCAATGCAGTATCCGAGCCTCATCTGCAACCTACACCACAGCTCACAGCAATGCAGTATCCGAGCCTCATCTGCAACCTACACCACAGCTCACAGCAACACTGGATCCTTAACCCACTGAGCGAGGCCAGGGATCGAACCTGCAACCTCATCATTCCTAGTCGGATTCGTTAACCACTGAGCCACAACAGGAACTCCTTGTAATCTGATTTACTGGGTTCTAAGCCTGACATTTAGTCTGCAATGGCAGGGAAGCAGGGAAGTATATGGTCAGGGAAGCTTGTTGGTGCTGGTGTAGACCATGGAATGGGTGACAGGCTTGAAGCAGAGGTGACGCAACGCAGTGAGGATCTCAGTCGTGGTGGCAGAGGACACATTTTTCTGAGTGGCAGAACACACATAAAGATGATAATATTCATCCTGTGCCTTGGGGTACTTGGAGAACACTGCTCACACAATGAGGTCACTAGCCCTGGGGGCTCTGCCCACACCTCCTCTAGCTGCCCTGTGGGTAACTTACCCACCCCCCAAGGTCCAGGGCACAGCATTATGTAGGGGTCACTGGTTGGGGAGCTCTGGGTTTAAGAGCTGATACTGGAGAGATGATACCGGAATCCGGGTTCTTATTCACGGCAGTCGAAGAATGAACCCACAAACACACAGACAGCAAGCAAGCAAAGTCTTTATTAAAGAAAAGCAAATAGGGGAGAAGAGCTCCCTTTCTCTATTGTCCTATAGGGGGTTTTATTCCTTAAGGATGGGGGGTTACCAACGTGGGGTCCAAAAAGATGGCTTTCTCCCATTGGCCTTGTTCAATTACCTCTATCAGTCCTTGTCTGGTAGGGTCTTAGGGGTGGAAATGTCCCGTAAGTCTCATAGTTTCTTTGTCCTTGTCTTCCCGTAAATTGAGTCATAGGGGATTAGGGATTAACGTTGGTCTGGGAATAGGTGCACCACCCGTAGTAAACAAAGCCTGAGGGGATGTTACTCCCTGAAACCCTTAAGCCACAAATGTGAATCACTGGCCATATCAAAGAATGCGTCCAAGCCCATGCTCCTACACTGACCACCTGAGTTAATATTCTGCCTCCGAGCTATCGAGGAGGTAGAAGCCACTGGACTTGGCAGTATTCCGCAATCAATTTGATATGGGGGACAAGGAAGAGGGTGACATCAGGGGTGGTACTCAGGTTTCTGGTTGGACCATGGGGTGGATGGAGGCTCCGCTCTTGGCCGCCGATCTTGCTGGACATAGCAGCATGCTCTTGGCTGTAGGGTGATGCCAGGGGAGGGCTTCAGAATTGTCCTAATGAAGGTGGGAATTGAAGTCTTTGTGAGAGTGGCTGGGAAGAATGTTTCTAGTGAGAAGAGGAGGGAAAAAGGAAAGAAGAGTGAGGAGAGGACTCAACACCTTTCAATTTGTCAAAGTTCATCAACACAAGCCCAGAAATCCTTTTTTTTTTTTTTTTTGCTTTTGCTTTTTAGCACCACACTCGAGGCATATGAAAGTTCCCAGCCTAGGGGTCCAGCCAGAACTACAGCTGCCGGCTTACACCACAGCCACAGCAATGCTGGATCCGAGCTACGTCTGCGACCTATACCATAGCTCTCAGCAATGCCAGATCCTTAACCCACTCAGCGCGAGGCCAGGGATCAGAACCCACGTCCTCACTGTTAACCTCTGAACCATGAAGGGAACTCCCAAGCCCAGAAATCTTAATCAGATCACCTTCCCAATTCATTGATCAAGGTTCAATAGGTTAATGTCTGGCAAGATTGGACTTTCAGATAAAATTCCTTATAAATAAGTGAAAAGCCTCATACACTAAATGGCCTTCAATGCCCCAAACTTTGAGGTGCAAAAGACCCAGGAAGCCAGAGAATCTACCCAACCAGTCCAACTGCTTCTGTCTTTCTTGATACATTAAAACAGTAAAAGATCAGAGTCACTTGTGAAGGGAGGAGTTGGGGCAGGGCGGCCTGTTGGTGGAGGGTGGGCGAAGAAGAAAATTTTGTCTTTGAATTCTGTATTCTGTGTTTTGGGAAAAATTTTCCAGAAATGTTTTTGTGTATTACTTCTGTCAATATATAAAGACTGAAACCATATTAAATGGGTTCTGGCAGTTATATTGTTACAGAAATTGTGGCAGTGGAAAGAGACAAGGGCCCTCCGAGATGCGGAATAGCAAGGTTTATTCAGCACCAGTGAGGGCTCAGAGGAGTCGCCTCCAGAGTCTGAGCACCAGCCCTTTGTTCTGGGTAACTTCTATGCAGTATGGACTTCCGGGGCTTAAGATTTTCCTGTGCTAGCAGCCCCGCCCTCCCCATTCCTGAACTGAGCTCCTGCCTAAGAAGCTGGACAAGCAGGATTACAAAAGCAAAACTGATACGCAAGGCTTGGAGCCCTGCTAGCAAGGACATAAGGCACTTTGTCACTGCTACAAGATGACAAGTAGGGTGGAACATCGTGAGTAAAGCTGCTGACGGGCACGTAGCTGCCTTTTCAGCGGGGGGGGGGGGTTGTTTCTCTAGTTAAACTCTTGCTTCAATATTATGATTTGTTCTACAGAGTGATTAATTGGCAGTCGCAGAAAAGGCAGGAGCAGGGCAAGTCCGAGTAAGGTGATCAAGCTTCTTTTGTTTAAAAAAAGGAGGGAGGAGTTCCCAACGTGGTTCAGCAGAAATGAATCTGACCAGCATCCATGAGGACACAGGCTCGATCCCTGGCCTTGCTGGTGGGTCAAGGACTCCGCATTGTCGTGAGCTGTGGTGTAGGTCACATACCCGCCTCGGATCTGGCGTTGCTGTGGCTGTGGTGTAGGCTGGCAGCTGTAGCTCCGATTCGACCCCTAGCCTGGGAACCTCCATATGCTGCAAGTGCAGCCCTGAAAAGGCAAAAATAAATAAATAAATAAATAAAAATTTAAAAAGGAGGGAGCTGATTGCCTCTGATGGCAGGAGTGGGGGGGTCAGGACACAACACCCCCAAACCTGGCACCTTAATGTATTGACTATTTTAGCTGAAGGAGTTTGAGAAAACAGCAAAAGGGAAACACTCAGATTTCCTTCCCCCTCCTGCCCTCCTTGGAGCATCCTTGTCCCTGAAGACAAAAGGACACTGAGAAGAATCATAACCAACCAGCCGTCACACCTAGTACAAAATACATGATTCTAACTGTCTCTTTGGGACTTCATTTCCTTAGGAAGACTCCTGCACCACATAAAACATATTAAATCAACGTGCATGCTCGTCTCCTGTTAATCTGTCTGTGCTGTTTTAATGTTTAGAGTCTCTGGGAAGGTCCAGGAAAACTTTCCTCCCTGAGACCTCCCTCTCCTGCTTAGGATGTCTCCTGGAAATGTAAGAAGCCCTATAGATCGGAGTCCAGCCTTTTGATTTTGCATTGCAAATCCACGGGCTTTCTGATCCTCTGAGATGTAAACACGCAAGCCTCCAGGGCTAACTTTGAAGGTTTGTGGAGAAATCTCAGAGAGGAGAGTAATGTTTGTTTTTGTTTTCTTTTCTTTTTTAGGGCCACACCTGTGGCATGTGGAGTTCCTGGGCGAGGGGTTAAATTGGAGCTGCAGCTGCCTGCCTACCCCACAGCCACAGCAAGCCAGATCCAAGCTCCAGCTGCTACCTACACAGCTGCCTACAGCAAAGCTGGATCCTTAACCCACCACACAAGGCCACGGATTGAACCTGCATCCTCACAGATAATGAAACCGAGCAGGGCCCCATGGGGCTCCTGAGCACAAAAGCCCTTCTGTGTCCCCATTTCTTGTTCTTAGGAAATGGGTCTCATTCAACCTCCATGACCTTCCCTGAGTTCCAGGGGGCAGGTGCGGACAGGTGCTGACCAGGGAGGGGAGGGGATGCAGAGACCAGGGAGGAACAGTCAAGAAACAACAGTACAGCCTCAGGGCAGGACCCTGGTTCCCTCTCAAGGGATGCACATAGTAATATAGGCATCTCATACAACGAAGAGAAAAGTTAGATTCCTTATGCTTCTTTTAGAAATGAGTACTTTGAAATTGCACAGCTTAGAGTCCTTCCTTGTCCTTCTCCCTGGCTTAATTGCATACAATCACCCACCCATAAGCTAAAGATCAGGCATCCTGAGCATAATTGCCTGTGGGTTTAATATTATTAGCACATGATGTTTTTCAAGAACTTTCCTAGTCTGTTCTAATCTCTGATCAATATGCCCTTTTTGAAAGTAGTTATTCTAGGCAAGAACCCAGAAGACCACCAGCATGATCATACCGAGACCTCCTGAGTTCAGCTTTGATGACTGAGATTCCCCCAAAGAAAGAAGAATGCATGTTTGTCTCAATTCTGATTCCTATCTAAAAACCTGTTTTTCTCCTTTTTACTATAAAACTCTGGCAATTCTTTCCAAAGCGGGGGGGGGGGGGGGGGAGCAGTCTTTAGGGCATTAGCCTGCTGTGACTCTCTTTTGTCTAGCAAAACAATAAAGCTATTTTTTTTTCTTCCTTTACCCAAAACTCTGTCTCTGCATTTCAATTTGGCACCAGAAGACGGAGGCTGAATTTTGGCAACAATACCAGTCAGCTTCTCAACCCGCTGAGCCACGATGGGAACTCTGAGGAGAGTAGTTTTAATTATGCTTGTTTCTACCTTTTCGTACACATTGGTGTGAAATTCTGTTCAGACCTTGTGGTCACTTTGTTTGGGTTACAGAAACGGGTCAAAGCTGAGGGTGAAAAGAATAACCATGCTGGCTGCATGCTGATGTAGTGGAACGAGCTGAGGTGGTGGTGTCGTATCCAATGACTGTATCTTCGATGGACCACAGACTGGGTCACATCATAGGGAGGCTGATGTATTCTTAGCTGCAGAGCTTGTAAGCCCAGAGGCTAGGGTTCATCTCCCAGGCTGTTACCTGGCTCTGCCAGGTGCATTTTCTGCCCTTTATGGCAATGGGCATCGGAGGGCCGGAGGGCCACACACCTGCTCCTGTCCCATCTCTGTTATTTCCTCCAGTAAACACTGTTCCAAGTGCACATATCCCTTTTGTTCAATGCCCATAAAATAATTCTCACCTTCATCCTGAATTCCTGGCTTCCAGGATGCATCTGATCTTTCTTATAAATGAGAAGTGGTCTCTAAATGGTTCCCTCCAAATAAATTAAGTAAAAAAAAAACAGTGGAAAGAACATGGCCACACAGCATCCAAATAGATTTAACAGAGGAAAAGGACTCAGGGCCAGCTGGGTCATTTGATGATCTAACAGAAAAAAAAAAAAAAAAAAAAAGACTTATTGGGTATTCTAGGAGGAAATGAGAGGCAATATCTGGTAAATATGGGGTTAGGGTTAGCATTTCTTCCTCATTCATTTGTGGTTTGAACAGAAGTACTTTTCAAAAATTGAAGTATAGTTGATTTACAATATTATATTTCAGGTGTACATAATTCAATATTTTTGTGCATTATACTCCATTTCAAGATATTACAAAATAAAGGTTATAGTTCCCTGTGTGTACATACATCCTTGTTGCTTACCTCTTTCGTTTGTATCTCTTATTCCGCTACCCCCATCTTGCCCCTCCCCACTTCCTGCCCTCTGTTGGTAACTATTACTTTATTCTCTATCTCTCTGAGTCTGTTTCTGTTTTGTTATATATATATATTAGTTTGTTTTATCTTTTAGATTCCACATGTAAATGATAACAGAGTATTCTTTGTTCTCTGACTTATTTCACTAAACATAATTCTTTCTGGGTCCATCCACACATTGTTGCAAATGGCAGAATTTCATTCTTTTTTAGGGTTCCGTTTTGTGTGTGTGTGTGTGTGTGTGTGTGTGTGTATAAATATATATTTATATATACCACATCTTCTTTATCCATTCATCTCTTGATGGAC
Organism: Phacochoerus africanus; assembly: GCF_016906955.1. Lineage (NCBI taxonomy): Eukaryota > Metazoa > Chordata > Mammalia > Artiodactyla > Suidae > Phacochoerus > Phacochoerus africanus. The sequence continues at coordinate 37,596,200 of NC_062548.1, forward strand.
ATTTAGGTGGCTTCCATATCTTGGCTCTTGTAACTAATACTGCAATGAACATTGGGGTGCATGTATCTTTTTGAATTAGTGTTTTCATTTTCGTCAGATATATACCCAGGAGTGGAATTTCTGGATGATATGGTAGTTCTGTTTTTTTTTAGGTTTTTGAGGAACCACCATGCTGTTTTTGAATAGAAGAAATTTTATAGTGCTTTCCATCAATATTTAAATCTTTTGTCCCAATATGTTTTAGAAGGGAGAGATACAGTCTATAGATTTCACAATTAGAATCTAATTGAAAAAATGGTAGAAAAGAACTTGTTCAGAAAACAGAAACTGATTCAAAGATTTCAAAACCAAACTTATGGTTACTAAAGGGGAAATGTTGGGAGGGGGGCTGGATTGAGTGGTTGGGATTGGCATGGTTCTACTATATAAAATCGATCAGTGATAAAGACCCACTATTAAGCTTAGGAAATCTATTCAATACTCTGTGAAAGCTTATATGGGGAAAGAATCTGAAAAAGAATGGATGTATATAATAGGTATGCCTGATTCACTTTGCTGTAAACCTGGAACTAACACAACATTGTAAGTCACCTATACTTCGATAAAATTTATTTAAAAAAAAAAAAAAAGAATCTCTGGAGTTCCCGTTGTGGCGCAGTGGAAATAATCTGACTAGGAACCATGAGGTTATGGGTTCGATCCCTGACCTCGCTCAATGGGTTAAGGATCTGGCATTGCCACAGGCTGTTGTGTAGCTCGCAGATGCGGCTCAGATCTGATGTTGCTGCGCCTGTGGAGCAGGCCAGCAGCTGTGGCTCTGACAGGACCCTGAGCCTGGGAACCTCCATATCCTGCAGGTGCGGCCTTAAAAAGCAAAAAAAAAAAAAAAAAAAAAAAAAAAAAAGTTAAAAATAAAAAAGAATCTCGAAATTAAAAGTTAAGCCATTATAATTGACCCTTATTGTTTGCTGCCTCACACCGATTCCTTCCCATTGACATCAGTCCACTGGATTTCCTTGAACAAAATTAGTCAAACTGTTTAGGTAGGATTGATCTCACCTGCAGGTTCAGGAGTGGCTCCTTAGTGGTATTGAGGCAATCAGCAAAAAACAGTTTCATTACTTAGGACTCGTGATTGTCTTAAGAACATACGTATACGTGAAGTTTCTGCTGTGGTACAGCATGTTAAGAATCCATCTACAGTCACTGTGGAGGCACAGGTTGGATCCCTGGTCTGGTGCAGTGGGTTATAAAGGATCCAGTGTTGCCACACCTGCAGCTCGGATTCAGTCCCTGGCTCAGGAACTTCCATATGCTGCAAGTGTGGCCATTAAATAAAGGGAGTGGGGGGAGAGGGATTCCTGTTGTGGGGCAGCAGAAAGGAATCCGCCTAGGTATCCATGAGGATGCGGGTTCAATCCCTGGCCTTGCTCAGCAGGTTGGGAATGTGGTGTTGCTGTGAGCTGTGGTGTAGGTCGCAGATGTGGCTCAGATCTGGCATTGCTATGGGTATGGTGTAGGCTGGCAGCTGCAGCTTCAATTGGACCCCTAGGCTGGGAACTTCCATATGCCGTGGGTGCAACCCTAAAAAGACCAAAAAAAAAGAACATAATGTACATGTGACTAGATTTGGGCAGTTGAGAGACAATGAGATGCTGGTAAACCCTGAGAGGGAGATTTCTTCCCTTTTCTGAGAAAAATTCAAGGAAAGATGTTCCATCTGATGGGGAAGAAATACATGGCCCTGGCACTCCTGGCAGACCTCCTTGACCTCACTGGGAGGCAGACATCCTTCCACCGTCACAGGTGCTATAACTGGGTTTAAGAACTACATTCACATTTGAGAAAGATGCAAATTTTACATAATATTTTTATGTGTACATGGGAGTCTTCAGCAGGAAAAGGAAGACCCGAAGCATCCTCGGGCCCCAGAGCTTACAAGGATGATAAATTGTGGGGTTGTGAGGGGAGACAGAGGAACTAGATTAGAGGTAGTAGATTGTGGGGCAGTGACTAGGAAGCACATGGGGAAAATGAACAGAGGATTAGGGTTACAGAAGCAGGCTGGTTTGCGCGGGTCCGTTTGGGCGTCTCTGGTGATGAGAATGTTGTCCTCTCCCTGGTAGAGCGAGGGCATCTTTCTCATGGGAAATTTTACAACCTGTTTTTAGGTAGAAAGGAGGGGGTCGAAGAACCCTCTCTGCCTCTGCTGTTTCTCAAGATAGTCAGTGTGCCAAAGGGGCCTATTTTGGAGTGACATGTTTTGAACCCCTGAACAGCCTTGGTTTGAAGCCCGTTTTAGGGAAAGCTCAGAGTGTCCGAAGGAAACCAGGTCACTAGTGATGTGGCTGAGCTGCTGAGCTGAAGTTCTGTTCTCTCGATGAGTTGATTAATTTGTGGGGAGATACGTGCTCCTTCTTGTTCAAGACAGTGACTATGGAACTCTACCGCTTGCGGCTCAAAGGACCCTAACAGATATTGACTTTACGTCTGATGTGATGACGAGAAAAAACATTAAAAACAGACCAAGAAAGAAGCCAGAAAGGCAAGGGTAGTATGATTTTTTTTCTTTTTTCTTTTTTTTTCCTTTCTTTTTACGGTTGCACCTGCAGCATATGGAAGTTCCAGGCTAGGAGTCAAATAGGAGCTACAACTGCTGGCCGCGTATACGCTACAGCCACAACAAAATGGACCTGTGTGCTTATGGATACTAATTGGGCTCATTACTGCTGAGCCACAATGGGAACTTAATGATTCAAATTTTGATACATGCTCCTCTGTGTTACATTAAGAGTCAAGAAATTCTACGGAGTTCCCGTCGTGGCGCAGTGGTTAACGAATCCGACTAGGAACCATGAGGTTGCGGGTTCGGTCCCTGCCCTTGCTCAGTGGGTTAAAGATCTGGCGTTGCCGTGAGCTGTGATGTAGATCGCAGACGCGGCTCGGATCCCGAGCCTGGGAACCTCCATATGCTGCAGGAGCGGCCCAAAGAAATAGCAAAGAGACAAAAAAAAAAAAAAAAAAGAAATTCTGCAAATTGAGTTGCTTGGTAGGAAAGATTTTATGTGCTATGTGTTCAACAGGCCTTGATTTTTACAATGCTGTCTTTATCCAAGAAGCTAGGATGTGGGACCTGGCTGGGGATGTAAAGATGGTTATACTTATACGTCGAGCAGATAAAAATTGTTTGAAAAGTGAGATAAGGCCAAGTTACACAGTCCAGGTAACTGGTTACAAACATGAGCAACTTGTCAACATAAGTGGAATTGTGTTGTTTGAGGTCTTTGTTAATTGGGGGTTAAATGAGGTTGACGGCCATGTCTATGAAGTTAACGTTTACCCCCAAACAACTTAGTCATGAGTTTTATTGCCTAACAATCTTTAACCAGGTGTTTCTTTCCAGAACCTAGTTTTGCAATATAATCCTCCCTCTTTCCTTTGTATCAAAACCTCCCTCTCTGAAAGAACACCGTATCAAGCTTCTGTATTGCTCTTGTTCGATCCTTCTGTTAACAAGTCTACTACAAGAGTTCCCATTGTGGTGCAGTGGTTAACGAATCCGACTAGGAACCATGAGGTTGTGGGTTCGATCCCTGGCCCCACTCAGTGGGTTAAGGATCTGGCGTTGCCGTGAGCTGTGATGTAGGTCGCAGATGTGGCTCAGATCCCGAGTTGGTGTGGCTGTGGTGGAGGCCAGCAGGTGCAGCTCCTATTCGACCCCTAACCTGGGAATTTCCACATACTGCAGGTGCAGCTATAAAAAAAAAGTCTACTGTCATGTTGATTTGTGATTTGTTTGTAAGAATGGCTGCAACAATTCCTTCCCTCCTCCCGTATGTGTGCACATTTGCAGCAAGATTCTCTCTGCATCGAAAGGTGGAGTCTATTTCTCCACCTTGCCCTGGATTGGGATTGACCTCTAACTTGCCTTGGTCAATAGAACATGGTGCCAGAGATGCGCAACTTCTGAGCCCAGGCCTTGATCGGTTCTGCAGCTTCTGCCTCTGTCCCCTTGGAACGCTTCCCTGAGCTCACCGCAGATGGAAGCCTGTGGAGCCCATGGAAGCCTGTGGGGGGGCTGTGGATAAGAGGTCCCAAGGAGCAGGAAGGTGACCAGCAGCCAGCAGTAGAACCAAGTGCCTGACATGTGAGTCAGACCATCGTGGACCACCTGGCCCAGCTGATCCTCCTGCTAAACGCAGCCATGTGAATGACCCCAGGTGAAACTAGCTGAAGGGCTTGCCCACCCATCTCGCAGAATCATGAAAAACCATAAATCAATGGCAGTTTTAAGCCACTAAGTTTTGGTGTGACTTGTTAGACATCAAGAAATAGTTGAGGAGGAGTTTCCGTTGTGGGGCAGCGGAAATGAAACCGACTAGAAACCATGAGGTTTTGGATCGATCCCTGGCCTCAATCAGTGGGTTAAGGATCCGGTGTTGCTGTGAGCTCGGTGTAGGTGGCAGACATAGCTTGGTTCCTGTATTTCTGGGCTGTAGTGTAGGCCAGCAGCTGTAGCTCTGATTGGACCCCTAGCCTGGGAACCTCCATATGCCTCGAGTATGGCCCTAAAAAGCACACACACACAAAAAAAAAAAAAAAAAAGAAAGAAAGAAAGAAAAAGAAATAGTTGAGGCAGAAGTTCCAGCTATGGCATAACAGGAGCGGTGGTGTCTTGGGAGCCCTGGGATGCACATTTGGGTCCCTGGCCCAGCATAGTGGGTTAAGGATTCACTGCTGCTGAAGCAGCAGCAACTACAGCTCTGATCTGATCCTTGGCCCAGGAACTCCATATGCTGCAGGGCAGCCAAAAATAGAAAAAAAATAAATGACTGAGGCAGTTCTCCAGATCACTTTTGCTGAGATGTCTATTTAAAATGTAAAGGCGTGGAGTACCCTGGTGGCTTAGCATGTTAAAGACCTGACGTGTCACTGCTGTGGATCAGGTTGCTGCTGCGATGCAGGTTCAATCCCTGGCCAGGGAGTTTATGCATACTGCAGGCACAGCCAAAAAATAAATGAAATAAAAAATAAATTTTAGGAGTTCCCGTCGTGGCGCAGTGGTTAACGAATCCGACTAGGAACCATGAGGTTGTGGGTTTGGTCCCTGCCCTTGCTCAGTGAGTTAACGATCCAGCGTTGCCGTGAGCTGTGGTGTAGATCGCAGACACGGCTCGGATCCGGTGTTGCTGTGGCTCTGGCGTAGGCCGGCGGCTCCAGCTCCGATTTGACCCCTAGCCTGGGAACCTCCATATGCCGCGGGAGCGGCCCAAAGAAATAGCAAAAAAAAAAAAAAGACAAAAAAAAAATTTAAAAATGTGGATATCACTTTGGGAGGGCTTGGTGCGTACCTCAAAGAGGTTGTTGGTCCTTCTCCAAAGAGCTGAAACTGAGGTACAAGGAAAGGACCCTGTGCCTGCTCATGTATGGCAGACAGATTCACATACGTGCGTCACCCTCTCCATAAATTACGCTGCCCGAGTACGGGAGTGCTGCATCCATGGCTAGCAGGCCTCTCCACACCTCAGCCTTCTCATGTGAAGAAGAGAGTTCTGCTGTCTAGCTCACAGAGTTGTTTAAAGGGTTGACCAAGACTCTTTAATCTTGACCCAGCTTTATTTAGGCTCCTCTGACCTCTCTTCACAACCATGCCTCTACCTTTGGGCTTCCAGGTTCTTTGAATGGCCCAGTTTTAGCAAGAATTCTAAAGCTGTCAAATCAGCTCATCCAGAATCCCCCACCATGTTATCTAATGACCATGGATGTCTGACCAAATTCCTCATCCCCTCACCCCAGGTGATGCCTGATCACCTCGGGCCACTCTCAGCAAGAACCCTGATGGGTAGGTTTAGCCAGAATCTCCAGGGTTTCCTCTTAGTAACTTTCCATCCCCTGATGTCCATCTTCCTCCCGGGCTCCAAATCCCCATTTATCCTTGTCGTATTCAGAACTGAGCCCGGGAGTTCCCGTCATAGCGCAGCGGAAATGAACCTGACCAGCATCCTTGAGGATCCAGGTTGGATCCCTGGCTTCGCTCAGTGGGTTAAGGATCCGGCGTTGTCGTGAGTTGTGGTGTAGGTTGCAGACGCAGCTTGGATCTGGCATTGCTGTGACTGTGGTGTAGGCCACTGGCTACAGTTCCGATTAGACCCCTAGCCTGAGAACCTCCATATGCTACAGATGCGGCCCTAAACAGACAAAAAAACCCAAACAACAACAACAATAACCCATGAGTCCGGTGCTACACAGAGGTCTCTTTCCCCTTGGCATGACAGTTCTGAGTAAATCTGTTTTTGCCACTTTACTGTTGAGCTCTGGGGTTTTTCCAACAGGGTTAAATGGGTTAATGCATGAGAACCACTTAGAATGGTACCTTTTCTATCTGTTTCCCAGCTGATGGGGTAAAGATACATCCCTGCTGGAACCGAGGTCCAAGAGGCAGCTGCAGACATGGGCTCCAGCTCCTCGACCCCTCCCTTCTCTCCCCGAGCTGCTCTCCTTTGGACCATTCAGACCCCCCCCCCACCTCCTCCTCTTCCTGCTCAGGGGGTGAAGGGTCCTGTTTTCTGCCCCAGCACAGGCTCTGAGTGTCTACTTATCTTATTCTATAATGAGCTCTCTTTCCCCAAGACACATGATATTTTTTGGCTCCTTATTCCTCTTTCAAGGACCTTTATCTGCTCCGCTCCTTTCCACTCAAGGTCGACCACATTCGTTGTCCTCAGATACTTGTTGTTTTCCATTTTCCTTGGGCAGAGCAGCTGGCCGCTAAATAAAATAACTAAATCCTCATGCCGCTTTAAGAAAAGAGGTTTGAGAGAAGGGTGGAACTGAGAAAATATAAAATTGGGGGTTCCTTCTAATATACCTTCAAAGTCCAGGGTCAAGTAGAAAGCTGGGGACTTTGTCACAATTCTGTATTCCTTTTTGAGTTTTCATGGCTGACAGGGTCACTGATTTCTCTCCCCTCACCAGAGCACCACCCCTACCTCCTCCTCCCTTCCTGATTTCCGTTTTTTGTTTTTGTTTTTGTCTTTTTAGGGCTGCACCCGAGGCATATGGAGGTTCTCAGGCTAGGGGTCTAATCAGAGCTACAGCTGCTGGCCTACACCACAGCCACAGCAATGCCAGATCCGAGCCACATCTATGATCGACACTGCAGCTCATGACAACGCTGGATCCTTAACCCACTGATCGAGGCCAGGGATCGAACCTGCAACCTCATGGTTCCTAGTCAGATTCGTTTCCACTGCACCACCATGGGAACTTCCTGATCTCCGTTTTTGACTCCAGGTGTATTTGTGCAGAGAACATCAGAACTGACAAAAATCTGTAGTTATAACCATGGTCAGTAACCAATTCTGGAGAGCTCTTTGGAAAGACCCTATTACCAGACCAAAAAAAAACTTGCCTGCTGTAGGAATTCAGTAGTGGCCACTTTTTACAGATTCTATATAGGAAAATATTAGAATAGAAGGGCATACACTGTCACCACCACCACCACCAAAAAACATATTTAAAGTGGTGATTTTTCAATGGAAAAGGACAGAAACACAAGCCAGACTGGTGTAAGCAACAAATATAGAATTTTTGACTCACATAATTGAAAAGTCTGTTTATGGTATTCAGGCACAGCTGGATCTAGGTGCTCAAAGGATGTGATTAGATGTCTCTCTTCCTCTCTCCCTCCTTTCTCCGTTCATTTCTTGGCTGGCTTGACCTTTATCATTTATTTTATTCAACAAATATCTATTGAGTTTATTTGAGTTTCAATGTAGCAGGCACTGGGGATATTTCAGTGAACGAAACTAACAGGGTCCCTATTCGCATGTTCTGTTAGAGAGGAGGGCAGGAAATTAGTTAATGGACAGAGACATGATATACTTACCTTGGGGATAATTATGCTGAAAACAAATGAGGAGCTGAGAGTTCAGAGGGACAAGGGCTGGGGAAAGCTTGTGGTCTTGAGGGTGACTAGGAAGGCCTTTCTGTCCAGGTGAGATTTTTCTGCCCCCCAAGGAGGGGTAGAAGTCAGCCATGTAAGCATCTGGGGGGAGAGCCTTCCAAGTGGAAGGAACAGCTCTACAGAGGCAGAAGAACCTTCCAATGATGAGAATGGGGTGTGGGGAAGACTGGTACCAGGGAAAGCTGTTGAGAGCCAGGGGGCAGGTTGTGGAATGACAGCTGCTGATACAGGAAAACGTATGGGTTTTGCATTTTCGGGTTTAGTAAACAGCGGTGTGATGGTGCTGGTTGCTGTGCGAAGACCAGAATGGAGCAGGGCGGGAGCAGGAGGCCTTCCCGACAGCATTGGCAGAGGAAGTTGATTTCCGCCCACCTCAGCTTCTTACAGCATCGCCTGAACTCACCAAACCACAAGATAGTGGTCCATCTTACAAAGGGAAAGGATTGTCATGGCAACGAGAACATGCACAGTCCATCACCTAAACCCTGTCAATAGACAACCCAAAATATGTCCCATCCCACAATTTTCTGCTCACAGAGCTTGCCTTTTCACGTTTACTGACTCGGTACAATGTGGCCATTTTTCAAAATGTCAGAGGCCATTATTTTAAACATTCAGGGTCCCAGGAAAGCTACGTACTTGTTCTTGTGAGCTGTGCATGAAATTTTTCTAAGTATAGTCCTTTTGAATTCCTTGTCCTTTCCTTTAAATAAAGCGTCTAGCCATATGTTCAATGAGTAGTATTCTGAGCTCTATATCTTGCCTCATTTTCTTTGGAATCCGTCAGTGTCAGAGCTTCTAAACAGTGTTACTGTAAAAATGTACCCAACCTTGGTTGAGAAAATGAGCTTTTCTGAAGATAAAGTGATGTTTTTAAAAGAGGTTGTGTGGGAGTCTGTGTCCTGCTTGCAAAAATAGTAAAATCAGGCCTTTCAGTTAATTCCCTACCTAGAATTGAGCTGGGTTTTTTTTCAGAGTCATGTTGACTCTTTTGCCTGGATTTAAACACACTTTGTTTGCAGTTCGAAATCATTTCATACGTTTGAGAGGGAAGGTCATGGACTATTTCACCCAGAGGCAGCTGGAGTTGAAGAAAAGTAGGGGATAAATAAAACATGCTGAATATATATGAGAACGGAAGCTGACATAATTTCCTGTTCTTGAATTAAACCATACTGGGACCAGAAATATGTTTGCATGCTTATATTAACACAGAAACCAGGCATAAAACAGTTAGCTGTTTACTCCAGGAAATACTTGCTCTTAGAAGATAAGACCACGAACCACCTAAAATAGATTGTTGATCAAGATTTTTTTCTTGGAGTTCCCATTGTGGCTCAGCAGTAACGAACCCCGCTAGCATCCATGAGGATGTGGGTTCGCTCCTTGGCCCCACTCAGGGGGTTAAGGATCCGGCGTTGCTGTGAGGTGTGGTATATATAGGTCACAGATTCAACTCGGATCCTGAGTTGCTGTGGCTGTGGTGTAGGCTGGCAGCTGCAGCTCCAACTTGACCCCTAGCCTGGGAACTTCCATATGCCGTAAGTACGGCCCTAAAAAGCAAAGAAACAAAACCCCACAAACCCCCCTAATAAAGATTTTTTTTTCTAGACTTAGGATCTATGGGTCCACCTACCCAAAGCTATCTGTGTCATAAATTATGCCCAATTCTGGATGATTTTTTTTTTTTGCCTTTTTAGGGCTGCACCCGCAGCATATGGAGGTTTCCAGGCCAGGGGTCTAATCAGAGCTGCAACTGCCAGCCTTCACCACAGTCACGGTAACACCAGATCTTAACTGCGTCTGCAACCTACACAACAGCTCACGGCAACGCCAGATCCTTAACCCACTGAGCGAGGCTGGGGATCGAACCTGAAACCTCATGGCCCCTAGTCAGATTTGCTTTTGCAGCGCCACGACAAGAACTCCTGGATGATTCTTTACCTTGCAAAATCCACATTAAAATCACACAGCCCAGGCCCTAAAGGCCTTCAAATACTTTCTGCCAATAAAGGGAATCAGAAAATGCCACTCCAGAATATGCCACTTTGATGTAAGGATTATTTTGCCCTCGCAGCAGTTTAAGAGCCAACAGATGCAGGAAGAGTTCTCTGCCCTCCCTTCTCTGACTGAAAGCTGGGCATAAATTACCCTTTGAAGACCATGCCCTCCCTCCCCCTCTCCCCACTTCTAGCAAGTGGAAAGCAACTCTTATTATTCAATGTGGGGTGTCTGTACCAAGATGAGTTTGCGTAACTAGATGTTACTAAAATAACTTTTTCTCCCACTAGTTCTCTCCATATATTTTCTAGTAATTTCCCCATACTTTACTGTCTCTTGAAGCCCAAAGCCTCTTTTTTGTTAAAAGGAGAAATAAGCCCTTGAATCTAATCCCTTTTCTGAATTTTCACTTCTTTTCTCTGAATTCTCATGCACTGAAATATTAATAAAAATGGTGTAACTTTTTTCCTGTTATTTTGTCCTTTGCTACAGTAATTCATGGGCCTCCAGATAAAGAACCTAAAAGGAGAGAGGTAAATGTTTTTGCTCCTCAACACTAATTTTCCCATTTTAAGATATTCCCCAAACCACCAAGACGCTCTCCTTTACTACAGTAAATCGAGTCAAGAGCTTTGCTTAGTTGACAGATTTTTATCAGAGGTCCTTGCAGAGTTAGTAGCCGATGTATATATACTGTGTGTATGTAGTGTGTAAATAAAGTCCTCGCCAAAGCACTGTGGTCCAAATGATCTGATTGCACATAGTATGGGGTTGCGTGATTGCAAGGATAATGAAATTCCCTTTTGTACCATCAATTTTTCCATCTCAGTTATGAGCCATCTACTCTGTCTATACCAAAAACATGACAGATTGATTGAAAAAACAATCAACACTTTTCTCTTCCTCTTCCACCCGTTATGATGTGACTCTCCAGCTCCTCCCATCAGGAGGTAGAGCTCTTTCCCCAGCCCTTCAGTCTGGGCTGGCCTGTTGACTTGTTTAGGCCAGTGGAATGTAGCAACATTGAAGATGTGCCTGTTTGGGGCCTCGTCCTCAAGAGGTTTTTGTCTTTTTCTCTCGGAATTCCAGGGCTGTCATATGAACAAGCCCAAGTTAGCTTGCTGGAAAATGAGAGACCACAGTGGGAAATTAGTCAAGGCTCCTCAGCCTGCAGCCAGTCTATTTCTTGTCAAGTGGGAAAGGCCAGCCCAGATCAGCAGAGCCATGTACCCAGCCCTCACCCAATATTGAGCACATGTGAGCCCATTTAGACCAACAAACTCCAAATGTCCATTATTTTAAGTCATTGAATTTTGGACTAGTTTGTTATGCAGCAGTAGCTAACTCATACTGCGGCTGAACCACACTGACTCTGTTCTGTCAGCTTCACCTTAAGCCCTAGTCCTACTCCTCCCCTTTTCTGCATGACTGAACTTCAGCCTGCTCATGAGGAATGCACTCAAGCCAGGTAAGTTCCCTATCAGCTTTTACCCTTGCCTTCATCTGATGTGAAAACTGGAAGAATGTCTTTGCTGCCACAGGTGATTAATAGTCATCAGAGCCCAGGGGGAACAACAAAATCCCTGATTCCCATCATTATGGATGTGCTTCTCCCTTAGGGGTCAGATTCTATCCTCATTTTCGATCCTTTTAAATCTCCCTTTTAGTGGCTCAGAGTATAGCTGTCAATGCCTCTGGATTGTTGTCCGCCCAGTCCTGCCTGTATAGAAATTAAACCCACAATAAACTTTATAATTTCACTTTATGGAGTTGCCTGTTTTGTTTTTGGTCTCAAAGTTCCTTCTTCATTTTGTAGGATGTTATTCAATATCCCCGCCATGTAACAGGTACATAGAGGGTGTCAGATATTGTTTATTGCCTAAAAACATCTACCTTCTTGTCTTCTTCCCAGCTAACAGAGTGTAAATTTTGTTCAGATTCCTTGACTTGGGAAAAGGTAGGCAGTGGACAGTCATATTGTCCCACATCATTGGCTGAAAATTGGGATGTCTCGTGAGACCTGGGTCCTTGTGGGACCTTCCTATGGTCATTATGATGAGTCAGAGGTGAGCACGTGAGTCAAGATATGTGTCTTAGTCTGTTGGGTTGCTATAATGGAATACCCTAGACTGGATGGCTTAAAAAACATTTATTCCTCATGGTTTTTGGAGCCTAGGCAGTCCAAGTTCAAGGCAGATTTGGTGTCTGGTGAGAATCAGCTTCCTCATTCATAGACAGCTGTGTTCCTATGCTCTCAGGAACCTTTTTTTTTTTTTTTTTTTTTTTAAGGGTACTAATTCCATCTCAAAGTTCTCACATCCTAATGCCTTTACATTTAGGTTAGGATCTCAATACGTAAATTTTGGGGGAACAAAAACATTCGGTCTTTAGCAGTATCCTAATCAGAATTCTTCACTAGAATTTTATAGATGGAGGTTAGAAATGAGAAAAATGTGACTGAGATGGGGGCTAAGTCAGATTGATCTGCTTTAGAATAAAGCATGAAAGATGAATTTTACGTCTGAATATTTTAGAGAAAATTCGTGTCTGTGAATTTAAATGCCACCTCCTTCAACATACAAACTGTACAACAAGTTAATAGTCAGCCTTTAGACTTCTGGAAAGACAAATGCCACATTAAAACAAGATGATACATAGTCATTTTTATGACTCCCACTGTAATTTTCTTTCTTTCCTTTTTTTTGCTTGGCTAAAAACAGTTGAAGCAATGGATGTTTATCGTAGTTAGAAGAATCAAGTCAAATGAACTCATCTCCAAGGAGATTAACATGCTTTTAAAACCCTCTGTGATACACACCAAATTATATGCATTTCCTTTGAACTCTGTCATTCTGGGCCCTGTTTGCCAAGTTGTCTTTGTGTCCATATTTTAGACTAAAGCTCCATCTTCTGGAGGAGAAATGACATATAACAACTGCCTGGCACACTGACGAACAGTGAAACTCAATTTGGAAGTTTCTGAGATGCCTTTCCTAGTCAGGCAGGCGATTTCTCATTGGCCGCCCACTTTCCCCCTTTCGGAAAGAGTGTCATCTCAGTGGGGCAGTGAAACTGGATGTATGCTGTTGATCACCTCCTCTTTCTCAAAGAGGGATTCAGAGCACAGTGTCAGCTTTACATTTATGGTTTCTGCAGTGGGAGACTGATTGGAATAATTTCCCTTCCCCTGGCTTGTTCTTTCTTTGATCCCTTGTTTCATTGAATAGGTACTGGGTATTATTTTCTAACCCTCTAGAGAAACCAATTTCTCTGCAGCGTTTGCCGTATTTTATTCATGTGGTTTATTCGGAAACTCCTTCTTGAATGCAAGTATTTTAAGAAATATTTTACATTAATATCATAGTTTTGAGAGATTGAAAACTCATCAATGTTTTGTTAAAATAAAATTAATTTGGGGGAGTTCTTGTTGTGGCTCAGTGGGTTACGAACCCGACTAGGATCCATGAGGATGCAGGTTCGATTCCTGGCCTCGCTCAGTGGGTTAAGGATCCAGCGTTGCTGTGAGCTGTGGTGTAGGTCCCAGAGGCAGCTCAGATCTGATGTCTCTGTGGCTGTGGTGAAGGCCGGCAGCTGCAGCTCTGATTCCACCCCTAGCCTGAGAACTTCCATAGGCCACAGGTGCAGCCCTGAGAAGCAAAACTAAATAAATACATAAATAAAATAAGATAAAATAAATTTTGAAGAATAGTTTTAGATTTAAAGAAAAACTGTGAGACTAGTACAGAGAATTCCCATATATCCTGCACTCAGTTTCCCATTAGTATCTTACATTAGTTGGTATATTTGTTAGAGTTACTGTATTAGTATTAATTAAGGTCCGTACTCTATTCAGAATTCCTTAGTTTTTACCTAGTGTCCTTTTTTGTTCCAGGATCCCGCATTGCATTTAATTGTCATGTCTCTTTAGGCTCTTCTTGGCTGTGACAGTTTCTCACACTTCCTTTGTTTTTGATGACCGTTTTGAGAAGTCCTAGTCAGGCATTTTGTAGGATGTCCCTTTGCTGAGGTTGTCTCATGTCCCTGTCCTGACTAGACCAGGGTTGCGGGGTTTGGGGGGGCAGACCTTAGAGGTAAAAGTGCCATTTTTTTTTCTCTTTTTTTTTTGGTCTTTAGGGCCACACCTGCAGCATATGGAAATTCCCGGGCTAGGGGTTGAATTGGAGCTGCAGCTGCCAACCTCCACCATAGCTCACGGCAACGCCAGATCCCTGACCCATGGAACAAGGCCAGGGATAGAAACCGCACCCTCATGGATACTAGTCAGATTCATTTCCGCTGTGCCACAGCGGGAACGCCTTAAAGTGATGTTTTTAATCACATCATACTTATTTCTGTGGATGCTGACCTTGAAGTCGTCTGTGTCAGATTTCTCACTGTAAAGTTACTTTGTTAGCTTTAAAGTCACCCATGATAAAGGCTCTCTGTGACCTTGGGTGGCTGTTTTGGGGGAAGAAGAAGCTAAGTGCTTTGTTGTCTGTCTTCAGGTGGTGCTGCACAGCCAGGTTGCTCCTGGCTCCAGCGGAGAGAAGCAGGGGATATGATGGGGTCCATTTGATTCAATGTATTTTATGCAGCCGCAGGGAAAGGGTGCCCTGAAGACACTATGAAAAAGGAGTCAGGAAGCCAGAGTTGGGATCTGTCTCTAGGCTTGGAAATCCTTTTGTTTCAGTCCCTGACATGCTAAGGGGTTCTTGGGGTATCTTTGAGGACATGGAAAGGAAACTTGAGTTCTCTTCTAAAGAATTAGGGTGCCTTGGACAAGGCAGTAGCCTCCTCTCGACTTAGGGGGAGGGGATACTGACAAAGATTCATTAAATCATCCAAGAAATGACATTATACAGCTCATGTCACTGAACGAGCTCGGTGACTCTGTGAGATAGACATTTCACTATGAAATGTCTATAATGGCAAGATTATAGACATTTCAGCCATAATGGCAGCCATAATGGCAAGATTAATGAAACCAGCGGTTATATATTGACTCTTACTACGTGCAGAGGAAATTCAAAGTGACTAGACCCATCTCTTGAGCATTTGAAATCTAGGGGAGAAAGAGAAACAAATAGACAGGTTGTGGTATAATAAGAAACATATTTGTTTTTTGTCCCCTGTGGCTGACACAGAGCTCCTAAAACCCCAGAGTTTACAGAGGGCCAGGATGTCTTTTGTTATTCATAGCGAACTTCTCTGCAACACACTTGAGTTTATGCTAATAAGATGACTTAGGGTGGGGCCCTAGACAGCCTAGGAACTGGACTGGTCACCCGAAAGACCAAGGGATTAGGGGGCTGGACTTTCAGCCCCAACACAGACCTCCAGGGAGGGGAGTCACCACTGGAGACTGCACTCTGCTCTGTAATTCAGGTCAGGAAGCTTCAGGGTTGGTGAACACACTAAGGTGCTGGGAGGGTGACAAGCCCAGGGATGGCCCCGGAGCTCCATGCTCCCTTCTGTCATGTGCTCCCCTGTGCACCTCTTCCATCGGGGTCTTCCTGAGTTGTATCCTTTATAATAAACTGGTAAACATAAGTCAAGGGCTGTGAGTCATTCTACCAAATTATCAAACCCAAGGAGGGGTCATGGGAACCTCTGAGTTAGTCAGAGGTACAGTTGGTCAGAAGTACAGGTGGCCCAGGCTTGGTGACTGTCATCTGAAATGGGGGCTGTCTTGTGGGATTGTGTTCCTTTAACTTGTGGGTTGTGGGATCTGAGACTAATTCCAAAGTGTTGGAATTGAGTTGCTGGACACCTATTTGGTGTTAGTTGGTTGGTCACTGTCAGAAAGAATCTTACACAAGTAGGATAATGACAGTTGTGAGGTGGGTGGTACAAGAGGACTTCCTTGTGGCTCCCAGCATAACTACTTGGCATTGCTTCTACCTCGCCTGTGGCTCGATCCCTGGCTAGATAACTTCTATATGCTGCAGGTTTAAATTTTTAGGAGTTCCCGCTGTAGTTCAGCAGGTTAAGAACCCAACTAGGAGTTCCTGTTGTGGCTCAGTGGTTAAGGAACCCGACTAGTATACATGAGGTTCATTCCCTGGCCTTGCTCAGTGGGTTAAAGGATCCAGAGTTGCTGTGTGCTGTGGTGTAGGTCACAGATGTGGCTTGGATCCCTCATTGCTGTGGCTGTGGCTTAGGCTGGCAGCTGCAGCTCCGATTCTGCCCCTAGACAGGAAACTTCCATGTGCTGTGGGTGCGGCCCTAAAAAAGGGGTGTGTGTGATAATACTTGTCTTTTAAAATGAGGATTAATTAAGATAAAGCAATCAATGTGGTGCCTGATAATAAAAGCAAGGCACAGCAGAGACACTATTAAAAAAAATGATGATGTTGGGAGTTCCTATCGTGGCTCAGTGAGTTAAAAACCCGATGTGTTGTGCGAGAGGATGAGGGTTTGGTCCTGGGCCTCACTCAGTGGGTTAGGGATCTGGCATCGGTGTTGCAGTGAGCTGTGGTGTAGGTTGCAGATGCTGTTTGGATCCAGTGTTGCTGTGGCTGTGGTATAGGTCAGCAGCTGCAGCTCCAATTCAACCCCTAGCCTGGGAACCTCCATATGCCACAGGTGTGGCCCTAAAAAAGAAAAAAAAGATGATGTTGTTTGTATCAGTCAGTAATTGCTGAGTAACAAATAGCTGCAATGTCTCAGTGGCATACATTGGTAAGCATTTATCTTGCAGGCATCTGTAGGTTGGGCTGGGGATTGGTGGACTTGACTGGGTGGCCCTGCTTCAGGCTGTAGGGCTGGTCTAGGTGGGCCTGGCTCCTTGCTGAGACTTGGTCTTAGGTTTGTTCATGTGTGTTTATTCTGGGGCTCAGGCAGAAGTGGCCACAGCTACACATGAGAAGCCCTCTCATTTGTTGGCTCCAAGAGGGTGAGCCCAATGGTGCAAGTGCCTTTGACACATTTTCTGACTTGCTTTTTCTTTTTATGTCTGTTGTCCTTTTAGGGCCACACCCATGGCATATGGAGGTTCCTTCCCAGGCTAGGGATCCAATTGGAGCTGTAGCTGCTGACCTATACCAGAGCCACAGCAATGCCAGATCTGAGCCACGTCTGCAACCTACACCACCACTCACGGCAATGCCGGATCATTAATCCACTGAATGAGGCCAGGGATTGAACCTGAAAGCTCATGGCTCCTGGTCGGATTTCTTTCTGCTGCGCCACAGCTGGAACTCCTGACTTCTTTTTTCGATACCACCAAGAAATTCCCCATTTCTTAGCATGCATTGACTGGATGTCCTACAATTGAACTCAGTTCTGACCTTATCTACCTGGAAACAGCATCAGATTTGACAGGTTAAGGGTTCAGTCTCACAAGACTCTAATCACAAGTCTAGATTGTTACCTGTGCTGGCTAACTGTTCTGACTGAATGGCCAAGCCACATCTCTATGTATTCACCAATCCAAAAAGTCTGTCGAGTTCTCCTAGGGCTTAGTGGATTAAGGATCTGGTGTCACTGCAGTGGCTCATGTTGCTGCTGTAATGAGGGTTCAGTCCCTTGCCCAGGAACTTCTGCATGCTGAGGGTGTTGCCAAAAAAGAAAAACAAAAACAAAAACTCTGCAAACCCCGCCATTTGGAAATTTTTATGGAGGTTTCATCACATAGGTATGGTTGATTAAGTCATTGGCCATTGGTAACTGATTCGGCTTCCCACCCCTCACCCCTCACCCCTCCCTGACGCGTGTGGGGAGTGGGGCTGAAAGTTCTAACCCAGGTTGGTCCCCCTGGCAACCAGTCTTCATCCTTAGGGGCTTTCCAAAAGTCACCTCATTAACATAAACTCCTCCAGTGTGGTTGGTAGGAGCTTGTTATGACTAACAAAAGACAGTTTTTAATTGCTTTCAACACTTAGGAAACCCTCTGATTTGTCATCAGGTTTTAAGATGTCTCAGGAGCAAGTAAGCCTTGGTCATTCTATTACATACACACACACATACACACATACATATATGTTCTATTACATATATCTATATTACATATAGATACACACATATAGGTTCTATGTATAGGTTCTATTACATATGTATGTTACATACACAAACACACACACACACATACACATATAGGCTTTGGCATAAAGCAGCTTGATGTGGGATCTCAGTTCCTAGACCAGGTTTTGAACTGCTGCTATGGTGAAAATGCTGAATTCTAACCGCTAGACCACCATGTTACTCCGTATTACTCTCAAGAAGAGAAAGGACAGGAATTTTCGTTGTGGTTCAGCGGGTTAAGACCTGGATTAGTATCCAGGAGGATGTGGGTTTGATCCCTGGCATGGCTCAGTGGGTTAAGGATCCGGTGTTGCTGTGAGCTGTGGAATAAGTCTCAGATGTGGCTCGGATCCCACATTACTGTGGCTTGGATCACAAGTTACTGTATCTTCCTGGCACAGGCCTGCAGCTGCAGCTCCAATTTGACCCTTAGCCTGGGAACTTCCATTGCTGCAGTTGCAGCCTTAAAAAGAAAGGAGAATAAAAAAAATAAAAGAGAGCGTCCATGTTGAGCAATGAATACGATATTGGCACATGGCAAGAGCTTGGTAAACATTTGGTAGTAGAGTGATCATAATTCATAATAACTGTGTTTGGTAAATGATTTTCTGAAAATGATTTTCTGTCTTGATGAGAAACCCTTGTTGCTGTTTTCTTCTTGCGGCAAACTCATGACCTGTGGTGTGCCAAGGAAAATGAAGCCTTGGTTGGTATTATCCGCCAGTTTTTGTTTTTTGTTTTCTTTTCTTTTTCTTTTTTGTCTTTTTTAGGGCCACACCTGTGGTATTTCATATGGAAATTCCCAGGCTAGGGGTTCAATAGAAGCTATAGCTGCCTGCCTATGCCACAGCCATAGCAATTCAGGATCCAGGCCACATCTGCAACTTGCAATGCAGCTCATAGCAACACTGGATCCTTAAGCCACTGAGTGATTCTAGGGATCCGCATCCTCATGGATACTAATTGGGTTAGTTACCACTGAACCACAGGGGAACTCCCTGTCTTTGTTTTCTAATAGGACACATACTTTTTATAATTTCTAACAGTGACAGTGTTTAACCATTAGCTTGCAGAATTTCTGAACATTTAACAATCAGCTCTTGTGAACTAGTTTGAGTCAACCCCAGCACACGATTGCTTGTGACACCTCCTTCACCCCCACCTCCATATCCAGTCCATTATCCAGCCCTATTGATTTTACCTCCTAAATGTTTCCTCCCATCAGTTCTCTTCTCTTCATTTCATGGCCACCTTTCCGGCCCAAGACTGTTACCCAACTGCGATTTGCTTGCCAAAGCCCATCTACTGACAATGGATTCTGGTGAAGGAAAATACAGTGTTTCTTTGTAGGATGCCAAGCCGGGAGAGTGGGCGGCTAATGCTCAAAGGACCCACATTTCCTGTTGGTGTACATACAAGTGTTTTTATTTATTTATTTATTTATTTATTTATTTATTTATTTATTTATTTATTTATTTATTTTGCTTTTTAGGGCTATACCCACAGCATATGGAGGTTCCCAGGCTAGGGATCTAATCAGAGCTGTAGCCGCTGGCTTACACCATAGCCACCGCAATGTCAGATCCCAACTGCTGCATCTGTGACCTATACCACAGCTCACAGCAACTCCACATCCTTAACCCACTGAGTGAGGCCAGAAATGGAACCTGCAACCTCATGGTTCCTAGTCAGATTCCTTTCCATTTCTGCTTCGCCATGGCGGGAACTCCCTACATACAAGTGTTTTCAAAGGCAAATGTTGTGGTCTGTGCATGCAGTTTGGAAAAGAATTTCCAGACTCGTATCAGGGTGAAGAGAAAGAAGCATTTACTGAGTGTGGTGAGTTGGAGAGAAAGTAGAGTTTATTGAGATAAGAGATACTGCAAGCACAGTGAGAAGACTTCCTGATAATCAGGGAGAGCCGACAAGGAGCGTGTGGTCATGTCTGTTTTTATAACCCAGGGAGAGGAGAGGCCTTGTGATGCACCTGCCGATTGGTTGGAGAAAGAGGGGTCTTAGGATACACTTGCTGTTGGTTGGGGGCGTATAAGGACCCTCTAGGGGCGTGGCAAGGAGTGGGCTGTATACCTTTCGTAGTAGGGGTAGGAAGGAGTAGACCAGGTTGCTCGAGGTGGGAGAAGGGGCATTACCATGAGACAGGTGGGGCGATGATAAGGGTCTGGTAATTCTTGTCTTGGCCAGAGGCTTTGCATTCCATCTTCTTGAAGGGCCCTTGAAGCCCAACAGCAACATTAGGGGTAAGGGGCCCTGAGTACGCAGTTAGCTTACGGACATTGTTCTGCTTGGTTGGTGGTGAGGTGACAAGGTAATATCCCAGGAATTTCAGTCATCAAGTTTCTGGCTTTAACCAGTTTGGGGTCTGTGTGCTATGTGATCACATATCGTCCACACCCTCCAACTGGTAAGGGTCTTAGTTTCTGCAAAACAATCCAAGGATGTACGTCAAGATATTATCTATAGCCCTTGAGGAGGAACTAAATGTCTGTGACTCAGATTTATGGCTGAACTTCTATTCAGGCCAGTGTTATTTTCCTTGCTTGACTGCTTTTCCTTCGTTTCTATGTTTCCTCATTTCTCTAATTATTAACACTTTGAGTCTGCTCTTTGGCACTCAGGATGGCCTAGGAGACTAACACTTTTTCTACAAACAAGAAGCGGGGACCTTGGGGGAACTTATACATGGGAGGGCCCTCAGGGTCCTGCTCAGTTTTAAGACATACCTGTCTGGCCTGGGTTCGATCCCTGGCCCAGAAACTTCTACATGATGCTGGCATAGCCAAAAAAACCCAAAAGCCAAAACACATAGACATTTCCTGCCTGGATTCTTTTAGATACCCTTTTTTTTTTTTCTTTTTCTTTTTAGGGCCACACTTGTGGCATATGGAAGTTCCCAGGCTAGGGGTAGAATCAGAGCTGCACCTGCCGGCCTACACCACAGCCATAGCAACACAGGATCCAAGCCACGTCTGCGACCTACACCACAGCTCACAGCAATTCAGGATCTCTGACCCACTGAACAAGGCCAGGGATCAAACCTGCATCCTCATGGATACTAGTTGGATTCGTTTCTGCTGCACCACGATGGGAACTCCCTAGGTACCCTTCCACCTTTCATTTTGCACATGCTTCCTACCCCCTGCCATCTTTTCTTTTCTTGTGAAGCTAGAGATGCTTTCCCCCCCCCCCCCCCGTAACAGACTTTATTTTTTAGAGCAGTTTTAGGTTCACAGCAAAATTGAGCAGACAGTATAGAGGGTTCCTGTATGCTCCCTTTCTCCACACACATATGACCTCCCTCATTATCAGCATCCCCTCCAGGGTAGTACATTTGTTGCAGTTGATGAATGCACACAGACACATCATTGTCACCCAAAGCCCTCGGTGTGCCTTCGAGTTCACTCCCGGTGTTGTACATTCTATGGGTTTGGACAAATGTATAATAACATGTCTCCCTTGAAGTATCATACAGAGTTATTTCACTGCTCTGAGACTCCTCTGTGTTCTATCTACTCCTTCCTCCCTCCCCCCAGCCCCTGGCAACCACCGATCTTTCTACTGTCTCTGTAGTGTTGTCTTTTCCTTGTATGTCACATTATTGGAATCATACAGTATGCACGTAGGCTTTTCTGATTGGCCTTTTTACATAGCTGTTCAGTTTCCTCCCTATTTTCTCATAGCTTTCTGGCTCATTTGCGATTTCTATTTATTTATTTATGTGTGTATCTGTCTGTATGTCTATCTATTTATTTTCGGCCATCCCTGTGCCATGTAGAAGTTCCCAGGTCCGGGTTTGAACCCAAGCCACAGCAGTGATAACACTGAATCCTTAACTTCTAGGCCACCAGGGGACTATGAGATTTCTTTTCAAAATGCAAATCATGTGTCCTATTCCTCCTTCCAGAGCTGTCGCTCTGCCCACGCCTGCGTTCCTTCTGTCCGATACTTGCTCCTCTCCCTCTGGCCATGACTTGTGCACATGTCTGTTCCCTCTTCCTAATCATCCTTCCTTCCTCTCTGTGCCTAGCTAACGCTCATCCTCTGTAAGCAGGATTTCGTCGGGGGAGCCCCCTCTGCTCTCTCTGTTTGAGTTAAAACCACTGCTCTGAGACCCTCTCATTCATTCCATATGAGAAGAAACGTTTGTTTTTGTGTATCTGACAAACATCTGTCTTCCATATTTGACAACAAACTCCTTGAGGATACTGATGACCTCTGGTTTTGCTTCAGCACCAAGCATGGTGTCTGGCACAGAGTCCATGGGTAATAAACATGCATGTTGAGGAGCTCCCGTCGTGGCTCAGTGGTTAACGAACCCGACTAGCATCCATGAGGGCACTGGTTTGATCCCTGGCTTCGCTCTGTGGGTTAAGGATCTGGCGTTGCTGTGAGCTGTGGTGTATGTAGGTCGCAGATGCCGCTTGGATTCCACGTTGCTGTGGCTGTGGCGTCGCCCAGTGGCTACAGCTCCGATTCAACCCCTAGCCTGGGAACCTCCATATTGTTACTGCAGCTGCCCAGCAGCCTTGTGGCCGCAGCGTATCAGCTCTAGTGACAGCCCTGTGGCTGTAGTGTACCATCTCCAGCAGCTCTGTGGCTGCAGTGGATCAGCTCTTTTACCCGGCGAGCAACCAAGCAAGCACTTGGAGAGTTGGGGAACTCAGGTTTATGATGCTGGCGGGCTCAGAGGAGATTACTCTCTGGAGTCTGAGCCCCAAAGAGGGGTTTCGCAAGGCTTTTATGGGCTGGCTCTTCCAGGTCTGTGCTTGGCAGACCGGAGTGAGGTCAGGCAAGGTAGTAGATGCAGAAGCAAGTTTACAGAAGGAGATGTGGGGGTGGGGGGTGGTTAGGGGCAGATGGCTGGACTTTGCTTAGTCATTATGGCTGGGTTCTCTCCTTTCTACCTCTTTATCGGGATATTTTCTCCTACAATATGCTGCCGGTGTGCCCCCCCCCCCAAAAAAAAAGAGAAAAAAAATTTAAAAATAAACATGCATGTTGAGCAAAGCCAATTAACTCTGAATTGTATAGACCTGGTATTTTCCAATATTCCAAATATTACTGTCCGGTGACATCCAAGACCTGGTCTGCTCCCCATCTCAGAACACCTCTCAGCCTCCCTCTTTGGTTAAACTAACTGCATCTTACCTCACTGGTAACAGTGGAGTTTTTTCCTTTGGCCAGTTTATACTCTCTATTTACAAAGACCATTAAACTGAGGTGAGATTAAAATATTATGAAGAGTTCCTGTCGTGGTGCAGTGGTTAACGAATCAGACTAGGAACCATGAGGTTTCGGGTTTGATCCCTGGCCTCACTTGGTGGGTTAGGGATCAGCGTTGCCGTGAGCTGTGGCATAGGTTGCAGACTTGGCTCTGATCTTGCGTTGCTGTGGCTGTGGGGAGGCCAGCGGCTACAGCTCCGATTAGACCCCTAGGCTGGGACCCTCCATATGCTGCGCAAGCAGCTCAAGAAAAGGCAAAAAGACAAAGAAAAATAAAATTTAAAAAAAATTATGAAACTGTTGGGATTTTTTGTATGTATATTGCTCCCGGATTGAATTATCCAGAAACACGATGAGTATTTGTAACAGCGTTCACCAGCTCACCATCACCAAGTGTGGGCTTTGCAGGTATGGCCCGGATGTTCCGCTTCACCTGTCTTTGAGTTTAGTCCACACATACCATCTAGGGTTTTGGACAAGAAAGCCAAACTGCCATCTTATTTGGCACAAAGCCCTCATTTACCCAGTGTATTCAACAAACCATTTTCCAGAGTAGAAGGATTCATTAGAGTTGCTCCAACACTCTAAGATGTATTTTTTGCACCAGTTGTCTGTGGCGCTTTGAGGCAGACATTAATCAAATCCTTGGCAGAGGTTCTAGGATATTAGTGTTGGTTGAGGATTTGATCCCTTGTCTCCTTGAAGTGGGAGGAAATGATAGCACACAGGCTGCCCAGCCAAGGCTGAATGAATCTCTTGGTCATTTAAATGGAAAGGATTAACCAGTTTCCCTTTATGGAGGATGAAATCAAAGACTTTTGAGAGCTAATCTCTGAGGGACTTTCCACCTGCTCATCAGTGCTTGAGCTGAGCTACACCTTAAGCCCCCAGGTCCTAGTTCAGTTTTAGGAAATCTCAGCTGCTGGGCTTCCCTAGCTTTGCCTGAAGGATCCAACCTCTAGATGAAAGTAGAGGCTCCCATCCGAATTGAGATGGCAGAGAACATTCCGGGAGTTTGACAGTGTAGTGGGGACCAAAGAGGCTTTCATTGGGATTAATGGTGAGGGCACTGGGCTTCAGGGGCCCTCGGTGATAGGGAGGCTGGGATGCTATCTTCTCAGAAGTTTGCATTTCAAAAGGGAAAAAAATCCCAGACCTTTGAAAAACATTTCTGGGTTATTAAACTGGCCAGAGGCTTACTTACCTCTAGAGATTTATAGACACCACAAAAGGTTAGAGAAGGGATTTACAACCACTAAGTTTCTCCGGAAAATGGTGTTGGTGGGGGGTGGGAGTAGGGTATGGTCTCTTTTCATTTCAGCAGCCTGGAAATTCTTCCCCTTCACCCCCTTTACAGGTGATTCTCAATGCCCCCCCCCGCCCAAATTTGGAGTGATTAGAACAGAAGAAATACAATTTGTGGTTGTTTACATTATTACTTTATATATTTTTATTTTAAAGGTAGCATAATTTTGCTGTAAAGAAATTATAGAAGTAAAGAATATTATAAGGACACTCAGGAATTCCCTGGTGGTAAATGGTTAAGGATCCATTGCTGTCACTGCTGTGGCTTGGGTTTGATCCCTGGCTTGGGAACTTTTTTGTGCTGTGGGCATGGTCAAAAAAAAAAAAAAAAAAAAGGCTATTATAAGGAAACTCAAAATCACCCTTTAAGGTTCACTCTAAAAGAATGAACTAAATTTGGGCCTGCTTGGAAATTATGTAAATAGCCTGTTATAATTAACAGTGAACTCTTTTGTATTTTTCCCTCATCAAAGCCAGCTCAGTATAATTGAATAAAATGTATACCAAACGAAATATCCTATCTAGAGTAATTGCAAGAGAACCAAAGGAAGTGATTATAATTATGATTAACTTTCTAATCACCGCAGCAGCACAACACTTTCATGTATAGAGCACAGTGCCAATGCGGGGAAGGTACAAGGAGGAAGATGTCACAAAAGAAAGGGCAGCCTAAGAATTAGAGGTCACCCCTTCTCTTTTCGTTCCCTTTTCTCAGAGATCCAGTTCCACAGTCCCTGCACGCCGCCCCCAATGGCCCATCGCAACTGCCTTCACTTATCCCGTCCCTGAATCTCCATCACCGTGCGTGTAGAATGACTGTTCTAGCGGACGAATCAGATGGTTTGCCTGCTCTTCATGTTTTCAGCAAATGAACATCTTTCATGTGCCAGGCCCTAGTCTAGGAGCTGGGATACAGCCATGAGCAAGACAGGCCTGGTTCATCCTAACAGTGGTCTCCCTTTCCCTTGCTGCTAAAATGCAAGTTTGTGTGTCCTTGACACTTAGGGAGACCAGACAAACGGAAATATCGGAGTTAGGAGCAGAGAAATGTTTATTGCAGGGCTAAGCAAGGAGAACACGTGGCTCTCTCAAGAGACCCAAACTTCCTAATGGTTTTCAAGGAAAAGTTTTGTTGTTTTGTTGTTGTTGTTGTTGTTGTTGTTGTTGTTGTTTGACTTCCCGTCATGGCTCAGCAGAAATGAATCCAACTCACATCCATGAGGACACAGGTTCCATTCAATCCCTGGCCTCGCTCAGTCAGTGGGTTAAGGATCCAGTGTTGCCGTGAGCTGTGGTGTAGGTTGTAGACGCATTGCTGTGGCTGTGGTGTAGGCTGGCAGGTGCAGCTCTGATTGGACCCCTAACCTGGGAACCTCCATCTGCCGTGGGTGTGGCCCTGAAAAGACAGAAAAAAAAAGTTTTTCTTTCCTTCCAGTTTTATTGAGATATAACTGACACACAGTATAAAGCTTAAAGTATACGCATAATGTAACCCAGCAGGGCCCTGTGGGCTTCTGGGCAGACATACCTTTCTCTGTCCTCCGTTTCTTGTTTTTAGGGAATAAGCTTCAGCCCTCAGGACTTTCCCTGAGTTCCAAAGGGCAGTTGCTAATTGGGGAAGAGAGGGGATGCAGAGACCAGGGAGGAGCCATCAAGAGACAACAGTGCAGCCTTGGGGAAGGGTCCTGATTTCTCCTTAAGGAATATACATAACAATGTCTTTGAGCATTTGTGCAAAACTGAAACCCCCAACAAATGGAAGAACTACTTTTTTTTGGTCTTTTTGTCTTTTTAGGGCCGCACCCAGGACATATGAAAGTTCCCAGGCTAGGGGTCCAATTGGAGCTACAGCTGCCAGCCCACACCACAGGCACAGCAATGCGGGATCCTCAACCCACTGAGTGAGCCCAGGGATCGAACCCGAATCCTCATGGATGCTAGTTCGCTTTGTTAACCGCTGAGCCACGATGGGAACTCCTGGAAGAACTATTTGATGAAGCATTCTTCATTCCAGGAAGAAGGAGGACCACCAGAACCAGTCCTGGGGCCACTAAACAATACAAGCTTGCCTCTCCCCTGGTCCTTGTCATTGGCTCTATTTTTCCACTCCCCAAATATAAAACCACCTCCTCATCTCTCCCAAAGGGGGTACAGTCTTTAAGGCCTTAGCCTGCTGTGGCCCCCTTTGCCTGGCAAAGCAATAAAGTCATCTTTTCCTCCTCCACCCAGAACTCTGTCTCCGTGTTTCTATTCGGCAACGGCAAACAGAAGCCAAGTTTCAGCAACAATAATGGTTTCGCTTACATACATCACGATGATAAGTTGTGTGAACATCCATCATCTCATATAGATACAAAATTAAATAAATCGAAAAAAATTGTGTGATGAGGAAGGGAAAACATTTTATAGGCAACATTTGGGGTGAGGGCTGCAGGGCTTGTGACTTTCTTCTGATTGGTTGGTGGTGCGGGAACAAGGCGGTCTCCCAGAATCTCTGAAGTTACCATCCTCCATCTAGGCGCGGGGAGGGGGGGTGGGTGGCTTCGGTCCTGCCGAAGAACTCAGATCGCTAAGTATATTCCTTGAGGAGAAACGGGACCCTGCCCCATTGCTGCATTATTGTTTCTTGACTGTTCTCCTTTGTTTCTGCATCCTCTCTCTTCCCTGATAAGCAACTATTTGAATCTGCCTTTGGAACTCAGGGAGGGTTTAGGAGGCTGAAGCTTTTTACCTACAACTAGCAATGGGGGACACTTGTACCCAGGAGGGCTCCACAGGGTCCTGCTCAGTTTCACTGTCTCCTACATCTTGCCCATCTCTTCTTCCATCCTTACCCTCGTTTCACTACTTGGGGCTCCAATATCGTTTTTTTGTTTTTTGGGTTTTTTTTGTTGTTGTTGTTTTGGTTTGGTTTTTGTTTGTTTTGCTTTTTAGGGCCACACCTGTGGCATGTGGAGGTTCCCAGGCAAAGAGTCGAATCAGGGCTACAGCTGCTGTCCTACACCACAGCCACAGCAATTCGGGATCCAAGCCGGTGTGCAACCTACACCATAGCTCACGGCAACACCGGATCCTTAACCCACTGAGGCCAGGGATCGAACCCACAACCTCATGGTTCCTAGTCAGATTCATTTCCGCTGTGCCACAATTGGAACTCTGTGGCTCCAGTGTTGTTGCCAGAGTATCTGCTGCCTCTGTACACTGAGGCCAAAGAGAAACAGACAGAGTTGGAGAAAACAGAAGTAGCTTTAATTGCCAGGCAAAGAGGGGAACATAGCAGCTAATGCCTCAAGGACTGTGGCCCCCTTGGAGGGGTAGTGAGATAGTGAGGAGTCTTATAGTGTTTGAGGAGCAGGGCGTGATCAGCTCATGGACATTTTCCTGATTGATGGGTGGTGAGGTCACTGGGAGTCGGCATCATTGACCTTCTGGTTCCAACTGGTCTGGGGTCTGTGTGTTTGTGGGCAGCATGTGGTTGATTTCTTCCACCTGGTGAGGGCTTCAGCACCTGCAAAATAGCTTCAAGGACATGGCTCAGAATATTATCTATAGTCTTTGAAGAACTGAAGGCCCTTGACTTTGTTGAATGGTTGAATTGTTATTACTCTTTTCTTTTTTCTATTTTTTTTCACTTCCCTGATTAAATTGGTTCTTTGACTAAAGTTTTTCTCCAGATAAAAAGGCAGGAGGAGGACATGGGGGAGGGGTGAGGGGTGTCCACTCTGGGGAGGCCTCCCAGGGCTCAGTTAGGTTACAATATGAAGGCCTTTCTAGATTTATTTCATCTTTGATTCTAGGGTGCAGCGCAATGGGCCATATTCATATATTTTTCTGTAATGAATAAATGAATTCTCCTTTACTCTCTTGAATTATTTCATCAGAGCCTGGATGCTAGAGATGTTGCAGAAGGAATTTTAAATTTTCTTGGAATTTATCAGGGGAATGGAACTGCCATCCCCAAAAATGTGTCTTTGGCATATTAATTATTTTAAGCCGATTATTTTCTAAGAACTAGCAGCCTTGGAACAAACTCTGAAAACCAAGAGGTAGTTATCCTTTGTTAGAAACATTTACATTTACGGAGTTCCCATCGTGGCTCAGTGGTTAATGAATCTGACTAGGAACCATGAGGTTGTGGGTTCAATCCCTGGCCTTGCTCAGTGGGTTAAGGATCCGGCATGGCCGTGTGGGTCATAGACGTGGCTCGGATCCCACGTTGCCGTGGCTCTGGCATAGACCAATGGCTACAGCTCTGATTGGACCCCTAGCCTGGGAACCTCCATATGCATTTACATTTACAAGGGAAATCTCCATTTGTAAGGGTCTCTCTCTCTCTCTCTTTCTCTCAGTATCTGGGAGAAAACATGACCAAATCCCTAGAAACTCTTATCACTGAGAAGCCAAAGACTTGAATTTGCATGACAACCTTACCCTTCTTTACTCAACACCCTTTTTTCCCCTGGCCATGCCCCCGGCATGTGGAAGTTCCCAGGACAGGGAGCTAACCAATCTAACCTGTGCCACAGCAGTGACAAAACCTTAGTCCTTAACCACTAGGCCAACAGGGAACTCCCAACCTTTTGGGGGGCAGTTCGCTGAGGTTGATATTTAAGGTGAGGGTTTCTGTCATTTGGGAGAGTTGCTCAGTTTTCCTGGACCTCTCCCATATGTACGCGTTATTAAATTTTTCTTATAGAATGAAATAATGCCATTTGCAGCAACATGGATGGAACTAGAGACTCTCATACTGAGTGAAGTAAGTCAGAATGGAAAGACAAATACCATATGATATTACTTATATCTGGAATCTAATATAAGGCACAAATGAACATTTCCACAGAAAAGAAAATCATGGACTTGCAGAATAGACTTGTGGTTGCCAAGGGTGGGGGGAAGGAGTGGGGTGGTTGGGGAGCTTAGGGTTCATAGATACAAACTATTGCCTTTGGAATGGATTAGCAATGAGTTCCTGCTGTGTAGCACTGGGAACTATGTCTAGTCACTTATGATGGAGCCCGATAATATGCGAAAATAGAATGTATACATGTATGTGTAACTGGGTCACCATGCTGTCCAGTAGAAAAAAAATTCTATTGGGGAAATAACTATTAATAATAAATAAATATATAAATAAATTTTTCTTTGATTTTATCCTGTTAATCTGCCTCATGTCAATTTCATTCTTGGACCAGCCAGAAGAAACTGGAAGCAGAATCTTTCCTTTTTTATCTATGTTTTTTTTTTTCTTGCTAAAAAGAAGAGTCAATGAGTCAATATAATAATAAAATCACTATATAAATAAATAAAATAGGAAGTGAAACTCCTCCACATCCCCAGTCTCTAGAGATAAATGTCATTCAGAACATGATGTGTACTTCTCTTGTCCAAGCAGGGCTCGCTGCTTACTGCATATAAAATTGAATTCACAAATGTCGATAGAAAGGAAAGTTGTTTTTAATCAGAGCTCTGGAAATCTGGAGAAATGGTGGACTCTGTGTCCCCCCCAAACCACCTCTTTATCACTGAGACTGGGGGGAGGTCAGAGTTGTCACCATCCCCTACTGTGGGCAGGCTCCTCTACTTCTTCTCTTTCCTCTTTTTAGGGCTGCACCTGCAGTATATGGAGCATCCCAGGCTAGGGGTCAAAATTAGAGCTGCAGCTGCTGGCCTACGCCACAGCCACAGCAACACCAGATCCAAGCTATGTCTTTAGTCTATGTCGCAGCTCACAGCAAAGCTGGATCCTTAACCTACTGAGCACAGCTGGGGATCGAACCTGCATCCTCATGGATACTGGTCAGGTTTGTAATGCTCTGAGCAATGGGAACTCCTCCTGTGCTTTTTGTGGTCTTCCTCTTGGCATCATCTTATTTATTTATTTTTTGGCTGCACCCACAGCATGTGGAAGTTCCTGGGCCAGGGATCTAACTGAAGCCACAACAGTGGCAATGCCAGATCCTTAACTTGATGAGCCACTAGGGAACTCTCCACACTTATTTAGTTTACATGCCTTGGTCACTGAGTTTGTTCTCAAGATGACTGAAGGGGAAGTTGGGGAAGGGACCCGGTCATCTGTTGATTACTTAGTCTTCATTTCTCCTGCTTTGATCTATGGAAAGAGAGGCCGAGTTAAGCAAAGTATTTTGTGATTGACAGGTGTGCTTGGGCTAGAGATGAGTAGAGCATGGAAGTGATGGGTTAAAAGTTAGTTACAATATAGCTATGCTAAAGGAGAGGGGCTTCCTGCAAAGAGCTGCTTACACTTCCTCAATTTGTTTATATGTAGCTATATCTATCCATATATACAGCTGCATATGTATATGTATATCCTGTTGTCAATGAGAAATTAATCAACAGTCAATTTAAGAAAGAAATGGAAAATTTTATTTGAGGAGTTCCCATTGTGGCTCAGCGGTAACGAACCGGACTGGTAACCATGAGGTTGCGGGTTCGATCCCTGGCCTCACTCAGTGGGTTAAGGATCCGGTGTTGCCATGAGCTGCAGTGTAAGTTGCAGACACACAATGAACACTGGGGGTGGGGGGGCTAAGGGGCCGAGAGAAGGCTTTATGTTTACATTATTCTGGTCTTGCCTTAAAATATGAATTACTATTTCATCACTATATGTCATTTAAAAACCCAAACAGGATCATAGCAGTCAAAGAAATCCTTAACTGCTTTTTTTTTCCTTATTTGATAGTATATTTTGGCTTGAATTTCCCCTAAATTCCTTTCCAACTTTAAATTGCATGCTTTTGAATCAAAGCCAGACTCTTACTTATTTTTATTAACTAGTTCTCACTATTATAAATGAAATATATTACATGATAAGTGTGTTTAGCAATACAGAAGGGGATAAAATGAAATGTAAAGCCTCCCTTCTCTTCGTAGCCTGTTCCTCTCTCTGAAGTTAACTATTTAGAAGTCTTCTGAGTATCCTTTCAGAAGTTTTCTGGGCAAATAAATACATATTTAAATATATAGACAGACAGACACACACACACACACACACACACACACACACCTGCGTGTGCGCACGTGCACATCCACATAAAGAACTTAACCTTTTCACTTGTATAATTCAATGGAAAGACTTCCAAATATTTAAGAACTTTGTCTTAGATAAATGTGTCTTAAAGGACCCCTGGCAAAAAAAAAAAAAAAAAATCAGTAAAATCATCAATCAGCTCTATAAATTGTCAAATTCTCTGCTACCTAGCAGTGGCACAAACTGTTTGCCATTCTCTAGAAGTCATTTTCCTCTTCTCTATTAAGAGATCCACAAGTTTTTGTTTTTGTCTCCCCCCCCGCCTCCACCCTGGGTCAGGGTTCCCAGAATGAAACTACATTTCCCAGCCTTCTTTGTAAAAATATGTCCATGTGACTCCTTTTTGTCCAATGGGCTCTGAGAGGAAGTGCTGTGGACAGCTCCTAAATTATACCCTATAATGTATGATCTTCCCTTGTCATTTTCCTCTTTCTACTGGTTGGAATGTGGACCTTGGACCATGGGGACAAAGCGATATCTGAGAGATGAAAACACAATAAAATAAAAGGCTCCTGGGCTCCTGGGAGCTTTGCGAAGCAGAACCACCAAAAACGACTTGCATTCTGGGAGGGGGGAAGAGAGATATACTTTCATCTTTGCTCTTACAAGACCCTGTTATTTGGAGTTTCCTCTATACACAGTCTGTCCTTATTTCAAGATGATATTTCAAGGTATCGTAAGAACATTATTAGAATATATGTTTTCCCTGTCCAAAGGCACATTTTTCTGAATCAAAGGACTAGTATTAAGTTATGAATGTTCCACCATGAGTTAAATTTTTTTCTGGGGAAGTTGATTCCAAGGGAAAAATGTGAACATCAACAAGGGGATGCAATTTTTTTTCCCCAACTCCATCTTTAGTTTCGTCCCCAGAAAACAAGGGCAGGACCACAGGGGCCTCTTCGAACAGAAGACTTTTTGCTCATGGTACATTTCCCAATTAGCCAGGAGCAGATTTTCTGCTCATTTGCCTCTGAACACGATGACTTTCCTTGGAGGCATTTGACTTTCCAACAGAAACTGAGGTTAATAAAGAAAGTCAGTGAGAAGACATTTTAAATACAAGAATGGCCAAAGAGAGTGAAGTTACCTGAAATCTAAGTATCCTGATGTCTGTTTGCATCAGGAGTTACGCCTGATGTCTGTTTGCATCGGGAGTTACGTCCTTGAAAGCTGGAAGGAAGCTCTCATGTTCCCAGCTCCTGACTTATTACCTGGAGATGAAATAAAATTCATATTTTATGGCAAGACAAGAAGAATTTAAAAATAAAAATTTTCTCTGCCCATTTGGGCCTTCTCCCTACCCTTTAGTATGTATTGTGCACCTGTGTTAACCAGACCTCCTTAGGAGATAGCATTTGTTTTTAATCTTGTAGGGGGTCAAGATAACCCATTACCTGCTTGCTTATTTATTTATTTATTTATTTATTTATGCTTTTTAGGGCCTCACCTGAGGCATATGGAGGTTCCCAGGCTAGGGGTCTATTCGGAGCTACAGCTGCCGGCCACAGCCATAGCCACAGCCATAGCCACAGCCACAGCAACTCAGGATCCAAGCCTCGTCTGTGACCTACACCACAGCTCACAGCAATGCGGGATCCTTAACCCACTGAGCGAGGTCAGGGATCGAACCTTCAACCTCATGGGTACTAGTTGGATTCGTTTCTGCTGCGCCACGACAGGAACTCCCCATTACCTGCTTTGTATGTGGAGATCTGGATTGTGCGAACTGTCAATATGTCATTTCATGTATAATCCTTTTCTGCAAAAGTGTATATAACGGTGCTTTGACCTCTGATAGGCTGAATAGTCCTTAGAGCTTCTGAAAGACTGTCTCCCACATTATAATCCTCAGAGTGGCTGCAATAAAGTTTTCTGTTTCTTTCTTAGATTGGTTATTAATTAATGTTTCATTGATACTGGTGAGATAGTTCAACATCTTGATCCTGACCAGCCTTGGGAGTGTTACTGGAAAGACATTACCGGAATCTGGGTTCTTGTTGATGGAGCCAAAGAATGAACTTTGCGAACACATAGGCAGCAAGCAAGCAAAAGTCTTTATTACAGGAAGACAGACAGCTCCCAGCACAGACACTGGGAGGAGAGGAAGCATTACCCTGTCCTCTAATTTTCTAAGGAGATTTTATCTCTTAAAGACAGGGGTACCAACGTGGGGTCCTGCTATCAGTCCTTCTTCCTATTGGCCTTGCCCAGAACCTATATTGGGCCTCATCCAATAGGGGCTTAGAGTTAGGATATATGCTCCATAAGTTTTATGGTCCTTTTGTTCTTCTTTCCCCAACACTTAGAGTCGCCATTCCTTACATTCCTTTTTTAACAGCCAAATGTATAGGTCAGAGGTTAATGTCCACCTTGATGTAAAAAAGATGTACTTTCAATAGTTAACCTTCCAAAAACTATGCACATTATTCAGGGAATATGTTGAAACCCATGTTCCTACACTACCTGAATTATTATTCTGCCTCAGGAGCAGTAGGGAAAAGGGACCACAGGAAAGCCCCAGGATGGGGATAGTTGGGGATTCCTTGAGAACCAAGAGCAGGACCTCAGTGTCAACTGCAAAAACAACAATAGTGATATGGAGGGTAAGGAGAACCATCTAAAACTAGGAAATAAAGGGTGTTGCCTGATGGTGCAGTAGGTTAAGGATCTGGTGTTGTCACTGCTGTGGCTTGAGTTCAATGCCCAGAAACTTAGCACATGTGGTGGGTACAGCCAAAAAAGATTAAAAAAAAAAAAAAACCAAAACATGTAAGAAATAAAGCAGAAAGGGAATCATGTAGGGGAGCAGAATTGCCAAGCCAAAATATGTCTCTTTGGCATATGAATTATTTTAAACTGGTTATTTTCTAAGAAGCAGCAGCTCAGGGAAAACCCATGATAACCAAGCAGGTGTTCCCCTTTGGTAAGAAACCTTGTGCATTTGTAAGGGAATCTCCATTCCTAAGGGTGTCGCCTTCCTGGAGAGGGGGACACCTAATCTCTAGAAAACTCTCATTGATGGAGAAAGGGAGGTTTTAATTATTATTAGACCTTACCTTTGTTTACTGTGCTTTTCTCACCCCACCCTCATCCTCTTTTGTCCTTAGCTGAAGATGGAATTTAAGATGCGGGGCTTTGGCCATTTTGGGGGGAGATATTCAGCTTTCCTGAGTCTCTCCCAGGTATACATGTTATTAAGCTTTTGTTTGATTTTCTCCTGGTAATCTGTCTCATGTCCATGTAATGCTTAGACCAGCCACGGGAACCTTGTGGCTGTCAGAGAGGAAGAAATTCCTTCTACCATTCTGGGTTCTTCTGGCCAGTGTATGAATTAAATAATACAAGACAGAGAAAATCAAAGTTTAAAAACATGTATTCATGGGAGAGACCCAGGAAAACTGAGTCATGGGTCCTCAAATAGCTGAAACCCTCACTTTAAATACTAACCTCAGCTAAAGACCAAAGAGGATGTTGGGAGGCGTAGTTTGGGACTTCAAAGGGAGGGAGGCAGTTGACATGGAAACGGAAAGGCAAATGCTGTTAAACAGATGTTTGCTGGGCCGTTCATAGACAGTGGGGCTGTGGACCTCAAAAAATGCACAACCTGAAAGCTGAGAGTTAAGATTTATTTGGGGCAAAATTAGAGCTTAAGCCCAGGAGACAGCATCCCAGGGAGCCCTGAGAAACCACGCCAAGGAGCCGAGGATGGAGCTAGGATACATAGGCGTTTTTTACCACAAAGGGCAGGGAGCAGGAACAAAAGAGGCTGGACTTACGGAAATCATTCCTTTGATAGTACCTCCCCCAGTAGGGCCAGTATCCTGAGTTTTCACAGCCTGCTGGACTCACTGGCTCTCACCCCAGGAGGTGACTGCAGATGACCTGGACATTCTTTGTTGAATCCTTATCTACAGCCAGGGTGGTGGGCGGTATTTCAAATAGCTCTGCAATGCCCCAAAGAGGAAAGGGGGGATATCAGGACATGATACAGGTGAGGGGGAGGTGCCTGCAGCCAGGCACACTTTTTACAAGAGTTTGTTACTGGTCCCCTGAAGGTCACTACTAGTCACAAGGAGCAGACCTCACCAATGAAGGATTTTACTGTTTTTCTAGGTATGAGGAGATGCAAGAATTGGGCACATAAAATCTTCCTCTAAAAATATCTGTCTGAAGCCCTGTTCTTCCAGTTTTCCCAGGGCACAGAGTGCCTCCCTTTTGGTCTCCACCCTGTGCTCTGCTCCAGGGACCGGGGATGGCGGCGGCGATGCGGGTCGGCAGCTGCGGGGGCTCATGGTTTAATCCATGTAGAGGCAGATGGCAGGTGCCAAATTTCAATTCACACTGTCCAGTTTTCCCAGCACCGCTTACTGAAGTCTGTCTTTTCCCATTGTATATTCTCCTTTCTCATAGATTAGCTGACTATAAGTATCAGGGTTTATTTCTGGCCTATTTCATTGATCCGTGGGTCTGTTTTTGCACCAGAACTGTGCTCTTTTGAGCAGCCTTGTGGTAGTATCTGAAATCAGGGAGGGTGATACTTCCAGCTTTGTTCTTTATGCTCAAGATTGCTTTGTGGTTCTACATAAATCTTAAGATTATTTGTTCTAGCTCTGTGAAGAATGCCCTGGGTATTTTGATAGGGATTGTGTGAAATCTGTTGATTGTCCCACATTTGCTCCTGGTCTACTAGGCCCAGCACAGCTCTCATAGTATGAGCAGATTGGTCTATATTAAGGGAGGTGTTTTTTTTGTTGCTGTTTTGTTGTTGTTGTTGTTTGGTCTTTTTGCCATTTTCTTGGGCTGCTCCCAAGGCATGTGGAGGTTCCCAGGCTAGAGGTGGAATCGGAGCTGTAGCCGCCAGCCTACGCCAGAGCCATAGCAACTCGGGATCCGAGCCGCGTCTGCGATCTACACCACAGCTCACGGCAACGCTGGATCCTTAACCCACTGAGCAAGGGCAGGGGCCGAACCCACAACATCATGGTTCCTAGTCAGATTCGTTAACCACTGTGCCACGACGGGAACTCCAAGGGAGGTGTTTTTTTAACATTTTTTTCAGCTGCCCCTCAGCATATGGAGTTCCTGGGCCAGGGGTCAGTCAGATCCAGCTGCAGTTGTGACCTGTGCTACAGCTGCAGCAACACCGGATTCTTTAACTCACTGTGCCAGGCTGGGGATCGAACATGTGTGCTGGTGATGCAGCGCCACCACCAATCCTGTTGTGCCACAGTGGGAACTCTGGGAGGGTATTTTTTAGGTTATAACTTGGCTCCTAAATGTAGTTCACCCATACCATTTCATGCATAACCAAGGAAAGTCATGGAGGTAAAGCAGGGCTGGCTGGGCTGGACCTGGTTAGAGATGATACAGGAAAGTGGTCTTCAGGTGGAGCCTTCAAGAGTAATTGTCTTCACATGTGATTGTCGCCTTGAGTGCTGATTGTGAAATCTTTGACGTTCCAGGTTCAGATTGTCTAGTGATGGCAGCGAGGAGGCCTCAACCCACGGTATTCAGCAACCTGGTGAGAGTTGATGGTTCTGAGATTTCTCGGAAGATATAGATTCTTGCCTGGGTGCCCGGAATCCTGGGGATGATAAGCATAGGCTGGAGCAGCCCCCTTGGGGCCATGCAGGACCCAAGAGGGTTGATGCATCCATCATTTCAGGGGTGAAATGATAGAGGTGTGTCCTGCATAACCTGTGGCCCTTGACTTGTAGCCATGCTTCCTGTCGTCAGGGATTTGTGTTCTGGGCTCCGACAGGTAGCACAGTGTGTTGGAAAGAGCTTGAAATGGGAGGTGGGAGACTTGGGTGCTACAAGTTGTTCCATCCCTAACTTGCTGTGTCATCTCAGGCTCTGTTTTAGGGCAGCAATTTCTTCATTTGTGAAGTGGAGCTGATATTGCTAGGGACGAAAATGAATGTTAGGGTAACAAAAGATCATAATTAGTATTTAGTGACTGAGTGAGGCTTTGTCATCATTAATCTTATCCCTTCTTCCCTCGTTGAAGCATTTTTTGTTTATGACTCATTACATCAGCCCCATGAAATCATTCAGATGCTAGGCAACCATGCACCCCAGCTTCTCTGCCTGCCCTCGGTTCTTACCCTCATGCCCAGCTCCCATCCAGGTGTTTTGCTTGATCTTGAGCCAAGGAAAAACCATCTCTGGCTCCAGGGGTGGTAACAGAAGCAATGGCTCTGCTGGAACCTTGGCTTTCAAGGAGCCAGGGTCTATAAGGGGAAGACCACTGAATCACCCCTGGTGCTGCCCCAGGGCCCCGTGGAATGCAGCAAAGCCTCTGTCTGGACTAGGCTTGCCTTTGAAAAATGCAATGGAGCAGAGTGTGGTGGGTGAAAAGCAAGCACAAGTCTTCCTGACTATCTAACTTTATTTAGGCAATAAATGTTTGCTTAGCAAGGTTACCAGTAATATGAAGTCAGAACAGCCTGGGTTTGAAACTGCCCTCCCACTTCTCGCTGGGTGATCTTGGATACCTTATTTGCCTTAGATTCTTTGTCTATAAAATGCTCTGGTCACCTCGAGGAGCTATTGCAATGAGAGAATGCACCTGAAAAGCCTGAGAAAGTTTTCAGTAAATATTAATGTGTTTGGCTACAAACTCCAATATGCCTACACAGGGCTGGTCTCGGAGGGTCGTTAAGGCTCTGCTGAAGTATAAGCCTCTGGCGATTGGGAGGTCTCTTGTTTATACCTTAGGTGCTAAATGACTTTTGCACTGGAATTTTCAAGCATGTCTATGTCATGAAGATAGAGAAAGTGTGTCCCTTCAGGTCAAAGAGCAGGCATGCTTATTGTCCAACATAGTTCAGATAATGTCTCTCTCGGGAGCAAAGGGCCAGGTTGCTTACTGCCTGTTATAAAAGATTCAGTTTCCCTTTGCTCAGGGGTCCTCTCCCGTACTGCAGCCCACTGTTGGCGCAGCTGTTATTTGACCCTCTTCGTGATGCCCTGTGGGACTCTGGGTTGGAGGAGCCAGCACCAGAGTGTTGTTATTCTGGCTACTGCTGTGAGGTATAAGCTGTATTTTCTTTTTCTGACACAGGAGTCTTTTACTCATGTCCACAAAACTGTGGTTTGCTGACTTGTTTAGTGTGCAAGAGGGCTAAAATCTCTGACCCTTTAAAGTTGTTGGCACTGTCCTGGTCTAGGATGTCCCCTGTCATCCAGAGAGGAGAGAAGAGGCAGAAAAAGGAGGGCAACTCTTCCTCTTCCCAGAGTCTGGAGTCATTGCCAGGGGCCTCCCTGGGAGTGCCTGCTTTCTGCTAAGGCCTGCATGTCTGTCTGTACAGAAAGCATTTCTGGAACAATTGATGAGGCAGAGAATGAGAGACAATGTAGGGTAATCCATCAGGTTTTGCCTTTTATATAGCAAAATATTTCCCAGACTCTGGCTGTTTGAGCACCACCTTGATTTTTATTTTAGTCATATCTGTCTACAAGCTCCATAATTGCTTTCATAATGTTATTTTTAATTGACTTGCCCTTTTATTTACTCAGATAATTCTTTTAGCAAGAAACTTGTTCTCACTATGATAAATGGAGAATCTAAGATTGCTTGCTGTAATTGGAAGACAACATGGTAAATAAATACAATGAAGACAGAAAAAGTGTTATAAGAGTTCCCCAGTGGGCTCATAGTTAAGATTCTGGCATTGTGACTACCATAGCTCAGCTCGTTGCTGTGGCATGGGTTTGATCCCTGGCCTGAGAATTTCCGCCTGCCACTGGTGTGGCAAAAAAAAAAAAAAAAAAAAAAAGAGAGAGAGAGAGAGAGAAAAGAAAGAAATAGTGTTTCAAATATAACTACATACAGTTGCCCCTGAAGACCTTGGTCCTGTTTCTACTGTTACAAAAGGGTATGAGCCAGGATTAGAGAGGATTTAAAGGTAGACTTCCACCAAACAGACTTTCTTCTCAATGTAATGAGCAGCATTGGAAGATGGGTGAAGAGGGAGGTTACCTGATGCCATGGGAGCTTGCTACCCCCAATTGTCCAAGTGCCAGCAGAAGTTTGGATGCTGCATTTTTGGAAACTCCAGCCAAGAGCGATGTATAACCTGAGGGCTTCTTGCTCCTTGAATGTCTTCTTCCTTCCACCTCAGTGCCAGCCCTGCCTCCAGTCTCCCCCCTCCCTCCACAACAGCTAGAGGAGCCTTTCCAGACTCCAGCCTGACTCATTCACCTCTCAGGACTCCCTATTTCTCTTAAGATAGGGTCCAAGCTCTTTCACCTTCAGTCAAGGTCAAGTACCTGCCTTGTGTTTTACTTGTCCTGCTTTCCAGTTGAACAGGACTGCTTACCCTTTGCTCATTCATTCAGCAATGTATTGAGTTTTGCCAACTCATGTGCTGTTCTAGACGCTGGGGCCATGGTCACCTTTGGACTTTATGGATTCTAGACACTTTTGCCATTCCGGGCCTCTTCCTCCATTAAAAAAAATATATAAAGAGCATATTTTATAGCTGTGTTGGCTTAAAGGTGAATAAAGCCCAGGCTGGAATCATTATAATCATATTCATTTGTTTCTTCTGATTTTACAATAAAATTAAAATATGATACTTTATCACGGGCCCTGGTACTATGCCCACTGTGCCTAATGGGAATTCTGCCGACTGGGGCATGAAGAGTGACCATGCATGCATGTGGACAGACAGGTAGACACACACAGTACCTATACACCTGAAGCTACTATCCAGCTCCATGAGTGTTTTCTGGTTTCGCACCTCTCTAAGCCGTTGTCCCCTCTGCTTTACTCCATTTCTTTCCTTCTCTGCTAGGTTGACAGTACTCTAGCACGCCCTTTACAATGTGTGAGATGTGTTTTTGTTTGTTTGTTTGCTTTTAGGGCCGCACCTGCAGCATATGAAAGATCCCAGGCTAGGGGTTGAATAGGAGCCGTAGCTGCTGGCCTACGCCACAGCCACAGCAACTCAGGATCCGAGCCGCATCTGCAACCTACACCACAGCTCATGGCAATGCTGGATCCTTAACCCACTGAGCGAGTCCAGGGATCAAACCCAAGTCCTCATGGATACTAGTTGGGTTTGTTACCACTGAGCCATGACGGAAACACCTGTTGATTTGTTTAACTTAGGTGGTATGGAGTTCCTGTCATGGTGCATTGGAAATGAATCCGACTAGGAACCATGAGGGCACGGGTTTGATCCCTGGCCTCATTCAGCGGGTCAAGGATCCGGTGTTGCCGTGAACTGTGGTGTAGTTCGAAGACGAGGCTCGGATCTGGTGTTGCTGTGGCTGTGGAGTAGGCTAGCAGCTATAGCTCTGATTGGACCCCTAGCCTGGGAACCTCCATATGCCTCGGATATGGCCCTGAAAGGACAAAAAAGACCTAAATAAATAAATAAATAAATAAGGCGGTATGTTCCCTTGGTTCAGAGTTGTGAATGGCACATAAGCCAGCATCCTGATAACACTGGCTGACTATAAAAATAGAGCCTGGAAATAGGGAGGAGAAGAATGGAACCGAGCAACAGTGAACTGGATACAAATGTGGCCATCTTTACCGATTTGCTGTCTTATGTTTTTCCTCTTACTCTGTGTCTGTATTATATTGTGTGGTTAATCAAAAAGCAAAACAAGGAGTTCCCATTGTGGCTCAGCAGTTTAAGGTGTGTGTGAGGATATGGGTTCAATCCCTGGCTTCACTCGGTGGGTTAAGAATCCGGCATTGCTGCAAAGCTGTGGTGTAGGTCTCAGATGTAGCCCGGATCTGGCATTGTTGTGGCTGTGGTGTAGGCCGGAGCTGCAGCTCCCATTTGACCCCTAGCCCAAGAATGTCCATCTGCCACAGGTGCGGCCGTAAAAAAAGAGAAAGCAAAACAAGACATCTTTACTGTCGAACTGAAAGTCATTGCTATCAATTAGACATGATAGTACACCTTTATATTAGACTTGTTTCCCAGTGATAAACCTGATATTAAAAACACACAGACAAAAATATCATTGAATGACCTAATTGAAAAGTTTAGAGAGCTTCAGGCACGGCTGTGTCTGGGTGCTTAAGTGATTAAGAACTACTAGCCCTAATCTTTCCCTTCCAGGTTAGCAAACCCAGGGGGGGAAATGTATTTCCTAATAATTTCCCAAATATTTTCAGTCCTGGGACTGGTGCTGATTATTTATGCTTGACTAAGTCTGGGTCTTATACTCCCAGGCTGGGGGACAGAGCAGGGGAGAGTCAGGAGGCTGTTATCAGGAGGGATTGATGCTACGAAGGCAAAACTATATTATTCCATGACCTCTTCATCCTTATTAGACTCCTTGAAGGCCAGGGACACAGCCTAACAGTCCGTTGGCTTTATATTTATTTCCTGAGATCTTACAGGTCAGAGATGGCTCAACATTTCTGGCACAAAATTAGGATAACTGAATTACAATTTCAGGGCAGAGAGAAGCATTGATTAGATACATGGACTAGTTACCAATGAGTATGACTTCTGTTCAAATCAGAAAATGGAAAGAAATGTGAAGATACCCTGGTCATACTTGCTCACAAAGCATGCCATTTCTTCTGTAAACTTGCTGGCATTTTTGGCCTCCCCACTTTGGTTGAAGTCAATGCAACCCACTTTCCTTTCAGAGATCTGCCCTCCCATAGCACACAGCATTGCAAGGACTGTCCCTCGGCCACATGTAGTCACATGAGCCACCGCAGGGGGAAAAAATTATTCTGACACTAAACAATAATAAGACTTTAATCAAGGGATACTACAGTGGAGTGTGCAGTAGGGGAGAGAGATTGAGCTCAACTCCAAATACAACATGGAAAGTGGAGATTTATAGCCAGGGAACTAAGGAGGGGCTGGTTATCAAATGGACAATTATTTAAAGGGTAGGGTAATTCTTGCTAAACTGGCCTTACAGGAATCTTGCAGAAGGAAGCCCAAGGTGATCAGATAGCACCTGGGGGGTGGTGGCAGATGAGGAACCTGATTAGATATTAAGGGTGGAGAGTCTGTCTAAATTGACAAGATTTTTGCTAAAACTAGACAATGCAATGAACATGGAAGCCCAAAGTCTGAGGCCTCATTGAGAAGAGGGCTCAGAGGAGCCTGAAAATTTTAGTTAAGAAGAAGCTCTTTGTCAATTGTTCAGGGCTCTAAATTTTGAGGACGGTGGGAAAAGATACAGTAAGGCATATTTCAAAAAAAATTTTTTTTTTTTTTGGTCTTTTGTCCTTCTAGGGCCACGCTCATGGCATATAGAGGTTCCCAGGCCAGGGTCCCTGCTCTCCCAGAAAAGCCTGTTGGCCAGAGTCACAACCACAGCAACGCCAGATCCGAGCTGTGTCTGCGACCCCATACTACAGCTCACAGCAACGCTGGATTCTTAACCCACTGAGTGAGGCCAGGGATCAAGCCTGCATCCTCATGGATACTGGTCGGGTTCGTTAACCCCTGAGCCACGATGGGAACTCCCATATCTTTAAGCGTTTATTTGAACAAAAACCAATTAGAATCAGGCAGCATCCAATCTAGCAGATAGAAAGGAGCTCTGAGAAGCTGTACAGGATGACTCTTATAGGCAGAAGGGAGCAGGAACGAGGAGTTATACCGGGCAAAAAGTAGGTTGGTTACTGCAAGCTCACTTTTCTTTAGGGGATGGCAGGGGGTCTATGAGACAGATGTCCTGTTACTGGTTGGTCCCCAGCAAGGTCCTTCTGCCCAGTGTCCTTCCAGTCAACACACGGAGACCGAGTTCCATACAGAAGGAAAAGAAAGCTTCATTCTTGTATCAAAGAGTGGAGAGATGCGACCTCCAGGGTCCCTGCTCTCCCAGAAAGCCTGTTGGCCCAGCTGCTTTATGGGTCGCGGCCACCAGGAGAGGGCGGGGTTCGCCGGGTTCAGGCGCAGGCGCGTTGCAAGGCTAGGGGGACGCGGTGCCGCGCGCAGCGTCTCTGCACACGGCCCTGCCGGCGCCGCCATTCCCCACGAGGAGCTCTGGCCTGAGGTGCTGGTGCGAGGCCTCTGCAGGCGTCCAGTGAAACTAGACTAAGCACAAAGGGGAAAAAAAAGGTTAGACTTCATTTTATCACCCAGCTTGTGTTTTTATTTCCCTGGAATTATTAACGGGCTTCCCCGGTGACAGAACTAGGCTGACCAGGGGATTCCTGAGTGACTGGTTTGAGGCTCCATTCCTGAGAGTGTCGAAACTGGGATGGAGTTCGGCCTGGGTTTGGTGACGTGGGACTTAGCCTCAGAGATTCCATTCGGGCCCTGGCGTCTTGTGGGTTGAATTGGAGCTGTAGCCACCAGCCTGCACCACAGTCGCAGCAACACCAGATCCCAGCCGTGTCTGCGACCAACAGTTCACGGCAACGCCGGATCCTTAACCCACTGAGCGAGGCCAGGGATCAAACCCGTGTCCTCATGGATGCTAGTCGGATTCCTTTCCACTGAGCCACACCGGGAACTCCCTTCTTGTTTTTTAAACAACAGTTATACAAAGATGGGGTGGGGGGTGTGTGCAGAGGGCAGGAAAGTACAGCTGCAGAGCTTCCCTGATTCCTACTGTTTTAAGTCCAATTCCATGGCCTTCTTTTTGATTCTTCAGGTTCCCAGATCTCCTCTCCATTCATTCCCTTCCTTCATGAATTTGCCAGAACAAACTTCTGTAAACTTGAGCCCAAATAGCCCATCTAATGTGATCTGAGTGTGTGAGTGTTAGCTCTGTGGCATGTTGGTTTCTTCCTCTGTTATAATGAGACTGTTCACTTCTACTTGATAGGCTGGTTAAGGATTCAAAATATAATGACCTAGTGCAAGGACAGTATGTTTTACATAGCAAATGAGTTTATATTGAGGATCCATGGATGGGCTTCTAGGAGTCAGTGAATCTCCCAGAATTTATCGTCTGAATTGTGTTTATGTGTGGGTGTGTGCATGTGCAATTACTTAGTTTAATTTTTTGAGAAGAAAAACATTTTGAAAATATTCTCGAAGCGGTCCCTGGCCCACACTTATGTGA
Source organism: Phacochoerus africanus (assembly GCF_016906955.1). Classification (NCBI taxonomy): domain Eukaryota; kingdom Metazoa; phylum Chordata; class Mammalia; order Artiodactyla; family Suidae; genus Phacochoerus; species Phacochoerus africanus. The sequence goes on from NC_062548.1 coordinate 37,640,797, forward strand.
AGCCCCCCTCCCCATCGCCAGCCCTGGACCGTGAGCACTGTGAGGTCCAGAACAAGTGTGTCTTGTTTCCTTCTCTGCCCCATCTCCCAGCATGATGCCTGACAGTGAATACATTAGCCACTCCACAGATACTTGGTGAATGAAGAAAAGATGAACCTCAAGTGCCTTGAGCTTTGGTTTTCTTTCCTGTAAACTTGGAGAGTTGGCAGAATTGTCTGTGAAGTTCATTTCCAGAGAAGTGAAATGACTGGGAGAGCTCCAGGGCTCCAGCCTGTATACCCGGGCTCTGGTATCTACAGCACACAGGTCTGTCTCTTCCACTTGGTCCGAGGTCTTCTACTCTTGTTGAACGTCTGGTTTCTCGGAGAGTTGTTGCCAGGTATGACTGAGGTGGGCACGTGTCAGGAAGGCAGGTGCAGGGTGATGGCTGATGGGAGATGGCAGGTTTAGGGAGAGGGTGTTGCCTTCTTTCACCCTCTCCAAGGACGTGGCCTCCTACTGGACGTGGCTGATCTCTCATCCCCATGTGATCAGATCACTCTTACTCTAGAAATGAGATGCCTTTGCGTTCTTTATTCTTTTCCTTTCCTTTATTTTCTTTTATATGTTTTTATGGCTACACCCACAGCATATGGAAGTAACCTGGTCAGGGATTGAATCTGACCCACAGCTGGGGCAATGCTCAATCCTTGCCCAGTGTGCCAGGCCACAGATGGAAACTGTGCTTCCACAGCAACCTGCTACAGTCAGATTCTTAACCCACTGCGCCATAGAGGGAACTCTGAGAGGCCTTTGTTTTCCACTGATCATGGTGGCAAAGATGATACAGAGCCCAGAGCTGGAGTGAGTGTGTGTGAAGGGGGCACACTCATGCCCTCTTGGTATCATTAAAAGCAGGTAAGACTCTGAAGGGAGGATAACGTCACAGTCTGGATCAACATTTTTTTTTTTTAATTTTTAGGGCCGCACCTGCAGCATATGGAAGTTCTCAGGTTAGGGGTCACATCGGAGCAGCAGCTGCCAGCCTACACCACAGCCACGGCAATGTTGGATCCTTAACCCACTGAGTGAGGCCGGGGATGGAGCCGGTATCTTCATGGATACTAGCCAAGTTCGTTACTACTGAGCCACAATGGGAACTCCTGGATCAGCATTTTAAAGGTGCATGCATTTTCATTTTCCAAAAAAAGAAAAAAAAATCAATTCCTATTTTAAAAAATTCTGTTTCACTTTGAAAATTTTAAGTAATTCTATTTAGAGGATATTTCCTTAAGGAAATTGTATCAGCACAGAGTTTAGATAAATCAAATCAAATAATATATCTAATCTAACACTAATCCTAACTAGGAATTAAAAAATTGCAAGCAAAGAGTTGCCGTTGTGGTGCAGCAGAAGCAAATCCAACTAGTAACTGTGAGGTTGCTGTTTGATCCCTGACCTCGCTCAGAGGGTTAAGGATCCGGCGTTGCCGTGAGCTGTGTTGTAGGTCACAGACGCGGCTTGGATCCTGTGTTGCTGTGGCTGTGGTGTAGTTCGGCAGTTGTAGCTGCATTTCTGGGAATTTCTGTGTGCCGAGAGTGTGGCCCTAAAAAGAAAAAAAAAACTGCAAGCAAGAAGTGGTCACAAACATTGCACTTTTTATGGAGGAGCCCAAATCTGTCAGCTACAGCTTCCTGAGTGTTCTCAATTGGTTTTAGATTAATCACAGAGCACCCAGTGATAGGTATGGATCATTGTCCTTGGAGGAAGCAATTTTGGCTTTGTGGTTGCCTAGTTTTATCCTCCATTATTACATAGGGAGAAATGTCTGCGTGATTACTTCCTGTTCTCTAGCCAGCCATTGCCCACAAATTCCAGGCTTACTCAAAATAAGCAATCTAGACACACCAGGTATATTCTGCTAAAAGCATTTTAGCGACAAGGTCTCCCTGGTCTCTTTCTGCTAGTAAATACCACTAGCCTATTTTCAAGGAAGTCTGGCAGAGGCCATTCTCTTCCAGGTATTTCCTGGCTGTGAAGGAGGGAGTCATGGACTGTTGTAATTCCTTCCTTCCAAGAAACAGTCTGAGGAGTACAAAAAGTAATATAGAAGAGGGTGGTGAATACCATATCTTCATGGTGATTCTTAAATGTAATTCTCAAAATTTTGAAAAGCATAGTTCTTATAAAAGGGAAACAGCAGAATGAAAAAGCTGGTCCAAAGGTGGATATAAGAAACTGGAGGAAAGAAAAGTATATCTATGTGTGAGTGGGTCACTTTGTGGTACAGCAGAAACTGGCCCAACATGGTAAACCAACTATATTTTAATTAAAAAAAAAAGAAAGAAACTGGAGGAAATCAGGGTTTCTCTTGGGGGCTCACTATTGCAGGCTCACTATGTTTGCAATACCTATGACATATCTGAGTGAAGAGGTCAATCAGGCAGTCAGGTATAGAATCTTAAAACTTAGGAAGGAATGGAGCAGAGACATACATTCATAAGTCAGCATCACTTAGATGGTATTTATTGTCCTGGAAATGAGGGAGTCCCCTTGTGGCTCAGTGGAAGTGAATCCGACTAGGATCCCTGAGGATGGGGGTTTGATCTCTGGCCTCGATCAGTGGTTAAGGATCCCATGTTGCTGTGAACTGTGGTGTAGGTCACAGATGCAGCTCCGATCCTGAGTTGCTGTGGCTGTGGTGTAGACTGGCAGCTGCAGTTCCGATTCGACCCCTGGCCTGGGAACTTCCATATGCCGTGGGTGTGGCCCTAAGAAAAAAAAGGTGAATAAATAAATAAATAAAATCCTGAAAATGAATGAGATTAGCTAGGAAGTTGGTTGATTTAAGATAGTTTTATCTATGGGAACATTGTAGGGCTCTTTGAAGGGATTGCATGAAAATAGTGAAAACATATTTATGATTTTTTTGTGGAGTGAAAAAAACACAGCTCAGAGAGTATGATTCGGTATGATGCAATTCTATTTGACCATCAAAAAGTCAGGTGTGGAGTTCTTGTTGTGGCTCAGCAGAAATGAATCCGACTACGAACCATGAGGTTGAAGGTTTGATTCTTGGCCTTCCTCAGTGGGTTAAGGATGCTGTGTTGCCATGAACTGTGGTGTAGGTTGCAGACATGGCTCAGATCTGGCATTGCTGTGGCTGTGGCATAGGCCGGTGACTACAGCTCCGATTGGACCCCTAGCCTGGGAGCCTCCATATGCTGCAGGTGCGGCCCTAAAAAGACAGAAGACAAAAGACAAAAAAAAAAAAAAGGTGTAATGGTAAACTCGGGCAAACTATTCACCCATTGTTTATGCTTTGGTTAGTATTACTATTACTAGTCTGAGAATTCTTTCTCAATTGCCAGAGAATTAACAAAACCAAGAGCTATACTTATAATGCCTTGTATTATAGCTTAGAATGCCTTGCATTTAACTCACGTGTTAAGATTTAGAAAGCACTTTTGAAAAGCACTTTTGTATATGTATTTCAAGTAGTCCTCCAGAATACCTTCTTAGCTGGAGAGACATATTCTTTTTTTTTTTTTTGTCTTTTTGCTATTTCTTGGGCCGCTCCTGCGGCATATGGAGGTTCCCAGGCTAGGGGTTGAATTGGAGCTGCAGCCTCCAGCCTACGCCAGTGCCACAGCAATGTGGGATCCAAGCCGAGTCTGCAACCTACACCACAGCTCACGGCAACGCCAGATCATTAACCCACTGAGCAAGGGCAGGGACCGAACCCGCAACCTCATGGTTCCTAGTCGGATTCGTTAACCACTGCGCCACGACAGGAACTCCGGCAATGCCAGATCCTTAACCCACTGATCGAGGCCAGGGATCGAACCCGCATCCTCATGGATGCTCGTCGGATTTGTTTCTGCTGAGCCACAATGGGAACTCCAAGATCTCTCTTTGATATTACTGAATTTTACATATTCTAACTTTTTCTGAGACTGGATGACAAATGCCCTGTCTCATTGTTCTTATAGATTTGTTAGAAGGTGGGCATATTTAATCATATCCTCCAAACTGGGGAGGAATTTGAGGCTGAAAAAATGAAGCAGGCAACTCCCTAAAGTGCAATTATGAAGTTTATTGTGGGCACCTTACGTACAGGCTGGGTGTGGTGGGTGCAGACCCAGAGGCATTTGCAGCTGCACTCCAAGCCATTGAAAGGGTTCAGCAGGATTTTGAAGGGCCAAAGCTGAAAAAAGAGTCTTGACGACCAAGTGAGAAGTGTGTCTGCCCCAACAGGTTTTTCTCTTACCCCCTGGGGGCGGGGGGGTGTCTCATGACCATTAACCATCTGTGCAGCAAAGACATTTGGCCAGTTTTCATATCAGATGAGGCAAGGGTAAAAGCTGATACGGAACTTACCTGGTGTGGGCGCATTCCTTGTGAGTAGGTTCCTCAGTCATGCAGAAGGGGAGGGCGTAGGATGGAGCTGAGAGAATGGAGTCAGCGTGGTTCAGCCACACATAGGTACAGTGGTGTCTTGTCTCCTGATTTCCAGTTCAGAAAAGACAGTTACCTCTCTGAGCCTTAGGTTGCTCATCCGTAAAATAGAATAGTAATAATAATAATAATAATAATTATATCAGGAGTTCCCATTGTGGCTCAGTGGTTAACGAACCCAATTGGTATCCGTGGGGAGATGGGTTTGATCCCTGGCTTTGCTCAGTGGGTTAAGGATCTGGTGTTGCTGTGAGCTGTAGTGTAGGTTGCAAATTCGGCTCAGATCCTGTGTTGCTGTGGCTGTGGTGTAGGCCAGCAGCTGCAGCTCCAATTCAACCCCTAGTTGGGAACCTCCAAATGCCACAGGTGCGGCCCTAAAAAAAAAAAAAAAACCCAAAAGACAATAATAATAATAGTATCAATGTTGTATGGCTGTTGGGAAGATGTACATGAGGCATTTTGTGTTTGGCACAGAGCAAGCATTCAGTAAGTATTTATGGAATGAATGGCTGGCATGTAAACAAAAGCAAATAAATAACCCCAATAAATGTTAGTTAATCCAGTTGACATTTATCTGTGAAGCACTGGCAAGTTGTTCTTGTACTTGTTTGAAAACTCAGTTTGCTTAATCGTCTACCCTCCTTAATTTGGTGAACTGCTCTTGGCCAGTCTGAATAATTAAAGTGGATTTCAGAGAGCTTTACAATCTTGGTGGCCTTGGGTGACTCTGGATCCCCTGAAATTGCTGACTGGGTAAAAATGAACTCAGTATCCCAGGAGGCTCGCTCGCTCGTGTGAAGCTTACTGATTTTTGTGTGAAGCTTATCGATGCTTACTGATTTTTATGATTCTCATATTCTTAAGGAAAATATGTGATATTTAGCACTTCTGTCCTGTAAATGTGGTATTTTTGTCCTACCTACTTGCCTGGCCAAATCCCATCAAGATATGATTTAAGGACACAAAGTTTATAAAGAAGGAAGCTCCTTCTGGATGAAATGCCAAGGGTGCGTTGAAAGATACAAAGCAAATCATTCAAGTCTCTCAAACCTTCTTTCCACCATCTAAAACCGTGCTCCAGTCTCAAACTGCCACTCAAAACTGCGTGACCTTGGGAGGTTACAATTTCTCTGAATCTCCAGGGGCTGGAGAGGAGGGGATCATGGGGGTTATTGTTTAGTGGGTACAGAGTTTCAGTTTAGAATGATGAGATGAGTTCTAGAGATGAATAGTGGTGACTGTTATACAACAGTGGGAATGAATGTATTTAATGCCACTGAATGGCACATTACAGTAAATTTTGCTATGTCTATTTTACTGCAATTAACAAAAAAAGAAAAAACAACAACACAAACTTTTCGCTTCTGAAGCACTAATTCATTCAACAAATATTTATTGAACGTTAATATGTGCCAGGACACAGTGCTGAGTGTTAAGGACTGTTATGAGCAAGTCAGTTCTTTCTTCCCAGAGCTAACCTCACTGTTTAGGAGGGGACAGGCATTAAAAAGGAGCCATGGAAATGAAAATGTAATTCAAAAGTCAGCCCATTAACATAGAACCTTTCTGTTACCCGTTGTGCTAGACCCGAGTGGCATCTCTGGGCCCTTTCTTCTGTGATTCTGTTACTTTCAGGATCACAGGGAATGTTTTGTTTAGTCTCCACTATAGCGGGGTGGGGGTTAGGGTGGTGGGGGCCGGGGACATTCAGGAATGTAAAGTCAGGTCATGTGACTCCCCTGCTCAAAACCCACCTATGAGGTTTCATCACAGCTCTGATCTCCTTTTCCATCCCTTCCTCCCTCCTTTAAAAGAATGGTTATAGCTGGTCTGTCATCCGCCCTCCTTTAGCCTTGACTTCCCAGGTGTTAGAACTTGAACTGGTATATCTTTTGGGAGAGACTTAATTCTACCCATTGCAGATGTTACTTTATTTTTTTACCTCCCTCCCTCCTTCTCACTAGGTGACAAGGCCTGGTCCTCTTTTGTCCTAGCTTCTAGCCCCAGTGGCAGGAAAGGTACTTCATATACAAGACAACTGGTCAAAAACAGTTTATTGAATTAATATATGAGTGTTCAGTATGGATTCAAAATATTTGGGGGAGAGTTCTGGCATTGACACATCTCTGACTCTCCTCGCCCCAACAGTTTGGGATGGGATCCCTGGAAAACAGCAGTGACCTTGTAAAAGCCTAGGAAGAAATGGTCACCTAGGGATTTTTGAAAATTTTTCAACCAGAGCAAGAAATACCTTGTAGCAGTTGATGCATTGTTATTAGTCTTTCAAGAGCAAGGAGTAGTCTCAGGGATGTGGTGTTTGAATATGACAAACTGTGTTTGTACCAAAAAGAAATGAAACCTGCAGAGAGATTTAACATCTCCACTTGATCTGTAATTAACATGGGAAAAATAATAAAATTATTATTTTTTTACATGTCACATTTGCAGAAAGAAAGGATATCAGAAGTGTCATTGTTAACACAGGTTTTAAAATTGTTGGCCTCAATACCATGCCCCACCCATATCTGAGTTGAATTATCTGGTCTTGGTCCTCCCGCATAAGGGTTTTGGCCGCATAAGGGTTTTGGCCGTTACACCTCAGCACACCTCAGCGTTATCGTTACCATCACTCTGCTGACCTGCCAGTCTTACCAACAAGCCTGATGTAGCTCAGAACAGAAAGAAACAGCGATTTAACTGGTAACAATTCTCAACTAGCAGAACCTCAAGTTCAATAACATTTATAATATCTCCAGCTCTTGTGAGGACATGTGATGAAACCATTTATTTTCCCCCACTGGGGCTTGTTGTGTGAATTTACCTTAAATGATGTAAGGCAGTAGGATCGGAGTTTTTGGAAATAAGGACCTGATTTAGAACCCTCCCTGTGTCCTTTACCAGCTGCTGTGACCTTGGGCGGGACCCTCAACCATTCTGAACATCTGTCTCTTTGTCTGTAGAGGGCTAATAACTGCTATTCAGATTAAGCTAGGGATGAAATGAGTCCTAGTCCAGTGTTTACAAAGGGATCAAGTAATTTTTTTGTCAGGGAGAGGCCTCAGAGTGAGGTGGGGCTGTTACTGTTCTGAATGTCTTTTGGAATCGATTCATTAAAATTATGCAAGATGGGCTACTATCCCAGAAGTTTTCTGTTTGATTTAAACCCTTTTGGCAAATACAAGGAGCATGAAAGAAGGCAATAAGGGGTAACTACCTCTTATTGCCACCTGGTAGCTGTATCTTGCCTTCTGTGTCATTTAGGTATCAAGGGGTGTAAGAATAAAGTACTGGAAGGAATCTAACATCTCTCAGGCATAGACAGACACATTCTGATGCTGCATTCCTTTCATACTCCGACTACATAACTCATGGCAGCATTAATGGTATACATGGACAATCAAAGTGCATGTTAAAACTTTTCTTAAAAAATAGCATTGGTGATTATTGCAAATTACCGAGGTATCACTGGTGTTAAGACAGTGGTCCACAGGCCAGTCCTGTCCTCACCAGCTCTGTGTACTGGGCCTGATCGCTTTACCTCTCAGAGCCGCAACATACTCATCTGTGAAATGGGAATGACACTAGGATCCACTTTTTAGGGCTGTTGTGAGGTTTAGATGAGCTCACACAAGGGAGCCCAGTACAGATGTTAGCCCTCATTTCAACTAAGGTTCCCCCTACTTCTGTTTTGTGCCCCTGGAGCAAGCTTTTCAACAATGGTTTATTTTGCTTACTAAATATATATACATGAAAAAAAAAAATCAGAACCTGAAACTGACTTTGCAATAGGCAGTTGTCTTGACCTTTGCCCTAAGGGCCATTGCACAGAGTCACCATTGAACAGAACCACTACGTGGGATAAGCTTAGTCTTTTGGGGTGTAGGAACTACGGCCTTTGCAGTGCCAGACACTTTTTTGGATGTGAGGCGTGAAGCTGATGTTACCTGTATGGGTGACCTTTGCTTCACCACTTCACTGCCCACCAAATGGCACATAGGTTGTTGTCACATTTCTTTTTAAAAACGGAGTCCTTTTGTCAAGAGTCACTAAGAGTGCGTTTTCTTTTCGTCTCTCTGGGCTCATATTGGAGCTAAAGTAAAGTGTTTTAAATTAATTTTAATGGACGATGAAGTCACTGCAAACCACATGAGCCAGAAACGTGTACTGTGGGCACCCCTGTCTTTTAGTCATTGTCTTTTGCTTTGCCATCCCAGGGAGGGGCTGTATTTTCCAAAGTGTGTCTGTGTGGTGGAGGGGGAGGGATTAGTTCTAGGGGACACCCATGCTGCAGTGGTTGAGAAAGTTGGGAAACACTGGCTTAAACAGACTGGTTTTTTTTTGCCGGGGTGGGGGCGGGGACCCACACCTGCAGCATGTGGAAGTTCCCAGGTCAGGGATTGAACCTACACCACAGCAGCAGCCTGAGCTGCTGCAGTGACAATGTTGGATCCTTAACCTTCTGCACCACAAGGAAACTCCCAGACTGGTTTTTAAATTAACAAGTTCATTCATATAAATACTAATTTCATTTATTTATTTTCCACAGGCTTATCAAGTGCCCCTTTTGTTCATCATTGTTCACACAATGGGGATAGTATAGTGAGCTAGACTTGATTCCTGATTTCTGAGGTTAAAATCCAATAACAATGGCTGCAGGACTTCTCAGAACCTTCATTAACTGAACATGCCTAATTTGCTCAGAAAGGAATGGGATACCTTGCATTTTCTGCCCTGCAAACTTTTTTTTTTTTTAAAGAAGAAATAGCTTTTGAGTGTAGTATTCCTTGGAACATGCCTTTTTGAAATTCTTGGGTGGGGAGAGTGGCTGCTATAATGTGGGCCCCATAACCACCCCCAAACTTTTGCTGTGCCCAGAGATGATGAGAATATGTCAGCAGTGGCAAGGTCATATCTTAGTAGGCATCCCCATCCTCCTTCCCATCCACAAGACCCATTCAAGTGCCAGAGGGAATGTTACAGGTATGAGTGATGAAATAATAATAGAAGCAGCAATAGTGACATTTGTTAGCACTTAATATCTGTCCAGCCTTAGGCTAAGTGCTCGTTTCCTTAAAATATGCCAGTGATAGCTGGCATTCACCGAGTATTTACCTTGTGCACTTCGCGTGAATCAATGTATTTAATTCTCGCAAAGACTCTATGAGGTCACTACTTCATTATCTCTACTTGACAGGTGAGGAAACAGAGGCACAGAGAGATGAAGGGTTCTGCTCAAGGCACTCAGCTGGGAAGCGGCAGAGCCAAGGTACGTAGAACTCCACAGCCCATTACTCTTCCACAGCCCAGGGGTTGTCAACGGATGGTCCTTTTGTCACTAGGGGACAGTTGGCAATGTCTGAAGACATTTGGAGCACGGGAGATGCTACTGGCATCTAGTGGGTGAGGTTGAAGGATGCTGCTCAACATCCTATAGTGCACAGGACAGCTCCCACAACAGAGGATTATCAGCCCCCAATGTCATTGGTGCCAAGGTTGAAAAACCCTCTTTAGCCAATGCATTAGCAGGCTTTAGTTCCCCTTGAGTACCTCACAATTTAGCGGGGAGCTGTGATTCTAATGCAAGCCAAGAGATGTGCTGCAGAAGGGGCATAAATCGCCTTTATGGGCTTCATTCAGGCCTTTTTATTTCTTTATAAACTCTTTATTGCCACAGCCACCTCACTGCTAACCCCACTCAGGGCCATTTCCCAGCCAAGGGAAGCTACTCTGGCCAGACCCCAGCCTGACCTCTGGGACCTCCTGGTGGCTTCCGGAGAAACTCCAGGCTCCTCAGAGACCCTGCCAAGCCCTTCCCCATCTGGCCCTCCCCTACCCCAAGGCAGCCTCAGGTTCTTTTCCCCCCACTCCCCCGCATGCTCTGCTCACTTGTAATACAGTCATTGCTCCCTATTCACGATGCTGTCCTTGCGGCAGCCCCTGGCGTCCGGCACAGGCTGCCCTCTCTGTCTGGAGCCCTCCTCCTTCTTTGTGTGCATTGTGAACTCTACTCACCCTTTAAGAGGGTGCTTGGAGGTCCCCTAGAAAGAGCGAACCACAGGGTCTTTTGTGCTTTGAGCTCTTGGATATAACCCCAAGATTCACAGTTATAACTTATTGAATTTTTTTTTCCTTTTTTTGTCTTTTTAGAGCTTCACTCCTGGCATATGGAGGTTCCCAGGCGAGGGTTTGAATCGGAGCTATAGCTGCCAGCCTATGCCACAGCCACAGCAAGGCCACAGCCATAGCAACGTGGGATCTGAGCCGCGTCTGTGACCTATACCACAGTTCATGGCAGTGCCGGTTCCTTGACTCACTGAGAGAGGCCAGGGATCGAACCTGTGTCCTCATGGATGCTAGTCAGATTTGTTTCTGCTGAGCCTATAGCTTATTGATGTAAAGATCTCCCCTGTCCATTCAATCTGTCTGGCCTTTGACCTGTGGCTTCTCAGCCTATTAAATCTCCTGGAGGGTTTGCTTAAAAAACAAAAAAACAAAAAACAGGAGGGAGTTCCCATCATGGCTCAGTGGTTAACAAACCCCACTAGCATCGATGAGGATGCGGGTTCAATCCCTGACCTCGCTCAGTGGGTTAGGGATCTGGCGTTGCCATGAGTTGTGGTGTAGGTTGTGGATGCGACTCAGATCCCGAGTTGCTGTGGCTGTGGTGTAGGCCGGTGGGTATAGCTCTGATTTAATTCCTAGCCTGGGAACCTCCATATGCTGCTGGTACGGCCCTAAAAGACAAAAAAAAAAAAAAAAAATACAGCCTTCCCCACTGGATTTGGACATAGTAGATCTAGGATGAAGTTCCCATCCTTACCCTTGCTTGCTGGGGCTTTGAACGTAAGGTTAAGTTACCTTTACCTATTGGGATCTGGCTCTGTGGGCTCCACAGGGTGGCTGTGAGAGGGAAGGTTGTGATTCCTGGGGAGTGTTGGTAATTTTAGGCTGGTGTAGAACGGATGCAGGAGGGCCGAAGGTTGGATGTGGGGAGTGTCTGTGCAGAGGCTCTTGCAGCGTGGAAATGAGGGAACATGGGTTTGAGCATGGAGTGGGAGAAGAGGAGCGTGTATACGTGTTGACTTGGACAGGTGGACCACTGACTGGCTACAGGGGGCTGAGATGAGTGGGTCATAAACAGTACCCCGTTTCCAGCCAGGGCTCTGGAAAGCTGGTGCTCCTGGCAGAATTAGAGGATTCTGGGAAGAGTTCCTCTCCCACGCTAGGTGGGGGAACCCTATGCTGGGACCCACTGAGTTTGGGAACTGGGCAGGTCACCCAAGAGGAAACACAGGGGACCAAGGGGAACATTGAGAGAGAAAAAAAACTGGAGAAGAATCTTTGGAAACACATTTTTTGAGGCCCTATGATGTGCCATCTCATTAATTTGAAGAATTATGTCATACGCCGGATACTGGGCATGAAGTGATGGACTGGACAGGTGTGATTCCTGCCCTCATGGAGCTTCCCTGTATTGTAGAAGGCAGAAGAAATGTGCCAGACATTTCATGTAATTAAGATTTAAGAGTTCCTGTTATGGCTCAGTAGGTTAAGAACCTGACGTGTCCATGAGGATGCAGATTCGATCCCTGGCCCTGCTCAGTGGGTTAAGGATCCAGCGCTGCCACAAGCTGTGGCGTAAGTCATGGACACGGCTTGGATCTGGCATGGATGTGGCTGTGGTGTAGGCTGGCAGCTGCAGCTCTGATTTGATCCTTAGTCTGGGAACTTAAAGGATTAAGTGCTCCAAAATAAACCAAGGTGAAAGATAAGATGCAGCCTGTCCTAAGTTGGGTTTCTCAGAAGCAGAGTCTGAGATGCAGATTCCTGAGTAAGTGATGTGTTGTGTGGATGCTCTCAGGAGAAAGGGCAGCGAAGGCGGCTGCCTGAATATGTGGTTTCAGGAGACATCTAGCTGTGACTTGATCCCACAGGAGCTCTGGAGTAGGAGCTGCATCACAGACACTGTCCTGCCCAGAGAGCTGTCACTGGCTGAGAGAAGGACATAAATTCTAAGGTATTTTCAAGCTGAGGCAGCCCCCTTCAGCCAAGGATGCCCCTCTGGAGAAGGAGTGAGTGTGAGCCAGGAGTGGCCAATACTCACAACAGCGGGGAGAGGGGTCCAACAGGCTGGTAATAGGGGCCTGGGGAGGGGGACACAGACACGATTTGCTCGCTGGTGGTTGGGGAAGGCTTTCTATGTGCTGGTGTTTAAGCTGAGACCCGAGGGTTGGAAGCTGTTCTGGGAGAAAGCCTGAGGGCCCCATGCTGCGGGTGGAGGATAGGTAAGGCTCAGCATTAGGAACAGAGGGAACAGCACCATGTTAGTCCTGATGGAAGAGTGAATGTGTGTGTGGCTAGACTTTGAGCCAAGGCAAGAGTGGCCCAACACGAGGTCACAAGATGGCTGGCGCCTTATGAACCACAATGAGGAGTGTGGATTTTATGCTTTGAGCAACAGGAGCCTTTGGAGGGGTTTTAGGTGAGCATTTGCCAAGACCTAAATTGTTTTAAGATCTTTCTGGCTGCTGTGCAGAAAATGGATTACAGTGGGGCAACAATGGAAACCCACTGTGCCAAACACCTGATAGGCGTTCATGCAAATCCCACAATTGAGCCCCATTTTACGGAGGTGGTAACAGAGACCCAGAGAGGGCAGGCAAGCTGCCGAGGGACACACAGCTAGCAAGTTGGCAGAGCTGGGATTTGATTCCAGGTGGTGTTGATGCAAAGCCTGGTACCATAGGAGCATGCTGTTTCCTTAGGGCCTGCCTTGTTCTTTATCACGTCCCAGCACCGTTCAGCTCAGGGTAGGCGCTCAGTAAATGTCTGTGGAGTAGAAGAGTGTGGGAGTGAGTGACTTTCAACGGGAAGGGAAAGAACAGCGGGGGCACGCTGGGTCGAAGAAGCGGAGGGAGGAGGAGGGAAAAGGTGACAGTGGGTGGTGGTCATCAAAATTATGGGGTCCCTGGAGACATGCAGGACCCTAGAAACGGCGCTGGACTTGGCACATGGGAGTCAGGAGTGGCTGGGGCAGGTTCAGGCAGCATGGGGAGGAAGCCAGATTGCAGTGGATTCGGGATGAGACCTGCTCTCCTGATTCAGCCTCGGCAGCCGGGTCTCTCCTCCCTCCGGTGCCAGCCTGGCAGGAACATGTGCTCCCACGTGTGCCACATGCATACAGGTGGGTGGAGGAGGTGGCAGAGAGGATGGGGGACAGAGGCCCAAGTGGCCTCGGGAGCACACAGCCTGAAAAGGAGAGCAGAGCAGTGTGGGCAGCTGCAGGAACATGCGTGTGGTCATCTACCCAGTTGTATGTGGCGGGAGGGGCACAGCGTGGAAGGGACTCATCTGGGGACAGGGGTGCCCCTCTCTGGAGATGGCAGTGAGAAGGAGTGAGTGAAGGGAGGGAGGAGGTGGTTAGCGGGACATAGGGGCCAACCCCTTGGGGTTTCCCTCAAGACGAGGTGGAGGCGGTGGCCCATAGGAGCTAACGTTTGTGGAGGGCCTGCTGTGTGCCAAGCACCGCACAAGGTGTGCTGCATCTTCCTGATAGTCTCCGCCTTACAAGGAACATAGAAATAGGATTAATCTCATGTTGGATATGGGGAAACTGAGGCCCAGGTTAAGTCATTTGACCAAGTCAGTTCATCGTGGCACTAATGTGGAACTTGAGATTGGCAGGCTCAAAGCTCACGTCCCAGCCTCTTTTCGGTGCTGCTGCCTTCACTGAAACTTTCTTGTTCAAGTACAAACACCTTCCTAGGAGGGGGGCTCTGTAGAGCAGATGGTGGTGGTTGTCATGATGCCCTGGATTCTGCCTCAAACAGAAGGCCCCAGAAACCTCAGCTCAAAGATGTTGGATCACAGGGAATTCAATCAAAAGAAGGATACCTGAGGCTGGGGACTTGGGAAAAGATTCCTTTGCCTTTCCGTTGGTTATATTATCCTGAGCATGAAGACGGAGAGGCCCAGAGAAGGAAGGGAGCCTGCCTGAAGTCACAGAGGTAATTGTCGATGAGGCCAGGATTGGAACCTGGACAGCTGTATTCTGGAAACTAGAACCTTCACCAGTAGCCTGCTGGAGCAAGTGGACACTTGCGGTTAAAAGGCACACGTCCGTCCTGGGACATGTAATGCATGGAGCTCTTCATAGCGATTGCATGAATTTGAGTATGAAGGGCACCTAGTGATCACTTAGGTGTGTGGAACCTGAAAATCAGAGAGGAGTTGTTCCTGCCCAAGGTCACACAGCCAGGCAGCCAGGGAGCTGGGTGAGGAGCCCGAGGACAGATGTCTCTAAAGGGTATGACACTGTGTGTCTCCAGCATGAGGCTCATTTCATGTGGCGCTTGTCAGCTGATCTCCCTGGCTCTGTCAGCCACTCTGGCTATACCCAGCAGCCAGTCTTTATGGGCATGGACATTTTTATGTCCTTTATTCAGGCAAAACTCATTCCAGAATTTGAGTAACTTTGCATCTGGGGACACGCTTCACGGAGCCCCAGGCGGCTGAGTTGGCTCTCACTGGGTGACGATGACTCACTTTTATTGCCCCGTCGCTTTCAAGCCTGTGCCCGCTGCAGATAACCTTGCAGGAGGCTGCAGCTGCCCTGGAAGGTAGCCACTCCTGACACTCTCCCCCCTCACCCCCTCTGCAGCAAAGAGGGCCTCCAGTCTTCCCACCCTGTGCTCCCCTCAAGTTCCCTTCTACCCACCTTCCTGGTATCTGCAATCTGTCCCCTTGGGGAAGAAAACTTGCCACCATTTGGGCCCAGGATGAGTAACTGGTACTTAGAAGGAAAATAAAGATGCTAAACATGTCCACACATTTGTCTGAGTTGCACCCGTGTTCTTTCAGACCCTGATTTCACATGGCCCACAGCGTTCCCACTTGCTCTCTCGAGCACCGTTTCCCACACTTCTCCATAAGGTGGATGTGGCTGGGAGCAGGAGAGACTCAGAATGGGCCCCTGGGCTCTGAGGCACCAGATGATAAAGCTAAGCAGACGGAAGAAAAGGTGACCTCCCCCCACCGCCATGGATGGTGATGCTGTGACCCAGATATTGGGAGACAGCCTTGATTTCAGCCCTTCTTGAGGCATCTCATTTGTCAAAGCCACCTTGGTGGGGATCTGGTTCTGATAGTGCCTTTTCACCTACGGTTGTTTATTCATTTGACAAACCAGTAATGAGCCCTCCAGGTTCTTGCTGGAGATGCTGCTGGGAACAGGACACACAGGTGCCAACTGTCATGGAGCTTTTACTGTCCTGTGGGGGAGATAATTCCTACTTTATAATACCAGTTGTTACTGAATTTCACTTGTGACAAGTGTATGTACAAGAGAGTGTGTGTGTGTATATGTAATAATATGTAATGTTTTTTATAATATTCCTTTTTTAATAATGATTTTTTCCCATATAGTCTGTATACAGTGTTCTGTCAGTTTTCTACTGTACAGCAAAGTGACCCAGTCACTCACACACACACACACACACACACACACACACTTACATATATATTCTTTTTCTCACATTATCCTTCATCATGTTCTATCACAAGTGACTAGATATAGTTCCCTGTACAGCAGGATCTCATTGCTTATAAGAGTGGGGGTATATAAATGGGGGATGTAACACAAGTTGGAGGGGTCTTCGGGGAGAGTGTCTTCTTCCCAACTCACCGCCCCCCGAGGGACGGCTCTGGGCGGCTCCCTAACCCTGCTTTTCTTTGCAGTGGAGACAAATAGAGAGGAGCCCACAGAGTGAAGGCAGCTGTGGTGGTTTAACCCATCCGATTGGCTCCCCAGTTGCTGTTTGCTGTGGGTTAGCCTGTTAAGTGAGCACACTTGTAATTCTGGGATGTGCTTGGTCGTCAGGTAGAAGGCATCCCAGCTAGAAACGGATGGCACTGGAGTTGTCTGTGTGTTTCTATCGACTGCCTGTCCATCATCCATCTACCAACCCACCCAATGATCTACCTATTTTATCTTCCTAATACTCTCTCCCCCTACTTTTTTTTTTAGTATAAATCAAACATGAATGCTGGTAGACTGTAGGCCAGGGTTATTCAAACTTGGTCGATATCTTGGGCAAGATAATTCTTTGTTATCCAGGGGGCTGTTCAATGCGTTGTAGGGTGATGGACTCTAGCTCCTCAATAGGATAGCAGTGCCCCAATTCCACAATTGCCCCCCACTGTTGAGAATGCCCGACATAGGCTGTTAACCCCCAACTACCACCCCAGGCCACTGGTCTCACACTTGGCCTCCTTTCCCACTGGTTACCCCCAGCTGTCATTCCCTTGCCTAGTTTTAAACCCTTCCTGTTCACAGGAAGACCCTGGAGCTCCAAATGGGGGTCATGTTCCACTGGGCTGGGGACAGAGCCCAGCCTGGTGCCTGACTCATCTACACATGCTACCTCCTGTCCTGGGCCACCTCCCTGGGAATGTCCCCCAGGATTTATGCTCCTCCAAGACTTTTCCAGGCTGCTCTTCTCCCCAGCCCCATGCCCTCTCACAATTGTCCTCTCCAGGGAGTTGTCATCCCCCCCCCACCTCCTGGTAACGTTCTTCAGAAATGATATGGCTCTAGAGACTCTAAAAGGAGTTGATGTGACCCCGTGGAGTTCTCAAGAGAGAATTAATTGTCCTATTAGAATTACAGTCACAGAACTTAACAGGACTGAGAGAAGAAACCCATATTTCTTGGCAGGGGACATCTCTGCTTTGGGGCTTCCTTTAGCCGGGTATTTTGGATAATATCCAGACCATCTTCTCCCCGCTCCCCTCCCGCTGAAACCCCTCCTTGACCACACACTTAATTACTAAACTAGATGACCACCTGCCAGGCTCTGCTCTAAGTACTGGGAGTCAGAAGTATCCCTGCATTTGTGATGCTTAAACTCTGCTGGATGACTACCTGTTTCATTTTGTTGATTATAAAATGCTCTTGATTTTAAGATGCACCACTAATTTAAGAGTGGCCTTTTAGTAGTAAGAGGAAAGGAAGGCATGAAGGAAGGAGAAAAGAAAGTAGTCTATATTAAATTTACATACTTGAGATAAGAAGTTTCAGAATCATGAAAATATGATCAACTTTGTTTTTTCTGGGGAGAGGGGACTGAAGAAATATGCCCATATTTGTAGAAATGCAACATATTTAGTAACACTATCTCCAAAGTCAAGTAGATGGGGCTTCATGAAAGTAGGTATGTTATTGTTATTATTATTTTTGTCTTTTTAGGGCCACACCCACGGCATATGGAGGTTCCCAGGCTAGGGGTCGAATTGGAGCTGTAGCCGCCGGCCTATGTCACAGCCACAACAACGCAGAATCCAAGCCACATCTGTGACTTACACCACAGCTCATAGCAACGCCAGATCCTTAACCCACTGAGTGAGGTCAGGGATTGAGCCTGTGTCCTCATGGATGCTAGTCAGATTCGTTTCTGCTGAGCCATGAGGGGAACTCCATGTAAAGTATAGTTGTATCTTTAGGATTCCCATTGTACTATTTTCCTGTGGCTGTGGTAACAAATTAGCACAGACTTAGTGGCTTAAAACACCACAAGTTAATACCTTACAGTTCTGGTCAGAAGTCCAAAGTGAGTCTCATGGGGACTACAATCAAGGTGTCAGCAGGGCTGTGTTCCTTCTGGAGGCTCCAGGGAAGGAGCTGTTTCCTTGTCTTTTCCAGATTCTAGAGGCTTCCTCCATTCCTTCGCTCATAGCCCCTTCTTCCATCTTCAAAGTGCATCACCCCAACCTCTGCCTCCCTCATCGCCTCTCCTTTTACTGACCTTCCCACCTTCCTCTTATAAGGACCCTTGTGATTACTTTTTGTCCACCTGGATAATCCAGGCTAATCTCCCATCTCAGGATCCTTACTTAACTACGTTTGATAAATCCCTGTGCCACATAAGGTAACCTCTTTACAGGTTCCAGGGGTTAGGATGTGAACATCTTGGGGGGTGACATTATTCTCTTATTCGGGGGGTGGGCACCACGCCCACGACAGAAAAAATTTTTTTACGCATACTCAAAAGATCTCTTACTGGTGAGGCAGTTCTCTCATACAGAAGATGGGAATAGGGAAGGAATACATACCAAACCAGGAGTTGGGACACCTACCTGGAACTGTAAAGGGGACCGTAGATTTTGAACCAAGAATCAGGGCACAAAGTCTAACAACAAAACATTGCATTCAAAATAGAGCTCTCAGATATCTAGGACGTCTGGCCACCATTACCCCACCTGCAAGCACATCTTTTCAGTTCTCTCTTTGGACATTTCCCAGTTGTCCTTCTTCTTTCCATCCCTATGGCTACCCACCTGCTCAAGCCACCATTAAGCCTCATGTGGATGACTCCAGGGGTCTCCTAACAGGTCTCTGCTACCACACAGCAGCTCAAGGGATCTTTGTTAAACACACACGGCTCATGTCAGCCCCCTGTGGACAGTCTCCTGTGAGGCTTCATTGCTGTCAGGACAATGTTCAGACATGTAAGCATGGCCCCCAGAGCCCTATGTGATCTGGCTTCTAACCTTAGTCTTCTCTACTGCCATCCTGCCAGTGGATGCTGTCTCCAGCCCCTCTATTTTCCCCCACATTTCCTCTTCCAGAGACTATCAGGCTAAACCTCTCCTCATCAGGGGCTCCTTGGACCACCAGGGAGGTTCTCCCTAGCCCAGACTCAACTTTGCCATTAATTGTTACTTTTAATCAATCTGTCCACCTTGCTGGGCTTTAAGCTCCACAAAGGGGGGCCTTGTCTCTAGCACCTCGTTCAGTGCCTGACACATGGCAAACCCTCAACACAGTCACTGTATGTGAGACCATTGAGTCCTGATTTCAGCTGACTCTGAAATAGAGTGTCATTCAACCTCTGGGCACTTCAGCTGCCTCATCTATGGAAGTGGGTGTAGAGCTATATTTTATACTCATCACAGGTATTTTCAGTTTTCTTTTACCTATCTGTCTATCTATCTACCTACCTATCCATCTGGCTAATCTCTCTCTCTCACTCTTCTCACTCTACCTGTCTCTACCTCATCTATTCTCTTATCTATCAAGATATCTCCGCCCATCATTCCTTTTTTTTTAAATTTTTTGTCTTTTTAGGGCCACACCCAAGGCATATGGAAGTTCCCAGGGTAAGAGTCAAATCAGAGATGTAGCTGCTGGCCTATATCACAGCCACAGCCACAGCAACTTGGGATCCGAGCCATGTCTGTGTCCTACACCACAGCTCACGGCAACACCAGATCCTTAACCCACTGAGCAAGGCCAGGGATCAAACCCATGTCCTCATGGATGCTAGTTGGATTAGTTACCTCTGAGCCATGATGGGAACTTTGCCCATCTATTCTTGAGAAGCACAGGTGAATGGATTGTCTGAGAGACAGTTTTAGAAGGAAAGAGTTCAGAAATTAGAGATGCCTGGCTTGGGATGGTGATTCTACTACTTTATTCAGTGTGACTTGAGGGCAGTTACTTAACCTATCTGAGCCTCACTTCACTCATCTGTAAAAATGGTGATACTTCTAGTACCAGCAGAGTTCAATGGAATGTGTCTGTAAAGGGCAGAGCCAGGACAGAGTAGCTGCTTTAAAATTAGTATTCCTATTATTAAAACACATTTGACATGATAAAGTCCATTACAAATGCTTTTCCTCTTCCAGAGACTTGTTGATGGGCCATGCAATGTGGTTCACTTCCTACTACCCCAAACCCCATCTCTCCATCAGTTCAGCACTTGTTCTGTTCCGGAAACTTGGCAGGTAGTGTGTGCAGTTATTTTCAGAGGAACGAGTGGGTAAAATCGGCAGCATTTCCCCCGGAGTGTCTGTGCCCGGGGTGTATGAGTTTATGGTGCATCTGCTTTGTGTATAAAAGCCTTGTCCTCCCCCAGCAACCCCTCCCCCTGGAGGCAGAGCAAGTGGGCACCCAGGCCACTTCTTACATTCCCATTCCCTGCAGGGGAAGGGCTTGCTGACCAGCCTGCCTAGTTGGCAGGAAAAATGTTAAGGATGGCTTTGCTTTCAGACCACTGGATGGGCAGAGGAAGCAGTCCCCGCTGGGGAGGGTCACAGGCTTTGGAGGGACTTGAGAGCAGATTTTAGGAGATTCTTTCCCAACGTGCAGTCCAACCTGAGATGATGATGAAAATGATAGTGGTGATGACATTGGATAATGGGGTGTTGTAGTATCCACTTCTCCTGACTCAGCTCACGATACCCAAGTGGGATCACTTTAACACATCACATATGGGTCGGGGAGGGAGTGAATTCCTTGTTGCCCTGCTGGGTGTCCATAGGTTGCCTTGGGTCTTAACAGTTGTCAGGGGTGGGGAGGTGTGTGCTTTTGCGCATACACTTAGCAGGAATGAAGACCTAGACCATAGGACAGATGCCTCTCCAGCCCTAGAGATTAGCTGAGCAGGGGTGGTCAGCAGGAGAGCCTCTGGTCTAGCAGAGGTCTTGAGATCCAAGGGGTCTCTCTTAGCACTGTGTCTTGGCTTCTCACCTGGCATTTCCTGAGCATTGGTTGCACTCAAAACCACACTTGGTTCAGGGCCTCTGGTGCTGGATCACCTCTCTCCTTTCTGCCTCTCCTTCCTGCTCTGTTCCTCTCATCTTCCACCCCAGTCCTGCCTACCTTCTTGTCGCTCACAGTAGTCTTTATGGCAGATCAAGATGATTGTCTCTGACCATTAACAGCAGAGCCACAGAAAGTTAGTTCCTCTTTCCTTAAGGGCAGGGAGGGTTCAAACTTCACAAAACACAAATCTTCTAATTTCGACTTTCTGTACTCCAGAGCTGAGTTCTCATAATTAAACAACTGAACAGGTTGAATCATCACCCAAACCTTTTTTTGAGGCTATGTCTTTGTTTTGCAGGGAGACATCCAAGGCTCGGAGGGGGAAAAATGCCCAATTCAGCATGTGGTTACTAGGTAGCTGAGTTAGGATCTGAACGTTGGCAGCCTGATGCCAAAGCCTGTCGGTTTAACCACTGTGCTTGCCTGCCTCCTCAGTGGCCTTGAGCAGATGAGCCTCTCTAACTTCTGGTTGCCCTACTGTTCCACGGAGAGAACACCTGTCTTGCAGAGCAGTAATAACGGCAGTCGTAGTAGTGATGGTGATGGTGATGCCGACACTTGCGTATTGTTTTCTATTCACGAGCTCCTAAGCATCTTTTATGTGTTGCCGCAACAGTCCTCTAAATCGGTGCACTGATTGCAGGATTAAAGATGATGAGTGCAAAGCAGTTAAAACAGTACCTGGCACACAGTGGGCTGTATATGGGGGGGGGGGGTCATATTGTTATTGTTATTAATGGAGACATGAAGTGAAACTGGTCTTGGGTCTGAGAGGCCTCATGAAAGCACTGCCTTGATCAACCCCAGCTCCTATGTTTTGGAAGCTTTTCTAGCATATTCTCTCCAACTTGGCTGTTGCATTCTCTTGGCATCTTCCAAAAGATAGACATTCCCAGACAGCAGAGAGGAATTATTTTTCTCTTCAAAGAATTCCACTCTCCCCTTTGGCCGCCATATCCCTCCCTGTGTTGGGGAACAGAGCCTCTGAGGACAGCATGAATCTGGGGCAGGGCCAGAGGGTCACTGCTTCTCATACTGAAGGACCCAGGTGCTTCTCGATGGAGGAACCAGGAAGAACCAATCCCTGGGAGAGAGAGAGCAGCCAGAATGGTCCAGCCTCCTGCTTCAGGCCCCAGAGCCCTGAACACGTGAGCAACAGGCCTCTTTCCCCAAAGTGAGGTGTAGGCCCCCTTCTGCAGGGGAATCTGGCTCCGGGGAGGCAGCATCCTACTGGTCTCTTGAGAGCCAGCTGGCGCACTGGGACCAGCTACAGAATTGAGTTCTGTTTCCTAAGGATCGGGTGGGAGGGATTCTGGGCCTCCAAGGAAATGGAATGATAATAGTGACGTTGACGAGGACAACGGTAATAGCAGCAGCTACTATTTAATGAGTGTCAGACGGTTTGTCAGGCACTTTACAGTCATTGTCGGATTTAACTGTTACAACGACCCCAAGAGGTAGGCATCCTTCCCCCATTTTACAGGTGGGGAAATAGAAGCATATGTGCTTTAATGGACGCTGTGCCCGAGATCATGCAGGCGCCAAGTAGCCAAGTACGGATCCCAACCCAGGTTGAATGATGACAAGCTGGGGTCCTCACTGTTAAACTACATAGATTTTGAGGGTGTAGTGCCCCCCAATATGTGGCAGCTGCTGAGAGTAGGGGCTCTGCATTTTGCCACCTGGGTTCAAATCAGGTCTCCCACTTTCTGGCTGCGTCGCCATGGGCAGTTTGTATAACTGGGCCCCAGTTTCCTCATTTGGAAAATGGGGGCAATGACGGTAATAACAGTGCCTCCTCATAAATCGGTATCATGAGATTAAATGAGACAGTACTTGTAATACTCAGAGTCTTGGAAAATAAATATGTTTCACGACTTGACACTGTTGACCTCTGGGGTTGGATCATCATTTTTGTTGTCAGGGGCTGGCCCGTACACTGTAGGATGCTGAGCAGCATCCTTGGTCTCTATCCGCTAGATGCTGCAGCACCTCCTACTCCCAGTTGTGACAACCAGAAGTGTCTCCAGTATTGACAGATGTCCACTGAAGGGGAAGAAATTGCCGTCATTTGAGAATCACTGGCATGTTGTAAGTGCCCAACGCACGATGGACATTTGGTGATTATTATTCTGACTAGACATTAAGCTACCACAAAGCTGGCCTGCTGGGGAGGTCCTTCAGCCCTTTGCCAGGAGAAAGCTTCTTGAGGAAATGGGGAGCTGCTTCCTGGCTGGGACTGTGAGAAGACAACCATCTCAGACAAAGAGCTGTACTATTTTTTTGGGGGGGGTATTTTCTGTACTAAGAAAATATTATTTTTTCTTATTACTCAATAAAGAGCTGTGCTTTCTCTTTGGTGATAATAAGCAATTTTTTGTCTCCAGTTCCCTTTGCAGGGGACCATTTAAAAGTACTTGGGTCTTCTGTAGCACCATGATAACCCATGGGGACTTCCTTTAAAGTAGTTTGGGTCTCCTATCATTTTACTAATTCAGGCAGCAGTAAGTGAGCACCTCTTATTTGCTAGCCTCTTGCAACATAAAGAGGAATAGCTGATACTGTGTAGGCCCGTAAGCATGCCACGCACTGCTAAGTTTCCTACATGTGTCATCACAGTTCATCCTCAAAACACCCCGATTATCATTCATATCTTGCTGATGGAGAAAATGAGGCACAGACGAGCTAAAGCATCGTGTCCATGATAACACAGCCAGCAGGTGATGGAACAGCAGTTCATGCCCAGGTGGGTCTGCCTCCAGGGCCACTGCAGCCATCTGAATTAGACAAAACATCCCATCCTGAGTGAGCTCCCAGCCTGGAAGAGAAGCTGGACAGTGGAGCAGAGGGCAAGGATAAAGGCAAACCCACGAAACTGAGGGTAGAGGGAAGCATCTTGGTCAAACCAACCAACAGAAATCAAACTCAGACGTCCAGTCATCAAGAAATACAGCATGCTTGATATCCATAGGACAAAAAGTATTGTCCAGAAGGTGTTGCTGGAGGTGAAGGTGGTGGAAGTAGGGAAATATGTCACTAAGTGCAATGACCTGCTACATCATGGTCTCCAACTCAGACCAATTGCAAGCATCTATTATCTATGAATGACCACTGGAAATGGAATTAATGGCCTTCAGACTCTTTGACGTGTGCCTTTGCGTCTCCTCGAATTGAAGAAGCAGGATTGCTCTTTGATCTGGGGCTCGGTCATCTAATTCACTTTAGACACCTCTCTTCCGCAGAAGAAGAACTGGGATGGGCCCTCAGCCACTGGACAGGATAAGAAGCAAGTGGAACAGAGCCACTGCAGCTACCCTACCCCAGCTCAGTTCAGGTCATCCAAACCCAGCCAGCTCAGAGACACACAAGTGAGCTCAGCTAGGCTCAGCCAACCCCAGCCAGCTCACAGACATGTGAGTTAAATGAATGACTCTTATCATACATCACCAAGATTTTGAAGTTGTTACGTGACAGAGGTTAACTCACATGTGGCTGTTAATTATTTGATTTGGAATACCCTCATCCTCTCTATTTGAAATTCCAGTATTTAAGGATCTATATGACCATTTTTTCCACTCTGACACTCTGGTTTCTCTTGATGGCATTTATAAGTTAAATATTTCTTTTTTGATTTTAAGAGTAATACACATTCAATTCAGCAAATGGTTTAAGAAGGCAAGAGATTTTTTTAAAGTTATGGATAGTATCAACCTCCAGAGGTAACCACTGTTAACTTTTTTTGTATATCCTTTCAGATATACACAAAGATAGATTTTGTACCTGCACATGCTTATACAAACACACACCCAAATACGTGGGATAATGTTATATCGAGATCTGTATTCTGCATTATTTTATCTAGTTCAACATTTATATACATCATCATCCCCCATGTCCTTAAATATTCCCCAGGAACATGATTCTTAGCAGCTGCATATTAATATTCTATGGTGTGGCTGTATCATATTTTATTTAACCATTCCCTACTTTTGGACATTTCAATTCTTTGCAATTTTTCACTATTACAAATGATGCTGCAACGTTCATCGGTGTATATAAATCTCAGTGTGCTTCTTTGATTGTTCCTTTAGGCTTTTTTCCTAGAAGTGAAATTCCTTGGTGAAAGGGTCTGGACAGTTTTAGTACGGTATTGCCAAATTGTCCTCCAGAAAGGGCAATTTATAGCCCTATCAGCGGCATAAGAGAAAGGTTGGTATTTGTAATTTGTTAGGGTATGCTGGGGAAATTTCAAAGCAGACCGATTGGGACTGGGCTCTCCTTGAGCGTGTGGCTTACCTGGGACCATCAGCTTGGAATCACATGGGGCTCCTTTACATGTGACATTGAGGCACTCCAGTATTGTTGGAAGAGAGATAACACCTGAATTTTTCAAGTGGGGGGTGTGTGCCCAGCAGATGTCTCTTTGCAGATAATATGTGGCTCCTTGGAGCATCCCCGTCGCCCGAGGGAAAACTCCATCCCCATCACCTTGTGACTCCGAGACTTTGCCAATATGCTGACTCTCTTGAAGCCCAGGTTTCCTTACCAGTAAAGTGAAGGGAAAGCTGTAGTTTAAACTGGCAAGTCATCTAGCAAAGGGCTTGACATGTAGAAGGTACTCTACAAATATTAATTTTGTCCTTTTGTTTCTAAAGCGGAACCAGGCCTGATGTGAGATGGGAAATAGTTACAAATTCAGAGTCATTTCCAGACTGGTTCTTTGATGCTTGTATATCCTAGGCAAAGTTTGCATAGTGTGTGATTAAATTAAAAATAATGTGTAGGCAATTTTATATTTTATATGTAAAAGGCTTGTCTTTTCTTATGAGATAATGTAATTTTGATTTATTATTTATTATTTTTTTAGAGTTTAAAATCCTTTCTTAAGTGAAATAAGGAATTTTGCTCAGCCAAATTAGTGCTGATTGAACTGATCTTGCCTCAGGTAACACATATAAACTCTGAAAAAAATATTTAAAAACATAACCCCCTGCAGTGTGGATGGTAGTGTCTAAAACCCCAGTTGAGGAGTTCCTGTTGGGGCTCAGCAGTTAACAAACCTCACTAGTATCCATGGGGACGTGGGTTCTATCCCTGGCCTTGCTCAGTGGGTTAAGGATCCAGTGTTGCTGTGAGCTGTGGTGTAGGTTGCAGATGTGGCTTGGATGCTATACTGTGGTGCAGACCAGTAGCTGCAGCTTCGATTCAACCCCTAGCCTAGGGATTTCCGTATGCCACAGGTGTGGCCCTAAAAAGACAAAAAAAAAAAAAAAAACCACACACACACACAAAAAAAAACCCCCAAACCACAAAACAACCCACCCCAATTGAAAACCTGCAACTGAAGACCCAGGGTAAGAATTACGGACAACTGTTTTCATAGGAAAGCAGCCATCACATCTCCCCTTTGTGATGGGGGGTCTCATATCTGTGAATAAATTCTGCCCAAATCTTGGCTGACTTCTGAAGCATCTTTGCACATAGCAAACCTTAAGCAGCCCACATAAGGCTAAAAGAGATGAACTGAGAATTGAGCTGCTGCCCAACGGGTAGAGTTTGCACTTTGGGTCCAATGAGGTTAACTGCCTCTTTTTTTTTTTTTTTTTTTTTTTTTGCTATTCCTTGAGCTGCTCCTGTGGCATATGGAGGTTCCCAGGCTAGGAGTCCAATCAGAGCTGTAGCCACCGGCCTACGCCAGAGCCACAGCAACGCGGGATCCAAGCCGCGTCTGCAGCCTACACCACAAACTCAGGGCAACGCCGGATCCTTAACCCACTGAGCAAGGCCAGGGACCAAACCGTCAACCTCATGGTTCCCAGTCGGATTCGTTAACCACTGTGCCACAACGGGAACTCCAACGAAGTTAATTGCCTCTTTAAAAAAATTTTAAAAATCAACACTCTTTGGGAGAAATGCAACAGAATCCAGAGTCTCTGTGACATAACGTTCCAAATATTTAGGATGCAATCCAAAAAATTACTTGAAATGCAAACAGATAGGAAAATGTGACCCATTCTCCAAAGAAAATTCATTGGAGGCAGAATCCAAGATGACTCAGATGTTGGAATTAGCAGATAGGGATTTTTTTTTTCCTCCTATTTTTATCTTTTTCTAGGGCCACACCCATGTATTTGGAGGTTTCCAGGCTAGGGGTCCAATTGGAGCTGTAGCCGCTGGCCTACGCCAGATCCCCAGATCTGAGCCGTGTCTGCAGCCTATACCACAGCTCACGGCCAACACCGGATCCTTAATCCCCTGAACAAGGCCAGGGATCGAACCCGCAACCTCATGGTTCCCAGTTGGATTCGTTAACCACTGAGCCACGACGGGAACTCCAGCAGATAGGGGTTTTTTAAAGCAGTTGTTTTAAGTATGCTCAGTGATGTAAAGGAAAATCTGCTCGTGATAAATGATAAGAAACCTCAGCCAAAAATAGAAAGGATAAGAGAGAAACAAATAGAGGTTCTGGATCTAAAACAAACAATATGCAAAATAAAACAAGCAAGCAAGGGGTTTGCTGCAAGAGGTTAACAGAATAACAATGACAGAGGAAAGAGCCAGTAAATTTGAAAATCAGTCAACACTATTTTTGAAATATTAATTGACATACTTTCTCTTCATTTTCCTTTCTCTCTCCATGCTCCTTTCACCCCAATGTAAACAGATGGCTGGGCTATTTCCTAGGGGGAGGGATAAAAATATATACGGGACAGTACAAAGAAGAAAGCCTGCAAGTGCTTGACTTGAGAGTTCAGACATCTCAGCCTCTAGGGAGAATTAAAAGGATTCAGAAATCTTTTTAATTTCCAAATGATTGGAATAATTAAGGGTTTAAGGAGGGGAGGCTTCTCCCTAGATTTATGGGAGGGGAAAGAAGAGAGAAGTTAAAGAGGAATAATGGGGCATCCTGGAGAAAGACCAAAACAGAGTGAAGGAAGGTTTCGCATTGTCATTTAAACATGCAGTTCAGAAGTGACACCGAGGTGGGTCCGGAAGGTGGAACAGAGCTGATGATCATCACAGCAGGCATCTTCGGACCCAGATCTTCTCCCACCAACGTACTGTTGATACATAAATAATACATTAATATAGAAATCATAAGTATATAAATCTCCATATTTTTCTTCACAGAGCTGTTAACAACAGGAGAAAACTGGGTGATTCAAAGTGACTCACTTTGACCTGAACTTGTTTGCGTTTTGTTTGGATCTCTCCTTCCGAGGCGAGTGTGTTGCCTGGTCTTCTGGTCCAGACCTATGGTGACCTGCAATTCATTGGAGTAGCTACCTGTTCCCTCTTTCTCTTTCTTCGTCCTTCTTGGCACATGGGAGGTTTCTCACAAGATTCGTCCCTTATTTCAGGAGACCTTGAAAAATCAAACTCACTCTCTTCCTTCATCACTCAAAGAGGCAGATGGGACCATAATTGTAGGGACCTGTGTAGTTGGCAGGGAAAATGGGTGATGGAAGTTCCCACCCAGACCTCATACCTCCCTGCTTCCTGTACCCTGTGTCATGCCTTTTCTCCATGTGGACATGATCGCCTTGGCACCCCGAATACTATATGACTTCCCGAATGCTCCAAGGCTTCTGGCCTGTGCATATGCTCCTAGCTGTGCTGGGAATGTCCTTCTCCTCGCTCTTCCATGTGGGCTCCCGTTGACTCACTCACTAACAAAGATTTATTGAACACCTCTTATGTGCTAGGCATCACCCTAGTTGCTGAGGATACAACAGTGAAGAAGACACAGCCCTGCCCTCATGGAGCTCATAGTCTGGTTGGGAGAGCCAGGTCTGAAACAGGGAATTCCCAGAGAGTGATGCTAAGAATGATGAAAATAAGCTGCTTGGAGGAGAACTGAATGGACAACCTCACTGGATGGGAGTGGGTCAAGGACTGAATACTTGGCTGAACAAGAGGCCTTTAAGATGAAACCTGGAGTGTGGACAGAAATTTGCCAGGTGAAGAATGGAGAGGAACTTCCCAGAAAGAGGGAACAGTATCTACGAAAGGCCTGAATCAGAAGGAGCTTTGTGCTTTGGAGGCATAATCAGAGCACCTGGATAAGGCAAAGGCCTGTGTGTCAAGGCTCAACTCAAATAGCCTCTCTTTTAGGGAACCTTCTCCGACCCCTGTCTGCTCTCACAGAGCTTGCTGTATCCTTCCTTTATTCACTTTTAGGTCAATATCACTTGCTTACGGCATCAAAATGCCAGTTTGGGGCTCCCTTGTCCCTCAGAAGCTCATTTGGTCACTCAGCAACTGTCTGTTGAGCATCTTTATGTGCTGGACTCTGTAGACAGAGTAAATAAGATAAGGTCTCTGCCTTCATAAAGCTTTTATTCTGGGGCTGGAGAGATAAACAAGTGAACACATGAATCGATAGTGCAAGTTCGGAGGGTGGTAAATGTTCTAAAGAAACTGATTTAGAATCGTGTGGTATAGGTTGAGGGGGAGGTGCTAAAATACACAGAATGGTAAGGAATGACTTAAATGAGAAGATGATGGTTGAGCTGAGAATTGAATGATGAGAAACATCTGGTCCAGGAAAGGGCTGGGGTTTAGAGAGTGGTCGAGGCAGAGCCAATAGCCAGTGCAAAGGCCCTGCGGTGGTAGCAAGATGGGATCTGTTCAAGGAACAGAAAAAAGGATCTTACAGGGTCACAGAAGCCAGGATAAGAACTCTGGACTTTTTTTTTCTAAATGCAACAGGAAGCCATCAGAGGATTTTTAAACAGAGGCATGACGTGACCTGGACTCCGGGACTGTAAATTTAGATGTCAAGACCTAGTTGCAGTTTAAAGTTCACTCTGGCTGCTGGTAGGGAATTGTCAGTGTGGGAGGGGGCAAACACAGAATCAGGAGGCCTTGGTGGGAGCTTACAAACTTGCTTCAAATGTCCCTAATGCTGTGGCCTAAGATGGTCCAGAGCCTTCCCCATGATTTCTCACAGGCCTAGTTTCTTGTGGTCTCTACCATTCCCAGCCCTGTGTCTGCGTGCTCCTTTGCTAACGTGTTGAAGATGAGAGGCATCACATACCACATTGCACTGCTCCTGGCCTCCCCTCTGTGCCTGGCACACACCTCATTTTCTGCCCTGGGAAACAGACAAATTCCTCCCATCATCTCATGTAGAGCAGTTTCATCCTCTTCTCTTGAAGTCTTGGCATCAGCAGCACTCATGCCCGTAAGGAATCAATTTTGCCCCCAGTGAATTCGTGAAGATGTCTCTCCAAACAAATAGCGCACTTTCTCCAAAAGGAATCCTGACAAATCCAGCGTTTTCCAGTCGGTGGTATGTTGGCCTCTGGTTATCTGGAGAGCTCCTTGAGAGCAGGGACTGTGTCTGAATCATGTCTGTGTCCTTAGGTTCTTCCAGAGTCAGACCCTGGAAGGAGGACTCACGGTGCATGATTTATTAGGAAAGTACCCCCAGGAGAAACTGATAGCAAGAGAGTTGGGGAAGCAGGGTAGGGAAAGGAATGCAGCCAAACAGAGATGAGATTTCAGACCAAGCCCAGCCATAGTGTGACCCTGCGGGGAGCTCTTGGGGGGAAATGACATCTTAGAGTCTGACCCACTTCGAGTCAAGGGGAGCCGAGCTTGTACACTTCTGCCCCAGTGAGTCACTGGGGATGTCAACTCCCAGGCATTTTCACAAGGCTGAGATATGAGTGATGGGGGCTCTGCAGCTCGAAGGCAGTCCTCTGGGGGGCGGGGGTGGGTAGAGGAAGTGACCTGAGCAGGTGGAAGCTGGGGAATGAGCCAGAGAGAACTTGTAGAAGGGGTGGGCAGAGCACCGACAGTGTCCACTATATTCTCTGGCCTCTGTTCTCAGAACCCAGTGCAAGGTGGGTGCTCAGTGGTGTTTACTGAATGAATAAGTGAATTAGTGCTGGGGTTTCAGATGGGTGTGTACTGCAGTAGGGACGAGGTGATGAGAGAGGCAGAAAACTCTTAGTGAAGAAGGCTTCTCTAAGCTTCAGAGACAGGATGTGGCCAGGCAATAACAACAGCAGATGAGGTTCAGATGCCATCATGACGGTTAGCCACGCCTGTTCTCTGAGGCTGTTCTAGGAGCAGTCATTATGTTTGTGCAGTGTTTTGACTTTTATGAGTTGCTTTTCTGTTTAATGATCTCATTTGTGCCTTAAAACACACCTATGAGATTGTTCCCATTTTGGAGATGAGAGAACTGAGGCTCAGAGAACTCACTAAGTTCCATATGTGGAGGAGTGACAGGGCTGAGACTTGGGCTTGTCACCAGAGGTAGTTGACAATGACGAATTAGGCTCTGAAGGATGCGTATAATGATTATTTAATGAAGTTCTTTGTTTCTGAGGTAGCACGGTGTAGGACAGGCTGTGAAATCAGTGGCCCACATGCTAATCCTCAGATGTGTTCTGGGTGGTGCAGTGCTGTGGTCTTAACCCTCCAGGCTGGGATTGTGGCAGCTATTCCCTATAGACGGATCACCCCATCTCCTGTTTTTAAACATTCCCCATCACTCCCTATAGCCGTGCTCTCCGGTAAGGTAGCCGGTAGCCTCTATCAACATGCAGCTATTGAGCATTTTCAGTGTGACTAGTCAGGATTGAGATATTGTCTTAAAAATTTTTAAATTACAGGAGTTCCCATCATGGTTCAGCGGTAATGAACCCAACTAGTATCCATGAGGATGTGGGTTTGATCCCTGGCCCTTGCTCAGTGGGTTAAGGATCTGGCATTGCCTTGAGCTGTGGTGTAGATTGCAGATATGGTTCAGATCCTGGGTTGCTATGACTGTGACTGTGGCTGGCAGCTGCAGCTCTGACTCGACCCCTAGCCTTCGAACTTCCATGTGCCACACTTGCGGCCCTAAAAAGCAAAAAAAAAAAAAAAAAAGTCATTTTAAAAATTACAAACCTAGCTCCCATTGGATTTGTGTTGGACAGTGCTGGCCTCTAGTCTCCCATGTTAGACCAGCATCTTGCATTTCTGCTGCCTGCCTAACCTTGTGGGCACATGGATTTGCAACCCCGGCTGAATGAGGAGGGAGTCTAGCGTGGAGTGAGGAGATTTGCTGTGGGATCTTGGGAAATGATCCTTCTCTGGGCTTGGTTTCCTCATTTCACGAGGAGGACTTGGGACTCAATTTCCAACTTTCTACCACTGAAACCTCCTCTCCCACACACCTCTGAATCTACCCTTTTGTGGTGGGATGCTGCCTGCCAGCTCTGAGCTGAGCTCTTCCTGCCGGGAGCCCCTCCTCTTGCCCCGATTCCCAAACCTCTGGCTGTGTCTGCATCTTTGGGGAGCCCTGTTTCCCTCAGGGGCCTCCCTCCTCACTCCATGGGGGTTGCATCCTGGATCAGTTCGCTTGGCTTGTTGTTTACAAAATGAGGTGTTGACCAGGTTTCTCTATTTTGGTTAATATCTGCAATTTGCCCTCATTTGATTCACATATCTTAGCTATTGGTTTGCTCACCTTCCACAGTTATTTTCATGCACCCTTGGGCTCATAAACCATTGTTCCAAGTGGTGTGTTACCTATTTTAAGAACTTAATTTGTTTGTAATGTGCACATCCACTGCATGATTTGTTTCTTGCTGGTAATTAACTTTTAAGCTGATGCCAGTCCCGCACCAAAAATGAAACTCAAGGTAAAGTTGGTAAGATTAATCATGCTGGCTGCGTCCAAATCTCCCAACATCTTCATCGGACTCAGCAAGTTTGGGGAAAATGATATTTTTTTCCTTTCACTTCCATCTGTTTCCCTGCCGATCTTGGAGCCCATCCATCCATGAGCGGGTTTGAGTGTTGGAATTGGAACCTGACACTTTCCAGTCTCTGTACTAAGATAAGCAAACTTTCCCTCCAAACTCTCTTACCCTGCAACTCGAACCATCTCTTCCTTCCTGCGAGGGTCCCTGGACACACGGGCACTGATGAATCATGAACCGGTTGGGTAGCATCTCCCCAGTTCCCCTTATTGCTGTTGACGACTTCCAGGGGCTGCTGCAGTGATGTCAGTCGGCAAGGTCTCGGATGCATAATCTTCACTGGTGTGGGCAGATGGATTGGGTTGGGTTGAGCTAGTTTTATTGAGCTTTCATTTAACGCCACCCTATTGTGGGTCATGTGTGAAATCTCAATTCCAGGCAGCATTCCTCTGTGGCTGAGCCACTTCGGAAAATGGGCTGTACTAGGTCAGTGCTTCCGAAGCCTTAGTCTGCACAGGAGTTCCTGAGAGATCTTGCTCAAGTACAGATGCTGACTTAGTAGGTCTAGAATGGGCCCTGAGAATCTGCATTTTACCAGCTCCCACCAGAAGCAAGTGCTTCTGGTCTAGGCACACACTGTGAGACGTGGGCACCAGACTGCATGCCTCACGGAGACTGGAATTGTAGCACTGGCACATGGAAGCTTGCAACTCTTTGCAGATTGAACGAGTGAATGAATGAGTGAACCACACTCGGGAATACAGATTACTCCCTACCAGATCAATCTTATTGGAGTGAAATATCTTCCTTATTCCCACACTAGCGAAAAAAAAAAAAAAAAAGTAGTAATCTTCTCTATTTCCCAATTTGGGAAGGGCTAAATGTCATATACTGATTTATCTCCCCCATATATATGGTATTTATGTGTGTGCACACACATATGTTTGGCTTTTGGAAATGAATTTATAGTAACAGAATTGCTCTTCACCATGCGTCGCTTTCTAAGTATAGCCCGCCTGCCTTCATCCGAAAGGGCCCACTTCCAGAGAGCCCTGCAAACTGAGAAATCCTTGTTCCTGTTTTGAAGATTCTTCCGAGAGCTGCCTGGCTCTCCCTCTGAAGCTCTGGCTTTTCCAACGTTCTTCCAGTTCTCTGATGACATCAGTGGAGGAGCTTCAGTTAAGTGCTGACTCCCTGTAATCCTTGTCTTGAACATCCTGAAAATTCTATTATTTCTCAGCTACTATGGATGGGTTGTTAATTTTTTTCATGAGGCCAAGATTGTTAATCTATTTATATGTACCCTGAGACTGATTTTTTGAAATTGGAAGTCAGGAGATAGGATGGGATGAGGGTGCTCATTTAAAGAGACGGACAGAGGGGCAGAACCCTTTAAATGAGGTCCATTTCCTAACATATCTCCTTTTACATTTGAAATTTCACGTTTGCTTTCTTCAGGCGCTCCTCCAAAGTGTTTCTGCTTCGGGACCCACCCAATTCACTTCCTCTAAGGTGGGCTGTGGGTTCTCCTGGATTTCCCCTTGAGGCTCCTTGGGCTGTTGTGGGCTCTGAAGGTTTCCTGGCTCAATGGTGCTGGTGGAATGCAGGAGAAAGTCAAAAGGAGGAACTCAGGGGTTGTCATTTGCCCAAAGCCTCATGTCTGTGTGGCAGTAGAGATGCGCCACAGACTCAGGCAGCCAGACCCAGAGCTGGTGGTCTTACCTTTTATGCTCCGCCATCCATCGTGCTTTTCAAACTTAACATGTCAAAGACTCTCATGGGAACCTTGTTGAATGCAAGGTCTGATGGGACAGGTCTGGGGTGTGGCCTGAGATTCTACAGCTCTAACAAGCTCCCAGGCGATCCTGATGCTGTTGATCTGTGACCCACGCTCTGGGAACCACTGATCTAGCGGGTCTCACTCCTGAATGCACATTGAGGTTTAGAAAAAGAAGAAAAGGCCACCTTGGCCCTGCCCTAGAAATTCCAGTTTAAGTGGTTTGGGGTGGAGCAGTCTGAGCATCACGAGTTTAAACGCTTCCTGGATGGATCTAGTGCGTAGCAGGGCTGAGAACCACTGTTCTGATGCCTTTTGTTAAGGCTTCATCTGTTCCAGGACCGCCCCTCTCCCTGTCCCCCAAGACCCCATCCTTCTGTTCTCCTACAAAACAGTTCAACCTCCCCACATATGGGATAGGGGAGACCAGACTGGAGCAGATTCGGGGTTGCCTCCTCACCCCCTGTCCTGTCCTGCCCTGTGCTGGTTGGTTGTACCAGAGGTGCTCTGGGTACCATGGTAGTAGGAAACAGGCAGGTGTTAGGCTAAATCTGGCCAGGTACAGCACAAGGAGAGGAACAGAGGTCTCCCCTGGGTGGGGTGGGGTGGCAGGTAGGAGACATTTTCAAGCTGCTCTTTGCTGAAATATTCAGCTGCTGAGCTGAGAATAGTCTCCTCATTGCTGAAGAGGCTACCAGGGATTCCCCTCCTGCCAGAAAGGGGGCCAGTGGGGGCTCTGGAATCCTGGGACAAGGATGCGTCAGCAAGCTCTGAACACTGCCTAGGAGGTAGCAGTGCAGGGCTGATGTATCTCAGCCCCATGGTGGAGCCAATTGATGAAAGTCAGCTAGTCCAGCTGTTTTTTAGTGACCTAGGTTTTTACAGAAGATGCCTTCGGGGCTATGGGGGGTGGTGGTGGTATTAGTTTCCTACGGCTGCTGTGATAAATTAGTGCAAACTGAGGGGCTTACAAAAACATAGATTTATCTTACAGTCCTGGAGTTCAGAGTCCAGTATAAGTCCCACCCGGCTAAAATCAAGGTATTCTTTTTGGATCCTCCAGGAAGAATCTGTTTGCTCATCCTTTTCAGCTTCTAGAGGTTGCCTGCATTCTGTGGTTCACAGCCCCTGCCTCGGTCTTCAAGGCCAGCAACGGCAGGTTGAATTCTCCACGCACATCATCACTCTGACCTCTTCTGCCTCCCTCTTCCGCTCGTAAGGAGTGCTTCTGATTAATTGGGCCCACCTGGTTAATCTGGGCGCCTCTATTTTCAGATTAGCTAGCTAACCACCTTGAATTTCACCCTAAACCTCAATTCCCCATTGCTTTCTATCAGAACATATTCACAGATTCTGGGGATTAAGACAAGATACCTCTTTTGGGGGGCATGGGGGGGATGATTCTACCTAACAGGGGGTTGAGGTTGAGTCTGAGCGTGACATTCCTGTTTCCCATTCCTTCCCATTCAGCCAGACCAGCTCTGCTATGATATGTTCCCATGCAAACTTTTATTTATTTGAAGAGAGTATTCCAAGGCTGACAGAGTTTCTCAAGCAGTGGTCAGGTCCCTCTTTCCCTGCTCCCAACAGGCTCCTTGGATTAGCAGCCTGGACATCACCCAGTAGCTTGGTAGATGTCCAGACCTGCTGAACCAGAATGTACATTTTTGCCCAGACCTAGGGCCGTCTGTAGGCACACTGAGGTTCGAGAAGGCTTGGCTTCATTCCTGGTAACTGGCTGCTCATTGAAACAATCTAGAGAGTTTTAAAAATACACCGAGGTGCCTGGGTCCCAACTGATTCACAGCCTGGGGTACGGCCTGGGTATTGGGACTTTTCAAATCTCTTAGGGCCTGAAATTCTGCTTGTCCAGTGTAGGAACAGCTGGACTAGCCCAGCTTCCTTTTTGTGCAGAAGAGGCCATTTCCCAGAGAGGGAAAGTGACTTGCTCAGGGTCACGTGGAGGGTCACTGCCTGTCAGGGAGAGGATTCACCTTTTTTTTGTTTTGTTTTGTTTTGTTTTTTAGGGCTGCACCCACGGCATGTGGAGGTTCCCGGGCTAGGGGTCTAATCGGAGCTGTTGCCGCTGGCCTATGCCAGAGCCACAGCAATGCCAGATCCGAGCCGAGTCTGCGACCTACACCACAGCTTATGGCAATGTTGGATCCTTAACCCACTGAGCGAGGCCAGGGATCAAACCTGCAACCTCATGGTTCCTCGTCAGATTTGTTTCCATTGCGCCATGACGGGAACTCCCGGATTCACCTTCTTGATTGACTCTGTGGACTGAGGACTTCTGTTCCCAACAACATCAACGTCCATTGGGTGGAGTGAGGGGAAGGAGGAGGATCCTTTTTTTCCTTCTGCTTATATCCTTCTCTAGAATGTTTTTATTTTAATATTTTAATTCTTCTCTGAATTATTTTTAATCCCAAGCTTGTGGTAGTTTTAATACATACAGGAATATTAAAGAGAGGAGACACATGATGGTGAAACTCAGGGCTCCAATAATGGTGACCATTTTTGGAAAACCCACCATGTACTAGGAAATTTGTACACATGTTTTTTCATTCAGTTCTCACGGTGTCTTGGCAGGATGGGAGGTAACTTCCATTTTGCACATTTGGGGCATCCTCTGGAGTTCTTTGGTGTAGGCACTGGAACCTAGCAGACAGCTGACCCTTGGGTGACCCACAGTTAGCTCCTGGGGATATTTGGGTGTGCACAGCCCCCAAAGATCTGGTCCCAGTTTACTCTCTCCACAAACTCATCTGTTGTGTGCCTTGTGGGTCCCTGTACTTCCACCATCAGCCTGGGTCCAGAAACAAGATGCTGTGTGTCCTCTACCCATCTTTTTTTTTCTTTTTCTTTTTTCCTTTGGTTCGAGTGGAGGCATCAAGAAACCGCCTGTCTTTGCCTTTATTAATTTGGTTCCCAAATAGCCTCAGAGCACAACCATATATTAGAGAGGAAAGACTTGGAAATCTTAATTGTAGTTATTATTAACTTTTTCATGTTCGAACTCAATGCATATCATTTATCTGCTATATTGGGTTAGTTGCGAGGGCGACAATAATGATAATAAAAATAGCTAGCTGGAATTCCCTTGGTGGCGCAGTGGAAACGAATCCTACTACTATTCATGAGGATACAGGTTCGATCCTTGGCCTTGCACAGTGGGTCAGGGATCTGGCATTGCTGTGAGCTGTGGTGTAGGCCTGCAGCTGTAGCTCTGATTCGACCCCTGGCCTGGGAACTTCCATATGCTGCAGGTGCAGCCCTAAAAAGAAAGAAAGAAAGGAGGAAAGAATGAAAAGAAATAGGTAGCATTTATTGAGGTTTACTCCTTGCCAAGTCTGCCCTTTACCTGCTTGAGCTCATTGAACTCTCACAAGCCCTGGGGGCAGTTTAATCACAGTCCCGTTTTACAGATGAGAATATCGAGACTCAGAAGAAATGGGCTGATGCTTGGAAATGGCCCAGTCTGTGGCTGCAGGCAAGTGTGCAGCCATGAGTTCTCTCTCTCCCTTCTCCTGACAGCCGCTTTCTGGCCACACCCCAGAGCTTCATTAGAGGACACCCTCGGCTGAGGGTCCTTGCTCCGGGAGACATCAGCCCCTCTCTTCACCTCGGTTTCCCCTCCTAGGCTCTGCCTTTCTCTCTGAGGTGTGGGGAGGATTCTGTAAATAGTTCCCTCGAGGTGCTGGAAGCACTGGGTAGAGAAACTCACTATAAATACCCGGCATTTATAATTAGTCTTTGTGGTGGCACAGTTCTGCGTGTGGGGGAGGCAAACACCTGCAGGGGGAGGAAGTCAAAACGCAGAGCCTGGGGGCTCTCGAGAGCTGGCTCCATGGTGCCACCTGATCTGGAGAGAATCCGTGGGGAGTGAAGCCCCCCCAAACAAGAGCACAGTGGCAGGGACCACAGTCTCGCTACAGCCTCAGACAGGAGAAGTGGGGGCTGCTAGGAGCTCCCAGTTCCGTCGCTTCCTGTGAGCCATCCTGCAAGTTAGTTTGCTCACACCTGAGCCTCAGTTTCCACATCTATAGGATGGGAATAATCATTCCTACTGGGAAGAGATAAATATAATGTATATAAAGGTCCCAGATTGGTGCACACAGTAGGTGCTTAATGCACATAAGATTCTTCTTGTTCTTTGGTGTGCACAGCTAGGCGACACCATCTTACCTGCACACCAGATGGGCCTCTCCTGCTTTAAGGCTTTCGGAGACTCCTTTTGGTGGCAGAGTTCCCCGATGCCTGCATCTCATCCCCATGGTCTTCCTCTGAGCTGAGACTCACTTGCTCACAGCTCCTCACCTCAAGAGTGTGTCCAGCATCTTCTTTCTTCTCTGCAGCCTTCTCAGGTGTTGCCAGAACCTGCTCCACCTGTGCAAAAGTGCAGAGTAAAAAGCTGAGGGAACAACCATCAGCCAGTGAGGAAAGGAGCTGGTGGATAAATGTGCTCCCTCACTCTTTCAAGAGGAAATTTCCTGGAGGCTCCCTGCTTGCCTCTCAGGGGTCCTGGACCCCAAGTGGTCATCTTGATGGTGAACACCTCTAAGGCTTTCCCTCCCAGATCTTCCTACAAGCTCGTTCTTATTTCTTGACATCATCTCCCATGTAAACCACCTACACTAAACCTTTGTCTCTGGCTCTGCTTTAGGGGAACCAATTCATGATGTCATCACACCTGGAATAAAATCCAGACACCTCTCTGTGACTGCAGGGTCCAGCATTTTTTTTTTTTCTTTTTAAGACTGCACCCACAGCATGTGGAAGTTCCCAGCCTAGGGGTCACATCGGAGCTACAGCTGCTGGCCTGCACCACAGCCACAGCAATACAGGATCTGAGCAGTGTCTGCAACCTACACCAGAGCTCACAGCAATGCCAGATCCTTAACCCACTGATCGAGGGCAGGTATCAAACCCTCAACCTCATGGTTCCTGGTCAGATTCGTTTCCACTGTGCCACAATGGGAACAGCATTTTCATCATTTCTTCCTCATCTCCCACCTCTCTCCTTTCTGCCTGATGCCTTCGAGCCACACCAGCCTTTTGTCTCATTCTTTCAACTTACCAAGCATTCCCTCCTCAGGTCCTTTGCACATGCTGTTCCCTTCACCTAGCATGCCCTTCCTTTCACTCTTCATCTGTGTCAGGGCTTCAGTCCCTTAGCATCACTCCGTTTTGGCCCTCATCTCTTGCAGGTTCCAACCCATTTTATTCTCTTTCATGACAACCTATTCCTTTCCCACATTATGGATTTTAAATTGTATATTTATTTGAATTCTCATTGTTATCTGTCCCTTCTGCTAAACTGTACACTTTGTGTAAATAAGGACAGCCTCTAGCTAGTCCCATGGACTCTATAGCGTCTGGCACAGCTCTTGACACATGGGGTATAGTTAAATATTTATTGAAGGAGGGTGGAAGTCAGGTTGGTCGGTTCCCCCTCCATCCCAGACTTTCTCTATCTGCCAAACTCTGGGGTGTTGGCAGAGGGCTTTTATAGGGGGTGGTAAGGAGGCAGAAGAATTCCGTCTCTATCCTCACCTCCCTCGCTCCCAGTTTGCCAGGATCAGAGGATCAGTGGGACTGAAAGAGACCCTCTAGTCTGGGCTCAGGCTCCAGGAGGACCTATGGGAATGCTTCCTCCGTGACCAGGAGGTTTCTTACACACCTGGTGCTGTTCTCATCTGGAGCATGGCTGGGTGTGACTTCAGGTGGCCCAGGATGGCTTATCTTCACTTGGCCTCTGTACGTTTAAGGCCAACTTGCTGCTGGTTTGTGTAACTGTGCTTATCTCAAGGGACACTGGCACCGTGGACTTGGCAGAGAAGGGATGGGCTGTATTAATCAGTGATTTAAAGCGTGCTGCCTGAAGTCCAAAACCGCCCAGAGGTGTCATGTACCAACTCACTGCAGTTTATTGGAAAAACATAGATGAATGGTGTGCACCTGGTTTCAGTTATTATGCTGGTTACTCAGCCCAGCTCTGGCTGTGTGACCAGAGAGAGACCAAATGAACAAATGTCTCATGGAAACTCACGCCTTAGCGTCCTTGACACTGAGATCTCCCGCACACACTTGCGTGGTTCATGGTCTGGAGACCAGGCTAGTTCTGTGTGACCAAGAAGGGCCCTTAGCAAGCTGCCCATGGCGTGTTGTGGATCTTCCTCGAGTTGCTCTGAGTTTCCTTTCTGTATCTGTATCTGAGTTTCTTTCCTGCATCCTTGGCCTGAAACCAGCTCTTTCAGGACTCTTGCTTTGTTGGGGTCTTATGAGTCCTTTCAGTGATCTGAACCGGCAGAGTTGCTGCAGCCTCTCATATGCTGGGTCTTGGTCCCTGGCAGTTTCCTCTCTTGACACTGTAAGTAGAATCCTGGGATATTTCATCCAGGAGGGCCCTTGGGGCCCCTGGGTTCTGGCCTCGGTTTTTTTTCTGGATGAGAAGATGGAGCTGTGGAGACGCAACCTGCATCTCATGGAAGAGGAGAGAGAGCCTCAAAAACCCAACCTGAAAGCATGCGTTGCCCATAATCACCAAGCAAGTTATACACAGAGGAAATGCATGTTGCCATAATCCCATTGTCCAGAGACAACAATGGCTAACATTTTAATACAGTATCTTTTTAGTCTTTTTCCCCCTTCACGTATATATTTAAACATAATTGAAATCTAGTGAATAAATCATTTTATATTATATCCACCTCTTTACCTCAGGATTACATTGTGAGCATTAGTTGATTTTATAAAAGACTCAATTTCTTCATTGTAAAATAGGACTAACAATAATAATGATAATAATACCTGTACCTATATTATAGGGTTATTGTGGAGATTAAATGAGGAAATCCATATAAAAGCTTTTATCCCAGTGTGTGATATATACTAAGTACTCAGCAAAAAAATTGTTATAATGAAATATTTAAAAATCACAAATGGCTACACAGTAGTCTGTTGAGTGTGTGATGATTCATGTAACGATTCCTTTACTGAACCCACAGGGAATAGTTAAGAATTAGGTAATCAAGTTAATTCTCAACTCAGTTTTTTCTATAGAGCACTGTATTACTTTCTGGAAAAGCAAAATGTCAACACAGAGGCCACTGGAGCCCACATATTGTTGATAATGCTGATCACAACCAAAATAAAATAAGGGGTGTCTTGAGCCACCAGACCCTCTGGTGATCAGTAAGTTTTCTTCGTCTGGAAGCATCTTGGAATGCAGTGGGGAGCAAGCTCACAAACTCACTGTGTCGGTGGGATGGGATGCGATCGGATCGACTGTGAAGATGCCCCGCAGATGATGGGTAGAACAGGAGCCCCAGGATCAAGTTGGTCCAGGGGAGAGGTCAGCTCGGGTGTCCTGGAGCAAGTACAGTGGTGATGTCATTATAGACTTATGTCCCAGTTGAAGCTCCTCTGAAAGCACAGCTGGAGATGAGGATGTGGGTGCAGGTGTTTTGTTTGGGAGGGGACCCCAGGAGGCAGGAGGGAGGGAGGGGGGCTGCCCTGGGAGGGAGGAAGCCAATGAAAAGTGTGTTTGTTATTGAACTATGGGCACCCGGGCCTCTGGGACCCTCTGAGAAGCCACTAGAATATATTTCCAAATTGTCCCTCCAGAGCACAGGATCCTGGGCATTGATCCATGATGGTCGATGGTTGCCTCAGGGTGTAACTCCTCTGCAATTCCAGGCTGCCTTGTGCACAGAGACACAAGTGCATGAGCGTCTGTAGTTCTGCAAAAAGCCCCGAGGCAGAAACGTGGGGGACATGGGAGACTAGGAGGGACAGTGTCAGATGCATGGGATCTAGACACACAGCTGCCACCAAAACTAGAAGGGACGAGGGACTTGCTTCAGAAATGAGGCTGACATGGTGCTTCACTGCCCTCGTCCTGCAATTCCATGCCTTCCACTGCAGTCAGGAAATTCTCCCTTATGTCCACCGCCCATGTCTCTTGCTGTAGTTTCTTCCTGTTTCCCTTGGTTTTAGCCTGAAAGAAGATGCAGAGCAACTGGCTGTGGTCAGATGGAAATGGTAGAAAATCTCTGGATTCTTGGCAGCCAGCCCCTTCCGGTTCATGTCAGCCTAGACCAATGCTCCCAGCAGGACCCATCTCCCCTTTCCTGATCTCTTAATCCACTTACACAGGCTGGGAACATCAAATGTGGCCTGATTATTTGCTCCACTGTGGGGCCCAGATGCTAATGTCTCCCCTATAATGAGAGTTCCAGCTGGCATTAGTTACTTACTCTGCACCAGGTCCCCTGCTAAGTGCTTACCTCATCTCAGTTCTAAACTGCTCCTGTGCCAGGTTCTCTTAACACCCATGCTACAGGTGAGGAGACTGAGGCTCAGAGAGGCAGACATTTCAAGCAGG
The DNA here is from genome assembly GCF_016906955.1 of Phacochoerus africanus. Lineage (NCBI taxonomy): Eukaryota > Metazoa > Chordata > Mammalia > Artiodactyla > Suidae > Phacochoerus > Phacochoerus africanus. The sequence continues at coordinate 37,683,708 of NC_062548.1, forward strand.
AGGTGGAACAGGGCTTCCAACCATAATACATCAGCTGCCCCCCTCCCTTCATGCAGGAGCATATTCACCTCTTTCTAACACATTGTGAGCTCAGGTGTTCAAGGGAGCACCTCGAAGTTTCACTAGATGTTGTTCCTTGGGAGCCCTTTGCCTCCCTGCCCTGTCTTGAGTAGGAAACAGTTCTTAGCACTTGGGAAAGTGATATAGAAGTAACAGTATAAGTACTGTTTCCTCTGTACCTGTCCAGTTCCCCTTGGACAGAGGCTCTGGGACTGGAGATTAACCCAAAGCCACACAGGTGGTAAGTGTGGGAACCAGGTTCCAAACGCAGCTTTGATTGCAAAGTCTGTGGGATCCCCCACTAGCATGTATAGGGTGCCTTCCGTAGGATGGCCGTGAAGGCCGCAGACGAAGGTGAGGATGCATAGGAATGATTTATTGATCTTACAGCACATGCCCGAGTAACATCTGGTGCTGGACCTTCCGGGCAACTTGTAAGTGCCTGGTGGGGGAGGGATTGAAAATGACTAATGGTCTAGGTAACTTTGACATAAGCACTGAGTGCTGAAAAGGATGCTGAGGGGCAGAGGAAGTTTGCACCCAAGTGCCAGCTGGATCCAAGCTGAGAGAGAGAGGGTGGGGGTGGATGGAGGGTGATGCAAACTTGTTTCCTTTACAACAAAAAATGTGCCAGTTAGAGAACATTTGGCTCAGAGGACCTGAGATGATCTAGCTCCTCTGGCACTTTCAGGATGGGGCAACGGAGGCCCGGGCAGAGGAAATGAGCGTCTGAGATGCCACCGCTTCTCAGGAGCACTGCAGGGCTATGTCCACTGGCTCTGGGCTCTCAGGGCGCATGCTCCGCACGCTGCCTGTGCCCCACCTCCTGGATCAACTGAGGATGCCAGAGGATCCGTGGTGACCTAGGACTTCTTCCCTTTACGGCTTCCCTGCCCCACCCCAAGACTGCAGCAGCCTCCTCCTGCACCTTCTTCCGTCTCTCTTACTAAGAGAACCCCCTTCTGCCAAACCCCAACCACCCCCTCTCCTCTGGAGCCCCCAGGCGGTGAGCGGTGGCTCCTTGGAGAAGTAGGGCCGTGGGCGGGGCGAGCAGGATAATTATAATCTTGTAAGGTTTGAATCACGGGCGGAGAAGCAAGGAGGCAGTTCTTCCTGCCCGGTTTGGGAGCTGCGTCTGAGTCAGAAACATCTCCCACAGCCCGGCCCCCTCAGAGGCTGATCCCACCTTGCCCTCTACCTTGGAGCCAGACCTTGAGTCCATTCGCTCATTGATGCTTGCATTCCTGCGTTTATGAGATGCTGTAGGTACCACATGCCCTGCACTGTATGGAGCCTGGAGATACAGATTGGAAGGGGCGGGGACATGTGATGTGGTTCCCAGTGTGTTGTCAGTCAAAGTCCATAGTTTGCAATCTTGTCTCCCCCATTTAGTAGCAGTATACATTTTTATGCATTCTTTAGGCTCTCCATGCCTGATTTTCCTCACCTGAGAAATGAGTATTATAAATAACTCCCTTGTAAGGATTAAAGGAGAGAGTACATATAAACCACTGAACCCAGTGCCTGAAGCATGTTAAAAGCATACAAAATGTTAACTGTTGTTGCTGATATTATTTTTAATTTTTTAATTAAAGAGTTGAATAATGTACAGTTCCTGTTCTGAAAGAACTCATAGGCTAGAGTAGAGATGACAAAGAGGTTTTATCTCACATGTCAACTCTGATGGATTGATAGGGGGTGCTTGGAATACTCTGTTAAGAAAGATTCTGAGGATCAGTTGAGACCCATCAAAAAAAGAGAGCAGGGTTGATTACTAATGTCTGCAACAGGTTATTTTATTTTATATTTATTTATTTATTTATTTTGCTTTTTAGGGCCACACCCATGGCATACGGAGGTTCCCAGGCTAGGGGTCTAATTGGAGCTACAGCTGCTGGCCTACACCAGAGCCACAGCAATGCCAGATCCCCAGATCTGAGCCTCGTCTGCGACCTACACCACAGCTCAAGGCAACGCAGATCCTTAACCCACTGAGGGAGGCCAGGGATCAAACCCGCAACCTCATCTTTCCTACTCAGATTCGTTTCCACTGTGCCACGACAGGAACTCCATTTTCTTTCTTTCTTTTTTTTTTGAAAAGGGTTTTTAGATAAGGGAAAGGTGGCACATATGCCTAGAATTGGCTATCTCTGTTCCTGAGTTAGTCCAGAAGTGGGGAAAGGAAGGGACTCTCAGAGATAATAAGAAATTTAGAGGAGGATACCCTCAGACCTTACCTGAAGCATATGTGGGGGGGGGGGGGTCAGGGCTGCCTAAGAGCTGTTCCTAGGTGGATATCTCTGAGCATCCACAAAAGATGTAGATTCTTCCCGCTGCAGTACACCAAGAGCCTTTTGTCACAGTATCCAGGCTTGAATCCTGACTCTGCTACTCACAGGTGTGTGACCTTGGGCAAGTGTTGGATCCTCCTGTCTCAGCTTCTCCATCTGGAAAGTGGGGAGAATGACCCACCTCTCACCACCCTCCCTGGGTTTTGGTGAGGATTAAATGAGATAATACATATTAAGAATTTAGAACCATTCCTGACACATAGTAAATACTCAAAACCCTGGTTGTTAGCCATTAATACTTCGTATGCCTTAAAGAACCGAGGGGTAGAGAGGAACGTGGTTTCTTTTCTTTTGTTTTCTTTGCTTTTTTTTTTTTTTTTTTTTTTTGGTCACGCTTGCAGCATAGAAGGTGGGGAGGGGGAAGTTCTCTGCCCAGGGATCAACCCATGCCACAGCTTTCCTTTATAATCCGTTATCATTCAAATATTCTGCTCTAAGTGCTAGAAACAAGGATTAGTTGTAACAACCAAATTGTTTAAAAATAGAGAATTACTAGGAAAAGCTGAATACTTCAAATGGTGAATTGCTCAAATAAATTATGGTAGGTTATACAGCATTATGTAAAAAAAAAAGATTGCATTTTTGTGAAAAATATTCATACATGACCAGAAAAAGATTTGGAAATTTGAACACCAGAGTCAGTGGATTGTGGGTGTTGACAACGAAATTAATCAATAGTTGATCTAAAGAAGAAATAGAGGAATTTATTTGGGTCAATCCAAGGGTTATAACCTGGGAGAGAGTCTCAGAAAATTCTGAAGACTGTTCTGCTTGTTAGAAGTTGTTATGTAAGTTTACACGGGTATATACATTTTTGAGACAAAGGAACGTACATCAAAATGACACACAAGACATTTTATGTAAAGTTCACCAAAGATACACAGTCCCAGATAAACACATAAATCGAGCAGCAAGTCACCGTGATCCTTTACAGGATTGGGGAAGAAATGTTATCTTCTAAGGCATTACATTGCTAGGACCTGAAGAAGGGTGACCTTGAACTTTATTGTCAGTCGAGCAGACATTCTTGCCTTGAAGAGGCCTGGTTAATGTATAATACAGATGCACATTGCATGTTAAGGGGGGCCCAATATGGGCAGGGAGTATGTAGGCTTAAATTTTCTTGTCCTGCATCGAAACATAAATTTTATTCCATCATGGGTACACCCATTGGAGTTCTTAACAGAAGCTGACCTGGGGTCAATAAGCAGAAAAGGAGCTTGTTAACAGTATGTTGGGAGGCCCAGTCCTCAGGTGAAGGTCTTAACTTTTAGGAGCATGACCTGAACTTGTATGTACCAGGAAGTTGACCCTATAACCACCATGATTCGTGAATGTAATTAAATCAACTCTGCATGCAAGGGAGGGCCAAAATAATAATCTTTAAGATAAATAATCATTAGCCCAGAAGAATGTACAAAGTTTTCCCTTTCAACTGATTTCTTATCTTTCAATTCATGAAGTCCACTGGTCGGCAGTTCCTCAATCTAGTTCACTTGGCCCCGCTCCCTGGTGGGAAGGTACTTCTGGCTGAGTTTCTGAGGCTTCCCAGTATCCTCAAGAGTCTTCGTCACCCCCAGGGGGCAATGTCTCTCAGCCCTCAATCACCCCTGGGGGTCTTTTCTCTCTTCTCATTGGAATAGGCCTTTGTCTTTCAAGCCCAATGAGTATCGAGACCACTAGCCCCCTTCTATCATGTAGCACTTTTCAATATTGAAAGAGTTCTGGGGAAGGGTTTCTGGGAGAGATGGACATTGAGAAGGAAGGAAGGAATCAATAAAGAGTTAGTTGCAGGTGTGGGGGAAGGGAGATATAAAGCCCAGAAGGGTGGTCATGATGTAAATTCCCAAGGAAGGTTGCTATTGACTTTGGGCAACAAGGTGGTTGTGATTCCCTAGTTGAGTCCTAAGTGATGCCAGCTCCTAGAAGTGGGAAGAAGGGGAAGAAGGGAGAGAGCCCTTCTCTTGCCCCATCCCAGGCTGGAGTGAGAAACCGCCAACCAGCTAGTGCTGGTCTCTGCCAGCCTCCACGAGGCCAGGTCCTAAAGCATAAGCCCTTTGACAACGGGCTTTTGCCTCCCTCTCCAGATTTACCTTCCTCTGTTCTTCTCTTTGAATCTTTCTGAGAAAGAGAAAAGCTAGGAGCTGGCCTGGTATTCTCCTGTGGAGCAGAAATGATTTCACAGACGACCAACACCAGACAAGGCCACCCTTGGCTATGATGTGTTGAGATCACTCTGCCGTCATGTCTGAATACAGATAAAACAGGAACATTGTCCCAACCACAAAAGTGATCGAACAGCCTTCATCTTGGCTAATGTGAGTGACTGCAGCATCTTCCCTGCCAACCCCATTTTTCTATTTATTTATTTAAAAAATTTTTTACTATAATTGATTTACAATGTTCTGCCAATTTCTGCTGTACAGCAAAGTGACCCAGTCACACACACACATTCTTTTTCTCATATTATCCTTCATCATGTTCCATCACAAGTGATTAGATATATTGTTTTCTGTGCTATAGATATATTGTTTGCTGTGCTATGCAGTAGGATCCCATTGCCCATCTACTCCAAATGCAACGGTTTTCATCTACTACCCTAGACTCCCAATCCATCCCACCCCCCCTCCTCCTCCTGGCAAACACAAGTCTGTCCTCCATGTCCATGATCTTTTCTATTTTGTAGATAGATCATTTGCACCATATTTTAGACTCTACAGGTAAGTGATATCATATGGTATTTGTCTTTCTCTTTCTGACTTACTTCACTCAGTATGAGAGTCTCAAGTTCCATCCATGTTGCTGCAAAGGGCATTACTTTGTCCTTTTTTATGGCTGAGTAGTATTTCATTGTATATATGTACCACATCTTCCCAATCCATTTGTCTGTCAGTGGGCATTTAGGTTGTTTCCATGTCTTGGCTATTGTGAATAGTGCTGCGATGAACTTAGGGGTGCATGTATCTTTTTGAATGAAAGTTTTGTCTGGATGTATGCCCAGAAGTAGGATTGCTGGGTCATATGGTAGTTCTATGTTTAGTTTTCTGAGGTGTTTCCATACTTTTTTCCATAGTGGTTGTATCAATTTACATTCCTACCAATGCTGCATCTTCATCAGTTACAGCTTTAGCCTTCCTTCCTTTCTTTGTAGATAACAGGAAGACATACAATTATAGATAGCATATTCTTTTGGTTAGAAGCAAGTTGCAAACCCTAGTTGCACTGAAGAGGGGGGATTATACAGGGCAAAACACCGAGGTGCGGGGGGGAGGTGAGTAGAGATCATGGGGACATGTGGGAATTCTGCTTACCATGGCAGATCATTAAATCTTCATTTTAATGAGTCCACTCCCCTTGTGTTCTTAGTGATTCAGATGCAGCTGGAAGGGGAAGACCTATAAGGAGCTGCTGTACTCTGGTGGAAATCCCGTTGGATGGGTCCAACTCCTTTCATCTGGGACTTGGGGCAAGTTTAACGTAAACTTTGAAAGTTTCAGTACCCCTATTTATAAAAATAGGAGTCATCGTAATAAATAACAATGAAAACTGCTTCCTAGGACTATTTCCAAGGTTGAGAAAACACATAAAGACTACCAGTGTAATGACTGCTCTGTAGCCCTGGGAACTATAGTCACTTGTGATGGAGCATGATGGAGGATAATGTAAGAAAAAGAATACGTGTGTGTGTGTGTGTGTGTGTGTGTGTGTGTGAGAGAGAGAGAGAGAGAGAGAGAGAGATTGGGTCACTTTGCTATACAGTAGAAAATTGACATAACATTGTAGACCAACTATAATAGAAAAAATAAAAATCATTTACTTGTTAGAAGTGAGATTTTTAGTGTAATTGTCTGTCAGAATCTTTTCAGTAACTTCTTAGAGATAAGCTGAGTTTTAATAAAAATTGTTCTCATTAAAAAAAAAACAAAAAGTGTACTGGATCTAAAGCCCAGATGGGTGGTCATGATTTAAATTCCTTGTCAGTTGCATCATTTGAAACTATTTTCTCCCGTTTGTAAGTTGTCTTTTTGTTTTCTTTTTGGTTTCCTTTTCTGTGCAAAACTTGTCAGTTTGACTAGGTCCCACTGGTTTATTTTTGCTTTAATTTCTGTTGCTTTGGGAGACGGACCTGAGAAAACATTTGTAAGGTTGATATCAGAGAATGTTGTGCCTGTGTTCTCTTCCAGGAGTTTGATGATGTCTTGTCTAATATTTAAGTCTTTCAGTCATTTTGAGTTACAATTAAAAAATAAATAAATAAATTCCTAAGGTGCGTTGCTAGAGTCAGGTGACCTGGAGCAGAGTAAGCAATCACTACCTGTTAGATATCATTCTGTTGTGTGAGACTTTCCCCCTCCCCGCCCCAATGGCAAGCAAGGTTTTCAGTCCTTCTTGACTGGATTGGGTGTCCCTCTTTGGGCTCCACGGCCCCTCTGCCCTCTACCATAACTGCTCTTCTCTGTTTATCCTGTCCTCCCATTGGACCGAGAGAGTATAAAGGCAACGTCCTGTGTCAGTCACAATGGGCTAGGCTTTGTTGCCATAACAGACAACTCCCAGAGCTCAGCAGCCTCCAAGCAGAAAGGTCTATTTCCTTTTCACATTGCATGTCCGTTGTGGGTTGGCAGTGGCTCTGCTCCATGTCATCTTCCCTCTGGGACCTGGCAGATGGAAGAAACTCTCTGTGGGCCCTTGCCAGCCTCGTGGCAGAGGGAAAGAAAAGACATAGAGAAAAATGCGTTGTCTGTAAATCTGGCGGGAAGTGACATGCGTCAATTCCATCTGCGTATGGGTGGCCAAAACAAGTCACATAGTCATTACTGAGATGGATAGGTTGGGGATGAAAAATTCTTCTTGTGGGAGCTAACCCAGCATCTTTAGCAGATAGTGTTAAAATCCACTGCGTAAATCTTATACAATCCATTTTATGAATAACAATCCTAATAGTAGCAAAATATTGTAGGTGTAGTTTCAAGTGCTTTACATAAATTAACCCACAGAACTCTCCTAACAAAACAACCGTGTGAGGAAGGGACTATTGTTATTATTATTTCCCTTTTGCAGACAGGGAAACTGAGGATCCGAGCAGTTAAACTCCCTTGCTTAAGGTTGCAGAGCTAGGTGGAGCCTCCAAGGCTGGGTGGGGAGAACCTCCAGTGATCTTTTTAGGCTGGGAACCGAGTGTAGGACCAGGAAGGGACCCAGGACAGAATTCCCAGATCCAGCTGGAGGAACATCAGGCTCCTTCCTCCTCTGGCTGCTTCTCAGTGACCTCCCTTTGCACCAGGCTCCACCGGGCCCCATAGCTCACATTCAGCTCCCAGGCTGAAATTCTGTGTTCAGGGCCTGGTGAACACCATAAAAATGTCAATTAAGTTGATTTAAAAAGGCTCCCAGTCTCATTAACAACAAACTGTTAGTGCCAGTGCAGGCAGGCAGGGCTAAGAATAAATAATATAAATATTAAAAGGTTTTTGGTGTCATTAATTATCAATAATAAACTACCCCCCACCCCCACCCTCTCTCTGGCTGCCAGGGATCCCTTCTTCTCTGGGCAGGAAGAGTTGACTAAAAGTCTGACATTTGGCTTATTCGTCTGCTGTGGAGAAGGAATGCAGGCGTCTAAGACTCAGGCCCCAGGAGTCGTAGCTCTCATGACCTCTAGTCTGACAAATTTAAATTGTTAGCGGTCCTGCAGCAGACTGTACTCACAGTCTGGCCATAAGCCAGCTCTGACCCTGGGCAGTTGCCCTATCGATGTCTGGTGAGTGACTAAATGAATGAGCTTGTATTTGTACCTCTGAGCCTGAGTCTGGGCTCTGCTACTTCCTAGCTGTGTGACCCAGAGTGAGTCCTGGAACTTCTCTGTGTCAGTTTCTTTTGCTGTGAAATAGAGTTAATGATAACTACTTCACAGGTTGCAAAGATGAAAACACAATACGTATGTTAAAGCTCCAAGCACATAGTAAGTGCTCAAGGAATGTTAGCCCTCCTCTTCATCACCAACATTTTTATTATAATTGCAACTCTCTGGTGGAGGGACATAAAGGTTTTCTGGTTCATCCCCTCAAAGTAATATTCTGTAGCCATTAAAAAGGATATTTGCAAAGACATGTTAACAGGAGGAAATGATTATGTTAAGTTTTAAAAAGTAGACTGCAGAATTTCATATGCTTTGTGATTGCAGTGATTCCCCCCCCACCCCCCCGAGGGCTGCTCCCACGGCATATGGAGGTTCCCAGGCTAGGGGTCTTTGCTCCCGGCCTACGCCACAGCCATAGCAATGCCAGATCTGAGCTGTGTCTTCGACCTACACCACAGCTCATAGCAATGGCGGATCCTTACCCACTAATTGAGGCCAGGGATCAAACCTGCAACCTCATGGTTCCTAGTCGGATTTGTTTCCGCTGCTCCACAATGGGAATTTCTGATTGGAGTGATTTTAAACAGAGATGAAAACAGGATGGAGCTACATCAGAACATTTTTGATGATTCTTTTTTTTTTCCTAGGTAGTGGGTCTGGGTGGTTATTTTTATTTTCTTCAGTATATTTTATGTAGCTTTTCATTTTTTACAGTAAGCATGTTTTGTTTATTATGAAAATTTCTCAACATACACAAAAATAGGCTAGGATCATGAACACCTATAAACTCATCACTTAGATTTAATGATTGTTAACATTTTGTCCTATGTGTTTAATCTTTTTTGAGGGGTAGACTATTTTAAAGTTCCTGAGATCATCTTTTAACCCTAGATATTTCAGTGTCTGTTTTTTGCTTTTTAGGGCTGCACCTGCAACATATGGAATGTCCCAGGCTAGTGGTCCAGTCAGAGCTACAACTGGTGGCCTATACCACAGTCTTAGCACTGCTGGATCTGAGCTGCATCTGTGACCTATGCCACAGCTTGAGGCAACACTGGATCCTTAACCCATTGAGTGAGGCCAGGGAGTGAACCTGTGTCCTCATGCATACTAGTCGGGTTAGTTTCCACTGAGCCACAATGGGAACCCCCTAAAAAAATTTCTTCTTCCTTCTTAACCGCAATATCATGATCGCAGCTGACAGAATTAGGAATAGTTCTTTCATGTTATCTAATACAGGCCTAATTTGTTTCATAGCACTTCATTTTATTGTGCTTCATAGATACTGAAATTTTTTTTTTAACAGATTGAAGGTTTGCAGCCCCCCACCCCCTGCATCAAGCAAGCCTGTGGTTTTCATTTCTCTAACAGCATTTGGTCAATTGGTGTCTCTGTGTCACATTGTGGTAATTTTCGAAACATTTCAGGCTTTTTCATTATTATTATATTTGTTACAGTGACCTGCGATCTGTGATCTTTCTGAAGCTCAGATAATAGCATATTTTAGCAATAAAGTATTTTTTTAGTTAAGGTATGTACTTTTTTTTGGACATAATGCTATTGTACGCTTAATAGACTATAGTATAGTGTAAATGTAATTTTTATATGCACTAGAAAACCAAAAAAATGAGTGTGACTTGCTTTGTTGTGATATTCATTCGCTTTATTTCGGTGGAACTGAATCAGCAATATCTCCGAGGTCCGCCTGTACAAATGCATATGCAAATTTCTCCGACTGTCCTTTAAAAACATTTTTTTAAAAAACAACAGATTTATCTGAGTCTGAATCCAATTAAGGACCATACATTACGTCTGTTTGTCATGTCTCTCTCTGTTTTTATTTTTGGTGGTTCCCTCCCCTGACCCCCACCCCCATGGCCCCTGCTCACTTGGCATGAAGAAGTTCCCAGGCCAGGGATCAAACCCACACCACAGCAGTGACCCGAGCTGCTGCAGTGGCACCTGTGGATCCTTAACCCACTGCACTGCAAGGGAGCTTCCTTGGTTGTTGTCATGTGTCCTAATGCTCTTTGAATGGAGCATAATGTACCCATCACATTGAGTTGTTGAGCAGACCAGGTGGATTGTTCTGCTGAAGGTTCCAACTTCTGTATTTGCCTTTCCTTTGTGGTTGCATTGCTTTTGTGATGTGAAAACAATGTGATTTAAAAAAAAATACTCCCCTCTGTAGTTTCTAGCCACCCTCCCACACCTGTGTAAGCATAGTAATAACTACACTTTCCATGTGCCTGGCATGGTACTCAGCATTTTATTCATACTGTCTTATTTAATTCTCATAATAAACCTGTGTCATAAATGCTCTTTTTATCAATCCCACTATATAAATGATGAAAATGCGGCACATAAGTAAAATAACTTGCCAAAGCCCAATCGCCAAGCAGACCAGCTTGCAAGCCAACAAGCTTAACCACCGTGCAGTCTTAAAAGAGCTGAAAGAGAGGCTGCAAACGAAGAGGAAAGGTAGGGACTCCAACTCTGCCTCCCTTGGGGATGCTAGATGACAGCCCGGAAGTGCATTCCCCATGATGCACAGGGAGACGTCTGCGGCGAGGCACTGGAGTAGTGTCTGCAATGATTAAATCTGTTCTGCTGTCAGAGCTTGGTGCTACTCTGGGCATCTCCAGGGTTTCCTTCTGCTTCCTTTTCTTCCATGCTTAGCAGGTGGGAAGGGTGCTAGGAAGCTCAGGCCTTTCCTTCTCTGGGCTCAAGAGTCCATGATTCTGCTGTTTATAGGCATGTAGACATCAGACCCAGAAAGCAGTCTTCCAGGAAGGCTCCACAGCTGCCAGGGTAAAGGACCTGTGGGATTGACCACCTATTCCATTCCTGGGTCTTCATTCATGATTCCAGAAAACTCAGGCAAAGTACATAGTGCATCTCGGGAAAGAACACTGGAAGGGGAGTTCAGGTACCTGGTCCTGAGTAAGTTTTGCCTCTGTCATGGACAGGCTCTGTGCCTTTGTCTATGGCACCCAGCCTCTCTGAGCCCCAGTGTCCTGTGTTATATCTGATTTCAAGCTGTCAGTTTGATTTCCATTGTGAGGTCGTTATAAGGATTATGTGAGGATGAGAGTGGGAGTGGCAATGACGATATAAGAGCTCCTTTTCAGGGTGTACTGCAGGAGTCGCAAATTCAGATGTGCCCACTGGCTTGGTAGGTGGCATATGGTTCCTAGGAGAGCTGCCATGTCCCAGCAGGACCCCCCCTCCCAAAGCCATGGTTGATTGATTGGTCAAGGCATTGGCTAAGGACCCAGGCTGCCCTGGTATGTTTGAGCTTGGGAAGGCAGGGTTGTCATTCTTTCCTGTAGGTTTACATCCAAACTGGAAGCAGGGAGCCTTGCTATGAATGCTCTCTGATTGTGGAGGAAGGTGGCATTCCTACCTACACATAGCGAGCAGATGGGAGGGAGAGAGACACATGAATCCAGGTTCCACCTGTTCTTGGGATCTGACTATGTCCCTGAGGTTTGACTCTTAAGCCCATTTTGGGCTTTTCTGAGTGGACCATTCCTCTCCATTTTGGCTTTTATTTATTTACTTTCTTTTTAGGGCCACACCTGCAGTATATGGAAGTTCCCAGGCTAGGGGTTGAATTGGAGCTGCAGCTGCTGGCCTGTGCCACAGCCACAGCAACGCCAGATCTGAGCTGCAGCTGTGACCTACACCGCAGCTTGCAGCAATGCCAGATCCTTAACCTTCTGAGCATAGCCAGGGATTGAACCCACATCCTCATGGATATTAGTGAGGTTCTTAACCTGTTAAGCTACAATGGGAACTCCATTCCTCCTAATTTTGGCTTAAGAGTTTTTGAGATTGTTTCTGTCATCTACTGCTAGGAGGGAGTCTAGTGTATTCCTCAATAGGACGCTCTCAGCAGTCCAGAGGGGGAGGAAGCTAGAGTGTAAAGGGAGCTTAGAGATCGTTTCCTGGTCCCTCCATCTTATTTCTCAGCTAAGGTCCAGCATCGTTAATCACCTTGGCTCAGGTATCTGAGTGGGAGAGCAGCAAAACCAACACAAGAACTGAGGTCTCATGACTTCCAGCCCAGGGCCTCCCCACCTCCCCAGGCTGCCTCTTTACTACCTGGGTAGCATATTGTAATGATATGTTAAAAAACGGTAACTCTTACTATTTACTGAGTAAGTACTAAGTTCCTCCCTGTGCTGTGTAATTCTTAGGCATTGTCTTTGTAGCAATCTAACGAGGAAGCTATTCTTTTTCTCATTTTGCATAGTGGAACACTGAAGCTCAGAAAGGTTAAGCAACTTGCCTGAAGATACACAGGACCCAGCACCAGGATTCTAACCCAAGCCCTCGTGCTTAATCATGGTGCCCTGCCCAGCCTTTGGCTTCCTGTTCTGAGAGTGGCGGTGGCCACACACTCCTTTGAACCAGTCCCTTGGTGAGTCTGTGACCGAGTCTGAGCAGTCCCAAGAGATCTGTATCCTGTATCCTGTGGCCACTGGCATGGCAGTTCTTGGACTTGTATTGTTTATCCAAGATTTTTTGAAGCTGCTTCTTACTTAGGTAACAAATATGTCTGCAAATATGGATGGAAAATTAGCTTTGCTTACCAAGAAGTGGGGAGAGCTCCGGGCATTCTTGGGAAATGGTGGTGCAGAAGTGTGTGTGTGTGTGTGTGTGTGTGTGTGTGTGCAAAAGAGGCACAGGTTTTGCTCATCAACCACATGGTAGAGAAAGGGATTCTTGAGGTCTCCCTGCTAAGGTGGCTTTGGTGCTTATTAGCACTAGTATGCCCTGTGGTGGACAAGGATGGCTCACTTAGGTGCTTTCCAAGTTCACAAAGGGCAGTTATTCCAAAGTGTCAGCTTCTGATCATCAAGAACCATTTGGGAGGCTTGTAAAAAAATGCAGTGTATTAGTTATCTATTGCTATGTAACATACTGCCCCAAATATTAGTGGCTTAAAACGACAGTATTTAGTTTGCTGAGGAATCTGCAGCTGGGGCAGGGCTCAGCAGTCATGCTTGTCTCTGCTGGGGCAGCTCAGCTGGGGATGGAAGATCCACTTTCGAGATGACTTCATGCACCTAGCTGGCAGGTTGGTGTGCTTGTTGGCAGGGAATCCTGCAGAGCTGTGGGCTCTAGGCTGTGGGCCTTGGTTCCTCTTCATGTCAGGCTCTCCCTTGGAGGCTTGGGCTTCCTCACAGCATGGTGGCTGGGTTCCAAGAGTGAATTTCCCAAGAGAAGAAGATGGAATTACATTCCACTTTCATGATCTAGCCTCAGAAGTCACTTAGCAACCCCTCTGCTGTGCTATATTGGTCATGGGAATAAAAAAGGTCCACCTCATTTCAAGGGTTCATAAGCTCAACCTCTTGGTGGGGAAGTGGCAATAGTGGTTGCTTCCAGGGAGGGAAGCTATGCAGATGGGGACAGAGAAGAGAGGGAGGGAGAAAGGGACAGTAGAGGGAGGTAAATGAGGGGGGGATTATGTCACACCGCAGGGCTTGATTTGTTTGGGGGTGTGCATGTATGTTACCTTTTGTTTAAAAAAGAATAAAAGGGAACAATGAGTAGGTGTGTTCATGTATGAGCATATGTGCTTCTGTGCCCAGACTGGGCAGGTACGGGACATAGTTAAAGTAACAACTCCAATGAGATGCAAAGGAGAGGACCCCTCTCCAGCATGCTGGTGCCCTTGGCCCCTGAGGTACACTCTGCCTGACCTGGTCCATCTCTTCAGGTGGGAAGAGATGCAGCTGTCTGCCAGGGTCTGCCCCCTACCTCCACCCCCTGCCACGGCAGCAGAAACACATCCATAGGTAGAAGTCACAAAAATCTTTCAGTTTCTTACTATGAGCAAAACAAAATTCCAAACAGACAATGGCCCACCCCTCAAACCCCCAACAAAGCCCCAAACCCCACAAATAACTTCACTTAAGAAAGAAAGCTGGGAAGTGTGATACCCACCATCTATGAAGGACTCCATATGTGCCAGCTGCTTTCCCTAATTTAATTCTCACACAACCGTGGTGTTGCAGACAAGGAAAGAAACTGAGGCTTGAGGCTCAGACAGGCAGAGTGACTTGCCCACACTCGTGCAACAGAGGGCAGGCACAGACGTGTGGTTCCTGCCAGGTCTCTTGGCACCTGGGTCTGGTTGGTGAACGTCAGTCTTTCCTCCCCTGCCTGTAGCCTGGATCCTTGGGCGGCTTTGCTAATGAAGAGGAATGTTCTTTATGCAATTTGGATCTGACCGCTGGACTTGGCGACAATTTATTTTGTGATTTCCCAGTAAAAATGGAGTTCTTTTTTAGGAACAGTGACTCTTAGAGGGCAGAGCCAGGAATTTTAATTGGGTGAGAGGCAGCAGTGAGTGTTGGAGTGGGGGCGTCAGGAAGCACCTGTTCCAGTCCTGGCTGTCTGCGTGACCTTGGACAGCAACACTAACGCTCATTCATGGTAGTAATGGCCTCTACATATTGGTCCCTTGTGCACCAGCTCATGTGCATCACCTGATTTAATCTTCTCAGCAGTCCTGACAGGCAGGGAGGCACCAGCATCATCCCCATTTCCTAGATGAGGAAACTGAGGCTTTAGGCATTGAGCAACTTGCCCAAGGCTGCACAAATAAGAAGGAGTACAGCCAGGATTTGGGCCCAGGGAAAGGGTTCCCAGCCTGTGCTTTTTCCCATTGTGCTATCATATTGATACACATGTGAATGTAATACAAACACTGACAGTGGTGAACATTTCCTGAACATTTCCATATGGCATATGCTATTCCAGTCACCGTATGCAATATATCATTTCATCTCCAGAATGACTCCATGAAGTCAAAAGTGTTATCATCTCCATTTTTTTCAGATGAAGAAACTGATTTTGCATGTGTTTAGCAAGGGGTCTTTCTCCATCTGCTGCGTGATTGTTTTCTCTCTGCAAAAGGGTTAAGCAAGGCCTGGACTCCGGTCCTGTGGGGTGGGGACTGGCTTCTGAGGAAACCCCTCCCTCTCCCTCTCAGAGAAGCTGGATTGGGGGGTGTGCAGAGGAGTTCTGGGAGGCTGCTGGACAAGCGCCTCACCTGGACCTTCTCTGGAGGCTGGAGGCATAGGCCGCTCCCTGGGGCTTGCCAAGCCTGGCTTCCATCACTCTGGGCTGGGCAGCCTCCCTCTTTGGCAGAGCAGGCTGTAGCCCGAGGCTCCTGGGCCCCACGTGGCTCGGTGAACTGTGCAGGGAGGGGAGGATCTGCCAGCGCGATGCCGGCCAGCTCCCCGCTGGGCACCATCTGGGACGCGCTGAGCCGGAGGGCAGGGTGGCCAATGGCTGCCTCCTCCACCCCGTGGGCCACCCCTCCCAGGGCACACAGCCCCGGAAGATGTCAGAATGTCAGGGGACAGAACACATCAGGGGAACCTCTTCTTTAGTCCCAAAGGTCCCTATTCAGTGATAATAAGCACGCTAATAACAGGCATTTGTCAAACCTTTCCTGTGGCTGGGCACCATGCTAAGTGCTTTAAGTGTGTTGTCTCAATTTACTCTTTACACTTCCCATGCTTAAGTACTATTATTATCCACATTTTGTAGATGAGGAAACCAAGGCACAGAGAGGCTGAGGGACCTAACCCTATGCAGCTGGTAAGTTTCAGAGCCAGGGTTCAGATTCTATTTTTTATGCCTAGCTGGCTCTTGAGTCTTGGATTCTAATCTTTGCTCAGTTCTTTACTTTTGAGTGATTCTGTCCATTCCTCTGCTCTTGATGGGTCTTTGGTTTCCTTCTATTCGTTGCAGGGGTTGGACCACATTTTCAGAAAGTGTTCATCAGAGCCTGAGCGTTCTGTCAGGAGCTATGGTGTGGATGGGGTTGGGTTGGGGAAGGATTAATGAGAAGCTGAGGGTGAGCACCAGACCCCTATTCTCTTCCCACTTTTAACCCGAGAGCACATCACTTTTCACTGCTCCCTCTATCTGGGTTATGTGTGAGAGGTGGCTTACAGAAAGGGTTATGGTAAATTTAAACCCTAGCAATTGCTGATCTGGCATGCTTATAGCTTAAGAGAGGAGGAGTAAAAACCTCAGAGAGGGTAAGGGACCTATCTAACGTGGCCTAGCAAACTAGTGACTTGGGCAGATAATGTATTTATTGAAAGTGCAGATTCTGGAGCCAGATGCAGATTGTTCAGGTCCTAGCTCTGCCTATTGCTAGTAGTGTCCTTGGGCAGAGTCAGTGCTTGACTGTGAGATAGTCCCTGTTTTATGACCACGAAGGGCTCGAATTCCGACAGTTGAAGCCTTGAGTAATTTCCTGGATGGCAGAACTCAGTAACTGGGTCATCTTTCATTCAGCTCTTTATCCTCAACCCCAACTCCCAGCTCAAAGGGTCCAGGGCACCTAGATGCCTTTGGACCTGACCAGTTATGATGCAGATATAAGGGGTACCCAGGGACTATCTTCCCACCCTCCAGGAATAGTTTGTAGTGATTTTCCATCTGGCAGCCTCTACTGGAATTCACACCCAACAGGGTTCATGGATAGAGAAAGGTCTGGGCTTGTGACAAGAAGAATCTAGTAAGAGGCTATGTGTGAGAGGTACATTGTGGCTCAGTGGGTTAAGAACCCCACTAATACTCATGAGGATGCAAGTTCGATCCCTGGCCTCACTCAATGGCATAAACATTGCCATTAGCTGCAGCATAGGTCACAGATGCAGCTGGGATCTGTGTTGCTGTGGCTGTGTAGTAGGCTGGTGGCTGAAGCTCCAGTTCAGCCCATTGCCTGGGAACTTCCATATGCTGCAGATGCAGTCCTAAAAAAAAAAAGGCTTTGTGTGACCCTTGGTAACTGTGTGACCTTCAGTGCCCTTCTTGTCTCCAGGCCTCAGTGTCCTCTTGTTCAGAGAGTGATGCTGGAAGTTTGGTGCCCTCCCTGGGCCCCCCGCTGCTTCATGATGGCATGCTTTGGTGATCCTGGGCACAAGGAAGTATGACCTCTCTCTTCAGCATCCAGATGTTTCCCAGAGAAGTCTTCTCCCTAAGCGCAGACCATGCAACAGACAGAGTTGTAGTTGACCGAGCCTCTCTCGTTGTGCTGTGAATGATGAGACTTTTGAGTTCTCCTGGCCTTGGGAAATTGGCCTCACATGGTCTGGCTGCGGGGCTTTCAAAGCGCTGTCTTGAGGGATGGCTCTGACCCAGCCACCACCGAGCAAGAGAGCTGAGGGCTGCCCAGGTCTCTGCACAGTGAAGCCCGAGCCCATCAGGGAAGCATTTCCAGAAGGAACAGCGTGCTTTCCTCGGGGCTCAGAAGCTGCCTGATGTCAGTGAGTATGAGACTGGGGGCTTGCTAGGGGTATAGGAGTGTGGCCAGTGAGGCCACCTCAGGGACTCCTCTCTGCTCATCCTCTTAGAGGGGGACTTTCCGATTTGGTTGGGCAGCTTTGTAAACACTGATGGAGCCATATTTCCTTGTAGGCATGGTGACTGGCTGATAAAAGGTGACACACATGTTCAGCTTCTTCCTGTCTAAAGCCTGAGTAGTAAGGGGCCCAGACTCATTTCTCAGGGGAGGCCTGGCCATCTTTCTTCAGCCCCATACACTTTGGTGCCTTCACTTGATCCATGTCTTCCTGGTTGATTAGGCTGCATGGTCAGTGCCCGGCTCCCATCTACTTGGCCCACCCTGTCTACAAGGTCACTTGTAGAAAATTCATTTGGATGGCTTCCTACATTTTTCTGTGCACAGAGAAGGCTGGAAGGATGGGGAGTTAATGCCCCAGGAGTGACCTTCAACCAGTGAAGGGTGAGGGGGTAGATAAGTCCCCTGATTCCTTGCCACCAAGTGGGATAATTCTGGGATGTGTTCTTCACAGTCTCTTAGTCAGTCTTCAGCTAGATTGGGACTTAGTTGCACCCAGTTGCTCCCCTTAACACACTCTTGACTGGCTTCTTCCCTCCCACTTCCTCTTGTCCTTCCTGGACAACCTCCCAAAGAAACCATGGTTCTATCTAGCTCCTATCTCAGGGTCTGCTTGTGATATTGTGATTTATAATAAGAAAAATATGTTTGGTCTTAGTTGTTTCTGGCACAGACCTCGTAAAATCCTTGGAATTTCCTAAGTGATGAGAGCATAAAGGTGTCTTTTGTTATGTTAATGAGGTGACTTTTGGAAAGCACCTAAGGATGGGGCTGGTTGCCTGCCAATGGAGCCAACCATGTGATTAGAGCTTTGGACATCAGAGGAGGGCAGAGGGCCTGGAGATTGAATTCAATCCCCAATGGCCAATGATTCATTCACTCATGTCTATGTAACGAAGCTTCCCTAAAACCCAAAGGGACAGCTACGAGGTTGGTGAACATGTGGAGTTGTGGGAAGAGCCGAGTGCCTAGAGAGGGCATGAAACTCCATACCTTTTCTCCATACCTTGCCCTCTATGGGGCTTCATCTGGCTGTTGATTCGTATCTTTTAAATATTCCCAGTAATTAACTGGTAATATAGTCAGTAAACTAGTTTCCCGAGTTTCATGAGCTGCACTAGCATCATGACCCAGACCCAAGGGAGGGGGTCATGAGAACCTGATTTCTAGCCAGTACGTCTGAAGCACAGATAACAACCTGGACTTGTCCTTGGCCTCTGAAGCCAAGAGCAGTCCTGTGGGACTGAGCCTTTAACCTGTGGAGTCTAGTGCCGTCTCCAGGTAGATGGTGCCAGAATCGGGTGGAATGGTAGAACACCCATCTGGTGTCCCAAGAGTTTCTTGGTGGTGTGGGAACTCCTCCCACTTGCCCCACACTGGAATTGGTACAGAACCTTTACTGCTCTTGGAGGGATTCACATTAAGACACATCCATTCACAACCTTTAGTAAGCGCTGGGGGAGGTAGAGTGATTTTACTCTCCTGTTACTGATGAAGAAACTGAAGCCTGGAGAGGTTAATGACTTTGACCCAAATGGCAGATTGTAGGACTCCTGACTCCTTGTCCTTTCTCAATGTATAACCTTGGTGCCTCTTAGGCGTCTCTCTGATATAAGGGAGGACTCTGGGTGAAGATGAGCTTTGGGCGAAGATCAGCAAGGAATGGGATCTTACACTACCGTCTTCATTTTAATTGTCAAGATTAGTAGTAGATTTGTTTAGAAAAAGCTTTGCCCTTTGATTAGGTCTGTTGATACCTTAATGGGTTATGGGAGCAGAGAGGGATTTTTAGTCTTTTTGGTTAAGATATTAAGGAAGGGTTACTAGTGCCTTGGTTGATCCCAGAGTTAAGACCTTCAAGAAGAGTCACAGGATCATAGAATATCAAATGAAGAAGGCAGCATTGAGGTCATTTTGGCTAGTCTGTGCCTTTCTTTTACAAATAAGGAAATGGGTCTCAAGAGGAGAAAGTCATAGGGTCATCAGATAACACGGAGGTTAGGATCCAAGAGAAAGTAAAGGTAATATAGGCAGTTAGAATCAGGTCCTGCTCAAAATCAGGAATCCATCAGAACTTGCTAAGTTAGAAATGGCAAATTGGAGCCAACTTTAATCCGTAGGTGGAGCTACTCAAAATACCTGGAACTGAGCAAGCTTGTGAAGGTCTAGCTAACCTTTGAGATAATTAAAGAATTGGTTAGTGATGGCTGCCTTGGCACAGGACATTTAAGACAAGGTCAAGAAGGCTGGGACCATGGTTAGCTCAAGTGTCAGAACCCACAGGATGGAATTTGGAGGGATGGTGATGGTAGATGACCAGTGACAAAAATGATACCCAAAGGTAGTGGCTTGTCTGGAGTTTAGGTTACTCCACAACCCTAAATTACTTTTTTACTCTATCCTTCTCTCTCAGAATGCTATCATACTGTTTTGGAATCCCAGTAATCTTGTGGAATGCAAACACACACACACACAGACATACACACACAATTTCACACATACACAATTTTACAAAGTAGACAAAGCAAAAATTCTGGTTCTTGCTCCAAATTTTACCTTTAGCATTTTGTCTCTCCTAGTTCTAAAGTTCCATTTGAGTCTCATTTTCCTCATAGGCAAAATAAAGGTGTTCGGCCAGGTCGCTAATTCTCAAAAAGCATTCAAAGAAATAATAGTTCCAGGAGTTCCCATTGCGGCTCAGCAGAAACGAATCTGACTAGTATCCATGAAGATGCAGGTTCGATCCCTGACTTTGTTCAGTGGGGTAAGGATCCTGTGTTGCTGTGGCTGTGGTGTAGGCTGGCAGCTACAGCTCTGATTCGACCCCTAGTCTGGGAACCTTCATATGCTGCAGGCGCAGCCCTAAAAAAGCCAAGAAAGAAAAAAAAGAAAAGAAATAATAGTTCTACAGGATGGAAGCAGCTATTATGTGGAGTAGTTTTCTATATTAATTTCTTTGGGACTATTGCTGGGCTAATAACTTTTTTTAGCTGTAAGACATCTCAAATTTTTAGTAAGAATTCACCTTAAAGTTACTCAGGTAGGCAGAGTTCCTTAAACTTACTTGAAAGAAGAAAATACAGCATACACGATAGTCTCTAAGGGTCTTTCAGCTTCAAAATGCTATAATTCTTTACCGATCTCCTTTGAGAATGGAAGCATAAAGAGATGCATAATCAATGGTTGGCTTGTTTTAGTTCTCCCCCGTAGATATGACATGGTGGTTGGTTTTTAACAGCGGTGTTTAAGTGGCTCAAAGCAAATGGCAACCCTGGGGGTCATTTTTAAGCTGAACATTTGAAGATAAATCAATTGGATTGAGAACAACTGAAACAATTTGTTCCATAAGACCAGACTAGGTAATTTCAATTACTTTAATGATGTAAATAATGTGATAAAACCAACTGGCAAAATTGACTGCTGAACATTGTTGACAAGGGGGCCTTTTAGAGGGGGACATGGACTTTGTCAGCATAGCTGCTCTGAAGGTTTTCGATCTGAAAGTCTCAAGTAGCAAAATCCTACTCATCATCCAAAGCTGCATGGTGGGTTTAGCTTTTCAGCATGGCACAGGATAAAATTGTCATGGTGACATCCCATGGTTATTACAGTTTCTATCCAGAGTTTAGTGGAGCTCTAGGTGCCTAAGTCATTCTCCAAACTGGGGAGCTTGCAGCCTGGAGCAACCCCTGCTGCCTCGGTCTGTCTTAGGGACATAGTTCCTTCAAAGAAAGGCTGTCTTCTTTCTCTGTTCAAAAGAGGTCACCGTCACACCTGTTTGACCTAACTTTCTGCAAGTCTGGTCATGAGTAACTTCCAACTCTTCATACCAATAGTTTTTATCAAAGACTATTTCAGGGTCAGCATTGATATTACAAGGATGGAAAACACAGTGGTTGTTAACCAGGAGAGTATTAGAATCATCTGTAGAATTAAAAAAAAAAAATGCTTGGCCCATCCCTAGAGATTCTGATGTAGAAGATCTAAAGTGGGTGCAGGCATCAGTGTTTTTAAAAACTGCACATATAGCAACCCACATGTCCATCAATAGACTGGATAGACAAAGTGTGGAGTGTTCATACAATGGAAGCTACTCAGCAATAAAAAGGGAAATGCTGTTGTTACATGCAGCAGAATGTAACATTTTCTTTTTTTAATGATTTTTGTTTTTTTCCATTATAGTTGGTTTACAGTGTTCTATTTTCTACTGTATGGCAAAGTAACCCAGTCCCACATACATATATACATTTTTTTCTCACATTATTCTCCATCATGCTCCATCACAAGTGACTAGATATAGTTCCCTGTGCGATACAGCAGGATCTCACTGCAGAATGTAACATTTTCCAAACATTAAAGTGAAAAAAAGTCAGTCACCAAAAAACATACTGTTTAGAATCCCATTTATATGAAGTTCGAAAATAAGCAAAGCTAGTACATGATGTAAGAAATCATAATTGTGATTTCTCCTGGGAGGAAGTGGAACGAACAACAAAGGGACCTTAAGGGCACTTTGGAGGGAGGTGATGAAAATATTCTGTATCTTGTTTTGGTGATGGTTTACACAGATGCATACAACCTCAAAACTTAAGCTGAATCCTTAAGAGATATGCATTTTGTTGTGTATAATTTATACCTCATTTAAATAGAGAAAGCCTAACCTTCCTGTAAGTCCCCAAATTAGGGGACTATGCCAGAGTCCAAGAAATGATCTTCACCTGTGGGATGGGCCTAACTCAGCTCAGCCCAGTTACAGGCCCAAGAAATTGGACATTTCCCTATTCTCTGCTGTGTATAACGCAGCTCCTCGTTCTCATTTACCCTCCAGAATTTCTCCCATGCTTTGTCTATCTTCGAGATGATTAAACTCTAGAGAACTCAACATACAACTACCGGCTTAATAATAAACACATAGGTCTCCGGGAATTGTGCTTCCTTCCTGTTTCCATTTTAGTAGCTACATCTGCATTCCTGGAAGGAGTCCCTTCCCTCCCAGGCCCCCTTGTAGTTTATTGAGCACCTACTGTGTGCTGGACCTTAGAGGTTCTTTTACCAGGCTTTTTTTTTTCTTTTACAAAGGTTATTTTCAAAATAACCCTGAGAAGTTGATCTTTTTTACTGTCCTCCCATTTTCCAGATTAGCAGTTGGTAAAGGATGATCAATAATGGGCCCCAAAGTGGCATCAGGTGATTAAGTGCAGGATGCCTGGTTAGAACTTTGATTGCAAAACCCTTTGCAATTGAAGGCCTCTTTCCTTCTAGGGCCTGAGAGAGAAAAGCAGATAGGAGTATTGAAAGGAGAGGTACACCTGAGTGTGAAGGGAGCAAAGGTCCTTCCTTGACAATGTTTTTCATGCCCAGTTGCCAAAAGCATGGGACTGCCTGGGTGTGTGGGGCCTGGTTGGCTTCTGCTGGTAGCTTAAAAGTGGCAGCCTCAGGGCGACTTTTGTTTGGTATAACTTAGAAAACAAGAAAGAAGCAAGTGAGGATGTAGAGATGTCTTTAGTTTTAGGATTCTGGCTCCCAGAGATCAGAGGAGTGGGTTCCTGTTCGGGGGTGGCACAGGGAACAGATTCTGTGGAGTGTGTGTGTGTGTATGTGTGTGTGTGTCAGCGCGCCTGTGCGTGGAGGGGGGATTGCTGCACCCAGCGCGAGGCACTGGGGGAGGAGGAAGCGGTAGCGGAGATCTGAATAATTGATTCCTCAGCCGCACCAGACGCCCGGGAGCGGGCGGAGAGCGTGGTTTCAGCACGACGGACAGCGGCGCGCGCCGCCGCAGGCGCCCCCGCCGCCAGCCAGCCACCTATCCTGGCCTTATCGCCGCGGTGCGCTCCGGGAGCGGGTGGCCGCGCTCCGCGCCGCCGCCGAGGGACTGCGGGGGTCTGCCTCGGCCCGCCTCCGGGGAGGGCGGCTGTGGACGAGAGACTCTTCCACCCGCTGATGCTCCAAGCTTTTACGGCTTTCGCGGGGGCTACTGCGTCTAGCCGACTGAGAACAAGTCCCCAAGTTGGCGTGGGGGCGCCCCTGCTTTCCTCCTCTTCCTCCGAGGCGACCGCAGAAGCACGCCTCGGGAGCCAGGTTTTGCCGGTGCTGTGAACAGGGTAGCCAGGAGCTCTCTGGACTCCCACTGGGAAGTGGGGAGCTGAACGCCCGGCGCGGGGCTGGCCCCGCAGCTAAGGGCTGGAGGGAGCTGCCTTCCCCCGCCCGCGCCTCTCTCGGCCGGGGACCGCGGGGATCCCCGGCCACACGCGCGCGCGCGCTCCCACATTCACTCACACACACACTCGCTCTCACACACACATCAGCTTGGAGCCTGGGCTGCGGAGAGGGCTCTTGGGCGCGCTCAGAGGATCGGGCAGCTGCTGTCCGGAGTAGGGCAGGAAGCCGAGCTCAGGCTCTTGGAGGGAGGCGCCGAAGGCTTAGCCGGAGCATGGGGCCGGGTGAGCGCTGACAGTCGCGGCCGCAGCCATCAGCCCTGGAGATGACCAGGGGCGGCCACTGCTGAGAACTATGTGGAGAGAGGCTGCGGTGAGTGCTGGCGCGGGACGCGGGGCCTGGGAGGCCCCTTTGGGAAGAGGACGGTGGGAGGCCTTGATAGGAGGGGGCGGCAGGACCGCTTGAGGGTCGTTGCGTGGGAAAAATCTCACCTCCCTCGGGGATCCGGGACCACGGGAGCGGAGTTCTTCCCTCCCCCTCTCCTCCTGCCGGCACATCGCAAACTCAGCCAGCTCCCCCCCTCCTCATCAACCCCCCTTCCCTCCTTTTTCTCTCCCTACCCCCCTTGCTTAGCAGCTTCTGGCCGCACAACTCCCAGCAGCCGGCGCCGGGGAGGTGGCAGGGGGTGAGGGTGGAGGTGCCCTGTTAGCTTCTCGAGGGTGGCCAACCTGGGGCTCCGGTTCTCCTGTGCGCCCCGGGGTGGAGTTCTATTTCGGCCACAGGGTCTTAGGATCCGCACAGGGGGCGTTTCGAGCATGGAACCTCAGATCCCCATCTCCGGTCGAGCCCCCGTGCGCACAAGGGGGCTGTGAGCATTGCAGACTGCAGTCTATACCCTTGTTCTCCTCCCCCCACCCGTGGGCTGACCCTGCCTCTCCATCTCTTCTCCGCCCTGGTAGAGCCCTGCTGCAGAGCCTCCGGCTGGGATAGCCGCCCCCCGTGGGGGCGATGCGGACAGCGCGGGACAGCCAGGGGAGCGCGCGGGGGCCGCAGCATGCGGGAACCTGCTAAACCCGGTGGCTGCTGAGGCGGCCGAGATGCTCGTGCGCGCAGCGCGCCCCACTGCATCCTCGACCTTCTCCGGCTACAGGTACGACCCAGCGGGAGACTTGGGCTCGGCGGGCCGGGGAGAAGAAAGACTCGACCAGAGGGAGAGCTGGAGAAGGATCTGGGGAGAGGGAGAGAGAAAGTGGGAGAGGGAGCATCGGTAGCGAGGCGCGGGATGAGCACCAGGGGGCGCTGCGGCTCCGCGCTCCGCAGAGCTCCGCCGAAGAGCGTCGAGGCAGGTGCAAGTTCGCCCCAACTTCCCTTGGTTCCAGCAGCGCCGGGCCCAAGGGGCGCGCGCCAGTGGTCGCGCGCCCGACTGTGCCGATATTTGCAGGCAGGGGCTCTGTGCACCTGGCGCGTTACATGTGTGTGCACCGCCTGAGAACGTGTGCGGACTCGGGATGGCCTTGGGCTCCTTTGCGGCCTGCGGCTGTGCGCAGAAATGCGCGCGTGCCTGTGAGGGTGAGCAGCCCACTGCTCACGTGCACCTAAGACTTGGTAACAGAACCTGAAGTAAAAAGCCTGGGGTAGAGGGGGGGAGCGCTGTACAGTTCACCTCGGTCAGCTTCTTGGGAGCCCACCTTCCCTGCTTCTCTCCCCCACCCCACGCACGTTCTTTGCCAGCTCCCACGTGTCGGCCCGCGGGAGGGACGTGCCTCCTCTCCGGAATTCTGCATTGCACATGGCATGCGTGAGAGATTGTGTGTGTGCGCGCGCGTGTGTTTGCACGCGCGCTCGTATAGGGGGCGGGTCCTAGGACTGCTTGCAGCTGAGTGAAAATCAATTCACCGCCCCTCTGCGCGAGGTAGGGCGGACACTAAGTTCCCCCCCAGGTACCCTGGATCCTGGGGCGCACAAGCAAGCGTCCTCACTCTCTTGTGCTTGGGGTGTACCCCGCAGGAGAGGTGCGGGGTCTGCAGCGGGTGTCAAGTAGAGGCAGGTGGGTGCTGAACCCAGCGGGTTCGCAGGGGGCGGGGTCAGTCAACTAGCTTAGCGCGGGAGCAGGAATGCAGAGTCTCTGCCGCCTCCGCACTCCTGAGCGGGTTCTCAGTTTGCTCCCTGTGAGCAGGAAGCGGGGTCCGTAACTGGGTCTGCACTGGCAGGGGTGGGTGGAGGGTTGTTCTGTGCACCTACGCTCAGGGGCAGTGGTCCAAAGCTAACTTCGGGGATGCGGTGGGAGATGTGGGTAGAGCCGGAGATGGAGAGGAGGCTGGAGTCTCGGGATGAGGAGGAGGCTGAATGTGAAGATGGATTTGGGGACAGGGATGGAGAATTAGCTCGGAATGTCGTTGTGGATAAATCTGGAGATGGGTCGCGGGATGTGGACGGCGTCTGGAGTGGGGAATGGAATCAGTGACTCCAGCAACTCTCGCTGGGCATGGGCTCCATACCTGGCTCCTAGAGCAAGGGGCTGGGTTGGTAATCCCTTTTGTCTAGAATCCTCGAACACCGCGGTCCTGACTCTTCCTCTCCATCTTGCAGGGACCGTAAGTGGCGACTATGGGCAGACTGGGCTGTTGGACCCTGCTGGTGCTGCCGGCCCTTCTGGTCTGGCGCGGTCCGGCGCAGGGCGCGGCGGCGGAGAAGGGTCCCCCGGCGCTGAACATCGCAGTGCTGCTGGGTCACAGCCACGACGTGACGGAGCGTGAGCTACGAAACCTCTGGGGCCCCGAGCAGGCGTCGGGGCTGCCCCTGGACGTGAATGTGGTAGCACTGCTGATGAACCGCACGGACCCCAAGAGCCTCATCACGCACGTGTGTGACCTCATGTCAGGGGCACGCATCCACGGCCTGGTGTTTGGGGACGACACTGACCAGGAGGCCGTGGCCCAGATGTTGGATTTTATCTCCTCACAGACTTTCATCCCCATCCTGGGCATCCACGGGGGTGCATCTATGATCATGGCTGACAAGGTAAGGCCGGAAAGTGATGGGCTGCCAGGACCCGAGTTTGCACCAGTCATATTCCAGAGCCTCTGGCATCTGTCTTGATCGAAAAGGGGTTTGTGGCCACAGACCCTGGTGAGAACCAGGTCCTGCCTCTCCATCTTGGGCTTGAATGGAAATGCTTTTCGCTTTGGTTCAGAGGCACCTTGAGTGTGTCAGGAAGAACTCAGGAAACACAGAAGTAGCATGGGGTGGTGGGATGCTTGGAGATTTCCAAGTAGTGCACAGAGGAGAGCCTGGGGGCACTTGAAACAATATTAATATTAATTTTAATGCTAATAATATTAATTTTACCTGATCGTTTTGTGGAGAATGTCCATTTTTTCCCCCATCATGGTAAGCAGCTAAAACTTTTTAAAGGATTAAAAGTGGGAATGTCATGGGATGAAATGCAAAGTTTTTAGGTGAAGCATGAAAGGGCAGAAAAACGTCAAGATTCCACAGACTCTCTACAATAAATGGAAGAGGGATGGAAAGTTTGAGAAGCTCTGGGCTACCGGCACACAGAACTGTGTCTCTCCAGGGAGTGGCTGTGAGCAGAGAGAACTGGCTGCAGACCCAGAGCATGGAGGGCCTGGCATTTCCCTTATATGTTCCTTGGGTGGGACTGACAAGGGTTCCCAGACCCTTAGATGAATGGGTGGGCTCCCAAGGTTGGGTTTTGATAACAGAGTTGGAGGGTGTCAGAATGAAGGAGGTTGTGTTCAAATCTCTTGGCTTCAAATGAGAGGGAGGGTCTTTCTGTGGACCATTTGTGAGTGTTGGTGCAGAGAAGAGAGATTTGAAGATTTGAGTGAGATATTATGAGAGCCTGGTTTGAGATCTGTGCAGAAGTGGAGGTTGGAAAGGAGAAAAAAGTGGAGAATGAGAAAAAGGGGAGGATTGGTGTTGCAGGTGCACTGTGCTTCTATCTCAGCCCCAGGAGAGAACTGGGCAGGGGCAGGTAGGGAGGGAAGGGTGAGTGTACTGTGCGCTGTGGTCCTCAGCCCTGAGACCTTCTTGGGGCGTGTTCCTTAGATAGCAGGGAACATCCTAATGGAGCGAGCAGACATTTGTCATAGCACTTTTCTTCTGAGGCTCTCAAAGCACTTCTACATTCATCAAATCAGATTCTGCTCCTGCCTCAGCAATTCCCACCAGCTCCTTTGGGAACCGTATTAATTCTTTCAGGTCTCCTGGGCTGCAGCACATTCAGCGGAAGTACACAACTGATGCAGTATCTTATTAAACATTCATTTTCAATGGTTTGCAGCCTAGCAGAATGCCTGTATGGTTGAGTATTTTCCCAACCACCTCTCAGTTTGGGGGAGCTTCTTTTGGGGATGAAAAAAGTAGGGAACAGCTGTATACTGCCACTGATGCGTGGCCATTTCAGAACTGACAAGGACATTAGAGTCTGCTGGAGTTTCCTGTAACTTCCAGATGAAGAGGCTGAGGCATCGGGCAACTAAAGACTTAGTTGAGACCACCTGGTGTGTGATGGAACCAGATCTCTGGTTGTCGGGTCCTCTGTTTTCTGATGAAGGCATGAAAAAGGAGAACAGTATATTCCAGCAGGTTTTGGCGTGTGATTTTAGGATCTAAATATTACCACTGATTCCTTCTCCCTTCTGAAGTTTTGACCAAAGGAGCAAATACATACACACAAAAATAGTGGCCATATTGAAAGTGAAATTTCTGCATTGACTAGGGCCCCGAGTGATCAATGGAGAAATAACAGTAAAGGCCAAACTGGAAAGTGGCTGGAAGCTTCGGCTGGGAGGTCTGAGCTGGAAGGTGTGGGGCTCTGGCTCTTACCTGACTTACCTGTAGGCAAAGAAGCTGGAAGAGAAGTGGGTTAGCGGCCCCTTCATATGCAGGAATCCTGTCCAGGTCAGGCTCTTATTTACTAGAGTGGCAGCTGCTCCTCCTTTGAAGGGGGTATTCAGAAGGGAGTTTTCAGAAGTCCAGGGGGAATGGGCAGGAGCACCTTCCCCTCCTATGGAAAGAAACTACCTTATAGGGATTGGACAAGAGTGGGACTGCACTTAAGGGTAAAGGAGAAAAGGGAAGCAGGAAATGGCAATAGAAAGATGAAAAAGGACATTTTCGGAGAAGCACGTTTAGAAAGAGATTTGCAAAGGGATGGAGAGGAGAGGAATGAAAAGGCCCATTGACTCAAAAATGGTGAAAGGAATTGGATACGCCTCATTATTGCAGGGAGCTTTCCGAGTTGGTCTTGATGGCAGGGGATTAGAGAAGTCAGCTGGATAGCAGTGGGGTATATGTTGAGTCCCCTGTGTGGGATGTGCAGATGACGTGGAGAGGAGTTGGGCTAAAAGGTGGTATTTTGAGAAACCTGGTTATGTTAAAAAAGCAGATTGGCTAAGACGTGAATAGCCCTCCCATTAGTAACACATGGAGTTGGCGTGTGCCTTTGCCACCTGCTTCTTGTGGAGCTGAATGCTGAGTGCAGTTCATTTGGCTCTGAAGAAGCAGTTGTGGGCATTGCCCAACATTCTACCTTGTTTGTTTGGGCATGCCAATGGTGTTATGGCCACAGTCTGAATCTCCCCAAACCCAAAGGCCTCTCTGCCCCCTCCCATCCACCCTCACCCTGCCTTAAGGTAATGGTCTTTTGATAAAGCCCAGAGGGTACCTGTGTTGCTTGTACTTCTAAACTGGTAACAGGATGGTGTCCCTGTGGCTAAGAATAGGAGTTAATTGGATTATCAGTTAAATTGGGCCCTTCCTCCCAACTTCTACTTTTTCTTCAGTCTTCTTGACCCTTGAAAAAAAAGAACAAAGCTTTGCGATAATTGAAATGTGCTAAGTGGCAGGTTTTTGTGGTTTAATTTAATTGACAATGGAGCTGCTATTTTTTGCTTTATCAGGGGGTGGTCTTGAAACATAATTGATTTAGAGGTGCAAATAATGCTTGCTGTAGATAAAGATATAATTTCATCTTGGTGTGCCTATTTTGATCCCCTCCTAATGAAATTCAGTTTGGTCTTAGTAACAACCCCTAGGAAATCAAGCATAAGTACCAGACCTTTCTGTTTCCATTCAGTGTCCTCACCTTTTCCTCCTCCTTTCCCCCTTCTTCCTAACTGCTCCATGGGGGAAAAGGCAGTGCTTACATTTTAGCTACATCTATCCATGTCCCTTGCCATGTGGGTTTTGCTTTATAGATTATTTCTGTACATACCTCATCTCCTCTCCTGGAATGTAAGTTCCTTGAGGACAGATTTTTTTAAAAAAAAGTCTGTGCATATATGTCTATTTGAAATAGATATTCGTTCTCCACAGACAGTTTATGAAAATGTCTCCATCGTAGAGCACTTAGAAAGTATATCAAAGTTTAAAGGAGAAAATAAAAATCTCGCTTTAAATCACCAGGAGTAAGCATTGTGCACACTTGGATCTATTTCCTTTTAAGATCTGTGTATTTAGTTTTAAGTTCAGGATTGTACTGTGTGTGCTATTTTATTTATTGTACTTTGTATCCTGTGGGCTTTCTTAGATCCATTTTTTTCCTTTAATTTTGGAAAAGTCTCAGCTGTTGGGAGTTCCTGTCGTGGCTCAGTGGTTAACGAATCTGACTAGGAACCATGAGGTTGCATGTTCGATCCCTGGCCTTGCTCAGTGGGTCAAGGATCTGGCATTGCCATGAGCTGTGGTGGAGGTCACAGACGAGGCTCAGATTCCTCGTTGCTGTGGCTGTGGTGTTGCCGGCAGCTACAGCTCTGATTAGACCCCTAGTCTGGGGACCTCCATATGCCGAGGGAGCGGCCCTAGAAAAGGCAGAAAGACAAAAAAAAAAAAGTCTCAGCCGTTATCTATTGGGTGGTTCCTCTCCACATTCCCTCTTTTCTCTCCATATCTAATTTCTCAATCAATTCTCCATGTATCTTAAACATTTTTTTTTAAAGTTCTCTATCCCCCTGTGCTGTGTTTCCTGCATTCTATATCCCAGTTAACCAGCTCTTTTAATTTGTGTCTGGTCTGTTATTTTGCCTGGTTTGTTATCTGTCAAGTTTTACATCTCAGAAATGGTTCACTTTATTTCTAAGATATGTAATTGGTCCCTTTTCATACTTTCCTGCCTTTTTTTTTTTTAATGAGAGACTCTTCTCACTTGATGGATATAAATCCTTCCTTGGTCCCTCTGAGGCTTTAAAACATACTTGTCATGAAGTCTTTCTCAAAGTGCCCTAGCATCTTTGTTTCTTCCGATATTATGAATTCTTCCTTTTTGTAGAGTCTGATCATTGGATATCCTCGTATATTCTCTAATTTTTGTTTGTGAACTTATTTTCAAGGCAATTTTATGGTTTCTTCTGCCCTCTGTATGTAAGGGTGTGTACTTTAAACCAGCGCTCCTGTCAACAGCTCAGCTCAGAGTTCTCTTTCTACTCTATTCACTGTGTGGTGCAGGCTTGGTTTCTAGTTTTATGTAGGTGATTTCACTTTGGCTCCTTGACATGTACAGGGGCTTGCTTTTGGCCACGACTTATGGTGGATGGTGTAGCTGTTCATTTCCTTTCACAACCGGCAACATGATTCTGGGTGCCGCTTACCCCTTGGGGGGGTGTTGGGACCTCTGTTCTTGCGGCTTATAGCAGACCCATTCCTCCAAGGACCATGCAACTTCAGTTGCTGCTTGAAATTGTAGTGTCCCATCTTTTGATTCATTTATTTTTAGGGAATCCTTTCTATTTCTGATCTGTGATTCCCTTATTTCTGAACACTACTATGTAAATTTTAGAGTATCTAAAGATTTATCTATAAATTCTATGTCTGAGGAGCAGAAGAGGGAGGTTATTGAGTGTGTTCACTCTGATTTTGACCCAGTTGTATTCCGCAACCTGCTTTTATTTTTTTTTCCAACTGATTATGTATTCTTGGAATTTTCCCTTATTATTAAATAGACTTCTCAAACATGATTTTGAGTGGCTGCAGAGTATTCTGTTTATACCATGATTATTTGAACTATTCTATTTTTTCTCACCTTTAGTAAGGTTAATTTCTAGTCCCCATGTATGTTCTTTTTGGCACCTTGCACTGATTTTGCCCCTTGCATTTATTTCTTGGTGAATATTTGGTGATTGAATGAATCAAGTCATTGGTTTTGATGCCGGCTTGCTACGGTTGCTGGAAGAACAGTGTGCCATGGGTCAGGGCTTTCCATGCGGTGCTTGTTCCTCAGCGATGGCTGTTTCCTAGGTGCGTGCCCAGTTTCCTGTCCTCTCTAGTGGGCAGATAATCACTAGCCTTCCTGGGGATTATCAGAAACTTGGGGGGGTTCCCTATCAAAGTGTAGCGCTTCGGAGCAACAGCTCATCTGCAGGAGGTAGAACCTGGAAGCTCTGAGCCTGGGTGTGAGTGACAGGCCTTCCCATTAGACACAGCTCATGGAAAAGGCAGACACACTCATCTGAATGTTGGGGGAGCCCACTCAGTTCCTGCTATGAAGGCACCAGGTAGTTCCTGAGAGTGGGGAGCCCATGTTTAGCCTTTTCTGTAAGGCTTGTCAGAAGCAGTCATCCATCCTCCCCGCAGATGTCATCGAGAGCAACGGGCGTCACCCCAAGAGGCATGACTGACTTTTCCACATGGCCCTGGCGGGGTGGGGTGGGGGTGTCACTGGCAATCACTTTGACCCTTAATAGATGTGGTCTGGTAGGGTTGGGGGGTTCTTCTTTGGTAGCCTCAGCTGGAAAATGCTTCTTGAGGAAGGGGGAGGGGGAGCAGGAGAGAAATGAGAGTGAGAGAGCGGAAAATCTTGGTTTGTGATAGAGAGTTGGTGGCTTCTGATAAGGCCATCATGAAAAGGAATGGTTATAATGTTATTAACTCGTGTGTTTGGTTTGTTCTGCATTTCCCTTTTGATTACTTAAATTTGAAGTAGTTGCCCACATTTTAAAGGTAGGTGATACCACATTAAAAAAAAAAAATCCAAATTTCATGCTTCTTTGGAAAAATTGGAAGGCCTTGTAACGTGGGTCTGCTTCTCCCTGTGGTAATAGCTGGCAGGAGATGAATAGGGCCCCTCCCCCCCTTAGATGGGGCAGGTGCTTTTTCCTTTCTTCATTCTCCAACTCACCCACTTGACTCATTTAGGTTATGGACTTGGTCCTGAAGGCACTGGGTTTGGAGACCCCTGATGGAGGTAGAGAAAGTAGCTGTCCTTTGCTAAGAGCCTTTCCTGGGCATTCTCTTTCTCTCCCAGGACTGCTCCTTGGGAGGTGGCAAGTTCTGTGTGTGTACTTGGCCACACTGCTATGTTCATGGCCACCATCGCTAATCTATCCTAGCCTTTTGTCCTTTTTTGGCCACAGGCCTCAAAACCTCAACACAGTCCTCCAGGAAGCCACTCCCAACCAACTCAAGTCAGAAGACTCCAGAATACGTTGGACAAAGAGTCTGAGGACCTAAATTCCATTTCCAAAGAGCGGTGTAACCTTGAGAAAGGCTCTTCCGCTTTCTGAACCTCAGCTTTTCCTTCTGTGAAATGAGAGTTTAGGGTGACATTATGTCTAAGGCTCTTCCCAGCTCTGAAAATGTTATCACCTTCAAGAAAAGACTGGCGAGAAACATACCAAAATGTGAGCAGTGGTTATCTTCGGGTGGTAGATTCATGGCTGTTTTCATCTTTTAAAAAATGTCATGACAGCATGGTTAATCAGTTGGATGTTGAATTAGAATGTCTGGGTTTACATTCAGATGCTGGAGATCATCGCGAAGTGCCTCAGTGTCTCTGAGCCTCAGTGTCTTAATCTTTAAAGTGGGGACAATAACAGTACCTGCTTCCTAGTGCTGTGAGATTTAAATGAGGTAATGGATCAAGTATGTAGCTTAGTGTTTGGCTCATAATAAGTCCTTACAGGAATACTATTGTTTTGTGTCTGTATTTTGTACTTTTTAAAGTACAAAAGTACATGTACTTTTTAATAACCAGAAGAGTTATTATAATATCATTAGGGTGATGGGGTGATATGAAGATAGGCCCTGCAAGAAGCTGGGAATGAATCCCATAAACTCTTAGAACTGAAAAGTCCAACATGAAATGATTCATATTTTCTTAACTGGGACAGCCGGAAGCTTCCTTTGCATTCTTAGGAATTGCTAGGAGCTTTATCCTGGCAAACTGAAGATTCAATGTGGCCCGTGTCAAGGTGACTGTAAGAGGAGACTGTCTCAGTGATCTTTACGGTGAATAGCTCCACCCGTTGGAACACATGTTTGCACCGGGCTTGGGGCTTTCAAGGATGGACATAGATAGTTTCTCATTTTTCTCTCTGCCAAGGATTAAGTAGGTCTGAAAACCCAAGGACCCTGGAAGCCCCAAAGATACTTGATTAAAGAATCCCTGTGAGGAGTTCCCATCATGATGCAGTGGAAACGACTCCGACTAGGAACCATGAGGTTGAGGGTTCGATTCCTGGTCTTGCTTAGCGGGTTAAGGATCCGGCATTGCTGTGAAATGTGGTGGGGTCTCAAACGTGGCTCGGATCTGGCATTGCTGAGGCTCTGGCATAGGCTGACAGCAACAGCTCCAATTAGACCCCTAGCCTGGGAACCTCCATATGCCATGGGTGTGGCCCTAAAAAGGACAAAAGACAAAAAAAAAAAAAAGAATCCTTGTGATCTTATTTTATTATCTTTCAAGTTAATGATTGGGAATCCAGTTGGTTTAGGGAAGGGGCTTAGATTCAAGAGGGACATTAGATTTTGATGTTAATAATCTGGTTGCCCTAACTGAAATGGTTAAGGTATTAGAATTAAAATTCAAAACTGTCTTTCCAGATTGAAATGATGAACCCATACCATAGACTGCACTGAAGAATTTAAGGTGAATATACACTCTTGCTGAAAAAGGAGGACGTGGCTTTCCAACTCACTCGAGATTGAATTTTGTTAATGGTTATGAACCTGTGGGCTGCCTGCTGAATCTGGCTCATAGGTGAATTAGTATTTTATTTCACCAGCACAGTATTTTAAAATGGCTTGAATTTTAATGTCTTTGAATGAGGCATGCGTTTTCAATTTCCGTAGCCCTCCTTGCTCTCTGTTATCTCACATCTTGCCAAATTCACACATTTATGTTAACTGCATGGTCTCTGCAAGCATTTGAAATTGTGATCCTCAACCACAGGGTTTTTGTTCATTTGCGTACTTGTTTGGCATTGACCAGATGCTCAGCAGGTCCCAAGGAGTGATAGGGCTCTTAAAAAAGTAAAGGCCACATTTCTAGTAATATAATGTTCAAATCAAGAGAGGTTATATTTCTTTCTTTCTTCCTTCCTTTCTTTTTTCTTTTAGGTCCACACCCAAGGCATATGGAGGTTCCCAGGCTAGGGATCGAATTGGAGCTGTAGCTGCTGGCCTATGCCACAGCTCACGGCAACACTAGATCCTTAACCCACTGAACAAGGCCAGGGATTGAACCTGCATCCTCATGGATGTTAGTCAGGTTCATTACCCATTGAGCCATGACAGGAACTCCGATGTTTCCATCATACCTTTTCTGTTTTTCCTTCAGCTCCAAGTAGAATATTTGACCACTGTTGTCTCAAACCATAAGACCCTGAGCTTTATTGTTTAACAAGGCACTCTATATCTGGTTTAGTATTTCAGTAACCCATTGAGGGCTCAGTTTCCATTCTTGTACTTTGCCTTCCTCAGCTGTTGGTTCATCTTGGTCAGAAGACGCTACTTCTGTTCCAGTCATCACATCTTCTCATGCCGGCATTCACAAAGGAAGAAAAGGAAGAGAAAAGAAGCTTCCTTCTAGGCTCTGTTCTTTCAGTAGAGCAGACTTCCTCTGACAGTTCATTGGCCATAACTGGGTCATGTGCTGCCCCTTGAACATCACTCGTAGAGGATAGTAAGCAAAATTCTTCTCCAAGAATGGATAATTGTCACTGGAGCAAAATTTGCTTCTGTGTGCAGAGGTGGAGAAAGCGAGGCTAACTGGTACCCTGATGTTGTCTCCAGCAACAGGGACATCATTATCTGTAGACTTACCCCCTAGTTCTGGGGGGTCATACTTTTTTTTCTTTCTTTCTTCCTTCCCTTCTTTCTTTTTGTCTTTTTAGGGCCACATCCTCGGCATATGGAGGTTCTCAGGCTAGGGGTCAAATAGGAGCCACAGCCACACCAGATCCGAGTCGCATCCTCAACCTACACCACAGCTCGTATCCCTAACCCATTGAGTGAGGCCAGGGATGGAACTTGCATCCTCATGGATGCTAGTCAGAGTGGTTTCCTCTGAGCCACAGCTGGAACTCCTGGGGGGTAATATTTGAACATGAATGTTGAAAAACTTCAGTGTGTCCAGAGGAAGAGCCTTCAGGATGGATTATATAATATCTAAATGATGCATAGTGAGAGTCTTGTAAGAATTATTTAGGGGAGTTCAGCCTGGAGAAGAGAAATCTCAGACAGGATATGGGAGATGTGTTTACATACCCCAGGAGCTCTTACAAGGTTGGGTCGAAGGTGTAGTCTTAATTTTATTGTCGTTGTTGCTATTCTGGGGGTAGAACTGAGGCCAGAGGATGCAATTATAAGGCTGTTATGAGGCATAAGCTTTGGCATTTAGGTCTCTGATAGAAGACCATGATGTTTCATAGACTAATGCTTCTATTGGACCTGACCAAGCCAACAGTGATGGCCCATCTGTTAGGAACAGGAAAGAGAGCCAGACTCACGTTGATGAGATTGGATTGGTCACCTCTGAGGTCCTTTTTAACTCTAGGACTCTGCACCTCACAAATCCTTGAGTGTTTTGATGTTGTTGATGTTGTTGTTGCTGTTTTTTAAATCCACAAATCCTGGCACTTGAGGCCTTTGGCTTTGGCTGCAAACCAACATCCTCACTTTCTGTAAGTGTGTGAGTAATGCAGTATAAATTTGCCAGGCATGGGGAAGAATTTAAAATGCTTGCATCCTCACCTCAAATCCCCAAAGGACTTAACATCGTCCTGAAGGGTAGATGATATTAGAAAAGCAGAAAACCTATGTATGTATCAACTCACACACACAAATATAAATATAAACATAAGTAGGTCAGTTGGCGTCATATGTACCAGTGGAAATGTTTTTGGCTAAGAAGCACTTCCACAGAGGATGATGTCTAGAATAATTGCCAATGATCTCAGAAAGGGAAGTTTGGGCCATTGCATTCAGTTAATCATAATTACTTATTAAAGTGTACTTACATATGTGTTTTTGCACATACCACTGTGGTAAGACTTTTATATCCTAAAGAGATAGCCAGATCCCTCTCTGATTGTTCAGTTGTGAAATTATCCTTTTTTGTCTGTTGTGCTCTCCTGTGTTCTGAACATTTGCTTGTGGCAGAAACTGCTCTGGGTACTATTCTGTTGTTCATCTGCTTCCTCTGTTTTCCCCTCACATCTCCCAAGGGGGGGAAAAAATCCTCAAAATTCCTTCCAAATGCTTTGTCTTTCCATTCAAAACATACAACTTTCCATGTGTAGAAATGGATGTGTTTTCTTTCAATTATTTATTTATTAGAAATAGATGTTCATGTGCTGAGTTAAAAAAAACAAATAATACAATGCAGCATTCTGAAAAAGAATATTTGCTTAATTAATGCACAGCAGAGCCTCAGATGTCCTTTTCTCTCCATGGAGGTGACCGTGTTACCTTTCAAAGAGGAAAAATGTTAATTTGAATGGTAGTTTGTTTCCCTTTGCAATTTTTGCTGAAGTTGGTATGTTACAAGGATCTTTTTCCTCTTTTAAATCTCACTGACTTGAAAGAGGTTAATCATTTTCCATTGGTCTCCAGCTGGGCCTGTTTTCCCCAAACAAAATAAAATCTCACCTCCAATAAGGTGACTTCTGAAAAATCACTGGCACCTCAAAGCTAGGCCCACATACTCACCTAAGGAGTTTAAGGTAATTTGGAGTGATCTGGGGGAGTTGTGATCACTTTATATGCTAATGAGAGTTATGGGCCCCACCCCCAGAGGAATGCATATTCATGAGCATGCATTCAATATTATGTGCAACTTCAGGGGTGCACAGACCCTCTGAAACCCATTCATAGGCTCCTTGGAATTGATTTACTTACTGGTTTTTGAACATGTTCATTTTTCAAACATTTTTTTGAGCCTGTAAACCTGGGCCCAAATGTTCTGTAGGTATATCTGTGATCAAATCATTTGCTTCAATGTAACAGAGTATCTAGTTGGAGGAGACTTGGGGTTAAAGTCTGAAGTGGTGCGTCAATGATCGGGACAGTTTGGGGGCTGTGGGGATGTAGAGAAGGGCACTTCATTCAGAGGTCTGGCAGTGGGGTTCGTGGTCCATCAGCCCTAGAGGGCTGTGATCTAGAGTTAGAGTCAAGAACTCTCTGTCCAGAAGAGGCCCTCGGCCCACGTGTCTAACCTGTAGGTTGCTGAGGAGGAAGATGAGCCTCAGAGTGGAGGGGGCTGCTTCTTCCTCTCTGCATGTTCCTCAACCAGGCTGATAGCTCCTGAGTTTTCCTCTGGATGGCAGTTTTCACATTCAAAACAATGAGCTCCTTGCCAATTTCTATTCCATTGTCACAAGTGGCCGAATGTCTCCTGCTTTATCTTGTCTCTTCCACTTTAGGACTTTCTGGCCAGGAAGAGTGAGTAGCATTTGAAATCCATATTGGTTGGTATGTCTGTAGTCCTAGGGCTGAAAAGAAAACAACCATTGTTTTCCAGGTGAATTGTTACAAAGCCATTTGTGGGGCTCAGGAAATGTAGGCTTGGTTGACTTGGGTGAACTGAGCCAGAACCATGGGAACGGGGCGTGAGCTGTAGAAAACGACATGCTTGCTGTGGCTCGAGTGCTCACTGAAGGGTATGGCTTCCATCCATGGGATTTTGAAAATGTCAGGCCTGGGTGAAAACCTGAGCTTTATGGTCAAATTGCACTTGAGTTCATTGCTGTGGGGTTTTGCCTTGGTTAACTGGTAGTTGTTGGCTTTTTTTTTTTTTTTTTTGGTCCCTTTTTTACTCTTCTCTTTTTTAAAAAAATTGAAGCATGATTGACATAACATTATGTTAGTTTCAGGTGAACAATGTCATGATTTGATATTTGTATATTTGCAAAATGAACACCACAATAAGTCCAGTTAATATTCCTCACCACACATGGTGATAAACTGTTCTTGTAAAACTGTTCACAGAGGTGTTGTTTTTTAATAGCAACAAATATGAAGAAATCTCAATTATCAAGTAAATCATGATGTAGCCATAGAGAAGAAAATGCAGCAGATAAAAATGCTTACAAATAATTTGTAATGCTAATTCCAATTACATCATACAGTGTTAAGTAAATTAAGAGCTATATGTGACGTTACATAATCCACGTGTATACTTTAAGGGATATTTGTTTATAAGGTATAGAAAAAAGACTAGAAAGACATAGAGCAAAATGTTAATAGCAGCTTGTTTGTGGATGATGCGATCAAAGGTGATTTTTATTTTCTTTATACTCTCTGTTTCCTGCAAATCCCCTGAAGTGGGCATTCATTAAATTACTTTTATATTAGCTGTGGTTATTTATTTTTTTTGAACAGTCCTTTACTGCTAATTGGTTCCCAGAGATACTGGACATTTCCAATAGCTATGGTTAAATTACCTCTATCGCTCAGCTCTGGCCAGCATTTGAAACAAAAAAATTTCTAATTGGCTGAATGAAAATGTTATCTCATTATTTTAATTTGCATCTCTTTTATGGCATCTGCTGTGGAATATATTTTAATTTAGTCACATCAATACTTTTATATTCCCTAGGTGCTACCCCTCTTAACCTCTTTGATATTCCTCACTGTGTAAATGGAAAACCTCAAAAAATGATGAATCCCAACATTAAATACAGTGAAATAATTTGAATTTCTAAAAAATAATAAATATTTTGAAGCCTGGCAGGAAGTTCTATGATTATTCATTCTTAGTCACCAGACATTGCTCAACCAGTGTATCTGTATCAGTGCTGCTTCAAGAATGGCTTTAAAATGTAAAATTTCCCAGCAGAAAATCATTTTGTAGGACTTGACCATTCTGATTTGCCAGGAGGTGAGGTACAGAACCACGTCCTAGCGGGCTGGAGATGTGCTCTTGTCACAGGTTTTGTGGTGAACAGTGGGGAGGTGAAGCCCTGCTTTGTTCCTCTCTCTAGAAAATTGAAGGCAGAGTAAGGATGTGACAGTAACTGCCCTACACTCTGAAAAAGATAGCGCATGAGTGGGAGGTAATAGCTGTTCCCTGTTTCCATGGTGGGGATGGGGGCTGTGAAGTGAATTTTAGATGAGAGTAAGAGGGATTTAGGGTTGATACTAAGAGATGTGAGGACCCTTGTAAATATTTAACCACAAGTACAGCACAATCACTGTTAGGAACTGAATGTTTGCATCCCTACAAAATTTGTATGTTGAAACCTCACCCCCCATGTGATAGTATTGGGAGGTGGGGCTTTGGGGAAGTGATTAGGTCTAAGGGTGGACCCCTCATGAATGGGATTAGTGCCCTTATATCAGAGACCCCAGAGGAGTTTCCGGCTGGCCTAGAATTTAAGGATCTGGTGTTATCACTGCTGTGATAACAGGGAGTTTGCTTCCTGGCCCAGGAACTTTTTTATGCCATGGACGCAGACAAAAAAAAAAAAAAAAAGCCATCCCAGAAAACAAACCAAAAAGACCCTCCAAAGATCTCCATCACCTCCTTCTGCCAGGTGAGGACCCATCTGTGACGCAGAAATCAGGTCCTCACCAGACCTGAATCTGTTCATGCCTTGATCTTGGACTTCTAGCCTCCAGAGATGTGAGAAATAAATATCTGTTGTTTATAAGCCACCCAGACTGGTATTTTTGTTGCAGCAGCCTAAATGGACTTGGACAATCAGTGATGAATCAGAGCAGACACCCCCTTCATAAGATTCTGGAGCTCTGGATATACTAGGCATTAATCCTTTAGTAGCTGATTATGGGAAAGCGGTTGGGGGGGGTAGGGGAGGGGCTCTTGAGGGAGGGGCTGCCTGGCAGAGGGACTTGAATACCCTGAAGGCTGTAGTAGAAACTCAGACATCTCAATATTTTAATAACCAGCTTTGTTGTACCTGTGTGTGTCAGCTAGATATCATACTACAGTATTAGTGAGATCTCACGTCTTTTATGCCAAAGCATGTGCAGTGGTTTTCCAGGACAGGAAGGAGGACTGCTGTCTCCTCTACCATGTGTCAGCCATGCACTGAATGGGGGATGTGGGGATGAATACATTTCAAAGTTTCTTCTCCTAAAATGTGGAGTAGACATGTGCTTTCTTCTACTTTTGTGTCCGAGCCCAGTGCTTTTCCCTTCTCTCCTGTGATTAATGTTTCACCTGTGTTCCACAAGCCCACCTCCCTCCCGGGATAAGAGGCAATAGTGGCCTGAAGGCAGCTTAGGCTTCCAGCTCCACCTTCTCGCTTCTTGTCTCCCAGGGCAAGACACTCCCAGGCAACTCCTGTTTTCAGTGGTATTGAATGAAAGGGTCTGTTTCCGTCACTGGTTTTGGGGTGTGATGTGCTTGCTTGCAGAAGCATAGAAATAATCTTGTAACCTGTTGGAACTACTCCAGAGCCTAAATGAGCTTTGTGAAAGGTCAGCTTTCAGGAGATGGCCATGGATGTGCCTTAGTGGGATCATGTGAGGTTTCTGATCAGGCAGCGGGGCCCCTGCATTGAGGAGCCCAGTCCTTGTCTTGGAATCCTTCCTAGAACACTTCTAGGACTTTAGTGATTTTGATTCCCATAGCCTTAGGGAGTGTGGTGGACAGAATAATGCCCCCCCCCCGCCCCACCCCAACCCAACACATCCTAATCCCAGGGACCTGTGAATACCTGACCTTTTATGGCAAAGGGGACTTTGCAAACATGATTGAGCTAAGGATCTTCAGGTAGGATATTCTTCTGGATTAGCTTGTGGGTCCAACATAATTGTAAGGATCTTTATATGAGGGAGGCAGGGTGAGAGTCAGAGGAGATAGAATGATAGGAGAGAGGTTGGGGTGATTTCCTTTGAAGATGGAGACAGAGGCCATGAACCAAGGAATGTAGGCAGCCTTTAGCATCTGGGAAACCCTAGAAATAGATCTCCCTCTCAATCCTAGAGAAGGGCCCCAGCAGTACTGATACCTTGATTTTAGTCCAGTAAGACCCATTTCAGACGTTGGACCTCTAGAGCTGCAAGAGAACAAGTTTGTGTTGCTTGAAGCCACTCAGTGCATGGTCATTTGTTTCAGAAGCTGTAGAGAACCAATAAGGGGGAAGGGGTGGAGAGTCTGATAAACTGGAGGGCAGGCAATGCCCCAGGTGGCCTTCCTGTGCTTTATCTTGGAGATTCACACAGATTATGCAGCCCATCTCCTCAGGTAACTATGATGCTATTAAAGCCCAAATAATTTTTAAAAGACTCATCAGATACATGTGTCAGTTTTCCCCTTTTCCAAGGAGTCAGGAGAAAGTGATACTGTAGGAAGTGCTGCGGTATTTATTCTCTGCATGTGTGTGCTGCTGGGCTGTGCTTGCCTCTGTTTGAGAATCCTGGGAGAGCATGTGCTTCGAATCCAGACAGCTCAAAACCTGGCTCCTCAACTTGCTAGCTCTGTGTCCTTGTGAAAGTCACTTAACCATCCTAAGCTTCAGCCCCCTTACCTACAACATGGGTTAATGGTAATATCAATCTTGCAAGGTTGTTGTGAAAATCAGTTGTTATCTTGGAGTTCCCGTCGTGGCACAGTGGAACTAGGAACCATGAGGTTGCGGGTTTGATCCCTGGCCTCGCTCAGTGGGTTAAGGATCCGCTCTTGCCATGAGCTGTGGTGTAGGGTGCAGATACTGTTTGGATCTGGCGTTGCTGTGGCTGTGGTGTAGACCAGCAGCAACAGCTCCGATTAGACCCCTAGC
The DNA here is from genome assembly GCF_016906955.1 of Phacochoerus africanus. NCBI lineage: Eukaryota > Metazoa > Chordata > Mammalia > Artiodactyla > Suidae > Phacochoerus > Phacochoerus africanus. The sequence continues at coordinate 37,726,521 of NC_062548.1, forward strand.
CTGGGAATCTCCATATGCCTTGGGTGCGGCCCTCAAAAAGACCAAAAAAAAAAAAAAATCAGTTGTTATCTGTGAAAAGTGTATAGCACCTTGCTTGCTTGGCACATAAAGTAGAACATGCTGTGCTCACACTGCTGTAGCCCAGATAGTTTCTCATCCTCACAACAGCACAGTGAGGTAGGTTTCATTATCATCCCCATTTTACAGATGAAGGAACTGAGACCCAGAGAACTTAAGGTATGTATCTGAATTCACAGAGGTGGTAAGTGGTAGAGCCAGGATTTGAACTCAGGTCCAATTTGGCTCTCAGGCACGGTTTCTCAGTGTGGGCATTACTGACATGCTGGCTGGTTAATCCCTTGTTGTAGGAGCTGTTCTGCACTCTGCGGGGTGTTTAGCAGCCTCCCTGCTTCCCCCAGTAGATTCTAGGAGTATGCCTGCAGCCCCAGTTGTGACAACCCCAGATGTTTCCAGACTGTTCAGTGTTCCCCCGTCGAGAACCCTGGCTCTGGGGTGATGAGGTCTGCTCACTGCATAACACCGTCTACACAGTAGGTGCTTACTAAGTAAAGTCTTCACTACACTTTGTCCCCCTGCCCCCCCCATTTCACAACACTTCGAAGCTCTAAATAGACAAGTGTTGGTTGATGTTCCTGCATCCAGTGGAATCTGTTCTCCTGGTTGGGGGCTATTGTCAAGCCCAAGCAGAACTTTGTGTGCCAGGCGGTTAATACTTTCTGTTGGCTTCCCTGGCAGCTGAGGAGTGCTCTGGCAGATTGAGGAAGGGCATGGAGCAGATTGCAAAAGGCACAGACACTTGTGCACAGAGGCGCTTAATATTCTTTTCAGAGGGATGATTCATGTCACTCACACATGGCCTTATGGGGAGTTGTCTGAACAATAAATGTGCCAATGCCAAATTCTGTGCCATCAGAGTTTCCCCATCATTCTTGGACCTGGGTGGGAAAAAAAGAGTCAAGAAATTTAGGGTATTTGGGGAAGAGAAAAGAGGAAGAGTGAATTCATAGTGAGCTTTCTGTTGGTTTTTTTTTAAATAATTTTATTGAAGTGCAGTTGATTTACAGTGCTGTGTTCATTTCGGCTCTACAGCCAAGTGATTAAGCTGTGCATATATGATGTCCATCCCCATATAGGTTATCACAGAGCATGGAGTGGATTGGCCTCTGCTATCCATCAAGTCCCCATTGCATATATGAAAGGGTGCATTTGCTTTCTGTTAATGTGAGCATTTCTCCAAAATACGTCAAGATCAAGTTTTAACTCGTAAATGAATTGATTAACATTTAGGGTTGATTTGGGTTAGTGTCATTGGTTGGACTTCATTAAAAGAGGCAAAGTCTTTGGTTCACCTGCACGTACTGTTCTGTTCCCCAACCACACTTCTGTGTCCAAGCAGTGGTATCCAAACTAGGAATCACTAGCCACACACGACGACCTGCGATCTAGCTCACCCACGTTGAAGCCTGTATCAGCACTTTATTCCCTTTTATGTCTGAGTAACATTCCCTTGTGGATAAACTCATTTTATTTATTCATTCATCCACTGATGGACATTTATGTTTTTTCCACTTTTCTACTATTGTGAATAGAGCTGCTGTGCAAATTGGGTACAGTTTTGTTGTTGTTAAGCACCTCTTTTCTTTTTTTCTTTTTTTCCTTCCTTCCTTCCTTCCTTCCTTCCCTCCTTCCTTCCTTCCTTTCTTTCTTTTCTTTTCTTTTCTTTCTTTCTTTCTTTCGTCTTTTTGGCTTTTCTAGGGCTGCACCCGTGGCATATGGAGGTTCCAAAGCTAGGGGTCAAATCAGAGCCATAGCCACCAGCCTACACCACAGCCACAGCAACGCGGGATCCGAGCCATGTGTGCAACCTACACCACAGCTCACGGCAATGCTGGATCCTTAACCCACTGAGCAAGGCCAGGGATCAAACCCGCAACCTCATGGTTCCTAGTCGGGTTCGTTAACCACTGAGCCAACAGGAACTCCTTGAGCACCTCTTTTCAATTCTCTTGGGCATATGCCCCACAGATTGCCAGGTGGTATGGTAATACTGCATTTAACTTATTGAAGATTGACCTTTTTTCTCCCTCTTTTTTTACCCCCACAGTGCTTTTCTTTACATCTTAAAAAAATAAATTTTAAAAGGAAATTCTGTATTACTACCAAACATAGAAACTGGTTTCCCTTGCCATTAAATAAATGGCAACAGTAAAGTATCAACAACAAAATCACAGACACACACACACACACACACACACACACACACACAAACACACAAACTTAAAAGAAAAATAAGAGGAAGCACAGCGGTGTTAGTAAGTATAACGAGGTGATTTCCTAGTAAGGCGTAGAATATTACTCTCTCTTTAAAAAGGACATTAGGAAGTGTTAGAAAGGTGTCCAGGATCTACTAGCGCCAATATGAGACTTTCTCATCAACTAATGAGAAGCACTGAAAGAGAATCAGGGCTTTGTCCTGTGTGTTTTCCTGTTATTTTGCTCCTTGTTTGCATGAAGACAAAGCCATCTCTGGTAGCATATCTGGTCTTTTGGATCTGTCTGTTCCTTAACTTCCTGACTCTAAGTGACCTCCTTCCTCTCAGGGTCACTGGGTCCCTCTCACCTTTCACTTGAACTCTGACTCCAGTCTTCCCACCTATGTGCTCACCATCAACCACAGCTCACACCACCAGAGGGGAGCTTTGAGCATATTAATCTCTATCTTGAAGCTTTGGTGATATTGCCGTTAGTTCCAGAATAAAGTTTAAACCCTGAGCCTGTGCCCTAGAATCACCGCAACCTGCTCCCGACGACCTTCCAGCTCTTTCTGTCTCCATATGGTCCCCGTCAGTGAACTCGAGAGCTGGCTCTTTCTTCCACATTCCCCGTAGTTCTGACTCTGTCCCCAACTCCTTTCCTCCCTCCTCCTCCTTCACCTGTGTCAATCTGTACCTTGGTGGATGTGCCTCTCAGGGTTCTTAGCAAGATAAGGCAGATGGAATCCCCGAAAACTCTAAAAAGAAATACAGAGGCAAAGCAGGTCATTGCTAGCCCTGCTTTGTCTTAGGTCCTTTAAGTTTTGAATGTCAGGGTGCCTTTTCCACATCTTGGGTTTGAAGCAGTGGCCTTCCCCTGCCTCCCGTGCCCTCAGTACTTCTCACGCCACACCACAGGAAGAATGGCCTCCCACACAGCTGAATTTATTCCTCTTCTTTATCCTTGCCTCCTTTATCCTTTCATCCCTCCCCCCCACCAGGGCCTGGTATATGTGGTTTTAAAGAGCAAATCTGTGTCCACCTGCCTGAGAGGCCGTCTTGCCATCGTGGACCAGGATGGAGAAGGTTGTAGCTGCACTGCCTCCGTCAAACATACTTTCTTTTCTTATTTTTCTTCCCCTATTAGTTGCACTTTTGAGTGGTCTTCCTCTAACAGGAAGTGACAGTTTAATCGTTTGGGTTTTTTAAATTTATATTCTGCTTCACAGCTGACCACACGTGATAAGGCAGGCGGCTCAGCCTCATGGCATGATCCCTTCTCTCTTGCTCTTTGCATCAGAAGATTTGGGTGGAGCCATGAAACAGCTAATTCTGAGAGTGGCAGGAGTGTTGAAAATCACTGTTGGGGACAGATGCTTCCCCGGGGAGAAAGGAGACAGGTGTGTGTGCAAGAGCAGAAAAACTGACGGTTCTCCTGGCTTCAAGGCTGGGCCATCCCTTTTAGTGTCCAGGATCCCTTCTACCACTCCCAGTGGCTTTCTGTGTGCTTATTTGCTCTTTTTTGAATTTCTTTGAGCCTTTGGGAAAGTGGTATGTTAGACACCCAACGTCATGATTATTGACAGTATCAAAGCCCATTCTTGAACAAAATAATCGACAGAGACCATGGAAGGGATATATTTAACTCAAGCCATCAAGCAGATGGGGGAGATGAGGCTCAGAGAGGTTCAGGGATTTGCTGAAGAGACCTCCCTCCCTGACTCCCTGTCTGTGGGTCTCCTGTCTCAGCAGATGTTGATTACTGGTGCTGTTGAAAGGACCAGCAAAGACATCCTTCTTCTGTAAGGAGGGATCCCTGAGGCAAAGTTGTGACACCACTTTGCCTTCAGATGAAATGTAAGACTCCTGGCCATACAAACCCTCTGACCCTGATTTCTGATCTCTAAACACCTCTCCAACCTCCAGCCTCCATTTTCTCTCTTCCTTTTCAATTTCCTCTAATCCTGCATTTCCCAAAGAAAAGTTCTGAGGAGTGGTCCTGGGAGGTGTTCCCTCTGGAGAAGAGTTTCAGCCAAAATAAATTGAGAAGATGCCGAATGTCAGGAAAAGTCTTGGATATTTATGACACCCATTATCCCATTCAAGGCTTTGAGAAGTCCTGCCCTGCAGACCTCTTTTAAACTGTGTTTAAATTGTTTCTGAAATCAATTCAATCACAAGACTCCCTTTCAGCTTTTTATACAATGCTTGTTCTTGTTGGTTTGATAACATACAATGAAAAACATTGCTCCAATTGCTTCAATACACCTGGCTCTGTCACATCTCCTGGTCTTTGGCTGTGCCGCTGCCCTGCCTCTGCCTTTACCCTTCAGAACTCATCTCAGAAGTCATCCCTCTAGGAAAACTTGCACCGCTGCCCTCCATGGAATTAGATGCCTTTCCTGTGCTTTGACAGCTTCTGCCTTCCGAAGCTGAGGATATTTTTGTTGAGAAAAGAACCGTTCTTACCCATTTCTGTTTATGTGTGCATTGAGTGATTGCATAAATATGTACTGTGCCTCCTATGAACAGACCTACTTTTTTTTTTTTTTTTCTTTTTAACAGCTGGACCTCCAGCATATGGCGGTTTCCAGGCTAGGGGTCGAATGAGAGCTGTAGCTGCTGGCCTATGTCACAACCATGGCAATGTGGGATCCCAGCCATGTCTGCCACCTACACCAACTCATGGCAACGGCTGATCCTTAACCCACTGAGCAAGGCCAGGGATCGAACCTGCATCCTCACGGATGCTAGTCAGATTCACTTCCGCTGAGCCACGACTGGAACTCCAGGCCTACTTTTGAAGGGATCCTGGGTGGAGAGAACAAGTCCCAGGGACTTGTTCCATTGAATGTAAGTAGCTTACATTCAGGGGGATGGGGACAAAGTAGGAACTCGTGACAAATATGTGATGTTAGATTGTGGTCAGTGCTAAGATAAAACAGGGTAAAGAGACTGAGAGTGGCAGGAGAAGCCCTTTGGCATAGAGTTTTCAGTAAAGCCCACAGCTAGGATGGGTTAGGTTATGCTGCAGAAACAATAGCTCCTGTATCTTTATGGTTTATAGCAACAGAGGCTTATTTCTCATACATGCAGTATGCCCATGCAAGGATCAGCTAGAAGCTCTGTTCCATGTCCCTTCACTTGGGGACCCAGGTGGACAGGGCCTGTGTCACATGGAGCCTGGCTGATTGTCATGGCTGGAGGAGGGCTCTTAAAGGCTTCAGTACACATTTGATTGGCTATAACTCACTCAAAGGGAGAGGAATGTGCTCTCCTGCCTTGTGCCTGCAAAGAGGGGAACTGGAGTGGTGATGGACAGTATCAGTAAACACACAGAACGTGTCCTCCTACCTCTCTCTGATAGGAGGACAGGTGAGCAGGCACCTTAATGAGAGGAAAGGAGCCATGGGGATACAGGGGAGGGGCATTCCACGTGGAGGAGGAAACAGCAGGTGCAGAGACTCTTGCACATTCAGCACGGGGTTAGGCATCAAGTAGGTAACCAGGCAGTATTGGTTGAATGAATATCTTGAATTCCAAGACATCGTGCCTTCATGAGGTCTTTCTGTTCCAGCTACCCAAGTGGCAGATTAAGGTGAGTGCACATTTATAGGAACATAAAATATCTCACTAGCATAAATAAGGGGTGGTTTGATATCAGAGTCTCTCCATTAAAGGACTTAGAGTCAGTTTACTGAACTTGTCTCTGACTACATGACTTATTTTGACCTGTCCTTTGATTGAGGTCAGGTCAAGAATCTTATGTTCCAGCCACAACACAAGTCAGAAACAAGTCACTCTAACCATGTAAGTTTATAAGATTTATATAAAGAGGAAAACAAATGTTTATTCATGTGTGTACCTGATGGCTTTACTGTCTTGAAGTGACTTCATCACTGTCCTGATGCCTTAGTACACTCCAGGAATGAGGGGCATGTCTGTCTCCTTCACTGAGTATCCCCAGCAGCTAGAATAGTGCCTGGTCAGTGATGGATGACCAATTCATCCAATACTTGTGGACTGGTTGGCTGAGGAAAGGGAAGGCTATGCATCTTTTAGAGTTTGGCTGTGGAGAGAGATCTGACTAAAGCACTATTGCCTGTCAGGAAGATGAAATGGACTGAACTAGAGGACGAGTGAGTTTATCTGGTAATGGCAGTGGTGAACTGAACACCCAGCCAAAAAGGATAAGGTAGAGAACAGTCTGCTGAGACCACAGGGAAATGAATCAGATCAGAGTGAGTGCTGGTGGGGAGGAAGAACAGGCTTGATGGATGAGTAGGATTTCAGTTGTGGAGCTGGAGGGAAGATTGCCACATGAGATCCATGGCGTTTAACCATAATTATGTCCATATCAAATGCTAACTTTGGCAAAAATAAGCAATTTGCCCCGGCTTATCCAGCCGGAGCGAACAGCATGAATAAAGACGTAGGCGGCCAAGTACATGGTGTGTATGGGGAACCATATGTAGATGGTGTGGTTGGAGCATGGGGTGTTTGCATTTTAACCCTAACTCTTCTTGACTTTGATGCTAACTTGGGGCAAATGGAAATGACAGCAGCCAAACTCATGGGTCTGCCAGGTATCTTGACTTTCCCATAATAGCTTGCTCAGTCCTATTCTCCACCCTGCTCAGACCACCCTTGTCCCAGCTTCCCTGGTGGCCACTGCCAGGGAGAAGATGTCTGAGATGGGCTGGCTCAGGCAAGCTGTGACTCCTTCTCGGGGTGAGTGACAAGTTCAGCATCTCAGCTGGCATGATGCTAAGTCAGCAGAAGGTTCAGAGTGTGCAGGCTCAGCATTTATCTTCCTGCTGGTTTGAATGAATGTCTCACCTGCAGCTGCCTCAAGAAAAGCTGCAGTGTCTGATGAGGAAGCTTGGGGGTCAGTAGAGGCTAGGGGGTCAGTAGAGGCTAGGTGGTCCTGATGACTTTGAGGGTGTTGATTGTTTGTTTTTAACAAGTTGGTTTTGCACCTGAAGAGCCTTTGATGCTTAAACTCAGATTTTGAGGGAGCCTGTATGTTAATGTTCTGAAGTTACAGAAAAAAAGCTGAAATTACCAGACAAACACAAGATGGCAGTGGCTGTGATAGTAATTATGATAGAGGTGGCAGGAAACTTTTAGTTGGCCAGCCTGATATCATTTTAAGGATGCAAAAATGGAGGCTGATGCTGTTGGCCAAACATTGATCTTGCAGAGATGGCCCTATTTTCCTGTGGATAGGAGATACTCTAGGAAAGTAGCTCTGCAGTTTTTGAATTGAGTCTCTAGGGAGTCCCAGAGTTTTGGGACAGTATGTCTGTGCCTTGAAGGAGCATTTGATTTTCATGTACCATCATTTCCTTTTGTGTCATACTTCAGTGCCTTGGTACAAGTTGCTACCTGCATCTAGAATGCCCCTCCTCATCCAACCGGCCAAGTCAGGAAGGGTTATTGACTAATGAGCACCAGACACATTCTCTAGCCAGTAAAGGAGAGGGGAGCTCATAAGATTGAGAGGCTGAAGGGGCGGGGCCAAGGCGGTTTCTGGAGTTAGGGGAACAGAAACTACTTAAGGTTCTTGGCCGGATTTGGGGACATGCTATTCAAAATTAAAAAGCCCCCACTTTAGGAGTTCCCGTCGTGGCGCAGTGGTTAACGAATCCGACTAGGAACCATGAGGTTGCGGGTTCAGTCCCTGTCCTTGCTCAGTGGGTTGAAGATCCAGCGTTGCCGTGAGCTGTGGTGTAGGTTGTAGACGCGGCTCGGATCCCGCATTGCTGTGGCTCTGGCGTAGGCCGGTGGCTACAGCTCCGATTCAACCCCTAGCCTGGGAACCTCCATATGCCGGGGGAGCGGCCCAAGAAACAGCAACAACAACAACAAAAAAGACAAAAAGACAAAAAAAAAAAAAGCCCCCACTTTACATCCTGAGTCTCAGGGCAGGACAGGGCATTTAATAGATTCACCAAGATGGTGGATGGCATGAGTGAAGATTCCTCCAAGGCATTTATGGTAGTGGTGGTTGCTATGCCACCAAAAAAATTAGCATAAGTACAGTTCCTGCTTTATGGTCATTTCCTCTTGGAAGCTTTCTTGATTTCTTTATTCATTCAACATCAAACATTCAACAGATATTTGAGTATCTACCGTGTGCCAGCCACATTCAGAGCAATCACGTGCAGTGATAAACAAGATAGGTAAGGTCCCTGCCAACAGGGAATTTACTGTCTGGTGGGGAAGATAGATAATAAAAGAATGAACCACCATGTAATATAAATTCCCATAAATAGACAAGGAAACAGGGGGATGAGAGACTGGGGATGGGTGAGGTGGTGTATTTTAGATAGACTGGCCAGGGAGGGTCTTTCTGAGAGGGCAGCATTTGAGCAGAGGTCTGAGTTCAGTCAAGGAGTAAATTGTGTGGAGGATGGGCAGAGGGTGACAGCAAGCATCTAGGCCCTGGGGTAGGGGTGGGTAGGCTTGGCATGTTCAGGGAACAGACCAGAGTGGCTCCAGCAGAGCGATCAGATGGAAAGTGGGAGGAGACAGGTTCTGAGAGGTGGGCAGATGCAGATCCCATAGGATTTGTGGGCTATGAAAAGAAGTTTGGATTTTATTCCAAAGTGTGGTAGGAAACGATGGGAGGGATTTAAACAGAGAAGTGATATAACCTAATTTTGTTAAAAAAAAATCACTGTGGCTGCTGTATTGATAGAAGAAGGGAGTGAGGAGGGGATAAGAGGGCACCTGAGAAGAAAGCCTCATTGTAATAATCCAGGTGGGAGACAAGCCAGAAGGGTTTTCTGGGCTGGGAGGTGTGGGTGGAAGAGGTGAGAATGGTCAGATTTGGGATATGCTTGGAAGGGAGCCCACTCTTACTTGCAGAATGATTGGATATGAAGAGAGACAAAGAAGTCAAGAATGAGAGAGAAAGAATGACTTCTAGGATTTTCACTTAATAAACTTTTGAATTTCAGGATAATTTAAATTTACAGAAAAGTTGCAAAGATAATACAGGGAATTTCAGTACACCCTTCACCCCTTTGTCCTAACGGGTAAAACCCTAGAGTTCTAATGTGGTTAATACTGTGGATGGGAGTTGCTGTTTGTTGAGACGGGGAAGACGGGGAGGTGCTTCTAGCTCTGCGCTGGCCATGTGGTCATGTCTTTCTACATCCAGGTGAAGGTAGAAGTTGAGTAAGTTGGCTGAAATAGTCAACCTATGATTCAGGAGAGGGCCTGGGCTACAGAGACTTCTCTCTACATTAGAATGGATTTAAGGTCGTAGAACTTTCTACTCTTAGGTATTTGATCCTTCCTACAGTGCAAAAATTCATTTAAAAAATAGAGTCAATGTATACAAAAAGGATGATTAAATAACAGTTAGGTCAAGGGTCAGCATACTTTTCTGTAGGGGCCAGATAGAAAATACGCCATATGTTCTCTGTTTTAACAACTCTCAACTTTGCCATTGTAGAGAGAAAGCAGTCCAGACGACACACAAATGAATGGGCAGGGCTGAAGTTTGTTTCTTTTTTCTTTCCATTTTATTTATTTATTATAAATTGTATTGGGGTATAGTTCGTTTGCAATTTTGTTTTGGCTTCTGTTTTATGGCAGAGTGACTCAGCTGTACATATACATATATCCGTTCTCTTTTCACATATGGGTTATTACAGGACATTGAGTAGACCTGCCTGTGCTATTTACAGTAGGTCTCTGTCAGTTATTGCTAGAATTGTATGAAAAGATGCTCAGCATCACTAATTATTAGAGAAATGTAAATAAAAACTACAATGAGGTATCACAGTCAGAATGGCCATTATCAAAAAGTCTACAAACAATAAATGCTGGAGAAGGAGGGGAGAAAAGGAACCCTCCGACACGGTTGGCAGGAATGTAAGCTGGTGCAACCACTGTGGAGAACAGTATGGAAGTTTCCTTTAAAAACTAAATATAGAATTACTGTATGATCCAGCAACCCCACTCCAAGGCATCTATCCAGGAAAAAAAAAACATAATTTGAAAAGAAACATGTACCTCAATGTTCATTGCAGCATATATACAATAGCCAAGACATGGAAGCAACCTAAATGTCCATTAACAGGAATGGAGAAAGAAGATCTGGTATATATGTACAATGGAATATTAGCCATAAAAAGAGTGAAATAATACCATCTTCAGCCACATGGGTGGACATAGAAATTATACTGTGTGATATAAGTCAGAGAAAGACAAATATCATATAACATCACTTATATGTAGAATCTAATAAAAATTATACAAAAGAACTTATTTATAAAACAAACAAACAGATTTCAAAACCAATCTTAGGGTTACCAATGGGGAAGCTATAGAGGGGGGAGATAAATTGGGAGGATGGGATTCACACACACACTACTATATATAAAATAAATAACTAACAAGGGCTGAATTCTAATGAAACTTTACTTACAAAACTGGGCTGTGGGCTGGGTTTGGCCCGCAGGCTGTACACTGCCAACTCTTAGGCACCTCCAGTGCTGAGAGGTCAGGGGGATGAGGAAGAATTGGCAGGAGGCCCAGAGGGAGCAGCTAGTAGGGTAGCAGGGAAACCAGGGCAACCTGGTCATAGGGAGGTCAGTCAAGGAAAGGAGGGATGTGCAGTGTCAGCTGAGGACTGGGAATTGGCCAGCAGATCGGCCAGCATGCAGAGACCTTCACAGAGCCCCCCAGCAGTGTGGCAGTGCCCACACCTGCCTGGAGCTGGGAGAGGAGAGGATGGTGAATGAAGAGGTGGACGTGGCTGCTGTGGACGACTCTTGGATCATTTTTGGTATAGAAGGGAACAAAGATATGGGGAATATTTTAGGGGGAGCTGTGGGGGTCAAATAAGGATTTGCATTTCTCCTTTTAAGGCAGGAGCTGTGTTTACATTTCAGAGTTGATCTCTTCGTTTTGCTGCAGTTGTACCTGCACAGACATGTATAATTGCATCTCTCACAGGGTCATTTGTTTGAAATCTGTGTCTTCCAGGAGAGCAGGGTTTCTCAAATTTGGTGCATTTATACTGGGGGCTGGATAATTCTTTGCTGTGGGCACCATTGAAGAATGTTTAGAAGCATCCCTGGCCTCTACCATTAGACAGTCAATAGCACCCCTTCCCCTAGCTGTGAGAAGCATACCTGTCTCCAGCCGTGGCCATGTATCTTCTGGGGCATCATTGCTCCTAGTTGAGAACCACTGATTTACACAGTGAACTCCTACAGGGCAGGGACTAAATGGTCTCTTTTTGGTCTCTCTGGTTCCTAATACTGTGCCTGGTGCAATATAATAATATAACAAAGTATGTTGTTGAGTGAGGGATGTTTTGCATATCTAATGACAAAGCCACATCATACCTGGGTGACCCGGTGGGGAAGGAAGGGGGGTGTCTCCTGGGAAGAGTTTAGCTTGTCTGATCGTTGCTGGGGATCCAGGATTTGTGACTGCTTGAGAGGGTTGCGTAGTCATCATCACGAAAACAACCCTGTTCAGCTGTCATTTCTCAGGCAGTTTCCAGACTGTCAAGGGTTCTCGCCTCAGCAGCTCGGGGATGCCGCTGTCATGGGGTTTCTCCAAAAGCAAGTGGACATCAGAGGTGGGGAAACTCTTTATCTCAAAAGTGATTATGAACTGTGGATTCTAGGATCGAGGCTGGTGCCTAGAAACCCCTGGAATCACCTCCCCAACTCCTGTCCTTCATCTCTAGACAGAAATCCAAAGATGAGTGGATTTCAGAGTCAGAACTACAACAGGATTAATAACCCTCACGCTGAAATAGCGCTGCCAGTTTACTCTCTGTCAGGGAGCGTCCTTCTCCCCCTGGCTCAGCATGAGGGCGGGGAATCTATGTGTGAGCAGGTCTCAGCAGGAGCTGGAGATGACGAGGAAGTTCAGTACCTGCCTGCGCCATCCCTGATGCAGGCTGACATGATGTGCTTCTCCTGGGGATCTTAGAAGAGGCTGTTGAAGGGATGAAGGGTGGATCTGCTTCTCTGCTTTCATCTCCTTCTGGACTTCCTCTTTTCTGGGTCTCTGTTGCATCTCTTATTACCCTAAAGGAAGGAGTGTCAGGGTTCTAAGACTTGAGTATTGTTCTCTGTCTTAGTCTTTTCTATGCTGTTTTCTCATGGTCATTGCCATGTTAGTGTATTACCTACCCCAAGGGTCTACACACTGTATCACCTGTCCCCGTTCTTGTAAATAAGGCTTTACTGGAACATAATTGCACCCTTTCATGTGCGTACTGTCTGGCTGCTTTCCTGATACATGAGCAGAGTTGAGTAGTTGCCACAGAGACTGTAGAACCCCAAAGCCTAAAATACTTACTGTTTGGCCCTTTACAGAAAAGTATGCTGACCCCTGACCTACATTATTATCCACCCAAACTTTTCTTTAAATTAACTCAATTTAAAAATTATCCTTGGAGTTCCCATCGTGGTGCGGTGGTTAACGAATCCGACTAGGAACCATGAGGTTGTGGGTTTGATCCCTGGCCTTGCTCAGTGGGTTAAGGATCCGGTGTTGCCCTGAGCTGTGGTGTAGGTCACAGACGCGGCTCGGATCCTGTGTTGCTGTGGCTGTGCTGAGGCGGGTGTCTACAGCTCCTATTCAGCCCCTAGCCTGGGAACCTCCATGTGCTGTGGAAAGCGGCCCTAGAAAAGGAAAAAAGGCCAAAAAATAAAATAAAAATAAAAATTACTCTTATGGTAATTATCAAACATACAAGAGTAGAGAGAAAATATAATGAACCCTCGTGTACCCTTAGTTCAGCTTCAGTTCCCTCATGGTCAATCTTGTTTTCTTAATACTCTCTCCTCTTTCCTACCCACCGTCTTGATTATTTTATTTTTATTTTTTATTTTTTTATGATTTTTATTTTTTTCCATTAAGCTGGTTTACAGTGTTCTGTCAGTTTTCTACTATACAGCATGGTTACCTAGTTACACATACATGTACACATTCTTTTTTCTCCCATTATCATGCTCCATCATAAGTGACCAGACATAGTTTCCAGTGCTACACAGCAGGATCTCATTGCTAATCCATTTCAAAGGCAATAGTCTGCATCTATTAACCCCAAGCTCCCCATCCATGCCACTCCCTCCCCCTCACCCTTGGTAAGCACAAGTCTATTCTCCAAGTCCATGATTTTATTTTCTGTGGAAAGGTTCATTTGTGCCCTATATTAGATTCCAGGTATAAGTGATATCATATGGTATTTGTCTTTCTCTTTCTGACTTACTTCACTCAGTATGAGAGTCTCTAGTTCCATCCATGTTGCTGCAAATGGCATTATTTTGTTCTTTTTTATGTCTCAGTAGTATTCCATTGTGTATATATTCCACATCTTCCTAACCCAATTGTCTGTTGATGGACATTTGGGTTGTTTTCATGTCTTGGCTATTGTGAATAGTGCTGCAATGAACATGCGGGTGCATGTGCCTTTTTCAAGGAAAGTTTTGTCAGATATATGCCCCAGAGTGGGATTGCTGGGTCATATGATAGTTCTATGTATAGTTTTCTAAGGTACCTCGGTACTGTTCTCCATAGTGGTTGTACCAGCTTAAATGTCCACCAACAGTGCAGGAGGGTTCCCTTTTCTCCACACCCTCTCCAGCACTTGTTATTTGTGGACTTGTTAATGATGGCCATTCTGACTGGTGTGAGGTGGTATCTCATGGTAGTTTTGATTTGCATTTCTCTAATAATCAGGGATGTTGAGCATTTTTTCCTGTGCTTGTTGGCCATCCGTGTATCTTCCTTGGAGAAATGTCTATTCAGGTCTTTTGCCTATTTTTCCTTTGGGTTGTTGGCTGTTTTGCTGTTGAGTTGTATTAAGTTGTTTGTATATTTTAGAGACTAAGCCCTTGTCAGTTGCATCATTTGAAAGTATTTTCTCCCATTCTATAAGTTGTCTTTTTGTTTTCTTTTTGGTTTCCTTTGCTGTGCAAAAGCTTGTCAGTTTGAGTAGGTCCCATTGGTTTATTTTTGCTTTTATTTCTGTTGCTTTAGGAGAAAACATTTGTAAGGTTGATGTCAGAGCATGTTTTGCCTCTGTTCTCTTCCAGGAGTTTGATGGTGTCTTGTCTTATATTTAAGTCTTTCAGCCATTTTGAGTTTATTTTTGTGCACGGTGTGAGGCTGTGTTCTAGTTTCATTGATTTGCATGCCGCTGTCCAGGTTTCCCAGCAAGACTTACTGAAAACACTGTCTTTTTCCCATTTTATGTTCTTGCCTCCTTTGTCAAAGATTAATTGACCAAAGGTGTCTGGGTTTATTTCTGGGCTCTCTATTCTGTTCCATTGGTCTGTCTGTCTGTTTTGGTACCAGTACCACACTGTCTTGATGACTGTGGCTTTGTAATATTGCCTTAAGTCTGGGAGAGTTATGCCTCCTGCTTGGTTTTTGTTCCTCAAAAGTGCTTTGACAATTCTGGGTCTTTTGTGGTTCCATAAAAAGTTTTGGATTGTTTGTTCTAGTTCTTTGAAAAATGTCATCGGTAATTTGATAGGGATTGCATTGAATCTGTAGATTGTTTTGGGTAGTATGGCCATTTTTACACTATTAATTTTTCCAACCCAGGAGCATGGAATATCTTTCCATTTCTTTACATTTTCTTTAATTTCCTTGATTAATGTTTTATAGTTCTCAGCATATAAGTCTTTTACCTCCTTCGTCAGGTGTATTTCCAGGTATTTGATTTTTTGGGGTGTAATTTTAAAAGGTATTGTATTTTCGTATTCCTTTTCTAATATTTCATAGTTTATAGAGATGTGACTGATTTCTGAATGTTAATCTTATATCCTGATACTTTGCTGAATTTGTTGATTATTTCATGTAGTTTTTGGGTTGAGTCCTTGGGGTTTTCTATATATATTATCTTGTCATCTGCATACAGTATCAGTTTTACCTCTTCTCTTCCTATTTGGATGCCCTTTATTTCTTTTGTTTGTTTGATTGCTGTGGCTAGGACTTCCAATACTATGTTGAGTAAAAGTGGTGAGAGTGGGCATTCTTGTCTTGGTCCAGATTTTAGCAGGAAGGCTTTCAGCTTATTCATCTTGATTATTTTAAAGCATGTTCCAGGGATTGCATCATTGTATTATAAAACGTCAGTATCTTAAATGATAAAGACTCCATTTATTGAATATAAACATAATTTTGCTATTACATTTTAAAAGGTAATAATTCTTTCATATCATCAGTTGCTCATAAATTGACTCAATGTTTTTAAACATATATACCTACTTAAGCTTCATTGCAAGCAACAATTTGTTTGAAATTATGACTTAGAAATGCTGTTTATATTTTTTTCTCATACACCTCAGAATCTGTGCTGAATTATTAAAAGCTTTGACGGGAAATGTATCCATGTGCCCTCACCCTGGAACACACCAAGTTAGGAGGCCCCTGGCAGAAAGTTCTGACAACTCTCTTCTCTGTTCTCGTTAAGTGTCTTAGCGTGTCCTCATTTTACCGCGTCACAGAGCGGGTCAGAGCCTGGAGCAAACACCGGGGACATGCAAACCAACAATGAAATCTGAAGGAACAGCGGCTTTATAGTCACCTTCACCAGCTCCACATGATTTATAATACAATTAAGACTGACAGATATAATTGAATAAACAGAAAATAGAATTAAGGTAATCTATCCTAAGTGTACCAAATTCCTATAATGAGTTGCTTTCAGCAGTTGTGGAAACATATAATTACCAAACAAATTACATGTTATTTTTATCCAAGAAGCTAATTAAGTGTTCTGTGTAAATTATTATGTGGTGGCACAAGGATCTGAGTTGTATTAAGTACCTAATTGGGAAAGGGACGGGACTCGAGCATTTTTACATGGGAATACCATTGAGTGAGGTCATAGCAAGGGGGCCAAGGCGAGGCAGGGGTTGTGTGGAGAGCCTTTGGGCACCTATGGTTTGTCGCACTGATTGCACGTGAGCCTCGGTGGCTGAAGTAAGTCAGGGCTCTGGCTTTTATGGAGTCCTGAGTCCTTGTTATTTGTTTTAAAAACCCACACCCCTTTCTAAGCTTGAGCAGCTCTGCTTGTGCCAACTTGTCTCTGACCCTGGGATCTGCTTCTTTGTAGCACTTGGCTGTTTTCTTGAGATTCAGTAAATCATCCAATAGCTCCTTGTGGGCTTGTGCCCTTTTGTTTCCCGGTCTGTGAGGGAATGGGCATTTTGGGGTGTACCTTTCTTCTTTCCCATACCTCAGAACAAGTAGCCTGGAAGAATTTGGCAGTGGAGCTTGGAACTGGAGCCAGTCCCATGAACACATCTCAGTTGAGTGTTAGAGGAGAGATGGACGCCTCTAGGTGGAACACATCTCAGTTGAGTGTTAGAGGAGAGACGGACGCCTCTAGGTGGAAGCAGGGGAGGTGCCAGTGGAAAGCCCTCTGAACTGGAGTCATAGACTGGATTTACTGTCCCTGTCCTGCCGTTGGCGAGCTGTGTGACCTTCTGCAAGGCATCACTCCCCTCTGAGCCCCGATATCTCATCTGTAAAATGTGGAAAATAGCCCGTGGCCTATTTACCTCATGGAGGTGCTTTGAGGATGACATGCTGTAATGC
Organism: Phacochoerus africanus; assembly: GCF_016906955.1. NCBI lineage: Eukaryota > Metazoa > Chordata > Mammalia > Artiodactyla > Suidae > Phacochoerus > Phacochoerus africanus. The sequence goes on from NC_062548.1 coordinate 37,743,389, forward strand.
AAAGGAACATTATTTGTAAAGTCTAAGTTTCAGCACAAAAAGAATCTGATTTTGTGGTTCTTATTAACCAGTGGCAGTTCTACAGTGTCAGACAAGGTGGGTGATGCAACTGAAAATACTGGGAATTGTCTTCTAGCCTGACTAAATCGAGGAGTCATGGGTCCCTCCCATTTCTCAGGTTGGTTTTTCTTTGTATTAGCTCCATTTTCAGGAAATATCCCCTCATCCCAATTCCCAGTGGGGCAAGATCACCGCCAGAAGCTCTGGTCCTTCCTTCTGCCAGTTAAATGAGAAACTAGATGAGTGCAGAGTTTCCTTCCTGGTAGCTCCATCAAAAGGCCCAGGGCTAACCCTGATTGGCCTCTTCTGGATCATGTGCCCGTAACTGAGCCAATCACTGCGGCCAAGGGATGGAGTGCACTGAATGGCTAGGGACCCCTCATTACAGGCCAGAGTTCAGGTTCTGCCAGGCCTTTTGAAATAATCAACACAGCCATGGATCCCAATTTCTCCTCTACTGGACCCCAGACAGTTACACATGGTTGCTGGCAGATGTGTTTGTTTTGCTCTCATAGGAGCCTTTAAAAATATCGAGAGGTCACCGAAAAATCTGCATCTGGAGTTTCTGCTAAAAAAAAAAAAAAACCAAAAGATCTAGGATCATGTTTCCTGAATTCCCTCACGGCAACATCTGATTTGAGCAGAAGAGTTGAGGAGTGTCATTCCAGCTTTGCTACAGTCCCCACTACGCCCTGTTGTCGCCTGGAGAGTTTAGATCATTCAGATCACCTGTCTGGGTTCTGGGGCATTTGAATTTCTGTATCTGACACAGACTGAATCAGTGTTTTCTAAACCTCCCTCCTGTTACAAATAACCAGGGATTGCTTTGTAAACATACAACTTCCGGGGTATCCCTCTGAACCCAGTAACTGCTGCTCATTGGGATTCAGAGGATTTGCACAAGGATGGATATGTTTTTATAACAAGATACTCCCAGGCAATCCTCATAAAAGCAGTTTGGAAACTCTGGACTAAGTATATCTCAGCCTTGGTATTCACAGTGTAGCCAGTGGACCAGCAAGTTCTGTATTTCCTGGGGTGTCTTGTTTAAATTGCAAATGTTGGCCTTGCCTCAGACAGACAGCCAGAATCTGCATTGAAGAACCTGTCAGATTGGCTTTTGATTTGACCCCTCTTCTGTTTTCATTTTGGTGAGGTTTCTCACCTGCCCTCCATGCCTGGGCCTCTTCAGAAGAACCAGTGTCTGCCCCCTCCCCCTGCCCTCCATGACATTGTAGAGACCTGCCCCATCCCTGGGGATGCTCACCTTGACCTCCCATCACTGAGAGACCACATGGGAAGGAGCTCTGCGAATCCGAAGAGAAGTCTAAGCAGCTGCAGATCTTGTCTCCTGAGAGCAGGCAGGGCAGCCTGGACCGCCCCCCGCCCTCCAGGTCCACCTGTCTCAGCAGATTCCAGGCCCCTAGGCCTGTCTCATGATCTCAATTTTGACTTGAGCTGATCTGTGTTTTCTCCATCAAGTGTTTTGAGGCATTTCACACACGATTGGGCTTAGGCAATTTAGTGGAGCCTGTTTTGTTCTCTCTTGGTGTTCCTAGTTGTGAGACTTTGTGTTTCCCCAATGGAGAACTTCTATATGAAGAATTCTGAAATCCAGGCACTGTCTGACTTTAGCTGATGGTGTTCGTTTCTCAGCATTCACTCATTCATTCATTCAGCAAACCTTTCTCAATACCTCTATATTCAAAGCATTCTGAGAATGATGGCATATTAATAATAATGGTAATAGTTGGCATGTACTGAAAATTCATTATGTGCCCGGCATCATGCCACGTGCTTTAAATATCTCGTTTAATTCTCACACTAACTCTGTGATGCTTTGGGTATTCTTAGCCCCATTTGGCAGATGAGAAAACTGAGGCTCGCTGAAGTGAAACAAAGCTGACGAGTGATTGGACCTGGATTCAAACCCAGCTCTCTCTGACTTCTGAGTCTGCATTATTAACCACGAGATGTCTGGCTAACATGATGAGTTAGACTTGATGAAAGCAACTCATTATTCATGGACAGAGTCTTTAATATTACTGCCATGAGGAAGGGCCAGTGTCCACCTTGGTAATGACAAACCTGAAGTCTGGGAGTAGATTGGTCAGGGATTGGCAGAGGCCAGATTTGGGCTCTGTCTGGTACCTGGGAGTTTATCACAAGTACCTTGTGGCTCTGACAGGGAGGTCCCAGGTTCTGAGGATGAAATAGTGACTCTTGATTCAGAAAGTACTTTGTGCTAAGCACTTTATACTTTCTCATTTAATCCTTTCCACAGCCCTGTGATTGTCCCCATTTTACAGAAGAAGAAACTAGGGGTATGTAGTATCTCACTCACACCGAAGAGACAAGAAGTTCTTCCACAGATTTTTTCTAGATAATCTTCTCTATCCATAGCTTCTGCTAGAGGCTGGGGGGTGGGGTGGGGTGGAGGGAAAGGGGAGATATTGATCTTTGGGTTTATAAGATGAATGAGTTCTTATGATCTAATGTACATCGTGGTGACTGTAGTTAATAATAATGTATCATGGAGTTCCCGTCGTGGCACAGTTGGCTAACGAATCCGACTAGGAACCATGAGGTTGAGGGTTCGATCCCTGGCCTTGCTCAGTGGGTTAAGGATCTGGCATTGCCGTGAGCTGTGGTGTGGCTTGCAGATGTGGCTCGGATCCTGCGTTGCTGTGGCTCTGGTGTAGGCCAGCAGCTACAGCTCCAATTGGACCCCTAGCCTGGGAACCTCCATATGCCACAGGAGCGGCTCAAGAAAAGGCAAAAAGACAAAAAAAAAAGTATTATATACTCGAAATTTGGTAAGAGAATAGATCTCAAGTGTTCCCAACACACACATGTGCACATGTGCACACATGCACATCTGTTAAATAGATTAATTTGAGTGTGGTAATCATTTCATAATGTATACATTTATCAAAATATCACATTATATACCTTAAATATATATAATTTTTGTTCATCAAAAAGACATCAAAAAAAAGAAAAGCCCCATTTTCCCTTCTCCCCACCCCCTGACAGCTACTGTTCCACTCTTTGATTCTATGAATTCGACTGTTTTAGCTTTCTTATGTAAGTGGAATCACATAGTATTTGTCTTTCTGTGACTAGCTTATTTCACTTAATATAATACCCCCAAGTTTCATCCATAGTGTTCCATATGGCAGAATTTCCTTTTTTAAGGCCAAGTAGTATTCCACTGTATGTATATACCATAGTTTCTTTATTCATTCATCTTATAGATAGATGTTTAGGTTGTTTTCACATCTCGGCTATTGTGAACAGTGCTTCAGTGAACACAGGAGTACTAATATCTCTTTGAGATCCCGATTTCAATTCTTGTGGGTAAATAGGCAAAATGGGATTGCTAGATCATATGGCAGTTCTACTTTAAATTTTTTTTCTGCACCCATGGCATATGGAAGTTTCCAGGCCAGGAATTGAATCTGAGCCACAGCCTCCACCTATGCCCATAGCCGTGGCAATGCTAGATCCTTAACCCTTTGCCCCACAGTGGGAACTCCTGTTTTAAAATTTTTAGGAAGCCTCCATTCTGTTCCACAATGGCTGTACCAAGTTGCTTTCTCATAAATAGTGTGCAAGTGTTCTGATTCCTTCATATCCTCATCAACACTTGTCTTTTGTTTTTTTAGATAATCTCCATCTTGGGCAGGTGTGAGGTAATATCTCATTGTGGCTTTGATTTGCATTCCCTGGTGATTAGTGACATGGAGCATTTTTCACATACCTGTTGGCAATGTGTATGTCTTCTTTGCAAGACAGACCTGATTTTCATCCAGCTCTGTCATTTCAATAAGTTACTTTATTCTCTCTGAGCCTCACTTTTTTTTTTTTCCAAAATAGGACTAATTCAGCCTCCTTATTAGGGTGTGTAGCATGTGCTGCTGGTGCTTGCCTATATCCCCCCAGTCCTCATGTCTATATACCAAAGGCTGTTAACTATGAATACCTGTGGCTATCTTTTCTGACTCTGGAAACGGGTCTGGCCCACCTTTGGGGTGCGTGGAGGTGCTGGAAGCAGTCAACGATAGGTGGGAAGTTACGCGTAATTACTGCAGTCCCTTGCCTAAATTAGGTACAATGACTACGAGATATTTCCTGCTAGGTTCCCCATCTCCCCAGTGACAATAAGGTGCAGTTGCTCACAGCAGTAACTTGTTTAAAAATGCACCATTTATTGTTTTCTTTTCCTTCTCTGTCTCAATTTTCTCTTTCCCTAACTGTGTTTCCTGGGATATTTCTCAAGCAGATGACTGAAAACTCAAATCTTTGTCTCAGGGTCTCCTGTTGGGACAACTCAAAGTATGACAGGTTATCAAACTGATCACGTTAAATGCTGTATGTGAAGCATTTAGCACAGTCACCTGGCACAAGGTACGTCCCCATAAATGGCAGCTGGTCATCATCATTATCATCAGCATCATCATCAATCATCATCATCAATCATCATCACTCCGAAGGGAGAATGAATTCATTCTCTCCAGACATTTACTGACAGATAAGTTCATCCAAAATTATGAAGAAAAATGTGAAGGAAAAGGTCACCTAGAATGTGTACAGCAAGGTATTGAAATAGTTTCTTTTTTCAAAGGAGATAGTTTATTCATTATTAATCAGTATGTTTAATCTCCAGTTCTTGTGTAACAGCATGGATGATAGGTCTACCATTGAGTATACTTAGTCAGTGCCTCTTGCATCCTAATTTGGTTTTTATGAGTTACCCATTTTGATTTTCTTGGGAGAAGAGCTTGTTTCATCAGAATCTACTTGCCAGTGAACCTCACCTTTGACATTTTTGTTGATATTTGCGGTTGCATTCCTTGTTGTGGGTTGGAGAGAGAATTAGTCATGGATTCTTGTTTTAGCTTCCTGTCAAAGAGGTGGGATTATAGGATCTGCGCTGTGGACTACTATAGTGCATTATTTACTAAATTGGCTTCCTGAAGTATTAGGTGTTGGGCTTACTGAAGGGAAGGACAACAGAGAGCCTTCAGAATCAGTGGGATTGGATGGTGGAGCAGGAGGGAAAGGGGGAAAGGGATGAAAAGTGATGATGAAAGGACAAGCCCATTTGCCTGTAAACTTACTCATTTGATTTATGTGTGCTTACTCTGGACCTGGGAACTGTGGGAAGGGATATGAAAACGGGCCATAGGCAGTCTTGAGTGTTAGGGATGTGGCATGATATGTATCACGTCTCTGTGATGGTCAGTTTTATGCATCAACATGGCCAGGCTGCACTTGCCAGCTATTCAGTCAAACACTAATCCAGATGTGGTTGTGAAGTTGTTTTGTAGATGTGATTAAAGTCTGTAATCAGTTGACTTTAAGGGAGATTATCCTAGATGAGCAGAGTGGGCTTTATTCAACCTCTTGCAGGCCTTAAGCCTGCATATGAGGCTTCCCTGAAGGAGAATAAATTCCACCTGAGGTTGGAAACTTTTGCTTATGCTGAAGAGTTTGAGCCTGTCCTACAGATCTTCAGACATGCCTAACTATTTCTTACAATTATGTAAGCAAATTTCTTGTAATAAATCTCTTAATATATATCTCCTGATCTATTTCTCTGACTGAACCCTGACTCATCTGGATTTGGTGCCAGGAGTGGGATGCCACTGTCACAAACACCTGCAGGAGTGGAAGTGGCCTTGGAATTGGGCGGTAGACAAAGGGTGGAAGAATTTTCAGGCACACCGCAGAAAAAAGCTAGATTCCCTCGAACACATTGTTAGTAGAATTATGAATGCCTATGACTCTGCTATTGAGGACTCAGAGGAGGTGAGGAGCATCACAGAGAAAATGTCTGTCACCTGAGAGAATACCTGAATCATCGTCCACAGACTTTTGGTAGGAACGTAAATGTTAAAGGCACTGCCAGTGAAGGATCACTGAGTTAGAAATGAGGAATATGTAATTAGAAACTGCAGAAAGGGAATCCGTATTATATAGTGGTAGAAAGTTTGATTGAATTGTGTTCTACAGTTATGTGGAAATCTGAACTTGGACGTGGGGAACTTGGATAGTTAGCTGAGGAAATTTCCACGCAAAGTGTTGAAGGTGCAGCTTGGTTTCTTCTTGCTATCTTTAATAATGTGTGAGAGGGAAGAGGTAGATGGGGGAAGAACTGTTAAGCAAAAAGGGTGACTTGGGGAATTCCCAGCCTATCCAAAATGTAAAAGATACTGAAAGCAGGAAACTCGCTTTCAGGAAAGCTGCTCCAGAGAGAAGGCCAAAGATATGACTGATAACCCTTTGCTATTGCCTAAAGGGTAAAAAAGTCACATTGTTTGATCATACAGTGGGGTCTTTAAAGAGATTAGGTGTGTGACTCATAGACTCCTCAGCCATCTAAGCAGAAGCCAGGGACAGAGAGGATTATCTACAAAAGATCTGTGGAAGAGCCTCTTGTCTAATGGGATGACTCCCTATGAAAACGCACAGGAGATCCACAAAGCTCTTGAAGTTTCATACGAGCAGAAACATTGCCAGTTTGGACTGAAGGAGACAGAAAGGATGAAATGAAAGAAGACCATCACACTGTCCTTTTCCACAGGCAAGAAACATACTGCTAAACCACTAGGCTGCAAACACATGTACCTCTTATGAAAAAGGAAGGTTTACTCTGAAGGTAGAGTTATGAAACACAGAGGATTAGTTCCATGCCTTGAAACCTAATGTTGCTTGCCCAGCTGTATTTCAGAGTTCCTTTTTTGTTTGTTTGTTTTTTTGTTTTAAATTTCCATTGTTTGTTTCCCTTTTAGATCAGGAATGGCCATAACTGGTATCCTGTGGCTGTCTCAATTGTATTTTGGGAGCAGATAATTCATTTCCCAGTTTTAGGGGACCACAGATGGAGAGAAATTTTGCCCCAGGGTGTATCATACTCAGAGTCTCACACATACCTTATTTAGATGATTGAGAAGATTTGGGACTTTTGAGCTGGTAAGATTTGAAAGAGATTTTTCGATTTTAAGTTGATGCTGTAACAGGTTCAAATGTTGGCAGATGGAGTGACTGTATTTTGCATGTGGGGCAGATGTGAATCTTTGGAGGCCAGAGAGTGGACCATGATAGGTAGAAGAATGGCCCACCAAAGATACCCACCTTCTAATCTCTGAAACCTGAGGATGTGTTATCTTTTGTAGCAAAGGAACTTTGAAGATGTGATTAAGTGAAGACTCTTACCATCTTGACTTAGGAAGCTTATCCTGGATTATGGATCCAATGTAACCACAAGGGTACTTAGAGGGAAACAGGAGTGTAAGAGTGAGAGAAAGAGATGTGATGGTGGAGACAGAGTTTAGGGTGATGTGTCTATGAGCCAAGAAATGCAGGCAACCTCTAGAAGGTGGAAAAGGCAAGATCCTCCTCTAGGGCTGGGAAGGAAGTTCTAGGAAGCCCCACTGACCCATTTTAGACTTTTGATCTACAGAACTCTAAGATAATAAATTTACATTGTTTGGGAGTTCCCATTGTGGCTCAGTGGTTAAACAACCGGACTAATATCCATGAGGACATGGCTTTGATCCCTTGCTTTGCTCAGTGGGTTAAGGATCTGTCATTGCCATGGGCTGTGGTGTAGGTCACAGATGAGGCTTGGATCCCGCATTGCTGGGGCTGTGGTGTAGGCCAGCAGCTACAGCTCTGATTCAACCCCTAGCCTGGGAACCTCCATGTACCGCAGGTGTGGCCCTAAAAAGACAAAAGACAAAAATAAATAAGTAAAAATAAATAAATTTACATTGTCTTATGCTACTATGTTTGTGGTAACTTTTTCCAGCAGCAGTACAGAACACATATAACCTGTGTGCCGGGCCTTCTGCTACACTCTTTAAACATATTATCTTGTTTAATTTTTTTCCTCAGTCCTTCAGAATATAGGTATTATTATCACCGTTTTATGATTGTGAAATCAGGCTTCGAAAGTTCAGATAGCTTGCTAGGAATGATAGAACCAGTAAGTGTTTGGTCTGGGGTTTACCACCATGTCCAGCTGGTTCCAGCATTTATGGACTAGGTCTTGAATGGTAAATGCTGAGATACATGAGCACGAATGGGTAGGTGGGAAAGCCATTAAGACGTAGTTCAGCGTGAAGCTTTATACGTGGCACGTGTGATGACCTAGGGCAAAGTGGTATAGTAGATATTTCACTGCACTGGGATCACATTGGCCTGGGCGCAAATCCAGCTTTGCCACTTCTACTGGCTGTGTGACAAGTTATTTCACCTTTCTGGACCTAAGCTTCCTCACCTATGACTGCGAATCATAGTGGCATCTTTCTTATAAGGGTGTGGGGCTAAAAAAAGAATAACGTGGTTAAATGCTCAGCAGCGTCCCTGGCACATACTAAGTGCTCATAAATCAATTATGGTAACAGTAGTACTAACAACAAAACAACAACATACTAATAACAGTGACAAATTACTGTTCCTGTTACGGAACTCTAGGCAAAATGATACTGGGAATAAAACATAGGATCCATGGTGGGTGAGGGGCACCAGCATGTTATGAGCAAAGAGAAGAGCAGTTTCTTCAAGGCTTTGCACTTGCCATGCTCTGCAGGTGGACCTCTCTTCCCTGCCTCTTAAATCGGCTGCTCTCCTACGACTCATTTTTCTGTTCAAAAGCACTTCTGCAGGGAAGCCTTCCCTGATCTTGCCTGGAGAGGATGCCCTTCCTCTGTGGGTTTATACCATGAAGTACTTCCCCCCCCCCCAGTCTAGTCAGAATGCTTGGGGCTCCCCCGACCCCACTCCCAGGAGCCTGGAAACTCTTTGAAGGTAGAGGTCCCCTCAGTCTTTCTCTTATTTATTGCTCTGTCCTGGGGATTTTTGAAAAATTGAATGAATCACCATTCATAATGAAACTGAAGCAGCAGACCTATGCCATGCCAGGGAGGGCTCCCTCAGCTTCCAGCATCCTCACGAATTTCCCGAATTGGTCTGCTTTCTTTTTGTAACTGAGAACACCCCAGGGAGAGGTGTGGACATGGGCCCTGCAGAGATGAGGCTGGTTGCTTAGCATCTCCATGGCCCTTCACCACCACAGCCCACTCTATACGCTGTTTCTGGTCTCATTAAAACCTGTTCTCCACCAGCCTCTGTGTTTAATATTTATTGATCGCCCACAGCATGCAAGCTGGTCAATAACTGTATTCAGGAGCCTCACTCCCTGGCTTCTTGATCAGCTCCTTACTGCTTCTCCCATAACTCCAGCTCTTGCAATCTTGTAGACATGACTTTTTTTAAATCAGTGCCTTTCTAAGGAAGGTCCCAGCTTCGAAGATGCAGTAGCTGAAGTTCCATTTCATTTGCCTCCCCAGCCTTGAGGGCATTGGTTTATATAAAGCTGCCTCTTTCTCTCTTATTTCTCAGTCCCCCACGCTTCTCAGGATGCTGAAGGGGAGGAAGAGCCCAGGATTGGCTCTGAGTTCCAGCTCCTAGTAACTATGCCAGTGTTAATAGCATCTCTATTAGCATAATCCTTTGGACTCCCCCAGCTGTTTGCTTTCCTGAGGATCTGCCTGAGCCACACCAGCCGCTCTTGAACTTCCTTAATGAAGATGTGATGGTGGGTGGCAGGAGACAGGAAGTTGGAGGAGAAGGGAGAAGGGGAGAGTCCTTTGAGTTATCTTCTTGTTACTCAATATTGTTGAATTGGAGTCTCAACATTCCATCACGTGATGCTTGGATGCTGGGAGGGGAGTTAAATATAGAATTCCTCCTTGTGGCATTTCAGAAGGTTTATATAATGTCCTGTTCCTTTTGACAGCAGGGAGGAAGCGGATAGGATGGTTAGGAAGATGAGTCTGCGTTCAGACCTCCATTCAAAACAAAGGCTACTCAGCAGCCTGACCCATCTGCCTACTCAGGAGATGTTCAGTGAATCATGTTTGCAAAGATGCAGGTGCCCTTTTGAGCCTAAGGATCTGCTTAGCTCAAAAATTCTATGAATTATATGATTCTACAAGTAGTCTTCACAACAGTGAATGCTGAAAATAGATCAGCTGTGTGGTATGCCCTGAATTTGCTTGGGACTGATACGATTTTCTTTCAACTCCTGTCTGAACCTGGCTTGGGAATTTGGTGTGCTTTGCCATTTGGAGTCCTAGGGATCAGCATTCAAACCCTGCCTCCCATATCCCAGCCGTGTGGCTTTTCTGAGTCTCACTTTTTCTCACTTTTTTTATGTTTCCAAATCTGTGCCTCCTTCTACCTTTTTTATCTTAGTAAATGACCCCACTTTCCATTTAGCTGTTCAGACTACAAACCTAGGAGTCATCTTTGATTTCTCTCTTTCTCTTAACTGCTCTATCATATCATCAGAAAGCGCTGCTAGCTCTACCTTCAAAAACATAGCCATAAAAATGTTTCTTTGTGTATGCTGGATCGTATGGTAATTACATGTTTAGTTTTTTAAGAGACTGCCATACTGTTCTCCCTAATGATTGCTCCTGACTGGTGTGAGGTGATAGCTCACTGTAGTTTTGTTTTGCATTTCTTTAATAATTAGTGATGTTGAACATCTTTTCAAGTGCTTTTTGGCTATTCGAAAAGATATATGTACCCCAGTGTTCGTAGCAACACTATTTACAATAGCCAAGGCATGGAAACAACTTAAATGTCCATCAACAGAGGAATGGATAACGAAGATGTGATACATACATACAATGGACTATTTCTCAGCCATAAAAAAAGCATGAAATAATGCCATGTGCAGCAACATGGATGGATCTAGAAATTGTTATGCTAAGTGAAGTAAGTCAAAGACAAATATCATATGAGATCACTAATGTGTGGAATCTGAAATGACACAACAGAACTTATGAAATGGAAATAGGCTTAAAGATTTCAAAACCAGACTTATGTTTACCAAAGGGGAGTGTGTGTGTGAGGAATAGACTAGGGGTTGGAATTGGTGTATACACACTACTATATAAAAAGAGATGAGTAACAAGGACCTGTTGTATAGCACGGGACAGTTTACTCAATACTGTATAATAACTTAGATGGGAAAAGAATCCAAAACGAATGGATGGATGTATATGTATAACTGATTGACTTTGCTGCACACCAGAAGTTAACACAATTTTGTAAGTCAACTATATTCCAATAAAATTAAAAAATATTTCTTCATCTCCACTGTGACTCCCTGTGTGAACCATCATCAGTGACAGCAACATCTTCCAAAGTGGTCTCAACTTTCAGCCTTGATATCCTCCAGTCAGTGCATGACCAGCTGCCTGAATGATTAAGAACAACAGCGACAAAACCCATAAATCTGATCACATTCATCCTTATGAAAACCTTTCTACAGCTTTCCATTTTGCCAAGAATTAAAATCAGTTCCTGGAGTTCCTGTCGTGGCTCAGGCAAAACGAATCTGACTAGCATCCATGAGGACGCAGGTTTGATCCCTGGCCTTGCTCAGTGGGTTAAAGATCCAGCGTTGCTGCCATGAGCTGTAGTGTAGGTTGCAGATGTGGCTCAGATCTCGAGTTGCTGTGGCTGTGGTGTAGACCAGCAGCTGTAGCTCTGATTTGACCCCTAGCCTGGGAACCTCCATATGCTGCGGGTGTGGCCCTAAAAAGATGATGGATAGATAAATAAATAAAAATAAAATAAAGTCAATTTCTTACCATGGCCTTAAAACCTTGCCCTAATCTGATCACATCTCAGACTAAATCCTAGTCTCCTTTTCCTTGGTCCCTTCTTTCTCTTCCTGGAATAATCCTATAGCACCCACCCCAGGGCCTTTGTACTTGCTGTTCCCCCTCCCTGGGATTTTCTTCTCCTAGATCTTCTGGTGGTTGGCTTCTTCTTATCATTCAGGTTTTGTCTCGGATGTTGCTGCCTCTCACAGGCCTTTCTTGAGCATTCAAGTTCAGGTGGCCTCCAGCCCCAGCATCACTGTATTGTTAACTCTGTTTTCTTCTATAGCATAAATCTATCTAGACACTATTTTGTGAATGTTTTATCTGACTCCTTCCATTAAAATGTGTGTCTTTTGAGAGCAGGGAACTTACTTGTCTTGGTCACCCTTGTATCTTTTATCCTAAGAAGGGAGTTGTATGCATAGTAGATGCTTAGTAAATATCTGCAAAAAAATGAATGGATAGAGGGGCCATGGGATGAAACAAGAGTATGTATACATACACAGACACACACTTGCATAAGCTTTGAAACTAATGTGGCAAGAAATGCTGTGTTACTAGCTGGGAGCCAGACTTTCCCTAATTCTCCCCTTGCCTTGGGCCACCTTGATCATATTATGCTGAGAAACTTTTCCTGCCTCTTGTTGAATAAAGATGCTTTAACTTCTTAGCTACCTCATGGGCCTTTGCATCTGTTCTGCATCTGTTTCTTAGCAGACTTGCTTGGCACATGGTGCTTTTTAGAGACATTTAGCATGTAAAGATATTTATAAAGAAGGAATTCTCTTCTATTTTTGCCCAGTCATCTGTTGGAGAGAAGGGGGAGCAGCAAGCAGGACTCATGATTCATTCTCTTGCCTGGAGAGGGCTTCCCATCTCCATCCTGGAAGGGAGGGATGGTGGAGAGGAACCTGCTACATTCCCAGGCTGGTTGTAATGAATGAGGCATCCACAGTGGTGGCTCTGCCAGTCGCCGCATTCCATACACCAGGCCTCTCCTTTATGGTTCACATTTTCCAGATGAGTTATGATTACAGCCACTGCCCACGGAGGGTTCTTAAGAGTGGAACTGTGAAGGTAAGGGAGCATAGTCCATCCATTTATAAACCACACCTAAGGCACCAATGTACTCTTTTTCTGCCTCTGGAGAGGCTGTGACCAGGTAAATGCTTGTTTATGAGGTCACCATAAACAAAGGACAGTCTCTTGATGGCTTGGAGATGCCCTTGGTCACTGAAAACTCACCCTTGTGGTCCACCCCACTTAACCCCTTTCATTCATCTTCATTCCTTTTTATCTGAAAGGCTTCCTGACAGTGGCAGGTGCCAAGGATCCCTCAAGGAAACCCCATTCTCTTGGTTTCAAAACCCTACTGCCCTGGTACAAGATGTAGGAAACTTTCAAGTTTCATCCTTAGTGTGGATAATTCACTAGAAGATCACAAACTCACTGGAAGCTGTTGCATCCTTGGTTATGGTTTATTACAGTGAAGAATGCAGCCTAAAAGCAACCAAGGGAAGCTCATAGTGCAGCATCCAAGCAAGTTCCAAACATGGACCTTCCAGGTGTCCTCTTCCCACAGAGTCCTGGATGGAGCTACTTTCCAGCAGCCATGTGTGACAATAAGCATTCAGTATTGGCAACCAAGGAAGCTCTCTCAAGCTTTGGTGCCTAGAGTTTTTGAGTCTATGATTGACTGTCTACATGGCAGATCCCTGTCCCCAGTTGAGCTGATATATGTAACTCAAAGCCTCCACCCTAAATCCCATTGGTAGGCCATCCAGCATGGGTCAAGGCCTCCAGACAAACAAAAACATGCCAAAGGCTCATTGAAAAGCCAAGGGAAAGACCAGCTCTGTTTGGGGGCAAGATTTAATTCTTTTTAAAGTTTTAAAATTATAGTTGATTTACAATGTTGTGCCAATTTCTGTTGCGCAGCAACATGTCTCAGTTATACATGTTTCATATATATGTGTATATATATATGTGTATGTATACATATAAAATTCTTTTTTAAGATTCTTTCCCATCATGGTCTGTCCTAGGAGATTGGATATAGTTGTCTGTGCTATACAGTTGGACCTTATTGTTCATCCATTCTAAATGCAATAGTTTGCATCTACTAACCCCAAACTCCCAGTCCATCCCACTCCCTCCCCTTTCCCACTGGGAACCACAAGTCTGTTCTCCATGTCTGTGAGCCTGTTTCAGTTTTGCAGGTAGGTTCATTTGTGCCAAGATTTAATTCTTCACTACATAAGAGCTATACCTGATACTCCTGGTATGGACTTTAGCAGATAGCAGTGAGGTTAACCCTTTTCTTATTCTAACACTTGAAATGACCCATTGATTCCACAGATCTATACTGATTGTGAGCCATGAGCTGGGCTGGGGACAGGCAGACAATTATGATGCTAGAAATGATACTAAGGGTTCTTGGTGGAGGGTGTCTATTCCAGCCTGGCTTCTGGTGAAGAGGGGGCAATGGTTAAGCTGAGATTGGGAAGATGATTAGAAGTTGGCCAACTGGGGGTGGCATTGGGGCTGGGGAGGTGGTGGTTAGGTAGAGAAAGGTCACCTGCAAAGGTGTGGGGGTGAGAAAGTATATGCTGAGCATGAAAGGGGCTCCATGTTTTTCAGATGCCACAGCTCAGGGGATTCACCTTGAATGTACAGTCAATAAACACCATGAAAGTTTCTTCCATCTTGTACCAGTGTAGTTGGGTTTTAAAACCAAGAGAATGGGGTTTGTCTGAAGGATCCTTGGCACCTGCTGCTGTCAGGAAGTATTTTATTTTTTTTACTTTTTGGCTTTTTAGGGCCACACCTGCAGCATATTGAGGTTCCCAGGTTAGGGGTCGAATCGGAGCAGCAATCACTGGCCTACACCACAGCCACAGCAACGCCAGATCCAAGCTGCATCTGCAACCTGCACCACAGCTCAGGGCAGCGCTGGATCCTTAGTCCACTGAGTGAGTCCAGGGATTGAACCTGTGTCCTCATGGATACTAGCCAGGTTTGTTTCCAGGGAGCCACGCAGGGCACTCCAGGAAGTCTTTTAGGTAAAAAGGATTGGAGAGGAATGAAAGGGGTTGAGTGGGGTGGACCTCGAGCGTGAGTTTTCAGTGACCGAGGGCGTCTCCGAACTATCAAGAGATTGTCCTTTGTTTATGGCGACCTCATAAACAAGTCTGGTCACACCCTCTCCAGAGGCAGAAAAAGAATACATTGGTGCCTTAGGTGTGGTGTATAAATGGCTTATAAAAGCAAAGGATTTCTGAGGCGTTTTGGGCATGTGAGCAGATGATTCCTGGAGAGTCTAGAAACTGTATTTCAAAACCAGAATATTTTTGGCAGGATTAGGTAGCTGCTTTGTGGTTCTTTCAGAGAGTTCAAGAAATACCACAGAAAATGGATATAAGCCAGCCAGCGGGAGGGGAAAAATTGACAGTATTTGCCCAAGGGTTAATATCCTTCATATAAAAAGGTTACTTACAAATTAAGAAAAAGGCCAATGCGTGAAAGAAAAGCAGACCAAGAAAGTTAACGAGGGGCTAGAGGATAAAAACACCAAGGTCAGTTTACCCTCGAGAAAATACTGAAACCCACAAATAAAACAAAATGGTAAAAACAAAACAAGTCTATCAGAGAACCTGGAGTGTTACAAGGGACTCTGAATTGCTTTTCTCGTTACAGAAAGCAGAATCACAAGTGAGGAAGCCAAACAGGGCAATTGGAAGGGGCTTGTCTCAGAGCACCCCCCTCCCCATGTCATTTTAGCAGGAATCGTGGGAGAGGGAAGGAAGGTCTGGGCTCCTCCCTTCTGTCATTTGGCGGCTCCCTTGTCCTCATTTTGCCCCCAGCTTGCCTCCCCTGCAGGTGTGCGTGTGTCAGACCTCCTCTGTTCTGAATAGGAGAGAACTTGGTGTATCTCGTGAGGGGAGTCCAGGGAAAGACTTGCCTCAGGCATCCTCCTTGGAGAACAGACTTGTGGTTGCCCACGGGGAAGAGGGAGAGAGTGGGATGAACTGGGAATCTGGGGTTAGTAGATGCGAACTATGGCATTTGGAGAGGATAAGCAGTGAGAGCCTGCTGTAGAGTGTGAGGAACTCTAATCACTTGTGTTGGAACATGATGGAGGATAATGTGAAGAAAAGAATGTATATACATGTATAACTGGGTCACTTTACTGTACAGCAGAAATTGAAAGAACATTGCAAATCAACTATAATAAATTTTTTTAAAAAGAATATAAAATTAGTTAATAATTAAGAATAAAAAAACATGTATACATTCTTTTTTCTCACATTATTATGCTCCATCATAAGTGACCAGACATAGTTCCCAGGAGGATCTCATTGCTCATCCATTCCAAAGGCAATAGTCTGCATCTGTTAACCCAAGCACCCCATCCATCCCACTCCTTCCCCCTCCCCCTTGGCAACCACAGGTCCATTCTCCAAGTCCACGATTTTCTTTTCAAGCATCCTCCTACCCCATCCCCTCTCCCTGCTGTGGGATGCCCAGCTCCCTGGGGAAGGGAGAAGGTACCCTCCCTCTCCTTTCCCAGGTGCCTGCATCATTGCTGTAGTGGGGAATGCAGCTCCTTTGCTCTTCGCCACCCAGCCTCGGGTAGGCAGACTTAGCTAAGCAGTTGGGGACCAGGGGACTCAGGGAGCCCTGCTTCCTTCCGGCTGCTCGCAGCATAGGGATTATATTTTAGCTCTTTTGCTTTGCTCTTGGCTTTCAGAGTCACTGGAGGAGAATTTCTGCTGCTCCCTGTCATGTCTTGGATTTGTGTAATTGTGGGAGGCTGCCAGGAACAGTTTACCTCTGGGATTTACTTGCTCCTGAGGAGCACAGAGCCCATGGTGCAGGGACAGGCCGGTCAACAGCGTGTTTGTTTGCTCAGCACTGTCTCTGGAGGTTCTGACTTCTCCAAACAAGGGCTTGGGGTAGTCCTGTCCGGCACCTCCTGGGGCTTCTGGGGAAAGCCAAGTGGTCTTTGCTTCCCTGCACTTTGGGCAGTGAATTCAAGAGGCTTTAAGAAATGCCACATCTCGATGGTGTCCCCAGGGGGGGAGGACCATCAATTTCTAGTAGGAAGCAGGAGGCTTTCAGAAGGCAAGGCCTGACCCCATGGTTCTCAGGCCATTGTGGAATGTGAGTCCCATAGCGTTCAATCTACAGTTTTGTAGGACAGCTGTGTGGCATTCCCTGCTCGTTGGCATCCCCCGGTCTTTGGAATGAAATCCAGTATCCTCACTGCAAGGCCCCATGATTTGGCTGCTGTCTGCTTTTTCTCCTTCGTTTTTTACCATTCTCCTCTTCTTGTTCCTTACCCCAGGGCCTTTGCACTCACGGGTCCCTCTGCCTAGAATGCTTTTCCACTGCTCTGCACCTGATTGCCTCCTTCTTATCCCTCAAGACTCAGTTTAAATTACCTTTTCTCTGAGAGACCTTCTGTGACAGTCCTGCGAACTGCTCTCTTAGGAGTCCTTCCTTCAGGAACCTTACACAAGTCGAATTAACTTCTCTCTGTTCATTTATGTGATTCTGTCTCCTTCATGAGACAGGCACTCCTTGAGGGTGGGGCCTCTGGCAGACACATGGACCCGCTTCACAATATTGTGAATGAATGGCCAATTCTCTAGCAAAGCAACTGTGATTGCATTTTTCCTGCCATCTCCCAGCTCAGTTGTGCCTGGGTCCCATGGAAAAACCTCTTGCATCTAATAACTTGCATCCCCTTGCATCCAAGGCCGCAGAAAAGCTCTGTACCCAAGCATTGTGCACTCCTGTCCCTGTTTTTTGTTTTTTTTGCTTCTTTTCTTCTTCTTCTTTTTTTAAGGGCTGCACCTGTGGCATATGAAAGTTCCTAGGCTAGGGGTTGACTAGGAGCTGTAGCTGCTGGCCTATGCTACAGCCAAGCCAGATCCGAGCTACTTTTGCAGCTTGTGGCAACGCTGGATCCTTAACCCACTGGGTGAGGCCAGGGATCAAACCTGCATCCTCATGTGGTTCTTAACCCACTATGCCACAGCAGAGATTCTGATCCTGTCCCTGTTTATTATCCTTTTCAGGTGGACAAATAGCCTTTGTTGTCCTGGATGAGCAAAGCATTATCCAGGCTAAGTGGCCAGTTTTGTTGGTTTCCTCCCCTTCTTGTCATTGTGAATGTGGATTTTGATGGTGGCCTACTAAAGCCTCCATTTATTGAGTGTGGGGCAGGCACTTTGCATACATGCCTGATCCTCACAGCATCCCTGCTCAGTGGGTCTTATTATCCCCCTTTACCGGTGAGTAAATGGAGGCTGTCAGAGGTGAATTTGCACACCTTGTTGTCTGATTCCAAAACTCATGTTCTTTTTCCATGCATACACAGCCCTCCTCAAACTATGATGATAGAATGAGCTGGTAAGACCTTACTTGCTAAAAAGACAAGCTAGTGGGTTGAGCTGTGAGGGTCTGAAACTTTCCATTCCATTTCCTCTGTCTCTGGGCCCTCTGCTGGGTTTCGTCTGGCTGGGAAGGAGGTGAACCCAAGGGAGCTATGAGAGGAAACCAGAACAGCAACAGCTTACATCTTGGATGTTTTTTTCCTGTGCCGTGTGCTGTGCCTTACACATATCACTGCATTTCACCTTAATGGCAAATCTATCTTTGCTGTTACTTTGAACACCATTCTGCGTATCAGCAAACTGAGGCACAAGGAAAGTTAGAAAGGGCTGGATATAAACCCAGGTTATCTGACTTCAGAGCTTGAGGGCTCAACCACCATGCACCTGCTAACTGGGAAGGTAAAGCCTTCCCAGGCTCTTATTCTTCAAGGTGTGGTCCGTAAACCAGCAGCTTTGGCATCCCCAGGGAGCTTGTTAGAAATGCTGAAGCTCAGGCTCCCGCCCCAGACCAACCAGGTCAGAATCTGCCTTATAACAAAGTCTCCCTGTGATTCACATGTGTGGTAAAGTTTGAGATGTGCTGCCCCAGAGGCTGCATGATTGTAGAGTAAGTGCAACCTTCCTGAAGTCAGAAGTTGGGGATTGGGCGTGTGGGTTCTTGGAGACAGCCTGTGATGTCAGTATCTTACCAATTATGGCATTAACGAGCCGTTGCCTTCTTTGCTGGGGGGGGGCAAGGGGAATGAGTGATGACAAATTAATTTAGGACCTTCAACAAAAATAAAAGCAAGCTGAGCTTGAAAAGTTGATCCAGGGCTTAACAAATTTTAAAAAAGAGACTGCTGCTGTCTACAGGATACCATTGTGATAGTATGACATCTAAGTGATCAAGGACCCCCTGACCTGGGGCGGCCAAAGGCGTCCGGATTGCAGGCGAAGTTTTGGCAACCAGTGTGTCTATGGATTGGGAAGATAATGACCGCATCAGGCCTGCCTGTGACTCACACAAATCTGCAGATGTGGTGAGGACAAAAGGGGCCTTTGATCCAAGAAAAACTGGCTCCATCTTATTGTGTTGGGGGGAAATACTTTGATTTCCTTCTTTAATTTGAAAAACCCTGGCATTGTGAGCTAGGTTTAATCATTGTCGCTGGACAGCTCCGCTTGTTCATTCCACTAAGTCCTGGAAGATGCTTCTCTACACACCTGAATGCTTACAGACAAGGAGAGGTTTTTGTTTTTGTTTTTAATCTTTTGGGGTCTATAAATGCCCCCAAGGCCATAGGATGCTCATGCGGGCTTTACCAATGATGTATGTGGTCGTGTTCAGGTCAAAGGCTGAGCAGTTGTGTAGAAGATGATTGACGTTGCGCACCCCCGAGTCACCTCCTTTTCCGGGGAGGGGATTGGCTGACCATGCAGCATCCATCCAGCAGGGACCCCAGGAAGGTCAGGGCCATTTTCATCGTTGCTATTTCCTTTCATCTTTTTGGGCTACATTTAGCAGGTTATTCATCTAATTCCTTTTTTGAAATTTTAATGCTCCTCATTTTTTTTTTTCTTCTCCAAGGGACAAAAAGAGCCTTTTAGGAAATAAGCATTGGCAAACTAATCAAAGCAGGAACTTTCTGGGAGGAATCTGACAGCAGCATGTCTTTAATGACCTTCAAGAAGATCACATGCTCCAGGCAATTACAGATTTGGGAGAAAATAGCTCGTTCTGAATAGCCTAACCTGCTGCAGTGTTCCTTCCCCATGCAGCCGTCCCCTCCCACCCCTTCTTGTAGCTTCCTTACCAAGAGTCTCCCGAACGAGATTTCACCTGGATTAATACTCCTCCAGCTTTAACAAACTGCAAAGGGGACAGCTGATGCTAAAAAGGGACCTTTTGCATGGTGCCAAGGTTTCTTCTGAGATTTTTTGGCTCTGACTACAGGAGGTGCATAATGCATTCTGACTTGGGGCCAAATATCATTAGGGGATTTTGCTGCTTAAGGTCTTGTGTATGTGGGTGCTGCTGGAAAAATAGCATATTTGTCAACAGGTTACCCATGTCACAGCTGGTAAAGCCCCAAAGAAAGGGCATTGAATGAACTCCAGCTGGACTGGACCGAAGCTCATCTGACATGAAGTTTTTATGAAAAGTGTTTTCAGGAGCCTAGAAGCAACTTTTTACTTTAATTAAACCACATTTCCCTCTTGTTTGTAAGGCTGTGTGGAATTTTATGCACATTTCACTTTTCTCCCCCTCTTTTTGCCTAACAGTGTTTCCGGTGTTTGAAATCTTTCATAGTGAGCAAAATTAGCCAAGGCCAGTGCTGTATTAAAGTGTCAAAAGTTTTAGTAATTGCCCACTCTCCTTTTTCAGAGAAAACAGGTTTCTCATCATGTTCGCCTCTTTGCTTTGCATGAGTCATAGTTTAGAGAAACCCCCACGTTCCTGTGCAGTGAAGGAAACAGCATAATGATTTCGACTCAGGCGGAGGGGCCTGGAAGCTCAAGAAATGCGGCTGGACCCAGCCCGTGACCCTGCTTGTGTTGGAAGCCTCTCACATTGGCGTTTCTGGAAATGGATGAACTTGTGCCTTTGTGTTCCTCAGTTTCTTGAGAGCTGCCTGATATCCAGAATGAGATGTGGATCCCAGCCTCTGCTGGGTGATGTTGTTTTGAGCGATTCTGGTGGAGGAAGCTATCTGTGGGGTAATCTCAGTGTTATTCTTAAAAGCCCCATCTTCTTTCCCTTCACAGCTGCTAAAACTGAGGACCAAGAGTTGGGATCCTCTAAAAAAAGTGTTCCCAGATGGGATGGGTGACCTTCCCCCAGCAGGGGTGCAAGCCCATGCAAGGACGACCTCCTGGGTCCTTGGAGGTAGTTTCGTCCTCCTGGGAGCTCAGTTAAACGCCGTGGTTGACATCACTTGGGATGGAGGGCAGGGGTATGTCTGAGACAGAGAACCAGGGAGGCCAGTTGCCATGGTTGCCTGCTCACAGCCCCTGCTTCCTGAGGCTCCACCCCTTCTTCCTGAGCAGGGCTGGTTTGTCCAGAGTCTTACATTGATTAAAGTGCAGCCAATCCATAGGCTGTCTGATGACTGAAGACTTTTGTGGCTGGGCTCGCAAAGATGGACTTGAGTGTGGGGTTGTGTGTTGGAAGTTGGATAGGATTTTTCAGTTAGCCTGGTTGATATGGGAGCTGAAAGGATGCCATGAAAAGCTGATCAAGGGAATTCTGTGGGTGGGGACAGCAGGGTGAAGACTCCGGGGGTGGGGGCAGAAGTGAGAGACCATGCAGAGAGATGGAGAGAGGATAAGAATGTGAAAGCTTTCTAGTGGCAGTCTGCAAGTGTCCTTGCAATAAACAGTTGCTTTTTTGTTTGTTTGTTTGTTTGTTTTGCCTTTTCTAGGGTTGCTTCCTGCGGCATATGGAGTTTCCCAGGCTAGGGGTCCAATCGGAGCTGTAGCCACTGGCCTACGCCAGAGCCACAGTAACACGGGATCCGAGCCACATCTGCGACCTACACCATAGCTCCTGGCAATGCGGGATCCTTAACCCACTGAGCAAGGCCAGGGATGGAATCCGCAACCTCATGGTTCCTAGTGGGATTCGTTAACCACTGCGCCACGATGAGAACTCCAACAGTTGCTGTTTTTTTGTTTTTATTTTTTTAGCTAACTGGTATGAGTCTCTTTTCTTGGCAACCCCTGCATAGGAAGAGGGAGATGAAAAGCGAGAGAGAGATCATGAGTATATTTCAGACAGAAGATCTGTTTTCTTTTGTGTTTAAATGTGGAGTCTTTCTGGTCTGCTCACTACTCCCCATCTCTCTGTGTGTGTCTCTCTCTCCCTCCCATTCTCTTTCACTTAATGAATTTTAAAAAAGAAAGAAATTGAATCAAGAGGCAATATTCTAAGACACATCTAGAAAATTGATGTCTTGTGAATTAAGAAGATTAGGAAAAGTGTCCACTGGCATCAGGACCTAGCAGAGTTCAGTAAGAGAAGGAGGCCTGAAAAAGTGATGAAATGATTATTTGATCAAGTTGGGGCTGTAAGGAGGTAACCTCAGGTTACACCAGGGTTTTTCACCCTTGGTACTATGGACATTTGAGCAGGAAATTCTTTGTCATGGGGACTGTACTGTGTATTATGTGCGGTTTCTCAGTTCCTCTGGCCTCTGCCCAGTAATGATCCCTGGCTGTGACAACCAAAAAATGCCTCCAGGCGTTGCCACATGTCCTCTGTGGGTAAAATGGCCCCTAGCCCTGGGTTAGACAAAAAGAAAGCCTTCCTTCCTTCCTTCCTTCCCTCAACAAGTCGTTCCCTTTTCTGTTAAACCTGCTATTTGTGCAATGTGTAAAAGCTACAGAAATGAATAAGGCACAGATGCTGACCTGTAGGCATGAACAGATTCCTGGAAAATATTAATGAGAATGCTTATCAAATAAAGCTGAAAAATCCCTTTCTCTTGGTTTTGAAGAATAGCAGATAATCCATCTGTGTGGGATGGGTGAAGCACATTCTAATTCAAAGGATGTAAAGAGCATGGTAGATGCCGTAACAAAGAAGCCCCAGAATTTCGGTGGTTTAACACAATAGAGAAGTTGGTTTCTTATTCGAGTAACTGTTCCTGTAGAGACAGCCTTCCTCCTGTAGTGATTCAGGGACCCAGGCTTCTGGCACATTGTGACTCTTCCACTCTTCATGGTCACACTGTCCTGTTTCCAACTGGTAGAAGAAAGAATAAGGGCAAGGCCTGCCCTTTTCTTAAGAACCCTGGCCTGGATATGACTTTATTTATGTTCACCTTACACTGGAAATTAATTCCTGATGGTTTCTGATCAAATAGAATGAATCTATACTTAGTTGCACATCTTGGCTCAAACTCCGGGACACTCTCTGGTCTTGAAAATTCCTTGGAGCCTGTTGAGGTAGAGTGTTTCCTTCAGCATGGGGGAAACTCACTCTACGCATGAGTTTTGGGTAGAGTCCTCTTCTATGTGTAGTTTGAGAGGGAGCTGGGATGAGAGCCCACATCTCTGTGTTCAGCAGTCTGTCTCTTTTTGCATTTCTCCTCTCCTGTACCAGGACTGGAGACGTGGATGGTGCCTAGTTAATTTCTATACCCCCAGTACTTGGCACAAGGTTGGGCACATATAAGGCATTCACCAAATGTTTACAGAAGGCATGAATGAATGAGAAATATTGTTCATACCTTCAGAAGCATGCACTCAAGGAAAGTTTGGCTTGTTAACCTAAAAATGACAACGTATGTGCTCGTAGAGCTGTGCCATCTGGCTCTACATGGATGTCAGGGTAGGACAGGCTCCGAGGGGTGCATTGGGGTGATCATACTTTCCTTTATTCCCAGGGATATAAGTGTCAGAAGTCCAACTGAGGGAGCTTTAGGCTAAAAAGGGAAATTTATTTGATCACATCACTGAAAAGCTCATGGTATCTCGTTTCCAGCAGGGCTGAGTCCACTTGCTTGACAATGTTATCAGGAACCGTTTTCTCTCTGTTTCTTGGTTCTGTTTTCCTCTGGAGCAGACTTACCCTTTGGCAGACTTTCTTCAAATGATGGCAGAGATGTCACCAGCAGGGACATTCATCTTTCACCTGAGCCACCTCAGGGCTGCAGAGAATGTCCCAGGGTTGAGTTTCATTGGCCAGTCTCTGGTGTCATGTGTGCATCCTTGCACCAATCATCTGAGACCGCCTCTCATTGGCCAGACCAGATCACGTGTGTGCTTTGTGCTTCCTTCCTCTTCCTGTCTTACTTTCCCACTCCCTCACCATATGTACTGTGATCACCTCTCAACTAAACCACATGTTCCCGATTTCTTGCCTCAGGGTCTGTGCTAGAGAAAACCTAGGTGGAAACAATCCCATTTCCTCTAGTTTTACACACACACACACACACGTACACACACACAAATAATAATAGTCCCAAGTATTTATGCCCCATATTGCCCACCTTTTGTATTTGCTTGACATATGAAATAATGAATACTTCTGGAGACTGTCTCCCCCAGCCCTCATACCCTGGTATTCACACCAGGCCTTTCTAGCTTGAAGATCCAATTGCAGGCCTCAGGAGGACCTGGTCTGCAGTGAATTTTGCCTGAAGCATAATGCAATCCAGGTGCTATTGACCTGGGCACAACTGCCAGACTGTGGTAAGTAATCGGGGTACGCCAGCAGGATTTATGGGGGGAGCCGGCCCTGGGTGTGCACATGGCAGGATGCTTTGCTTATCCTCCTTAAGATGGATTTCTGGCATCTAAGACAAAGAAGGTGTGAGGACAAAAAAAAAAAAGAGCTACTCTCTCTGTGAGGACATTGTTATCTTACTATCTACAAATGAAAACACACATGCAAAGACTTGGTGATAAAACAGGTATCTTTATGAAGCGGACTTAGCAGTGTTCTAGAGACCAGCTGTCCAGTATCTTGAACCCATAAGGAAATCACAGTGGAAGCTGAGAAAAAAAAAAATATTAGACCATTGAAAACAACAGTCTCAGAGTCTACGTGCTTTATTCAAAGGAAAATCCTCTTAGATGCTCACTCAAGGCCAGGTCCTCTTACTTTGCACACAATTCCAACAGAAGATTGGAAGCCCCACATTTTAAGCAAGAATGGAACATCGATAGTAGGGACTGCAAACTCAAAAAATTAAAGGAACCAGGTGAGAACTGTAAATAAGTAAAAAAAGACAAGCAAGCAGATCGATGCTACCTGGAATGTGGGTCCATTGTTGTCAGCTTGTCCAGTATTTCAGGCAACAGTGGAAATTGGGGGAGTTCCCATTGTGGCTCAGCAAGTCATGAACCCGATTACTATCTATAAGGATTCAAGTTTGATCCCTGGTCCTGCTCAGTGGGTTAAGGATCTGGTGTTGCTGTGGCTGTACTGTAGCTCCTATTCCACCCCTGGCCTGGGAGCTGCCAAAGGCCACGGATGCGGCCCTAAAAGGCAAAAACAAATGAACAAAAACCAGGAAAAAAATCCTGGAAATTTGGATTTTTAAAGTGAAAAAAGCTACTTGATGTAAGAAAATTTTAAGCAAAAAGGCTTTAAAAACAATGTGCAGATCTGATACATGGTGGGGTAGGGGAATTGTCTTTGTCCCATCAAGTGAAGCATGAATTCTGCGTTTTGCCACTATTGCTTCTTCTTGTAAGAGACTTTAATATGTGATGCCTGGGTGAGATCACTAGAATGTTGAATATAGGGTCTGGGTAGGTCTTGGAAATATTTGTTGGAGGCATCAGTGGCTGCATAACAGTTTGCAGAAGTCACTGATATTGGATGAGTGGGCAGTGTTCTTAGCTCCCCAACACAAACTAGCTGCAGACGTCCTGGGATCCATGTGGCTGGGGCCTGGGGATGGCTGTGGACACAGGATACATCTTCCTCCTCCCTCTCATGTGTTTACACAGTCAGCTCTCCAAGGTCATGATTCTTCTGTGGGCGGCAGGCCGGCAGCCTCAGCTCTCTTCTCTGTTTGGCTTGATTCATTTCATTTCATCCGGGCTGGAACCTCCAAGTCTGGAGTTCTTGGCTTTGCACAGCTACACCATGTTGGGCAGATTGAAAACAACCCCTTCACCTCTCTCTCAAGTAGCCAAGCAGTACCCCCCCACCCCCATCCCCGGGAGCGCATTTCAGCATCAGCATCTCAGAGCACATCACGTAAGGTCCTGGATGTAGTTTGATGAAGGACTGAACCAGTTCTTTTCAGGATGCTCTTCACTCTTCAGGACTTTATGCCCCAAGGTCTTGAGATGGTCTTTTAAACATTTAAAAATAATCTTCATTGTATTTATTTTACTTTTATCTGATCCCAAGACTTATATGCCCATTGTTTTGGAAATATAGAATAAAATGAACATTATCAGCAATCTTGTCCCAAAACATGAAAGTAGTTTTCCTTCAGTTTTCTTCTACGTATGTGCGCACTGGTATGTGTATGTATGTGCTTTAGTCTGTTTGAGCTGCTGTAATAAAAATACTATAAACTGCATGACTTATAAACAATAAACATTTATTTCTCACAGTTTTGGAGGCTGAGAAGTCCAAGATCCTTGTGCCCATAGATTTGGTGTCTGGTGAGGGCAAGTCTCCTCATTCATGGCCCTCTTTTCCTTGTGTCCTCACTAGGCAGAACAGGGAGGGATCTCTCTGGGGTCTGTTTTACAAGGGCGCTGATCCCATTCATGAGGGCTCTGGCCTAATCACCTCCCAAAGGCCCCACCTCCTAATACATGACCTTGTATGTTAGGTTTTCGCCATAGGAATTCTGAGGGGACCGGAACCGCCCAGAGCCGTGTATACACACATGTGTGCATGCATGTGTATGTTTACGCATACACCTACATAAACATATAAATACATAAACGTACCTTGATAATTGAGAATAATTTATGCATGAAGTTTGTGTCTGCTTTTTTTACTTATTATCAAATTGTCCATAAGCATTATTTTTAATGCCTGCATAAGATCATATCATGATGGTATTTATTTAACTACTTACCCAGTTTTGGAGGTCTTGGTTGTTTTCATGGAAACTATTACTAATATAAGTAACATGGTGATAAACATCTCTGTGCATAAATCTTTATGTTTCTCATTATTTTCTCCACATGGATTCCTCTTAGAAACAGAATTAAACTCACCTCTTGAGAGCCCCCAGACTGTCTGATTTCCAGTGCAGTTAATCAATTCTTCTTTACTCTTATTTCCACTTAATTGGTCAAGCCAGTAAACTAGTTTTTCTTGATTTCTTTCTAGATTAAAAGGTTAAGAATAGTTACTGTAACATACAAACCTTCAAATATCAGGAACTTAATGCAGTAGAAACTTATTTCTTATTTACCTGAAAGCTAATAGAGATGTTAGTTTTCAGGGGGCATTTTTTTGTTTTGTTTGTTGTTTGTTCTTTGCCAAGTGGCAATTTAGGGATTGGTTTCTTTTATCTTCTGACTCTGCCATCTTCACCATGTGGCATCTAAGGCCAGCAGGCTCATCTATATTGAGCAGTGGAAAGGGAGGAGGCTAGGAGGGTTTGTCTGGACCAAATGTGCCTCGGAAGAAAATGGAATGGGTTTCGTGATCACTTATGCTGACCTTGGTACTTATTTCCCCTTATCTCGTACATCTAGTCCTTCATCAAATCCTGTTGTTTTTGTCTTCAAAATATTCCTTGTTTCATCCACCTCTGTCTACTTAACCACCTAGTTATAATGCGTTGCCTTCTGACGTATTTTGAGATTTGATCTGCCTATATTTTGTGGGGCATTTTTGCCTCTATGTTCATGAAGGATATTGGTTTATAGTTTTCTTTTTATATGATGGCTTTGTCTGACTTTGGAATCAGGTAATACTAGCCTCATAAAATGAGTTGGAATGTGTCCTTTCCTCATCTGGTTTGTGAAATAATTTGTATTATATTGGAGCTTTTTTCCCCTTAAATGTTTGGTAGAATTCATCAGGGGGGACATCTGGGATTGAAGTTTTTCTCTGTGGGAAGGCTTTAAATTATAAATTCAACTTCTTTAACTGATATAGGTCTCTTCAGGTTTTCTCTTTCTTTCTTTCTTCTATTGCTTTCAGTAATTTGTGTCTTTGATACCATAATTTATGAGGAGAAATATATATTTGGTCTTCCACTTTGTGGCAGAGAGCTCATAAAACCCTTAGAATTTCCTAAATCTTGAGAGCGATGAAGGTACCTTTTGTTACACTGACAAAGAGACTTTTGGAAAGCACTTAAGAATAGGCTGGTTCTAGTGGAGGCAACCCTGCGATTAGAGGGTTGGAACTTTCTGTCTCACTTGGAGACCTCCAGGAAGGGGAGAGGGACTAGAGGTTGCAACAGTTGCCAATGGCTAGTGATTTAATCAGTTTGGCCTATGAAGTGAAACCCCATAAAAACCCAAAAGAATGGGGGTGTTGATGGAGATGCGAGGAGGGTAGTGTGTTTGGAGAGGGCATGAAAGCTCTCTACCCTTTCCCCATGCCTTGGCCTAGGCATCCCTTCCACCTGCCTGTTCCTGTGTTATCTTCTTTCTAATAAACTCGTATCTAGTAAGTAAAATGTTTCTCTGTTCTGTGAGCAGGTCTAGCAATTTACTCTGATTTAAAGCCAGGTGGCAGAAGTCCAGGTAATGACCTGGTCTTGGGACTGTCATCCGAAGGTGGGGGTGGGGAGATGGGGATCAGCCTTGTGAGACTGGACCTTTTACCCATGGAATCTGATGCTGTCTTTGTGCAGAGAGTATCAGAATTGAGTTGAACTGAGTTTGAATGCTCACAAAGTCTCCAGTGGATGAGAATTCCTTGTTGGAGTAGGGAAGTCCCCCCACTTGAAACTGGTCTCAAAATACCAAAGAGAGCCTTTTAAGGAATTTGTTCACTTCATCTAGGCTAACAGAATATTTTAAGTTTTTCATAGTAATCCTTTTTTTATTCTTTTTTCTTTTTAGGGCTCCACCTGCGGCATAAGGAAGTTACCAGGCAAGGGGTTGAATCAGTGCTGCAGCTGCCAGCCTACACCACAGCCACAGCCACAGCCACAGCCACAGAAATGCTAGATCCAAGTCGTGTCTGCAGTGGCAATGCTGGGTTCTTAACCCATTGAGTAAGACCAGAGATCAAACCCGCATCCTCTTGGATACTAGTCAGATTCTTAACCTGCTGAGGCACTATGGGAATGCCTTCATAATATTCTTTTTTTTTTTTTGATATCTGAACGATCTGTAGTGATGCCCCCTATTTTATTTCTGCTGTTGTCTCCCCTCTTTTTTTCTTGACCAGTCTGTCTAAATTTGTCAAGTTTTACTGATTTTTTTCAAAGAGCCATCTTTGCATTTAATTGTTTTTTCTCTGCCTAAATGTCTTCTCAGGAGGCTGTTTCCATTGTAGCTAAAGTGGCTTGCCCTTTCTCTTGCTCCCTCCCCCATTATTTATTTTCTGTTTCAGTCCTATATATAATTATTTTATTATTTGCTTATCATGTGCCTTCTTTGCTGTTATGTAATTTTCAGATATTGTTGAACAATAATTCACCTGCCTGATATGCTAATGTGCCTTTTGAACTTCCAAGAAGGACACACATGGCAGTTTCCAGTGTTGGCATAGCAGTATCTATAGTGGCTAAGAGGGCGGGCTCTAGAGTTGGCCAATCTGGACTTGAATTCTTGAATTCTGGGCAGGTTAGTCAACCTCATTGGGCCTCAGTATTTTGGATCTGCAAAATGGAAATATAATGATGCTTATCTCACAGATTTGTGGGAGATCTATGAGTTAAGCTGTGTAAAGTGTTCAGCACAGTGCCTGGTACTCAGTGCAAGCTGCCCGCCTCCCCCTTATAGCTCTTTGAGAAGCGTCGTACAGAGTAAAAACCTGTGGAGAAGATTTTGGGAAACTGACTTACAACCAGATGTTTATGGTTTTGACATCATGGCATTGGATCATCTGAATCATTGCTGCTAAGAGCTTGCCACTGAGAGCGCCCAGCTGAGCATCCAGAACACGCTAACTCGGTGTGCTTTGGGGCTCTCCTGTGATTCGCCTGATAGCCCACAGGTATTTATTCCCAGTTTACAGAATGCTGATGCCAGGGAATTCCATGCTACAATGAGGGTCACAAATATTGTGAATCACAAAGTTCTGTCTCAGATGAATGCTGATCATTTTAGAGATGAGGGCTGTGCAGTGCGGTGGCTAAGAGCATAGCCTTTGCAATCTGGAGGCCTGGGGTTTGAGTTCAGCTCTGCCAGTTGCCAGCTTTGTGGCAGTGATTGATTGATGCATACATGAGAAGGACCTAGCCCGGGCTCTGTCTCTCGCATGTGGAGCACTCCTTGACATTCAAGTATTATCCCCAAGAGCATCAGCTCTTCCCAAGGTCAGTGTCACGCAGGCACTTGGTGTCTTTTGCTTACCTGTATCCTCACCACCTAGGCCAGCATGGTCAGATAGCAGGCACTCTAAAATACCTGTGAAATGAATTCTTCTTCTTCTTCTTGTTTATTAAATCAGCACCTCTGACTTCAGTGCCCTAACGCTCAGCAGGAAAACAGTATTCTCACAATCTAGCCCTTGGTTAGCTCAGCCGGCACCTGCTCATCTCAGGTGAGGTGCTAATTTTCCTCTCAAGAATCTTCAGGACTGCCAGGATCCCTGGGGAGTGACAGGACCTTCAGAGATCTTCTGAATTCTAGAAAAATAACCGTTCTTGTTCACAGGAGTGTGTCCACCTTCTTTCAGCCTTGGTTTGCAAATTTGAGACATGGTGCTGTGTTGCTGGCTAACCAGAGCTGGCAGGAGTATGGGCATTTATTCAAAGGCTACAGGATCAGGTGATACAAAGTAAAAGCAGACTCAGCAGGATCCTGTAAGTACTCCCCATGCAACTACCTGTGGTGAATTTAAAGTTGGTCCTTGGCACTTTCCACACCAGAGCTGGAGGGAAGAGGTTGTGTGTATCATGTTCTCTGGGGGGATGGATTCCTTTGGTGCAAGCAGATCCATCTTGCTTTTCTTCTTCATGCTCCTGCACTAACATACCTTGTCATGCAAGATGAAGCAGGGGGTAGAGACAGTCAGGGCCATAGGCTTGTGTTGAGATTTCCATCCCACCTCTTCTGAATGCGGAGAACACCCCTCTGTGTGGCTGGGATTGAAGGACACAGGCTTGTGCTTCAGGGTTCCTTCAATAGGAGAGTTTGGTCCCACTTCCTGCCACCCCACATGGTGTGCTCTAGCTTCCCAATGTTGCTTAGGGCTAGAGGCTTTTTTTGTTGGATTCAAAGCCAGCTGCCCTGGGTTCAGCTCTCCACATGTCTGTTGGTGAATGTTTGTTTTTAGTACAGTTCTTTTGTCTTTGTTTCTTTCCCTGAAAGCAGGAGCCTCCAAGGGGGAACGAGAGATACACAGGTTTACTCTCATTACACAGCCCTCCTTTCCTACCTTCCACCTCTCCCTTCCTGAGCCCCCGCATCTCCCACTCTGCCCGGTGCATCACTCTCCATGAGAGTATTTTGAATTCCTTTCTCATTTTCTTTTTTACTCCAGAAGTGAGGGAGCTGGCTTCTCAACATTTCTTAGAATGCTTTTACTTTGTTAAAAAAAATCCCCTTTCCTCCTGTGCCTTCAGATTTGTCCATCTAACAGACATCATCTGAGTACCTTCTGGGGGTCAGGCTGCTTCCAGGCACTAGCATTCAGAGACAATGTAGTCACTGCCCCTGCCCTCAGGGAACACCGTCAGCCCAGAGCAGGAGGCTACAGCAAGGTAGTGTGTGATGGTGGGGTCAGCATGGTTGTGTTAAGGTGCTGGTATTTAGAAGCTTTTTCTTATTTTTAGATAAAAAAAGTTGTTTTAACAGGAAAAACATTTTTAAAAATTAAAAAAATTAAAGTTTAAAGAAGCCCCCCCCCAAAAAAAAACCCCACAAACCCCCTCCAACTCTTCCACTAATTTCTTTCCCTATACCCTTCATCATCTTGCATATTTCAGATGTATGCACGCCTCATTTTATTCATGCTTTCTAGACTTGCTTGGGGGTGCAAGTCTTTTTCCATACATAATTCCATATATAATAGATGCCTATACAAACAATTTAATATAATGGCCAGCTATTTTGCTTTGCTTATTTAGAGTGTCATAAGGAATTCCCATGTCATTTAAATTATGTATGTTTATAATGGCTGCCAAATGCTCTGTTATGTAGCTTGTTTCATACACACCTAAACCTTTCCATTATGGGAGTTCCCGTTGTGGCTCAGCAGGCTAAGAACCCAATTAATATCCATGAGGATATGGGTTCATTCCTGGCCTCGATCAGTGGGTTGAGGATCCAGTGTTGCTGTGACTTGCGGTGGCAAATGCAGTTCGGATCTGGTGTCTCTGTGGCTGTGGCATAGGCTGGTGGCTCCAGCTATGATGTGATCCCTACCCTGGGAACTTCCATATGCCATGGGTGTGGCCCTATAAATAAGATAAAAAACCAAAAACCAAAAACACCCTTCCATTATGATTTTCAAGTGTGGTTTCCTTATGTTTGTATATTTTTAATATCTCTGTTAGTGTTGGGTGCCTTGAAAGCTCTCCTGGCCCTGATATGACCTTTAGATGTCCCCGCTCATTTTTCAGTGTCGACAGAAAGACACAGTACAAACTGCTAACTTTGGAGGTTTTTTGGCAGCTTCACTAAAGGGCAAGGCTTTTCCTCTCCAGGGGACTGGCTTCAGGTTTTAACTGTCGTGGTCAGCATTGCTAGGTACAGACCCTTAGGCCTTTTGTCAGGGTTTCAGAGCCCTTTCTTCTCTGGGCTTCCATCCATGGAAGATTCAGGATGAACCCTGGCTCCTTTGGGATCACGGCTACAGGCAGCAGCGTAGCACTGTTTTATTCTTGGCAGAGATGACCAAAGACTTTTTTTGGCAACTAATTAAAACTTTACTTCGGGTTTCTTTTATTTCATGCCTCCTCTGTGCCCTCGTTGACGCTTAGCAGGTGCCTCTGTTATATCGTTTATCACACTGTATTGTTTTTTTATTTTGCTTGCCCATCAATCTTATTCATAGACTCAGAGTCATGAAGTATGTAGAAATCTGACCCATTTCTCTTCATGTTCCTGGCACCTGTTAGAGCCCCTGCATGTACATTGGGGTCTAAAATGTTTACTTGATGGTAACCAAGGCATCTTTTTATTTATTTTTAAGGCAGGATATTTATTTATGTATTTACTTATTTATTATAGGTATTCCTTGTACTTTTCCACCATGGAATCGAGACTCATTGTGGAAACTTGGCACTGTCATGGGGGTGACCCAGAGAATCCAGCTATTGGAAAAAAAAAATATATGGGAGTTCCCTTCATGGCACAGCGGAGACGAATCCGACTAGGAACCATAAGGTTGTGGATTCGATCCCTGGCCTCGCTCAGTGGATTAAGGATCCAGCGTTGCCATGAGCTTTGGTTGTAGGTTGCAGATGTGGCTCGGATCTGGCATTGCTGTGGCTGTGGTGTAGGCCAGAGGCTATAGCTCTGATTAGACCCTAGCCTGGGAACCTCCATATGCCGCTAGCGTGGCCCTAAAAAGATTTAAAAAAAAAAAAAAGAGAGACACCATTCCTCCCTAGAACTAGGTAAAATCATGCTCATGTGAACTCCCCAAACAAAAGAATGCATTTAACTAGATGGAAAGCATGGGGCAGAGGAGAATTAATGTAACTTACATATTTATTGTTAAATCATTTATTTTGGTAGCTGTTTTTTGGATTCCCACAAACTCTGGGGCTACAAAGTTGGAAAGATGTTGTTCTCATCCTCCTGTAGCTCTCACATCTGAAATCATTCATTTAGCAAATATTTATCGAGTATCTATTAGCGTTTGGGTGGTGGGGACACATCAGTAAACAAAATGGGCACAAATATTGACTCTCATCCACAATGGGACCCAGAATGATAAAGGTATGAGCAGTGCTGTCATGACAGGTACTTGGTGCATGAGCAAAACAAAACACAAATTCTGCAGCCAAAGTCCAAACAGACATGGTGTTGTGGGTTCTCTTCCCACTTTGCCCTTTCTTCTGTTTTCCTTCTTACGCATCACCTTCTCTTTTTCTCTCTGGGAGCTGGAAGAGCATGGTGAAAGAGAGTTTCTTCAGGAGCTCTGAAAAATAAACATCATATCTGGTGAGCTTCCTTTGGGAGCCTAAGTTTGAAATATAAATAGTTCACACCAGGTCCAAATCACTAATCAGGCTTGTGTCTGTCTGTATATATAAGTAGGTTAAAAGGAAAGGTTTGAACTCAAACTTTCTTCCCCGGTTTTTGTGCTCCAGCAGAACATTTTCCCCTTCTAGTTGTACTCAGGCGTAGTTGACACAGAGCACTATATAAGTTTAAAGTGTACAGTATAATGCTTTGATTTACACACATCGAGAAGCGGTTATCATGATAAGCTTTGTAAACACCCATCATCTCATACAAAATTAAATAGAAAAAAAGTTTGTTTTTTTTTCTTGTGATGAGGACTCTTAGAATTTACTCTCTCAACAGCCTTCTTATATAACATAAGGCAGCATTAATTATGTTTATCACGTACATTGCATCCCTAGTACTTATTTATAAGTGGAAGGTTGTACCTTTTCCAATAGAACCGTTCTTGATGGAATTCAGTCACATTTTTTCCTTGTCTACATCTGCCTTATCTGTGTTTTCTCCTTTGCACCCCTAGTTATCCTTTTATTGGCCATCTGTTTTATTCAGTGCAAGGTGCTGCTCAGGACAGGTATGTAGGGATGTAAGACAGATGCAGTCTCAGGCTTTATAGAACATATAGTCTCATTGGACAAAAATACCAAATAATGAGGGGGGCATCAAATTATTTGATTAAATTGCCATAATTGCAATGACTGGGAATTACAGGCTGGTATGAAAAGAGGTGGGGGGTCCTCAGTTTTCGGGGGGCGATGCTCAGGGAAGGCTTCTCTCAGGAAGTGACTGAATTGTTTCTGAAGGGCAACAAGGCGTTAACGAGGAAGCTGGAGATTGCAGGAGACAGTGGCAGAGAGGTAGAGCATTCTAGAATGTGTAAAGGCCCTGTCATGGGAAGGACCATGGCCTCTTTAAAGAACTATTGCCTTTGGAATGGATAAGCAATGAGATCCTGCTGTGTAGCACTGGGAACTATATCCAGTCACTTATGATGGAACATGATAATGTGAGGAAAAGAATGTATATTTGTGTGTGTGACTGGGTCACCTGGCTGTGCAGTAGAAAACTGACAGAACACTGTAAACCATCTATAATGGAAAATAAATAAATAACATCTCACCTTGCAACTCAAAAAAAAAAAAGAACTAGAGGAAGGCCAGAATGACTATACACTAAAGATCCGGGAGTAGCGGAATGCAATGATGGTGGTGGTGGCAGAAGAGGCCAGGCCATGCGAGGGTATGCGGGCTACGCTGGGGAGATCCATGAAGGGTTTTATTTAGGTAAGAAATAGACGCGATCAGGTTTTTGTTTTTTAAGAAACCCCCTCTGGCTGCTGAATGGGGAATGAATCATAGGAGGCAAGAATAGAAAGGCTAGGATGCTAGTGAACTTGTCCAGGTTAGCGATTACAGGGAGTGAGGCCAGGAGAGAAAAGAGAATAGTGGATGGATGGATATAAATCGTGTATCAGAAGTAGGATGGCCAGGCATAGGCCGTGAGGGAAAGGCAGCTGGCAAGAACTCCAGAGTTTTAGCTTGGGCATTGGGAGAACGGTGTTGCCATGCACTGAAGGGAGGGTTCATTTGAAGAAGGAAGTGGTGAGTCTCATATACATATATACATATATATATATATATATATATATACACACACACACACATATATGTGTACATATATACACATATACATATATGTATGTATGTGTGTGTGTGTGTAAATACATGTATATATGTATTTATATATATTTTTTGGTTCTTTTTAGGGCTGCACCTGTGGCATGTGGAGGTTCCCAGGCTAGGGGTTGAACCGGAGCTACAGCTGCTGGCCTACTCCATAGCCACAGCAATGCCAGATCTAAGCTGCATCTGTGACCTACACCACAGCTCACGGCAACGCCAGATCCTTAACCCACTGAGCAAGGCCGGGGATAGAACCTGCAACCTCATGGCTCCTTGTTCTATTTGTTTCCACTGTGCCACGATGGGAACTCCTTGATGAGTCATTTTTTTTTTTTTTTTAAACATGCTGGGTTGGAGGAGGCTGTGGGTCATCTTGATGGAAATGTCAGGGAAGCCTTGTAGAGCTGGGTGGCGGGTGAGCATTTGGGAAGCTTCAGCTTTGAAGAGAGATAAAATCACCCTTGGAGAGAGAAAGGGTGGGAAGAGAAGAGGGCCATGAACTTGGCCTTAACCAGTCAATAAAGGGTAAAAATCAAATTTATTTACCATGATATGCCCAGCTCTTCTCTTAGGCCACAGCTTTAGAATCAGCACAGATGTGTAAAACGAATGAGTGAAGGAAAGGAGGAATTTGAGAGTTTTTTCAAACTGGTTTGTATTAAAAGAAATGTAGTTTATATTTTTGCTTGGTCCCAGAGAGGGAGAA
The DNA here is from genome assembly GCF_016906955.1 of Phacochoerus africanus. Lineage (NCBI taxonomy): Eukaryota > Metazoa > Chordata > Mammalia > Artiodactyla > Suidae > Phacochoerus > Phacochoerus africanus. The sequence goes on from NC_062548.1 coordinate 37,779,663, forward strand.
AAATTCCTTTGCTTCTGCCTAACATATTACAGTTTTTTAAAAGTCCCCTCATAAATATTTCTATCTTGGCTACGCTTGTTTCTGGATTTCACATTGTAAGAGGGAGGTTGATAAATGGGGCTTGTTAAGAGGAAGATGACTAGGGGAGGTGCAGGCTGCCGGAAATGGTTCACTATCAATGGAGGGGTAAGTGTGTGTGTTTCTGGGAGTAGAGAAAAATGGGGAAGGAAGAGGATTTGGTAACTTGCTAAGGTAGTTGTATGATGGGCTTCCATGTGAATGAGGATCAGGTATGTTCCAAGTTGCTATAGCATCTGAAGAAAGAGGTAGAGCCCAGAGGAGATAGAATCTGGCATCAAAAATGTACAAGGAAAAGCAGTTCATTTGCATTCTTTGCCATTGGAGGGTCTTCAGGCCGAATAAGCATATATCACAGAGGGTCCAGCAGGCATGCTGGCATGGTGCTTGATGGCTGTGTATGAACTTTGTTGTCCCTCAGATTCTGTGAGGTTATTAGGACTTCTGGCAATAGTCCCGTGATAGAGCCATTGCTTCAGCCGTCTAAACCAGCATCTCCTTGGACCCTCCCCGAATGCTAGAACCATGGCCATAGAATTTCAAGAAGAAATATTCTGGAGGTTAGTTAATACCCTTGACTGTTGGAATTCTGTGCGGTTGTGATTCTCTTTGTATCTATTCTGGTCTCACTTAGGATGGCTGAAGTGATTGATCACTGCCCTTCAGACACTCACACATCTTCTGCTCTGAAAAAACGTCTGCAAACTGCCCCCTGACTGGTCAAGAAGAGCCCTCCTCCATCTCTAGGCGTGTTGGTTCTTTCAACTGTGGTGATTTATAGCCTGTGATAAGTCGGCTTACCTGGCTTGGGTTTCAGCTTTGTTATGACTAGATGCACGTCTCTGGAAAAGTCTGCATTCCCCCGTCTTCAGTTTCTTCATCTTTAAAAAAACGTTTCTTTTTAAAAAAAAGTCACTTGCTGCTGATGGGATCTCCTGCCTTGGAGTTGAGGGTTGGTCTCTCTTATGAGAGAGAACATAAGAGAATTGTGTCCACATTTTCTCCTCCACTCATCCGTGAGCCTCTTCAGGTCAAGACCCATCCATTCCTTTCTTTCCAGGGTCTGGCACAGGACGTGGCTCAGCATAGACCAGTCAGGTTTGTGAAATGATGCGGCGCCTGGGACATCCGCTGTACGCCTGTGGGTGGGTGAATGTCAGCAAATGGTTGCCCAGGGAACGAGCACTCCAGGACTCTGAAGAAAGGATGATAAATGTAGTCTTGGATTCTGGAGAGATGTGAGCGTGGATCCTAGCCCTGCCACTTACTGTCTCTGTGACCTCCAGCGAGTTACTTAACCTCTCTGAGCCTTTCTGTCCTCATTGAAAAAGATGGGTGATAACATCGCCAATGTCATTGAGTTTCTGGGGTGGCTAGATGGCTTAATTGTGTGAAAGTACCTCACCCAGTGCTAGAAGCATTCGAGTTGCTCCATAAGTACCCATTCCTGTTGTCACCATCTTTAAGATGACTACCGTGTTGTCAGTTTTGCCTTGGCCTCCTTCCCTGAGGTGGCTTGATGTCCTGGAAACTGAGACTGGGCTAAGCTTTGAGTGGATTCCCCCCATAGTTGCTAAACTTTTCCCCAAATTATAGCAATGACAGTTCTCTGTTAGAATGGTGCTGTCTCTCAAATAGAAGATTTGAACGTTCTGTTAGGGGCGGGTGTTTTATATGTGAGTGTGTGTGTGTGTGTGTGCGTCTTCTTGTCTCTATCCGATTTCTTTTAGCTAGAGACCCCCTCCGATTTTCAAGGCAGGGAGAGGTGCAGTGGACTGCCATCCCTGGGTTTTCCTTGCTGGAAGATTAAGCTGTTGTCCCAGGTTTATAATTAGTGTCCAGAGTAATGTATCAAGAGGTGTTGCCCAGAAGGAGAAGAGAACAGGCTAAATCACAGGCCCAGATGACCCCTGGGAATCAGGCCAAAACCAGGGAGCAATCTTTCTTGGAACCCCAACATCTGCTATTACTCAGAAAGCTTCGTGGTAATTTGAGCCAACTTAATTAGTTAGACCATTCTCTTTTATAGCTCTTGGAGTTTTTAATCCTTTGAGACAGTGAACAGTTCTCAGTTGCTTAACTTATCTATGCTTCTTTCAGAGGCTTCTTCTTCGTGTGGTAGCTTGTAGTTCCTCTTTTCTCCAAGATGTGCCCACTGGGTCTTCCAGGAAGCAGAGGCTGTAGGGAGTGGGGAGAGGGAGCGTGAGTGCCTGTGAAGAAATATAATGGTGGGGGAGGAAGCAGGATTGAGCAAGTGACAACCTCAGACCATGATACACAGATAGCCCATTACAGCAATCCCACATCCGGCAGATACGGCCAGGACTCAGCAACCCCCCCATGCTGTCACTGGCTGGGGACTGCCGGGAAGAGCATGGCCTCAGTTCCACAGCCGAACTGGATCCCAGTTGGAAGCCGTCAGGTCTTTGCACTCTTAGTGTCTGAATGACCCTCCCTCCCTCCCCCTCTCTCTCTCTTTCTTTTTTTTTTCTTTTTTTTGCTATTTCTTGGGCCGCTCCTGCGGCATATGGCGGTTCCCAGGCTAGGGGTCTAATCGGAGTTGTAGCCACCAGCCTACGCCAGAGCCACAGCAATGCCGGATCTGAACCGCGTCTGCAACCTACACCACAGCTCACGGCAACGCCGGATCGTTAACCCACTGAGCAAGGCCAGGGACCGAACCCGCAACCTCATGGTTCCTAGTCGGATTCGTTAACCACTGCGCCACGACGGGAACTCCCTCTCTCTCTTTCTTTTGCTTTTTTTAGGGCTGCACACGTGGCATATGGAGGTTCCCAGGCTAGGGGTCACTTTGGAGCTGTAGCTGCCAGTCTACGCCACTGACACAGCCATGCTGGATCCAAGCCGCGTCTGTGACCTACACCACAGCTCACAGCAATGCAGGATCCTTAACCCACTGAGCGAGGCCAGGGATCAAACCCGTAAGCTCATGGTTCCTAGTCAGATTCATTTCCACTGCACAAAGAGAACTCCCACATGTTCTTTCTTAAAGGCAAATTCTACAGAGTGGCACCTCCTGGAGACCAGCATGTCTATGATGGATAAACTCAAATGATTAGGGAGCTTGGTCGAGTGCTCAAGCCAAGCACCTTGAAAGTGCTTGGCCTTTCAAGTCAGTTCCCTCCACATCTATTTATTTACTTTCTGGATGCTGATCACTGATCACTGTGTTCATAAACCTATTTTGCAATATGGTGACTGTCCCTTTAAAGAACAGAAAGCCTTGCAGATGAAATGAGAAGTATGGACAGACACCCATATCAAAAGGCATAAATGGACAAGGGTCTTAGGAGAGGTGCAGAGAAGAGCATCATTATAACAGTGGCTATTGCTTCCTGAATTCTCATGATGGGCCTGGTGCTTTCCACTCATCACCTCATTTCATTAAGAGGCGTGAGTGTTTTTATTTCCATTTCACAGATGAGGACATGGAGGTGCAGAGAGAAGTGACTTGGCTGATGTCATACAAACAGTAGAAATACTCCTCTCCATCTCCTCGTCACCTCTGTGCCCAGCACTCAGCATCTCTTACCAGGACAACTGCTGGGCCTCAGACTGTTCACCCGCATGTGTCTCAGCTCCTCTCTCAAACCCGTCTCTGCTGAAGCCAATGGGATCTTGCCACATGCAATCCGTGTCTCTTCCCTGCTTGACCCCTTCACTGGCTTCCTTTGCTCTGGTGATGAGAATAGTGTCTTTGGTCTTCGAGGTACTGCTTGGCTGACCTCAGCTGCTTCCCCAGCCACATCTCTCACTTGCCCTTTGCTCTCTGCACAAGTCCCATTGGCCTTCTTGCAGTTCCCCTCATGCTCATCTGCTTCTCTCTGACACAGGCCCTTTGCACATGCTGTTCCTCCTCGACTAGTAAATTCTTTTCGTGTGTTTGAATAGCACTCATATACTTTGTGATGTCCCATTTACTCCTTTCTAAATTTTTTAAAAATTATTTATTTATTTATTTAAATTTTATGGCTACACTGTGCTGTATGGAAGTTCCTGGGCCAGGGCTTGACTCCAAGACAGAGCTGTGACCTATTCCGTAGCTGTGGCAACACCAGATCCTTTAACCCACTGTGCCTGGCTGGGGGTTGAACCCACACTTCTGCAGTGACCTGAGCTGCTGCATTCAGATTCGGCCCACAGTGGGGACCCCCCCCCACCCCAACCAATTTCTTTTGTGGTTATTTAACTAGTTCCCATCTCCCTGACTCCAAGCCCTGTGAGGGTAGAGAATTATCCATTTGTCTTTGCCGTTGTATCCCAGCACCTAGCGTAATGCCTCACCCACAGCAGGTGCTCAAGAACTTTGTTGAAAGAGCAGATGTTCCAGTGCTAATGTTTGAACTGAGAACATTCTGACTTCCCTGCCATGGGAAAGCAGAGTTCCTTCTAACTGGTCTTTGGGAGGGTCCCAGTGGCATCCTGGAGGGAATTGCAGTGGAATCCAGCCTCTGGAGCAAGTTACTTCTCTTCTCTCTCTTGGCCCCAGTAAACAAGCCAGCAAATCAGAACCTTGGACTGGGTAGTGTACGAACAGATCTCTTGTGACCTATCCTATTTTTGGAAGAAAGCAGTGCCAGATAGTATCCGTCTTGAGAAAGAGCACCTACTTCCACATTTGTTTGGGCCAAGGGAGCACTGGTTAGCTGAGGAGGAGGGTGGCAGGGAGGTAGAACCACATCCTATTTCCTTTTCGGAGTTATTTGCCTCCCCTGGTGCTGAATCCAGTGCTCTGGAGACAGGCCTCTGAATTTGGAGCTCTGGTGATTTGCATTTAATTACTGAGAATGTTTCTCCCCTTTAAAATTGTAACACTGCTTGCAACATTAAAAGAAGTTCCTACTGGAATGAAAACAGCAAAAGCTTTAGAGTAAGTATCTTTTGTATTGAATATGTGGAGTCATCTCAGAATAGGTAGCTGATTTTCATAATGGTTTTGCAATTACCCATAATGATGCCCTTTATAAGTCTTTAAGGTCAAGAAGGAAATCTTTGGTCAGATGCACAAGGTACAGAGAATTTTAGAAACCTTTTTGCTTTGATCCAAATTCCTATAGATGGAGGAGTTCAAGAAAGAAAGTGCAGGAGGCCTGCATGCAGCTTCAGGATCTGGCCACGTTTCTCAGTTCGCTCTCATCTCCACTGCCCCCACGTCTGTCTCCGTGAACAGTGGCAGACTTGGTCTGGGTCCCTCCCCAGCCCCTGAGTTTCAGACAGAGTTCATGGACCAGAAGGGAGGGCAGACGTTGATTCTGCTGGCCCCGTCCATGGGAACCGGTGTTCCAGTGTAGCTGGAGGCTCTGTTCCTTCCCTCAATGCCTCATGGATTTGGTTACGGGAGGATGTGGTCTCCAAAACGCCAAGATGGGGTGTGGCATGAAAATCTCCCTGAGAAGAGGCCTCCGCCTCTAAGGTTTCCAACTTCAAACATCTCGTCTACGATTATTTGTTTAATGTGTGTTTTAAATCACTCCCTTTTAAAACTAAGTACATTTGTTTTAAAAAAGCACTTGGCATCCGAACCGTAAATGAAAAACCAGTATCACTTCCCACAAATAGAAAGTAAGTGCAAAAATAAATACAACAAAGACCAAACAGTGCTTTTTATTTCTAGCTGGAAACTGCTGCCTGCCTAAGGCTCTAAGCCTGAGGCCTGATCTCTGTTAAAAAGAGAGATTGGCAAGTGTTGTAGGGTGTTTGGGATGTTTTCAGAAGGGCTGCAACAGACTTGAAAGGGAGCCACTTTCTCACCATGTGATCTGATGTTATTTAATTTTGTATCCTTCTACCAACCACCTAAAAATCATCATCGTTAACACCACCTTTACAGCCTCATGCTTGAGAAAGATTTCTGGCCTTTTCTAGGAGATGCCCTTGAGTCCATTAATTTTGTAGATTGATTCTTTGTTTCCAGGCTTGGCAGGCCTGGCATGAGAGTGATGCAGGAGAGAGGTGAGTTACAGGGAGTTGGCAGTGGTTGTAGCAGGGATGTGCACGGGGAGCTGACCTGCCTGGGAAATAAAAGGAATGGGGTGTCTGGCAAAGGTGAGTGGATAGGGGGTAGATTTGGAATAGCGGAGGTATCGTCCACCATGTCACTGTTGTTCCTGGACTGCATTCTTTGGGGGGCGTTTAGGGAAGGTGATTTGGGGCTTGATGTCTACACTGATTTGAACTTTTCTAAGTTCCTTCCTCTCTTCTCATTGGGTCTAGACCTTTGTTATTCAAAGTGTGGTCTGCAGACCAGCAGCACTGGCATCAACTTGGAGCCTCTTAGAAATGCAGAATCTGGGAGTTCCCTGATGGCACAGCAGGTTAAGGATCCGATGTTGTCACTGCAGCCTCTCAGGTCACTGCTGTACTGTGGGTTTGATCCCTGGCCCAGGAACTTCCATATGCTGCAGGTGCAGTCAAAAAAAAAAAAAAAAGAAAGAAAAAGAAATGCAGAATCTTGGAGACCCCCACCACTCATGACACCCTAAATCATAATCTTTATTTTAACACAATTCATAGGTGATTTGAAGATGTATTAAAATTGAGATTGCACACCCAGGATCATGGAAGCATTATTCATAAGCGCTAGAGGTGGAAGCAACCCAAGTGTCTATCCATGGATGAATGAATTTAAAAAAATGTATATACAGACAGTGGAATATCATTCAGCCTTAAAAAGGGAGGGAAGTCCTGTCGTATGTTACAACATCGATAAACCTTGAGGACATTATGCTACGTGAAATAATCCAATCACAGAAAGGCAAATACCATATGATCCCACATGTAGGAAGTGTCAAAAGTTATGGAGTTCATAGAAAGAGAAAGTAGAATGGGGTCTGCTGGGGGCTGCGGGGAGGGGGAGATGGGGAATTGCTTAATGAGTCTAGCATTTTGGTTGTGCAAGATGAAAATGGAGATCCACTGCAGCAACAGTGTAAATGTACTCAGCACTATGGAACTGGCATTTAAAAATGGTTGCTATAGTAAATTTTTTTTACCACAATTAAAAATAAGCTAAAAAGGAAAAGATGACCACTCTTAGTCACCTTAAGATAACTGAGAAGCAAATTGTGGTTCTCAAACTTTAGTGGACATAATAGCCCCCTTGAAGACTTGTTAAAACACAGTTGCTGGCTTTCCTCCAGAGTGTCTAATTCATTACATCTGGATGAGGCCCAAGGGTTTCCATTTCTAACAAGTTCCCAGGTGATGCTGCTGCTGGTGGGGGATGTATTGTGAGCCACATTGCAGCAGACTGTTCACCCTATTGCTCACTAGTTCGGAGAATGTCAGAATGTCATTTTCCTCCTACACTGCACCTTGTAGCAAGGCTGGATCCTTAACCCACTGAATGAGGCCAGGGATTGAACCTGCATCCTCATGGACACTGTGTCAGGTCCTTAACCCCCCAAACCACAATAGGAACTCCCCATATATCTTTTTAAATTGTATATTTTGATATGTCAAATTTACTGAAAAGTTGAAAGAACTCATATGTACCCTTTACTCAGATTGACCAATTGTTTACATCGTGCCCCCTTTCCTTGGCATATTTTGGGCAGAAATGTCACCAAAGTGATGTTCCAGCCTCTCTGCACATCACATGAGGTGGCACGTGATGCCTGTTGGCCTGATGTGGTGATGCTTTGATTACTTAGCAAGGGCACTTGCAGTTTCTCCTGTAAAGTTACTGTCTCTTGCCTGTAATTAATAAGTCATTTATAGGAGATGCACTGAGACTCTGAACACATCTTGCCCCTCATCCTGTTTTGCTCACTGGCTTTAACATCCATCGTTTCTTATTGTTCCTTCTCTATCATCCTCTCTCTTTATTAGCTGGTGTTCTGCTATAAAGAAGAGTGTTTCTCCTTTATTTCTATCAGGGTGTACTCCCAAATCTTAAGTTTTTCAAAGGGCTGTAATCCACTACTGGCGTTATTTCTTTTTGTGCTTAAATGTCCCAGATTTGGCCAAGCAGCACCTCTTCAGACTGGGTCTTGTGTTCTTTGGACGTGTTTCTGTCTTAGCCTGAGTGGCCATAACAAAATATCATAGACTGAGTGGCTTAAACCACAGACATTAATTTCCTTACCATTCTGGAGGCTGGAAGTCCAAGTTCAGGGAGCCAGCATGGACAGGTTCTGGTCAGAGCTTTCTTCCTGGCTGCGGGCTGCCTTCTCACTATGTGTTCACATTGCTTTTTTCCTCGGTTCAGGAGCATGGACTGGGGGAGATGAGCCAGAAAGACAGAAGACCACCAGTTCTCTCAGGTCAGGATCCCATTCTTATGAGGTCATGTAACCTTAATTCCCTCCTAAAAGCCCTATCTCCAAATTCAGTCCTATTAGGGGGATAGGGCTTCAATGTGTGAATTTGGTGGGGAGCCCAGTTTACTCCATAGCAGTCCCCAGGTTTTTTGCATACTTCCCTACTTTCTGGAACAACGAGATAGTCCAGGCTCGTCTTGCACTTTCCCTGTGTCAACCATGGAGTCAGCAATCATTCTCCAAGGGCCTGGGTTTCTTTTTGAAAATATGCTCCCCAGGTAAGAATAATATGCGTTCAGAACAGAGACCTTCAGTTCTATACCAGTCCCCGCATCCATACTCACTTGCCATAGATGGGGATGCTGAGACTCAGAGGTCAGGAGTGACCTGCTCAAAGTCACACACTTGGTAACTGGTGGCACCAAGCCTGCAACCCGTATTTCCTGACTCTCGGTTCTATGCTTTTAAAAACCCAAGCCCTGCTATCCCCTAACCATTTCCAGTGTGTCTTACTGTTTCAGGGTATGACTCATTCTGCCTAGCCGAGGTTAATGGGGCAAGTGCTAAGGGGGAGCCAGATATAAAGAGCATGACTGGGTCCCTGAGTATAATGTGCCTCCTCCACCGCACTAGTCACTATGCTGAGCAGAGGACGTTCTTGTTAGGGGCTGAATGTTGCCCCCCGCCCTCCACATTCATGGGTTGAGATCCTGATTTCTGGGGGGCCTCAGAATGTGACTGTATTTGGAGATACGGTCTTTTTATTTAAAAAAAATTTTTTTTAATGGCCGCACCTGTGGCATATGGAAGTTCCTGGGCCAGGGATTGAATCCAAGCCTCAGCTGCAGAGGCAACACCGATCTTTTAACTCACTGTGCTGAACTGGGGATTGAACCCGTGCCTCTGTGGTGACTGGAGCCGCTGCAGTTGGTGTTTTTTTTGTTTTGTTTTGTTTTTTCAGTTTTTTTTTTTTTTTTTGGACGCCCCAAGGCATATGGAGTGCCTGGGCCAGGGATCAGATCTGAGCCACAGTTGTCACCCAAGTCACAGCTGTGGCAACCCACTGTGGATCCTTAACTGACTGTGCCAGGCCAGGGATTGAATCTGTGTCGCAGTGCTCCCAAGATGCCTCTGATCCTTTTGTGCCACAGCAGGAACTCCTGGAAGGTCTTGAAAAAGGCAGTTAAATTCACATGAAGTCATCAGGGTTGGCCCTTATCTAACCTGACTGGTATCCTCAGGAGGGAGGATTAGGATAAGATGTGTAAGGAGGAAAGTCATGTGAGGACACAGCGAGCAGACAGCCGTCTGCAAGGCAAGGAGAGAGGCCTCGGAAGAAACCAGCCTGGCCGACCCCTTCATCTCAGACTTTGAGCCCCCACGACTGTGAGCAAAGAAATGTCTGTTGTTTAAGCCTCCCAGACTGTGGTTCATAGTATGGCAGCTCGAGGAAACAAATGCACTACTCAGTAAAAGCTTGAGTTTTCAGGCTATTTGACTGACCTCCAGGTCCCAGATCTTGGGACCCTGGACTTGGAAGACAGGAGGTTTAGGTTTCCACTGTAGCCCCAGCAACTCATTCACTGGGCGACACATCTGTCCTCTTTGGATCACATTTCTCATTTGTTAAAGGAGAGAAACCAAACTACGTGGGCTCTCCAATGTCTTGGTCAGAGGGCCCCAGAACCGTCCCCTCCCTGAAGCCTTGGGCTTCACCTCCGCCCCCCCCCCCCCATTGTAACAAAGTATATTGGTTATCTCTCACTGTGTAAGAAACAACCCCAAAATTCAGTGGGTTAAAACCAGTAATTACCTGTTACCACTCAGACACCCATTGTGGGGAGTTGGCTGTTCTTGGCTGGACAAGTTCCTTGATGCTGCAGGCATGGGGCTGGCTGGCTTAGCTCCTCCCTGGACTTTGAGTTCAGGCCTGCTCTGGTGAGTTTGTTCTGTGACTTCAGCTAAGAAGGCAGCAGCTATGGAGGGTGCTTCCTCTTGTGATAATAATCGGGCCTTCAGAGGACCAGCAGAAACATGCAAGGTCTCTTAAGCTTAGGCTCAGGACGGGTCCACTGTCACTCCTGCCTCACTCCATTGGCCAAACTGAGTCACATCACCAAACCCGAAGTAAAGAGGGGAAATAGCCCTGTTTGTGCCTTTCGTCGAGGGGACCATAGAAGCATATGACAAGGGACACAGTGAGGAGTGAAGGGTTAGGAGGAGGATGTAATTTTCTGCAAAAGACCCCCCTCCTTTTTTGCAGAGTATCCCCTAAAATGACCAGAGATGTAGGTCTTAAATATAAAGCTAGATGATGCCTCCTAATTATAATTCAGTTCAGGAATTGAGTTCAGAAGCCAGTGCTGTATGGCAAATGGAGCAATGCCATTGAATTTCAACTATGTGTCTGCCCCTCCTGCAGATCAGGAGCTCAGTGGTCCAGCAGATGGGGAGGCCTGAGGAGTAGCAGGAGACACACCTGCAGCATGCCTCTGATACTGGCGTCTTCTGACAGAGAGGCTGTTCTTTTCAGGACCAGGCAAGAAAAAGGATGGGATTTCTTTGGGGACCCACAGGGTGCTAGAACCACCGTATCCCACTACTGTCTGTCATTTTTGACACACAGACCGTGCCTGCAGTGAAAGAAGCTGTAACTCTGAGCTCCACTTGCTTTTCTTTCTCTCAGGGTCTCAGAAGAGGGGGAGGTGGTATTAAAATGTACTTCTCTTTTCCTCAAACCTTGCTGTTTGGTGCCTCTGAGTGCAAAAGGAAGAGGTCCTTAAGAGAAGGGACTCTAAAGTTATCTATCGGCTTTGAATCCTAGCTCCATGATACTAACTTGCTGTGGGATCTTGGGCAAGTCACTTAACCTCTCTGTGCTTGAGTTCCCTCATCTGTAAAAGGGGAGTAAAAAAGAACTGACTTTGTAGGGTTGCTGTGAGCCTTTAGTTAAGACACAGTGCTTAGAACAGTGCCTGACACATCATAAGCGGTTACTAGGAATTAGCTATTTTTACTGAAGGCCAAATTATTGAGAGAGGGAAAAAAAAGCCCATTCCCTGTTCTCCCTCTGGAGTGGGAAGCTGTGATTTTTAACAGGCAGAGGAGAGTTCCCTCCGTTCTGACTGCTAGGGAAGCCAAGACGCAAGGATCTCCAGTCACTGCCACCTCATTTTCCTGGAGGCACAGGCAGCGCCTCTGTCCCCGTGTGGCCCAACTGCTAACATAGGAAGATCTCCCAGGACATTGCCTTTCTGCTGAAATGCTAATTTATTATTCAGCGTGAAGACTGATTTCCCCTGGACTGTACAAGACTACTTATCTAGAATTGAGATTAAAAATATATGTGTGTAGCTATAGTGCTGACACTATTGTGCTGTTTGTGTCACTTTTTTTTTTTTCATTCTTACTAACTATTGCTCAGGCAGGATTGTTCAGAGAAACAGATTAGAACCTCTCCAATGTCAAACACCATTCCTTCCACCACACTCTTCTACCTCTTGTTGAAAGGACTAGATAGTTGGGTGACACAGCAGACCACACAGGAGACTAGACTACTCGGTGGGCTGGCAGGGGCTTTATTACTTTATTTTTAGCTTTATTGATCCATAATTTACCAATCATACAAGGTACTTGTAAATTCAATTTTTTTCTTAGTAAATATACAGACTTTTGCAACCATCACCACAAGTCAGTTCTAGAACATTTTTATCACTCCTGCAAAATCCCCTCAAGCCTGTTTGTAGTCAGCCATCACTTTCACCCCCCAGCCCCAGGCAACCATTGATCTGCTTTTCTCTGAAGATTTGTCTCTTCTGGACATTTTGCATAAATGGGGTCATGCAATATATGGTCTCTTGAGTCTGCCTTCATTCATTTAAAATAATGTTTTTGAGGTTAACTTATGTTAGAGCGTGTATCAGTGTTTCATACTTTGCTGTTGCCAAATAGTATTCTATTCTCTGGATGTACAGTATGTTGTTTATCTCTTCACTAGCGACGGGCATTTGAGTTGCGTCCACTTTTTGTCTGTTATAAATAATATTCCTATGAACATTCATCCACAAGAATTGGTGTGGACATACGTTTTAATTTCTCTTGGGTAGAAACCAAAGAGTAGGATCCGTCTTCCGGAGTGGCTGTACCATTTCGCATTTCCATCACAGCAATGTATGAGAGTTTCAGTGTTTCCATATCCTTGTGCATACTTGTCTTTTTAATTAAGACATTCTAGGGTGTAAGTGATATCTCACTGCTTTAGTTTTCATTGCCGTAATGAGTAATGATTTGAACATCTTGTCATGTGCTTGTTAACCATTCGTAGGTCATCTTTGGTGAAATATCTCTTAAGACTTTAAATTGCCTTTTTTTATTATAATTGATTTACAGTGTTATGTCAATTTCTGCTATACAGTATAGTGACCCAGTCATACACACACATGCACACATTCTTTTTCTCATAATATCTTCTATCATGTTTTGCCTCAAGAGATTGGGCATAGTTCCCTGTGCTGTGCAGTAGGACTTCATTGCTTATCCATTCGAAATGGAATGGTTTGCATCTACCAACCCCAGACTCCTCATCCATTCCACTTCCTCCCTCCTCCCCCAGCAACCACAAGTCTGCTGTCCATGTCTGTTTCTGTTTTGCAGATAGGTTCGTTTGTGCCATATTTTAGATGCCACGTGTAAGTGATATCATATTTGTCTTTCTCTTTCTGACTTACTTCATTTAGTATGAGAATCTTTAGTTGCATCCCTGTTGCTGCAAATGGCATTATTTTGTCGTTTTTGTGGCTGAGTGGTATTCCATTGTGTATATGTACCACATCTTAATCCACTCATCTGTCGATGGATATCAGGGTTGTTTACCTGTGTTGGCCATTGTGAATAGTGCTGCAGTGAACACAGAGGTGCATGTATCTTTTTGAATGAAAGTTTTGTCTGGATATATGGCCAAAAGTTGGATTGCTGGATCATATGGTAGTTTTATATTTAGTTTTCTGAGGAACTTCCATACTGTTTTCCATGGTGGTTGTACCAGTTTATATTCCCACCAAGATCGAAGGAGGGTTCCCTTTTCTCCACACCCTCTCCAGCATTTGTTGTTGACTTGTTAATGATGGCCATTCTGACCTTTGTGAGGTGGTACCTGATTATAGTTTTGATTTGCATTTCTCTAATAATTAGTGATTTTGAGCATTTTTTCATATGCCTACAGGCCAACTGTATGTCTTCTTTGGAGAAATGTCTATTTATGTTTTCTAATTGGGTTTTAATTGAGTTGTAAGAGTTCTTTGTATATTCATGGCATGTATGTTTTATTGTATAGACGATTTGAAAATATTTTCTCCCAGTTTATGGCTTGTCTTTTCATTGTCTAACAGTATATTTTGGAATGCAAAGCCTTTGATTTTAATAAAGTCTAATTTATTCATTTTCCCTTTTATGACTCATAAAAATTGGTGCTGTGTCTAAGAACTGTTTGCCTAACCCAAGGTCCCGAAGATTTTCTTTAATCTCTTTTTCTAAAAGATTTATAGTTCCAGCCCTTAGGTTTTGAGGTAATATTTGTGTGTAGTTTGAGTTAAGAATTTAAGTTCACTTCTTTATTTATGGATTTAAAATTTCTCCAGCATCATTTGGTGAAAAGACTGTCCTTGCCCTCCCCTCTCCCCCAAAAGACTGTCCTTTCCCCATTGAATTGTCTTGGCATTTTTGTCAGAAATCAATTGACATAAGTATAAGGGTTTATTTCTGAACCTTTACTTATGCTCCACTGATCTACATGTCTGATTGTATTTTAATACCACACTTTCTTGATTACTGTAGCTTTATAATAAGTTTGAAATTGGGTATATAAGTCCTCCAAGATTGTTATCCTATTTCGAAATTATTTTGGCTATTTGCATTTGCATATAAGAATACATCTTAGAATAAGTTTGTCCACTTTTTTTGCCAATATCTCTATTTCTGGAATGTTGGTGGAGATTGTATTGAATCTAATGGTCTTCCAATCCATGAACATGTCATGTTTTTCATTTTGTTTAGATTTTCTCTAATTCTTTTGGAGAATGTTTTGTAGTTGCCAGGGTGTAAATCTTGTGCTTCTTTTGTCACATCTCTTAAGTATTTTATTTCTTTTGATGTTAGTGTGAATAGACTTGCTTTCTAAATTTTGTTTCTAGTGTTTGTTCATTAGTCAATTCATTTTTTATGGATTTCTTAGGATTTTCTGCATATAGGATTTTGTCACCAATGAATAAAAGAAGTTTTACTTCTTTCCCACCTGGATGGCTTTAGTTGATAAACCAATCAAGTCATTTATATTTATTTACTACATTACACTGACTAGAATATCTAGTACAGTATTGAATAGAAATGGAAAGTGGACAATTCTTGCTTTATTCCTGATCTTGGGGGAAAGCATTGTCTTTTATCATGAAGTGTGATGTTAGCTGTGGGCTTTTGGTAGAAGCCCTGTATTAAGTTGAGGATGTTTCCTTCTCTTTATTTTTTTATCATTTATTTATATACATATATTTTTTCTACTTTATAGCATGGTGACCCGGTTACACTTACATGTATACATTCTTTTTTTTTCACATTACATGTTCCATCATAAGAGACTAGACATAGTTCCCAGTGCTACACAGAAGGATCTCATTGCTAATCCACCCCAAAGGCAGCATTCTGCATCTACTTACCCCAAGCTCCCAGTCCCTCCCCTTCCCCCTTGGCAACCACAAGTCTATTCTCCAAGTCCATGATTTTCTTTTCTGTGGAAAGGTTCATTTGTGCCCTATATTAGATTCCAGATATAAGTGATATCATATGGGATTTGTCTTTCTCTTTCTGACTTACTTCATTCAGGATGAGAGTTTCTGGTTCCATCTATGTTGCTGCAAATTGCATTATTTTGCTCTTTTTTATGTCTCAGTAATATATCATTGTGTATATATACATCTTCCTAATCATCTATCAGTGGACATTTGGGTTGATTCCATGTCTTTGGTGTTGTGAATAGTGCTGCAATGAACATGCAGGTGCATGTGTCTTTTTTAAGGAGAGTTTTGTCCGAATATATGCCCCAGAGTGGGATTGCTGGGTCATATGATAGTTCTATGTATAGTTTTCTAAGGTACATCGGTACTGTTCTCCATAGTGGCTGTACCAGCTTACATATCCACCAACAGTGCAGGAGGGTTCCCTTTTCTCCACAGCCCCTCCAGCACTTGTTATTTGTGGACTTGTTAATGATGGCCATTCTGACTGGTGTGAGGTGGTATCTTGTGGTAGTTTTGATTTGCATTTCTCTGATAATCAGGGATGTTGAGCATTTTTTCATGTGCTTGGTGGTCATCTGTGTATCTTCCTTGGAGAACTGTCTATTCAGGCCTTTTGCCTATTTTTCTATTGGGTTGTTGGCTTTTTTGCTGTTGAGTTGTATTAAGTTGTTTGTATATTTTAGAGACTAAGCCCTTGTCAGTTGCATCATTTGAAAGTATTTTCTCCCATTCTATAAGTTGTCTTTTTGTTTTCTTTTTGGTTTCCTTTGCTGTGCAAAAGCTTGTCAGTTTGAGTAGGTCCCATTGGTTTATTTTTGCTTTTATTTCTGTTGCTTTTGGAGACTGACCTGAGAAAATGTTCGTAAGGTTGATGTCAGAGCATGTTTTGCCTCTGTTCTCTTCCAGGAGTTTGATGGTGTCTTGTCTTATATTTAAGTCTTTAAGCCAAGCAGGAGGCATCTCTCTCCCAGGCTTCAGGCAATATTACAAAGTCCCAGTCATCAGGACAGTGTGGTACTGGTACCAAAACAGACAGACAGACCAATGGAACAGAATAGAGAGCCCAGAAATAAACCCAGACACCTTTGGTCAATTAATCTTTGACAAAGGAGGCAAGAACATAAAATGGGAAAAAGACGGTGTTTTCAGTAAGTCTTGCTGGGAAACCTGGACAGTGGCATGCAAATCACTGAAACTAGAACACAGCCTCACACCGTGCGTGAAAATAAACTCAAAATGGCTGAAAGACTTAAATATAAGACAAGACACCATCAAACTCCTGGAAGAGAACAGAGGCAAAACATGCTCTGACATCAACCTTACAGATGTTTTCTCAAGTCAGTCTCCTCCTTTTTAAAATGCCAGTGGCCTTTTTCACAGAAATGAAAAAACAAAACAAAACAGTCCTAAAATTTATGTGGAACCACGTCATCCCATTGGAGCCCCGTATTTCCGCTGCAGAGCAAAGATGACTTGCTTGTGCTATGCGGCTTCTCCATCTCATGGAGAAGATGCTGTTCCCTACCTAACGGTTTTCACTCTTGCTCGAATGCTTCTCCTGCTGTTTACGTTACGACCTTACCTGTTGGAGCTGTTGGAGACCATTCCCCCTCTAGCGTCTATTGAGGGTTGAGGTGGGGTGTGGGTGGGTAAAGCAGGGTACGGTGACACTTGATAGGACCCCAGAGAGTCTGTGGTGGCAGTTTCCATGCTGAAGCTTAGGGAGTCCACTTCAGGAGAGTTAGGATAACTTCTCAACTGGGCACCTCTGCTTGGAACCTTGGACATGTGAACCACCCAAAGTTGTAGCATAAGCATGTCTGTATGTGCATTTCTCAGGGGAGAGGGTTGACACTTTCACTAGTTTCTCAATAAGGTCTGTGATGTCTCCAAGCAGGGGGAGAACCAGTGATGATGGTGTTGATGTCAGTCATAGTAAAGAAACTTTCCCACGTGCTTGGCATGCCAGATACGTTCAATGTCTTATACTGATGCTCTCACCTAATCCTTGAGTCAGTTGGTGTTTCAGCATTTTTATGCTGCAGTAACAACCTCCACATCTCTATGGCTTTCAAAACAAAGGTGTATTTCTTACTTATAGTTTATGCTGGGTTAGTCATGGGTCGGCTTCATATCTTAGAGCCAGGATGCAGGCTGAAAGGGCAGCTGCTATGTGGGTCATTGCTACTTTCATGGCAAAAGAGAAGGTCATAGACCCTGGGATGGGTCTTATAGGTTCTTCTGGGAAGTGACACCCATCACTTCCACTCACATGTCATGATATCAGTGGGGACTTCAGTTGCCCAATGGGGAGGGGGTCCTGCAGAGAGGGGCAATGACTATTTGAAGAAAAATGCAGTCTACTAACATTTTTGTAAAAATCAAGAAGGTGGATGGTGGTGATTATTGATCCTTTTTGATATTGTTCCTTTTTCACAGATGAGGAAATTGAGGCTCACAGAGACTAAATTCTCCCCAGTGTTGCATATTAAGTGGTGGGTCCAGGATTCAAGTGGACTCAGTCTGGCTGCTTTAAGCACTGCCTTATCCTGACCTCCAAGGTCAGCAGCAGCAGGATTCTTGTCTCCCCTGCTCCCCTGCCCCTAGTGCCTGGGAGTCCAAACACACCAGTCTCTTAAAGCTTCATCACTCTGACAAATGCTCAAGAAAAAAAACACTTCCCTTGCTGAGTTCCACGGTTTCCTAGTCCCCAGCCTTGGGCTCATTCTGGAGTGTCCAGCTAGGCATTCGTTTGGCAGGATTCCTGTCCACTAAGAGCTTACCATTCGTGCCCTGTTGGGAATGTGCTGAGTATTTTTAGAGCTCCGAAGCCTTGCGGCGCTGTTTGCTCTTCCCCGCGGTCCGCGGCTTAACCCGGGAGTGGCATATGCCCGTGCTTTGCCTGCCTCGTCGTGGCACAGAGTCCTCTGTGTGCTGTGGAGAAAACAGATTGTCCCCGGTAGGTACGCAGCCAGAATTTTTTCTCTGCTTCCCTCCTCTTCTGAGCTGCTCCTCCCCTTTGTATGGTGTAGCTTCTCATGAGGACCCACTGTGACTTGGCAGCTGCTTCTGAGCCAGAGAAGATGGTGGGACTTGCTCACTTTCTCTTGTTCACTTTAAGTCTGTCCAGGAAGCTGCTGGTTCTTGCCACAGATGTCTTCTGTGTTTGTGGCTTTGCGTAACCTTCTGGGCAGGTGGAATGAGAGGATTCAGAGGGCTCAAGAAACAGCGATTTCTTTTGGCATCACTGTTCCTCCAAACCCATTATCCACATGTGCTAGACACTCATGGCCAAGAAACTGGTGGAAGTGCTACTGCCAGGCGTGGTGGCTTTGGTTTGCTTATTATCAAAAGTTCCGGGTAAGGGTCAGCAATGTTGCAGTTTGGTACAGAGGTGTCGTGAATCTCCATGGCAAGGAATGCTGCAGATCTGCATGAAACAGTACTTGGAACAGTTGGAAACATTAACTCAGGTGTGATTCAATTCGGCAGATACTTCCTGCACATCCACTGTGTGCAAAGCATAGGAGCATAGGATGTTGCTTCATGTAGAGGTTACAACATTCCAGGAGATGCATGGGGAGCAGATGAGCATACCCCGTACTTTAACCCCAGACATGACATTGACAGGATGTGACGGACATGAAATTTTTCATTCATTTCTTCATTTGGCACATTTCTGTCATTCTTCTGTTTGTTCTAGTGTTAAAAGCATAAACTTTGGAGCCTGACTGCCCGAGTTTGACTCCTACTCTGTAGCCCACTGGCTGTATGACAGGACACATGACTGAAATGCTCCATAAGTCAGTTTCTTCCTCCCGAATGTGTGTCAAAGGTCAGGGTACCCAACTCACAGAGTTGTATGGATGAAATGAGTTAATATACCTGAGGTCCTGGTGCATAGGACACACTAGCAAAGCGCTGGTACCTTCTCCTCCTCTCATTTATTCCACAGACATTTACTGAGTGTCTGCTATGTACCAGTACCAACCTCGGTCCTAGTTACAGAGCAGTGAGCCAGATCCAAGCCCTGGCCCTTGTGCAGCTTACATTTCAGAGGATGGAGACATAAACAAATGTGTCGGGCCTCAGCCGGTGATTAAGGCTTGGAAGAAAAGTGCACAAGAGTCAGACTCTAGAAACATCGGGTGAGGAGAGAGTGATTCCTAAGGAACAGAGATTATGAAAACGTCCCCAGCAGAGATGACAGATCTGCTGAGGTGACAGCGTGGTCGTGGGAGGCATGTAATCCAGTCCCCAAACAAGATTTTGCCGGGACATTGAAATATTCTCCTCAGGAGGTATATTTGTCGCACCTCCCTTTTTCTTGCTTCCTTTAAATAGGGATTCTTAGCGAGGTCAGAAACCAGGGCTTACTTCTGGTCTTTATGACCTTGGGGTTAGATTCAGGGTCCCAGGAAGGCTTTTGTCCCAGTGACAGACTCCAGGAGACTCATTTACTTTGCGAGACTGATAGGAAAAGCAGCTTGCCCTGTAGGGGGGACTGTGCCAAGCCCCACACTTAAGGTCCTGGGAAAAAGTCAGGATCTGTGTCTGTTTTGCACTCTGCACACATGGCATTTGGTACTGAGTAGGTGCTCAGTAAACAATAGAAATATTCACTGAGTGCTTTCCTTTCCTTTTTTTTTTTTTTTTTTTTTTCCCTCAGGGCCATGCCCCATAGCATATGGAAGTTCACAGGCTAGGGGTCAAATTGGAGCTACAGCTGCTGGCCTACACCACAGCCACAGCATGCCGAATCCTTAACCCACTGAGCAGGACCAGGGATCAAACCCACATCCTCTTGGACACTATGTCAGGTTCTTTTTTTGTATGTGTGAGAGAGAAATTATTATTTAATGTGTATGGAGTACTGAATTATTTTGATTTCATTTCATTACATTATTCAGACACACACATGCACAAATAAGAAAGCAACTGCAAGTCAGTTAACCCGCTGAGCTACAGCAGAAACTTCACTGAGTGCTTATTATGTGCTGAAGACATGTTGTCAGGTTCTAAGCACTTGATGTGTGTTAACTTATTTAATTTTCACAACCAAAGTGCTATTTTTTTTCTAATCCCATTGAACAGATAAAGGAACTGAGCTTAGGCTATTCTGGGATATCTAACACCATAGGAAGAGTCAGAGAAGGCTTCCTGGAGGTGGTGGCTTTGAAGCAGGTCTTGAAAGACAAATAGTAGCTCTTCATGTAGGAAGGGGCATGCTGAGAAGCAACCGAATGAGAAAGTTTAGTGAGTCTGCAGTACAGAATGCATCATGAAAGATGAGGGTGGAGAGGGGGCAGGGGGACAGCAGGAAGGGCTGTGTAGGTAGCCCTACTCAGTCGTTGAGATTTTTATCTTCATGGCATTGGGTAAGCTTGCAAGTAATTTCTGAAAGGGAAGTGTCCCATGATCAAACTGGCTTTACATAAAAGTTACTGCTTACACCCAGCAACTGACAGTTTAGCACTTAATTAAATACTGTATTGAGATGTTGAATCCCATCTCCCAGCAGCCAGGTATGTCTTCTCATTCTCACGTGCATTAGCACCTGTTTGGGTCCAAGATGGTGAGAATTTACACAGAGATTGTTGTGTCTTGCACACCTGTCAGTGATTTGCACACTGAGCAGTACCTCCCTTTTGCGTCATCTTTCCTCCAGCTTCTGCAAATGCCAAATGGTGGGAGTTTCTTCTTGGTGGAAGTTTTTTTTTTTGCTTTTAAACTCAAACATTTCCTTGGAAAAGATATTTGTATATTTGTTGCTTTTTCTTTTTTTTTTTCCCCTCAAAGAACAACTTGTTCCTCCTTGCTGGCAGAGTCCTCTTTTTCTTAGCTCCTGGAGGAAACTTATCTAATCATGCTGTGATCAAGTCAGCCCAGGGTGCCCAGGTAGGCCTTTAATTTTCAAAAAGAGAATGACAGATAAAGGAAATGGGCCAGTTAGGTTTTGAAGTCTTTCTGTTTTATTAATATTAAAGGAGGCCCACGTGAAGGCATGTCTAGTGCTAGTTCCTCATTTGGGTACCACTGACATCATTCCCGCCTTGACCTCTTTAGGAATTGTTGCCTCTTGGCTTGTGTATTAGCTATGTAATGAATTACCTGCAGATTAGTGACTAAGCTATTTATTACTTCACAGATTTTTTGGGTCAGGATTCTGGGCCTGACTTAGCTGCATTCTCGGCTCAGGGCAGACCAGCGGCAATGCTGCCATCCAGGTGTCAGCTGGGAACGGGGGTCTCATCTGGGGCTCAGGCCCTCTTCCAAGGTCACATGGTGTTTGGCAACTGCAAAACTCATAGACGCTTCTTTGTTCAAAACCAGCAACAGAAGGAGGGAAGGGGAGAGAGAGGTAGAGGGAGACTGCTGCTTCCAGTCTCTGAACACAGGGAAAATCTCAAGCCTATTTTTGTTGTTGTTGCTGTTTTCCCCAAGCTCTCACCTGATGAGATAATCTCGACCCAGGATAATCTCCCTTGATGACACCTGAAAATCTTTGCCTTTATCACTTGGCATAACATAAGCACAGGAGCAATAGCCCATCATATTCACAGGTTCCACTATGGGTCATTGGTGGTCATCTTAGAATTCTGCCTGCCGTGACTGGTAACCCAATTCCAAGAGAGAAGCTCTATCCTATTTTCCTGATCTTTGGATTCAGCTTGTGAGTTTGGAAAACAGCTGTCTTCTGCAGCCCTCTCATAATTTTATTGTGAGAAGTGGTAGAGTGTGACCATGTGGCATTTTGGATGTTTTAGGTCTGGACCACGGCATACAGGAGAGGCACCCCTGTCTGCAGAGCCAGACAAAAGCCACCTGTTTCTGGGTGGTCTTTGTTAGAACTGATTTCTCTGCTGGATAAAAAAGACCAGCGGATTTGTAGCCCTTTTGGAAATGAGTTCTGGGAGTTGACAAGTTCTGCAAGTGGAGTGAACCTTAGACCCCCAGACTCCAGGTCCTCTTCTGCCATTTTCCTTCTCCCCACTTCAGTTTTATTGAGCAATGTATAAGTTTAAGGTGTAAAGCACCATGATTTGACTTACATATGTTGCAAAGTGATTGTCACAATAAGTTTAGTTAATATTTGTCATTTCAAGATAGCAATGAAAGAAAGAAAGGAGGAAAAGAAAAGAGAAAAGAAAAGAAAAAGAAGTTTTTTTCCTTGTGAGAAATTTTAAGACTCCTCTCTTGGCAACTTTCAAATATACCACCCAGCTCTGCTAGCTGCAGTTACAGTGCTGTCTGTAACATCCCCAGCACATCTTTATTTTATAAACGGAACTTTGTACCTTTTAATCACCTTCCTCCAGTTTTCCACCCCACGTTCCCGGTCACCATAAATCTGATCCCCTTTTCTATGACTTTCAGATTCCACCTATAAGTGAGATCATACAATGTTTGTCTTTCTCTGACTTATCTCACTGGGCGTAATGCCCTCAAGGTCCATCCGTGTTGCTGCAAACGCCCAGGTTCTGCTCTACGAGCTGCCTTGAGCTTGCTATTTTCTGTCTTTCTGAGCCGAAAAATGAGAGTGTAGGGTCAGAGAGTCCCTGGAGTTCCTACTCATCTTAATCTCAGTTCCACGGTATAACTCAGATCCAGGGAACATCGCATTTGGAGCCTGTGCCATTTAAGAAACAGGCAGGTGCGGGCAGAGAGCTTTAAGCACAGCTCAGGTGTGTTTCTCGTCCAAAACAACCAGTTCCAGCTGAACACTTAGTCTCCATGAAGGCAGAGAGACTGTCTAGGCAGAGAGGAGTTCTATTTGTATTTACAACTGTCCCCAGTTGTATTTGAAAATGGGAGAATGTCAAGCATAGGGGCCCCCTGGGTTCATGGCGCTTGCTTTCTTAATGCCTCAATCGTACTTTTAATCAGAACAAATTTTGAGCATTAATCTTCAGTGCTTGTGCCTGCCATTTCCAGCCACTCGATGCTTTTTCATAAACAAAGTGACAGTTTGATTGAATGTGGTTTTTAATTAACTTGCCTTCACTTGGAGCAACTTTCTGGGAGCATATGTAGGGAGCAGAACTTCAGAAGTGTGAGCTGAGGCTGACTTCTGAGAAACATCTCCAGGCAGTTTGGGAAGAAGAAAGGAAACCAGGCAAGTGGAATTAACCAGGCGCCAGGAACGCGGTGTGACAGCTCCCACTCCATCCCCGCACCCTGTCCCTTGCAATAAGTGTGCAAAGGCTCAGCAGAGGGCCCAGTTGCCTCATGGTGAACTGAGGACAAAGCGTGTGAAATCTGAGGAAATTGCCCCACAGTGGCTATTTATATTATTGGCGTTTAAACTGTTTATGGCGTGTCACTCTCTTTCACAGTTGGGACTTTGCACAAACAAAATGAAATAAGACCACTGTTATTCTGCCTTCAGGCACAACTCCGGGTTTTGTGAGCAAGGGTGAACACTGCAATGCAGGGTCTTCCAAGATCTTGGATGTAATGGGGGAGACAAAGAAATTTGTGGAGGCAGAACATGCAAGATAGGAATTGATAAATTGGCTGCCCGAGCTTGGAGAGTGGCGATGAGGGCTGGGGGCCACTTTGCAGACTCTTCAAAGGGCTGTCAAGTGTTAATGGGGACAGTATGTCAAAGGACAGTATTTGTCCCCCTTAAATGGGGAGTTTGTGTGGTAAGAGGGCCCCAGCGTTATCATCTGGCTACAATGCGAGGATGCAGGTGGGGGTGATGATGTTTTCAGCAGCATCACATCAGAAGTCCATCCCTCTCTTCATGTTCTGATGTTCCGTGATATAAAGATCTACCCTGATAAATAGCTGCCACCGTGGAGAAATCCATCAAGACTTCACCCTCTGCATGACTCATCTCCCTGTGGCAGGCACTGCGCTCGGCTTCCAAGAATAGCCTCGCCTGAGGGATCCAAGCTCGGAATCCCTTCCAACTTTCAGGGCTCTGAAGTTCGGCACCCACAGAGGTCTGTGCTTAGGTAATGGGGTGCAGATGGCTTGGTGTTTGCAGACCCAGTGGCTAATCATTCCAGGAAGACAAAATTCCAGGCCAGATCACATGGCTTACAAAGGAAACCTAATCCTAAGGAGGCCTAACCGTGCATCTCAGTGGCTCCAAGATAAGGGAGTCAGAAAGCCCACTCATTCATTGATTTGCTAATTCAACAAATATTTGCTGACTGCCTTGTGAGTGAGAACCCCAGCAAAAAACATAATGGGGGATCCTGCAGAGGTGAACCTGATCTAAACACTCAGCCCCGAACATACTCTTCGGTACCGAATCCTGGCAGCCAGACAGGGGACTAACAAAAATAATAGACATTTATTGAGCACTTACTATGTGCTGTGTCTTCAGCACTTCACAGGAATCAACTAGATTAATCTTTCCATTCATTCTGTGAGTTAGATTTCATTATTATCCTTGTCTGTGAGCAATGTGGCACAGGGGGCAGCTTTCTCAAGCTCATACAAGCAGGTAGATAGCTGTGTCAGGAGTTGAATTCAGGGTTTTCTGATGTGAACACAGTTAAAAATCATGATGCTATGCCACCCCATCATTACAGCAACCTCCTGTCACCTCCCCCCTGCCCCAAGCAAGCCAAGCCCTTTCCTCCGCACGTCCCTCTGCCTGAAACATGGTGGCCTTGCCCTTGAGGTCTCAGCTTACCGCCAGCTCTTTAAGAAGCCTTTGCTATCCACCCAGTAAGTTCTTTCCTCTTATTCCATAGCCCAAACGCTTCATTTCCTGCACAGTTATCATATTGTGACATTACCATGTCTGTTTGTGTGGTTTTACCCATGTTCCCCCCACTCCCCGTCCCCTCTAGAATTTAAGCTCCCAACAGCATGAGCCTCCTTGTCTGCAGCCCTAAGACGGAGCCTGGCCCCTGGCAAGCCCTCCTTAAACCTCCCCTGGGCGGTCAGAGGAGGGACGCGACACAGGTGCAGAACAATCCTCAGTATCGTTGGTGCCTCCTTGTTAGAATGAATGAAGTCACGAGTACAAGGCTGTGTGGTTATTGTTGTTACTGTCATTACCGTGGCTGTCGAAGAGGAAAGACACAGGGGACACAGAACGTGCAACAGAGCACTTGTGATCACAGTGTGCAGCCAGTGTCCTGAGAGTCACAGCTTCCGGGGAGCTGCGCGGGTGGGGAGGTTTCTGCGTGGGTAAAGGAGGCTTCAGCTGCTGGACAGCTCCCCTCGCCTACCTGACACCCGCTGAAGGGGGCAGCAACCTTTGTTCCCTGCAGCTGCTGCAGGCAAAGTGAGAGAGTGGATCCAGACCTGGGCGGTGCCTCCAGGGCAGCAGTGAAGAGCAGACGGTTGAAGATGCAGGCTTCATCCTCTTCCCACATCCCTGCACGGCTCAGCTTCCCCTCCTCCCAGGAGCTCAGAGACTTCCCTTGTGCTGTTGGCTGCCTCCCTCACAGCACCTCCTTTTGCCTCCTCTTCAATTTGCTTTTGTCTCTGCCTGGCTTCATCTGCCATTGGCACATGCTGGTTCTAGAACATTCTACCTATAGGGCCTCTGAGTCTCACTTTGTTCCCTTGTGAACTTGGGTTCACACTGACCGATGAGGTGGTCATGAGGATTAGATGGGCTGTCATTTCCCAGCACAGTTCCCAGCACTTGATGTCTGGAACTCCGTTGTTCTTCTCCCATCCCACTAATGACAACAAACCAAAAATATCTTGTGTTTAATGAAGATGTTTCAGGTATTAGATTAAACACTTTGTGACTGCCATTATTATTATTAAAAACATGCAATTTTAACAGCTTTATTGAGGCATAATTGACATAGCAGTGCATGGCACCACTTAAGTGTTGGCATATGTGTACACCAATGAAACCATCGCCACAGTTTTATTCAGTTCTTACCACATCCCCATTTTACAGACAAGGAGACAGAGGCTTAGAGACATACCTGCTCATCCTGGATCACAGGGACGGCCCCAGGCAGAGCTGTGTGATCTGGTCCTGAGCCCCTAGTGGCCATGCTGCCTCCCGCTTCAGCGAATGCTTCCTGCTCCAGGATGTTGGGGGATGGCTGAATGCTCACATTTTGGAGGTTTGCAGAGCTAAGGAGCCAAACTCCTTGAGTTGTGTTCACCAGTCAGCTCACCCACAGCAAAACCCTTGCCCTGCCCTCTCCAAATGTGAGATGTCCCTGAGCTCACTTGACAGTGAGACAGGCAGCTCCACCAGGGTAGAAGGTAGGTCGCCAAGATGGGCAGCGTCCAGTTTTCCAGTGGATAATTCATGTGTTGGATGCATCCATAACCCAGAAACCAGTCCTAGTCCCTTTAACTCAGGGGCCTGTGGGAGCATTTCAGAAAATCTTACGGATGCTATCAGCATGGGGTCCCAGTTCCCCAGAGTCTAGGAATGCTGGATCTGGTCGGAGATCCCTGAAGCTGGTCCCTGTCCATCTGCAGTCAGCTTCCCCCTCCCTGAAATCTGCATGTACTTCAGCTCCATCAACCTCTTGCCAGGTTTTGGAGGCTTTCCTTACACTCCATGTATTTGCTTAGGTGGTTCTCTTCTCCAAAGCATCTTTCCTCCATCTCTTTGACCTGTCTAACCCGTAGAGTCAAGCTGTCTGCTTTAATTCCCTGTCTGCTGCTTACCAGCTGCATGATGGACAAGTTACCCAATCCCTGGGCACTGCATTTTGATCCACAGGGATAGTCATGGTGCCAGTCACACACATGTGTGTTACGTGCCTTAAATAAGGTGGCACATGAGGGGTGAATGCTTAGCAAGATGCCAAGGCCAGAGAGGAGCACCCAGTGGTATCGCTGCCATTATGGTTGCTGTTGGTGGTTGTTTCTGTCACTAATGCCACGCCTTGCCTAGCTGGTTCCTCTTCCTGGACTAGCTGTCCTTCTGCCTTCTCCTCTTCCATCTGCGGATTACTGTCTTATCGCTTGCCTTTCAAGGCATTACCATCTTGGAAAGCTTTCTCTGCTGTGACCCACCCTTTGGGTTAAAACCTCCTCTTCTGAGGCCCATTTATTCATTTCGGTAGGTGTTTTATTGAGCCATTATTATGTGCTGGGGAAATGAACAAAAGGGACAGAAATCCTTGCTGTTATGACGCTTCTGCTCTTGAGTAGGTGGAGGGGAAGAGGCAGATGATAAATGAAATGAATGAGTAAAATGTGTTCTTTAAAAAGTAGCAGGTGCTGTGGAGAAAAATAAATCAGTGAGGGAGAGTTTGGGTCTGTCCCAGTTTATCTGTTGTTTCAGGGGAATCACTGAGAGTCTCAAAACCATCTCAGTTTGGACAAGAAAATGTTCACCTGGGAGAAAAGGAATGTTGAGGATGAGGCTGCAGCTTTAAATACCCTGTCAAAGAAGGCTCGATGAGAGGGTGGTATCTGAATAAAGGCCCCAAACAGTGGGCCATTCACATGCAGAGACCCTGAGGTAGGGGCGTTTGGGATATGTTTGAGGAACCCTAAAGAGGCAAAGAAGGCTTGGGAAGGAAAGAGCTGATGGCAGAAAGGCCACTAGAAGGTGGCCGGGCTGTAAAGGGCCTTGCTGGACAAAGTGAGGTCTTGCCTGGGGAATCATTGCAGGGTTTGGGTGTATAAAGCCGGTGGTGGGGAGATGGGGGAGCTGACTAACAGGGTTGCTGTGCTGGCCTCCTGTTGATACTGAGTTGCAAGAAGGCACAGGTGGAAATGATGACAGTCATTGGGGGAGAGGGGACCATGGCAGGCAGTGGTGGCAGTGAGAGTGGGGCGGACTTGCTGTTGGATGAGATCTGAAGGGTGAGAGGAAGAGAGGAGTCAGCGGTGCCTCTGAAGGGCCTGGCCTGAGCACCTGGAACTGCTCTTGACTTGAGCCAGATGGTAGATTTGAGAAGCTCTTCAGATGTTGTGTTAGTTTTGTATTGCTGCCCTCATACATTACTGCCAACTTAGTGACTTTAAACATACTTGTTTCTTATGTTAGTCTGACACAGGTCTCCCCCGGCCAAAGTCAAGGGGTCCGAAGGGCGGTGTTCCTTCTGGATGCTCAAGGGGAGAATCTGTCCATCGCCTTTTCCAGCCTTCAGAGGCTGCCTGCCTCCTTTGGCTGGTGGCTCCTTCCTCCAGCTCCAAAGCCAGCAACATTGCATCTCTCTGTGCCTTTCTTCTGTAGTCACACCTCCTTCCAACCAAAGCTGGGAAACGGCCTCCACTTCTAGGAACCCTTGTGATTATATTGGGCCCATCGGGGTCATCCAGGATAATCTTCCCATCTTGAGAACTTGAACTTAATCACAGCTACACATTCCCCTCTGCCCTGTAAGGTAACAGACTCGTAAGCTCCAGGGATTAGGACCTGTTTCTGGGGGTGGGGCATGGGGTGGCACATTCCTCTGCCAACCACACATCTATCCAGCTTGAGATGCTAGGAGACAGTTGGATGTTTACATCTGAATTTAGGGGGGAGCTGTGGTTGAAGCTACAGCTTTGGGGAAGCCTACGGTCCTCTTGACTCCTCTGGACTCACACTTTGTGTGTGTTCAGTCCCATGGTTCTTTCTCCCCCAGACTCTGAGCCCTGTGAGGCCAGCGCCTGTGTCTTTTTCCTTTTTGTCTTTCTCAGAGCCACACCCCAAAGAGTTCCAGATGGTCGGTGATGTGAATATAGTTTGAAGCCAAATCTAAACCAAACTCTTTTCTTACCTGAGAACTATGATGTAGGTCCTAGCTCTCAGGACAGCTGCTGACACCTGTTCTCAGCCCTGCCTGTCATCTATGGTGGGTCTTGTAAGCGCTGACGGTAGACTGTGAGCCCCCGAGCTCATGTTGTAGCTCCCCCCAACCCCCACCGCCCCGTTCCCCACCTTCATCACTCTGGGTGTGAGCTCAGTATGTGGTTCAGGGTTTTGTGGGGGTGGAGGCAGCAAATGTTGCTGTGTTGAACATTCTTCTGTGGATGGGTATTGGGTTAAGACCCAGTCCTGCAGCCCACTGGATCCCATCGTGAGTCAGTTTGCAAAGCTTCACAGTGCCTAATGCAGCAGGGAGGGCACAGAAGCCCAGACAGCAAAGAGAGACTTCCTACCAGTGACTCAGAGCAAGGCCTGTGGGCGTGGAATTCTCAACCCACTTTGCTTACTGACAGCCCAGGTGCGGGGCTGCGAGAGAGGTCTGGTCAGTTCCGTTTCTGTATCTTGACTGTTGTAAAAAATGCTGCAGTGAACGTGGGGCTGCAGATATTTCCTTGAGATGCTGATTTTATGAGATTTTAACCCAAGTGGTCTGGCTCCAGAGCCACGTCCTCAACTATGCTGTCTGTCAGCAATAACAGAACCTACTTCAGAGGATTCTTTCAAGAGTAAAACATGGTATTTGATGTGTGTATAGCACTTAGCCCAGGGAGAAGGAATTGGTTGATAGATGATACCTAGTATTTTAAAAATGTTTTAAAACCTGTTCTCAGAAATCTTTAATCAAGGAGTACCCTTCGTGGCTCAGCAGTTAACAAACCCGACTAGGATCCATGAGGATGTAGGTTTGATCCCTGACCTCACTCGGTGGGTTAAGGATGCAGCATTGCCATGAGCTGTGGTGTAGGTCGCAGACACAGCTCAGATCTAGTGTTGCTGTGGTTCTGGTGCAGGCCGGCAACTGTAGCTCTGATTCAACCCCTAGCCTGGGAACTTCCATGTACTGCGGGTGCAGCCCTAAAAAGCAAAAAGAAAAAATATTTTTTAATCAAGGTGTAATTCCCATTTTAAAGTTTACAAGCCAGTGGTTTTTAGTATATTCACCGTATTGTACAACAATCATTCCTGTCTAATTCCAGAACATGTCCCAAAACCCACAAAGAAACTTTGTACCTATTAGCAGTCATGCCTCATTTCTCCCTCCACCTCCCTGCCCCAGCCCCCGAAACTGCTTTCTGTCTCTTGAATTTTCCTGTTCTGGAAATTTCGTATCAATGGAAATCATACAGTATGTGGACTATTTTGTTGGGCTCTTTCACACAGCATATTTTTAAGCATATATAAATGCTTGTAGCATATATCTGTACTTCATTCCTTTCTATGGCCTAATAATACTCCATGGTATGGATATAACACATTTTGTTGATCCATTCATGACCTGATGGACATTTGGGTTGTTTCCACCTTTTGGCTAAGTGAATAAAGCTGCTATAACCATTCGCAGACAAGTTTTTGTGTGGATGCACATTTTCAGTTCTCTCAGGTATATACCTAGGAGTGGGATTGATAGGTCATATAATGATTTTATGTTTGTCTTTTCGAAGAACTGCCAGGCTGCTTTCCCTGTCAGCTATACCGTCTTATATTCGTACCAGCAGTGTATAAGGCCACACGGTTTCCTTTCTCTCCGCATCCTCATCCCATGTTTGTTATTTTCCGATCTTTTACCCGTTCTAGTGAGAGTGGAGTGGTACCTCACTGTGATTTTGATCTGCATTTCCCTGATCACCAGTGATGTTGAGCATCTTTTCATGTGCTTATTGGCTATTGTATGTCATCTTTTGAGAAATGACTATTGAAGTCCTCTGCCTGTTATTTAATTGAGTTATTTGTCTTTCCATTGTTGAGTTGTAAGAGTTGTATGTTCTGGATAGTAGATGCTTATCACATCTGGTTTTCAGATAGGTTCTTCCATTCTCTGGGTTGTCTTTTCCCTTCTTGATGGTGTTCTGTGATGCGGGAAATTTTTCATTCTAATAAGCATGCCCAGCAGTATTGTTTATGATCCATTTATCCCTCCAGCCTACATTTTTGTCCTCAGATATCACGGTGGCTGGGAATTTGTTAGTACCATGCTGGTTCTCGACATGGGGGAGAACAGACCAGCCCTCTGGGTTTTGTCAGACCCCAGGATGACTGGGGAGGAAGGGCGAGGACCTTCAAGGGGTCAGCGGAGGCTGGTACTCTAGTGTCACCATCACAGCCCGGCTTCCTTTTCCCAGGCCAACCCTGCCTGACATCACCGTGTGATGTCACAGCCCTTTTGAGTTTAAAAAAAATTTTTTTTTAATTTTTAACTTTCTTATCTTTCGATCTTTTTTTTTTTTTTTTTTTTTTTGCTATTTCTTGGGCCGCTCCCGCGGCATATGGAGGTCCCCAGGCTAGGGGTCCAATCAGAGCTGTAGCCACCGGCCTACGCCAGAGCCACAGCAACGCGGGATCCGAGCCGCATCTGCAACCTACACCACAGCTCACGGCAACGCCGGATCGTTAACCCACTGAGCAAGGCCAGGGACCGAACCCGCAACCTCATGGTTCCTAGTCGGATTCGTTAACCACTGCGCCACGACGGGAACTCCATCTTTTGATCTTTTTTAGAGCTGCATCCGTGGCATGTGGAGGTTCCCAGGCTAGGGGTTGAATTGGAGGTGTAGCGGCCAGCCTACTCCACAGCCACAGCAATGCCAGATCCAAGCTGCATCTGCGACCTACACCCCAGCTCATGGCAATGATGGATCCTTAACCCACTGAGCAAGGTCAGGGATCGAACCTGCGTCCTCATGGATACTAGTCAGGTTTGTTTCTGCTGAGCCATGACAGGAACTCTCCTTTTGAGGTTTTAGAGGCAACAGCCTATAAATGTTTTCTTCTGTCTCCCCTGGGCTTTGCCTACAAGAACCTTCCATCTCCCTCTAGGTGTCAGGACTGCTAAAGAATTATGGGGTCTTGTCCTCGAGTTCCCTCAGCCTGCCTCTGCCTCTCTCTCAGCTCATTTTTTCCTCCTGTTTCTCCCCAGCTCCCTTGATGAAAACCAGTTGCAGGCTCTGATGATGCCCACTTCTGGAAGGTCCCAAACTTCAGTGTGTGTCAGAAGCACACACTGAAGGAGGAGTTTGCTATTAACCCTGCGTATTCCTGGGTCATTCCCCAGTAATACTGAACTGAATTTTGGGGTGTGTGTGTATGGAGGGAGGACCCAGGCATGTGCATGTTTAACCAGATTCCCAGGTGATTCAGATGCCAGGGGTTCACAGACCACATCTTGAGAGGCATTGCCCTATTCCATTCTATTTATTTTGCTTTCTTTCTTTCTTTCTTTTTTTTTTTAGGGCCATGCCCCATGGCATATGGAAGTTCTCAGGTTAGGGGTCACATTGGAGCTGCAGCTGCCAGCCTACACCACAGCCACAGCAATGCCAGATAGGAGCCGCATCTGCAGCTTATACCACAGTTCACGACAACGCCAGATCATTAACCCACTGAGTGAAGCCGGGGATGGAACCTGCATCTTCATGGATACTAATCGGGTTTTTAACCCACTGAGCCACAATGGGAACTCCTTGCCCAATTCTAGAAGCCTTCCCACCTAAATCTGACATCCCAGTGGTTCACAAACTTGGCTGCATATTAGAATCACCTAGGGAACCATAAAACCTCTTGGCGTCCAGGTCACACTACAGACCAATCAAATCAGAATCTCTGAGCCTGGGCCCTAGGCATCAGTAGTAGTTAAACTCCCCAGGTGGTTCCAAAGTGCAGTTCAGGCTGAGAATGAGAGGTTCCCTAACCTGCCTGGGATGGGAGGCCATAACACTTGATGTGCTGTTTCCCTTTGCGAAGCCTTCCAACCCCCTGGATTCAGGAGTTGACTCCCTTCTCGTCCACCCGTGCTGCATTTATTTTTATTCTCTTGCCATGAACTGAGGGTGCAGAGGTGGACGAGGGGAAGCGTGCACACATCTCCAAGTGGCCCACAGCAGCGGTTGGCTGACCACACAGGACATTGCCTGAGACGTCTTTGCTCACTCTCAGGATGGCGCTAGGTTGACCAGAATTTATGGCGGGAACCACTGATGTTCCATGCCCTCCCAGGTAAAGGGACAGTCCCCTTCTATCACAAACCTGTGGCACCACAGTCTTTCTGGAGAAGGTTGTTCTACAAAGTGGTCCAGAGCGGGGGCTTTGGAGTCAGGCTGCCTGGTTGGAATTTTAGCTCCACCGCTTGGGTGGATGAGCTGCTGCTCCTCCCTGAGCCTCTGTCTCCTCATCAGTGCAAAGGGAATACAGGGACGTCCTGAGGAATTCTCTTAAGCAGATGAGTGAATAGAGGAAATGTGGTCAAGTCATGCAATGGGATACTATCCAGCCTTAAAGGAAGAGGAGCATCGTGTGGTGTGGGGCAACATAGATGAGCCTGGAGGACATTAAGTGAAAAAGGCCAGGCACAGAAGGACGCATGCTGCCTGATTTCTCTTGTATGAGGAATCTAAAACAGTCACATTCTCAGAATCAGTGAGTGGAAAGGTGGTTGCCAGGGACTAGGAGAGGAAGAAATGAGGAGTTACTCATCAACGGGCATGAAGTTTCAGTTGAGCAAGAGGAGGAAGCTCTGGAGACCTGCTGTTGGGTGTGGTACCTACAGTCAGCACTCCTGTATCTCGCACTTAAAAATGTCTTAAGAGGGTAGATCTCACCTTAAGATCTCACAATAAAGTAAAATTAAACATAAATACATACTGCAGTTCCCGTCATGGCTCAGTGGAAACGAATCCGACTAGGAACCATGGGGTTTCGAGTTTGATCCCTGGTCTCGCTTGGTGGGTTAGGGATCCAGCGTTGATGTGAGCTATGGTGTAGGTTGAAGATGCAGCTTGGCTCTGGCATTGCTGTGGCGGTGACGTAGGCTGGCAGCAACAACTCCAATTGGACCCCTAGGCTGGGAACCTCCATATGCTGAGGGTGCGGCCCTAAAAAGACAAAAGAAAAAAACAAACGTATATACGTACACAAATGTGATCAAGCTTTCAGAAAGAAGGAAGTTGATGTTATGAATGAGAATGATGGGAGTTCCCATTGTGGCTCAGTGGAAATGAATCTGACTAGTATCTATGAGGACACAGGTTGGATCCCTGGCCTCACTCAGTGGGTTAAGGATCTGGCATTGCCGTGAGCTGTGGTGTAGGTCGCAGATGCATCTCGGATCTGGTGTTGCTGTGGCCATGGCATAGGCTGGCAGCTACAGCTCTGATTCGACCCCGAGCCTGGGGACCTCCATATGCCGCAGGTACAGCCCTAAAAAGCAAAAGCAAAAAAAAAAAGAATGAAGATGTCCCAGGTGCAATATCGAAAGCTCCACTGCTGGTGTCCACTCCTCCCTGTCTCCCCTAGGATTGCCTTCCAAGCAGCAGGGCTGACAGGCAGGGCAGGTGCTTGGGGCGACACCAGCAACAGAAACAATGATGGATGACCAGGCACCTCGTCCCAAGTGCCCCCAGGTGCGTGAGCTCAGCCCATCCTTCTCCTTTTCTGCCCCAGCCCTGCCTGCTGAGATGTCATTGTTCCCTACATAGCACCTTCCCCAACGTCCTCCATTCCTCTGCAGCCACAGCCCTGATCAAACCTCGGAGCCCATCCTGGTCATCTCACACACTTGATGTTTTGCTCAATATAGCATCTCAGTGTGAGGGGGGCACCTTTCATGTGAGGGCAACCAGAAGACATACACGTCTGTCTTTTTAGGGAGACCCATGTCTCTCCCGGTGAGGCTCTAGCACTCCTGTTCGACTCTCTTACTGCAATTGCAGAGTATAGACTCTTCTTTTTTCTCCTTTTCAGGGCCACACCCACTGCATATGGAAGTTCCCAGGCTAAGGGTCCAATCAGAGCTGTAACCGCAGACCTATGCCACACCCACAGCAACGCCAGATCTGAGCCACGACTGCAACCTGCACCACAGCTCACAGTAATACTGGATCCTTAACCCACTGAGAGAGGCCAGGGATTGAACCCACATCCTCATGGATACCAGTCAGGCTCATTACCACTGAGCCACAAGAGGAACTTCCGTGGAGTGTAGACTCTTTACTCTTCCCTCTGACCTCGCCTGCGTCTTCATCCAAGTGACCGACAATGACGTAGTCTCCTCGAGTGAATAAATACACATTGCATTTCTGCGGACATCATTTTTAGAATATTTCCAAGTTTATAATTTTCTAAGCCTGCATGATTATACCTTCATGAAACATCTGAAACACACCCCCCCCGCCCCAATACAGTTCTCATTCAACCATATTCAATGTTCGGCCATGTGCAAGGCATGGTTGCTTTATGTACATGAAACTTGAACTGATTTTCCAGCTTCAGCAACTTCAATTTTCCCTTCTGGTCAGTACCACCCATCACTGGCCAGGGGAGTGTTGGATACATGATCGTCGTTACTCTGGGAGGGGGCAGGGTTCCTGTGATCCCCAGAGCAGGATGCTGTGGATGCTGGCTGCTCTCCCAAACCCAGAGAAGTGAGGAGAGGAGGAGAAAAAAAGGAAACCAGAACAAAGGGAGCTGATTCCTTGGAGGGGAAAGTGCCCCTGAGAATAGCAGACAAAGGAGAGGGGGCCCTTGGAACTTCACTGCTGTAAACCACGGGGACCAGATGGCCTGCCTATGAGGTGCCCCGGGGAGCTGGCTCATCCCACCACTGAACAGTTTACAGCCAGTTCTCAAAACTGCAAAGAGGAGACACAGATCCAGACAGGAGCAGAGGGAAAAGGAGGGCCCACCTACAATTTACTCTCCGGAGAATCTGATGATTGGTGATCATGGAACCTGAGAGGGAGGAAGTCATAAATATCTCAGTGTTACCAGGATCTCGGGCCCCGGGTGGTGCTTGAAGTTTAGGAACAAATCATCTCAGGCCACACTGGTAGCATTTTTCACCATAATTACAAACAACTGACATTCGGAAATGTTAAGGCTGTCCGGCTTCTGAGCTGTAGGCCAGTGTTTCTCAGACTTTGTCGTGTATGTGAATCATCTTGGATCTGGTTCAAATGCAGATTCTGGTTCAGCTGAGCAAAGGGCCAGCCTGAGACTCTGCATTTCTAGGAAGCTCCCAGGAGATGTGGATGCTGCTGGTTGTGGTCATGGACCACCTCATCAGTAGTGAGGCTGGAGCCCTGCTTAGTTAACAGTGCTAGTTTAACTTCCTGGTGGCATGGAAGCATCTGGGTGCCTGGAAAATATTGCCTGCATCTGTGGGACCTGTGTCCAGGGGGGCCTTGGGGACTCCCCCCCAGGTGAGGGTGAAGGGTTGCCGTTGTGAACTTTGTCACTGAGTTTAGAGAAAGGGGGGAGTGGACAGGCAGGAGGGAACCCACAGGTATGGTTTCTTGATTGTTTTTCCTCTGCTTCTTGCTCCCCAACTATCTCTTCCCAAGTCTGTCTCTGCTCAGGAATTGCACGCATCATCCACCTAACTGCTTAAGTCAGAGAACTGAGAGCTGTCCTGAGTTTTTTCCTGTTGGGAAAGGCAGTTGTATGTGGCTTGCATAACCCCTGCATGGCCGTGTGAGAGTGGCCTTGGGCCTGGAATGTTTTCTTGCAAAGGGATAAAGAGCTCTCACTGCCTGCTGGGCAGATCTCTTTGCTTACGCATATCTTTCCCTGCTCTGGGCTTGCCATGAGCTCCTTCATTCTGTGCAAGCATGTGTGTTGTATCAGCACCCGTCCCCCCACCTCCCCATATCCAGTGGGGAGGGATTGGGGTCCTTCCACTGCAGCACAAAGTGGGGTTCGTGCATCCACACCACTGCGTGGACTGTGGGGTCCCGGGCCATGGGGAACTGACACATTGTGAGGGGCTAGACCTCGTGTGTTCTCTCATTCCTCTTGCTGCAAATAAGCACTGGACCACCTGAGCCTGGAAGATGTGTTGTCTGTTTGCAGTGACCTCGGATCATGCACCAATCTCTTCCTCAGGTGTCACTTACCTGTCTTTCAACTTCGGCTGAACAGCCTGACCACCCGTGGAGTAATGGACCAGTCATTCCCTTCTCTCTTCCCCAGTACCCAGTCCAATGTCAATTTATAATCATTCTCCTTCAAATGTGTACCTCACATCCTCCCCTATGCCCACAGCCACCACCATCATCTCTCGCCTGGACTTCCGGAGCAGCCTTCTAACTGGTCTCCCTGCTCCTGCCTTCATCCCTCTCCAACCCATCCTTCCCACTATAGCCGGGTCACTTCTCTCCTTAATGGCCATCAAGGGCTTCTCATGGCATCTCGGCTAGAATCCAGGCGCCTTCTCAGGCTCCTGCCTTTCTCATCCCTCTCCCCTCTGCCAGCTGTGCACCATCATGCTGGCTGTTCTAAACAAACCCCTTGTGCTCTGAGGCTTTGCATATTCTGTTCCTTCTGCCTGGACCCAGCACCCCCTCCTCTTCCCCAAATAAACCCTCCCTTTTTACTGCTGCCTCCTGCTGCCCTTCAGACCTCAGCTCCACTGGCCTTTCTTCAGAGACGCCTTCCCTGACCACCTGTAGGTGGTTGGTCTCTGGTACCTGTGTTTTTCTTCATGGCACTAACCGGAAGTTTGGTGTGTACACTGTCGATGGCCTGCCCCTCCTGATTGGCTGTAAGCTCCATAAGGGCGGGGATCCTGCATTTCTTGTCTGCTGCTGAACACTCAGTGCCCAGGTCCAGGCTCTCAGTAGACACTCAAGTACATACTAGTTCAAGGAGTGAGTGAATTAGTCATAAATAGGCTTTGGAAAAGCAGAGGACAGAGAGGAATGTGTAAAAGCGGCTCACAGTCATTGAAGCGCCTGTGGTATGCATTGCACACCCATCCTGTCATTTACTCTCTCCTATGGGTTGCTGTCAGATTCATCTTGCAGCCCAGAGAGTTTAATTAACCTGTTCTAGTTACACAGCCACTGAGTAGCTGGTTTGCACCCTGCTGTAGCTTAGTCTAGGGTTTCTTGACCAGGACATTATGACGTTTGGTTCCAAATAATTTTTGTTGTTGTTGTTGAGGTTGGGGGGGGGGGGCTTGCCATGCATTCCAGGGCATTTGGCAGTGTCCCTAGCCTTAATCCTCTCAATGCTAGTAGTACCCTCCCCAACTTGCGATAATCAAAATGTGTCCAGATGCTGCCTAAATGTTTCTTGGGGGCCAAGCAAGCCTCCGGTTGCGAACCACCGGCTTAGCCTGTGGGTAATTTCAGCCTCTCTGGTGCTTCTCTACTCTAACCCCCACCACCCCAGTCCTCTCTCCGAGAGAGCCGCTGTTGTTCATATGCCCCCTCCCTCACTTCCCAAGTCCTCCCGTGCAGCCTCTGGGCAGGCGGCAAGAGGATGGTGAAGGTCCTGGTGTTGCAGCAAACATTTGCTTTTCCGGTTTACTTAGCATCAGCCCCACATTCAGACGCTTGTGTCACTGGCATGGATGCTAACAGGCTGTCTAGAAAATGTGCCGTATATTTTTCCTCTTTGCCTAAATAGCACGTCTGAATGTTTAGCATGAGAGAAACCAGTATGTTTAGGAGGAGATAACTTGTCAAAACAGACTCATGGCTCCACTGCTGGAACAGCCTAGCCTCCTAGTCTTTCTTCATTCAGAGACAGAGTGCGAAATTTTCTTGGGTGTTTTATGTGAATTTAAAATAAAATTTTACTTCCTGCCTTTTTTTCTGTTTGTTTTTGACAGAGGAAAAAGCCCTACATGCAAGTGTCATTTTAAGCACAAGTGATGAAGGGAGAGAAAGGAATAGAAAAGAGGAGCGTGTATGTTAGAGAAAAAATCTGAGTTCCTAGCTGGGGATCCCATGAGAGGCTGGGCTCCCTTTTTGGCTTATTCATCCATCTACCCATTCCCTCACCCATCCATCTGCCCATGCACCCATCCACTTATCCATCACTCATCTCCCCACCCACTCCTGCCCCCCATCTACTCTTCCACCCATTGGCCATCCACCCATCCATCTACCCATCCACTCATTTATCCACTCACCCATCCACCCACCCATCCACTCATCTACTGTCCATCCATCCATCTGCCTTCCCTTCTGTCTTTCCATCCAGCATATTATGAGGTTGGAAGTGTGCTGGTGCTGGGGGCTGGGTACAGATTTATCCTCACTCTCCAGGTGTTTTCATGGAAGACACATAAATCAATAGTCATTACATTACAACACAGTGTTTTTCAAGTCCTGAGACAGAGGGAAGCACAGGGGCTAAAATTGCCAGAGGAAGGCCCCTTGGCCTAGTATTGTGGGTGTGGGTGGTAGTAATCAGGGAAAGCTTCCTGGAAGCGGTGAGCTGAGGAGTCCATGGCAATCCTCGCCCTTCCTTCTTGTTACAGCAAATGTATCTGAGTGCCTCCACCAGGCAGCTTCGAGGAGGGCAGAGGGCGAGTATGTGTGCTTACTGCTGCTACTCCTGGTTGCTTTAGAGCTTCCCGTATGCTCTGCCTGTTCACAGCTGGTCTCATTCAGCCCTCACTGCTGCTCTGTGAGGTCAGTACTATTGCCAGAGAAAGTGGCCAGAGAGGTGGTGGGGGGGAACCTACTTACCTTTCAGGTTGTTGTAACAACTCGGGGTGATGTATTTGAAGTTTCTGGTATCCAGTGCCTGCTGTACATCATTGTTATCCTAGGGACCTCTCCTGCTAACCTAGGGTCAGTTCCTTGGTTTCCGGCAAAGCCAGTGTCAGGCCCCATCCTCCTCCTCCTCCCCTGAGGACAGAAGCTTCTCCCCTTCCACTCTTCACAGAGCCGCCTGAGGATCCCTAGGCTAGAGTTTGGGGTTGTCATCGATTTGCTCGGGTGGGTCCCCAGCCATCCAGTGACCATTCAGCAGTGGTCCTCAGTTTTGGAATACATTCTTATCCAACCTGGACTGTGGTTCTTATTCCCCAGTCCTGACCTGAGGCATCTGTGTCTCATCTGGTTTTCTGAGCGAGGATTTACGGTGATGGCCACTTTCCTATTGCCTTAGAGCTCAAAGTGGGAGATGAGGAGAGAGCCTGAGGCAACCCCCATACCCCAACTCCCTGCCAATGTCTAGAGCTTGTTTCAGACCCTAGGGGCTTCCTCCCACTCTTTAGCCATTTAAATATGTTTTAAGTGCACCCATCAGTGGCATTAAGGACGTTCACGTTGTCCTGCAGCCTTTAACACCATCCCTCTCCAGAACCCTTTCATAAACTCCATATTCATTAAGTAGCAGGTCCCCGTTCACCACCCCCCAGCTCCTGGGGACCCCAGTTCTACTTTCTGTCTCTATGAATCTGACCCGTTTATGCACCTCATCTACCTGAAGCCGTACAGTGTTCATCCTTTTGTGATTGGTTTACCTTACTGAGCATCATGCCCTCCAGATTCATCCGTCTGGTAGGCTTTCCTTCCTGTTTAAGGATAAAGAATAGCCCAGAGTATGGATGGACCACATTTTATGTATCCATCCACCTGCGGATGGACAGTTGGGTGGTTTCCACCTTTTGACTGTGGTGAACAGTGATATTGTGACAAGCTGGTCTTGTACATCGGTATTAAAGCCAGCAGTTACTAAGTGTCTATTCTATGGCAGGCACCATGCTGGGTGCTGCACACACATTTTCTTCTGTAATTGTTTCAATCCCATGCGAGGCCATCCTGAATCACGTGTAACGGACGTAGGGAAGGATCGCTTAACGTGGTTCAGTTGCTTGTTCCAGGGTCTCCATGTGATGGGTCTAGGGTGGGCACACCTGTCTCTTGGAGACTCATCATTTTTATAAACAGAGTAGGTGATAGTGGGTGAGGTCTTGTTCAGTGAGGAAAATTAGATGGCCCATAGTTTGTCTCTGCTGTGATGCCCCCTGTATTTGCATGGCACTCTTTTCGGCATCTCTACCTTCAGAAGACCATTTGTACTTCACGGACATTGGCTAACCTTGAAACCCTCTGCCGCTCCTTCCTTCTCTCCTTTTTATGACATAGAAATAAGTTGGCAATCTCTCCAGAAGAAGGATGTAATAAGACAGGATGGGAGTCTGGGAGAGACCTGGGGGCTGCTTTATGAGCCAGTGCACAGGCCAGCCCTCTGCAGACATGCAGTGTAGCAGAAGTAAAGACCCCTGAGAGGCAGAGAGGGGGACACATCCCAGACTTCAAAGGTGGTCAGGCTCCTGCTTTGACGTTGGAGAGATGAAGTCCTGTGTCAGGACAGAACATTGTCTGCTTTCTAAAGCCCGAAGGACGCCTCCACTCAGCTCCTAAGATGGGGCTGGGGTGTGAGTACCTGGGGGATGACGTGTTAGGAGGACAGGAGGAATGATTTCTGGTTGTTGAAGTCATGATGTCTAAATCCATTTCCCAAAGCTCTCTCCCAAGGAAGAACCTTTAAGTTATGGGCAGGTAACTTTGAGCGTGCTCTTAATTTAGTCTTGGCTTTGGATGGGGTTTGAGTAAAGGATGGATTCAACCTTCTTCCAGCTCAACATCCTACTAGGTGGCCAGTGGGATCTTCCATAATTATTAACACCATTGAAAACACACCACATTCCAAGCTCTCTGATGGGTATTTTATGTCCATCATCTTGTTGATTACTTTTACTTTATCTTTTATTTATTTATTTTCCTTTTTTTTTTTTTTTTTTTTTTAGGGCCATACCTGTGGCATATGGAAGTTCCTAGGCTAGGGGTTGAATCTGAGCTGCAGCTGCTGGCCTACACCACAGCCACAGCAACTCACATCTGCAGTGTATACCACAGCTCACAGCAACACCCAATCCTTAACCCACTGAGCAAGGACAGGGATTGAATCTGTGTCCTCATGAATACTAGTGAGGTTCTTAACCCACTGAGCCACAATGGAAACTCCACATTGATTCCTTTTAAAATTGATGAGGAAACTGAGGTTAAGTAACTTTCCAGGATCACACAGGAAACAAATAACAGAAATCTAGAATTTTTTCTTTTTCCTTCTTTTTTTTTTTTTTTTTGTCTTTTTAGGGTTGCACCCGTGGGATATGGAGGTTCCCAGGCTAGGGGTCGAATTTGGAGCTGCAGCACTGACCTACACCTCAGCCACAGCAACGAGGGATCTGAGCCATGTCTGCAACCTATACCACAGTTCATGGCAACGCTGGATCCTTAACCCACTGAGCAAGGCGAGGGATGAGCCTGTGTCCTCATGGATCTACTCAGATTCATTTCTGATAAGCCACGATGGGAACTCCAAATGACAGCAATCTAAACAAATGCCCTTTGAGGGTGGGTAGACCCTGGAAGCACCTCAGAGAGATGGGCAGTGATTAGCCTGAAGTAGAAAGACCTCTGTAACATTCATATTAAATTGCAGTAGATGGAGAAAGAGAACACTGGTTTTAATAAGGAGCCCCAAATAGAACATCATAGGCTTAGATACGCTGAGTAGCAGGTACATTGTTTTGCTACCAAGTGTTTTCTCATGTGGGTGCCTCTGCAGAGCAGGCTCCTGGATGGGCAACAGCAGGGATATTTTCATTTAATGATGGTTAATAATTCTCCCATCTAATGTTGGCAGGTGGGTTACATTAAAGTAAAGCACAGAACTCATTGGCATCTGTGACTTCACAGTTGCACCAAAGATTTATTAAATTTGTACTTTGTATAAGATGCTGTGTGGAGGGCCTTCTTATGTGTTATTACCAGACTTTACTGAATTTTCATGGAATTTTTTTGCATAGTCTCAACCCTTCTCTTTCATTTAAATTATTATGGGATTTCTAAGTTATGTTACCTTCTGGTCTCTGTGGAAAGGTGGTACTCAAAAAAATTGAACAGGAGTTCCTATTGTGGCGCAGTGGTTAACGAATCCGACTAGGAACCATGAGGTTGCGGGTTCGGTCCCTGCCCTTGCTCAGTGGGTTAACGATCCGGCGTTGCCGTGAGCTGTGGTGTAGGTTGCAGACGCGGCTCGGATCCCGCGTTGCTGTGGCTCTGGCGTAGGCCGGTGGCCACAGCTCCGATTCAACCCCTAGCCTGGGAACCTCCATATGCCGCGGGAGCGGCCCAAGAAATAGCAACAACAACAACAAAAAAAAAAATTGAACAGTTGGTCAGGGCATGGGCACTGGTCCATTTGAGTGGATGGATGCACTGGCCAATTGAATGGATGCCAGCCATCAGCCACTGGCTGGGTATCAATCCCACTCGGGGGTATTGGAGATTTCCCCCTGGTTTTGTCCATGGGATCAAAGAGTCATTTGTGTTTCACTAAAGTGTACGGAGTCCAAATGGAGGCTGAGACAGCAAGAGTTATAGAAGAGCATGTAAAGCAACGATTTTCAATGGAGACGTGTGTAATATTTCTGGGGTGGTGATAGCACAGCCTACTGAACAATGACATGACTTGATATGTTTTAGCTACAATATCAATTCATTTTGAAATTTTAAATGCCAATAGAGGAAAATGCCAGTTTAAAAATACATATCAACACTACTGTATAAAATAGATAATTAATAAGCATGTACTCTATAGTGCAGGGAAATCTACTCAGTAGTGTGTAATAATCTATATGGGAAAAAAAGAATGGATGTGTATCATTCTCTTTCTCTCTCTCTC
This sequence comes from Phacochoerus africanus, assembly GCF_016906955.1. NCBI lineage: Eukaryota > Metazoa > Chordata > Mammalia > Artiodactyla > Suidae > Phacochoerus > Phacochoerus africanus. The sequence goes on from NC_062548.1 coordinate 37,823,111, forward strand.
TCTCATTCACTTTGCTATACACCTAAAACTAAGACAACACCGTAAGTCTGCTATTCTCCAATAACATTTAAAAAAATAAAGAGCAAAAAAAAAAGATGGTATGCTTGAACAAAATAATAAAATATGTATCAGGATACATGAATAATGGAAAGGCAAAATATTCATACAATGGAATATTACTCAGCCCTAAAAAAGAATGAAAACCTGTCTGTCCTTTGTGAAAACATAGATGCTCCTGGAGGACATTATGCTCAGTTAAGTAAGCTGGTCACAGCAGGACTGATATTGCATGACACTTATGCAAGCCCCCTAAAATGATTACACTCCGAGAAGCAGAGAATAGAGCCATGGTTACCAGGGACTGAGAGGAGGGGGAAATGGGAGTTGTTGTTCCATTGGCATGACTTTCAGTTGTGTAAGATGAATTCCTTCTAGAAGTCTGCTGTACAGGGTAGTGCCTCCAATCCACAATTCTGTATCACACTAAACATTTCAGAGGGTAGATCTCACTGTAAGTGTTCTCACTATAAAAAAAACAAAACAGCATGTAGCCCTCCACCCCCACAAAGGAACACAAGGAAATTTTTGGAGGTGACAGGCACGTATTTCCTTGATATTGTGGTGATGGTGTCACGGGTGCAAACATATTTCCAAAATTACCAAAGTGTATACATTCACTATGTGAAGTTTTTTTGCATATCACTTCTGTCTCATTAAAGCTGATTTAACAATGTTTATCAAAGGGGCATGGGTTATAAAAGCTTGAGAAGCACTCATGGAAAGGCATGAGCATGGAAGTAAGCATTAGTTCGATGGGGCTTTGGGGATATTATGGAGCAAAACCACTCACCTTTTTCTCGTTGACAACTAAGGTCCTCACTGACTTTGTTTGAGAGTCTCTGCAGCAGGGCTTTGGGAATCAGGCCAGGTCTCGGTCCCCAGAAAGTGGAGATGAGGAGGGGCCAGTGTTGATGCTGTCCTGATGCGTCCAAAGGGGCGGAGGAGAGAAAGTGCGTGGGATACACTCAGAAGTATTCACAGAGTCCTGTGGATACAGAGCTCCTGCACATTTCTGGGGCTAGTGGGGGGATGTTGGAAAAAACAAAAAAGTCAGTCCCAGCTTTTCAAGGCATTTCTGTTCTAGCAGGAGAAACAAAACACTCACCGGTGAAGTCAGTTCAATCCCGCAGATCATCGACTGAGAGCCTACCATGGGTAAGAAAAGCACTCTGCGTGAGCAGTAACTTGAGAATCATTGCAAAATGACAGATCTGCGTGAATCAAATGAAGCAGGACAGAACAATCCTGTTGTTCCTGGGAGATGCTAAAGCCCAGAACGCTAGGCATGCTCTGATTAGGAAAGGCGTCCAGAATGAGGTGACTGTGAGGTTATCAGTGCAGTGGCTGCCTCCTCAGGGAGCCTGAGAAGAGGGCTTTGGCTCCATTACCAGCTTGGCTTTGGGCAGTGCAGGAAATGAAGGCTACCATATGTACAGAGGTTTCCAATGTTTTCACCACCTGATGTCATTCTTTTTATTATTTTGGCCCCCATGGACACATTGTTTGGAGGGATTGTTTGTACTAATCAAATCTAATCTGTAACTGAGATCCAGATCTTCTGATTTACTTGTGATTGATTTATTCACTCAACAGGTATTCACTGGACCCCAAACCAGTTGCTTTAGGTTTGGTGGTTTATGATAGAAACCTCAACAGTGGCTTAAGTGAGACAGAATTTTATTTCACTCTTACATAAGAGAAACCTGGCAGTGAACAGTTTAATGCCTGTAAGGTGGCTACACAGTAAGAAGGACCCAGTTTTCTTCTATCCCATTCCTTAACTGGGTGGTTTCTGTGCCCCCATGGTCACCTCCATGGTTCAGTATGGCTGCTGGAGCTCCAGCCATTATGTCTACATGTTAAACAGCTGGACTGAGGAAAGAGGCAGTAGGTATATGTAAGCTGTCTTTTAGTGCAGTTCCTCAAGAGCTGCCACACATGCTTATCTTACATCTCACTGGTCAGAATTTATTTCCTAGCTGCAAATGAGCCTGAAAAGCATAAAAATGTAGGCTTTATTCTGGGTAGCTGTACGTCCAGCTGAGACTCAAGATGATGTAATAATGAAGAAGAAAGAACAGATTTTGGGGAGGGAAGTTAGTAATTGCTGTCATAGGTGCCTACCAGGAGCCACACACTAGACCATGTACTAGAAATGGCTATGGGAGATGGTGGTTTGCTACACTTCTAGCTCGGTGGTTTTCAAACTTTAGTGTGTGTCAGAATCACCTGGAGGGCTTGTGAAATTAGGTTTCTAGATGTCACCCCTGGAATTTCTGGTTCATTAGGTTTGGAGGTGGGAGGCTGAGAATTTGCATTTCTAGCAAGTTCTAGATGCTGCTGATGTTGCTGGCTGGGGGACCACATGGATACAGTGCCTTAGGTAAAGGGGCAGCAACCCTTGGCCCACGGGTCAAATCCAGCAGAGCAGTTTCAAAAGAGACCCCATGTCTTGCAAACCTTAAGTATTTATTATCTGATCCTTTACAGAAAAGTTTACCGACCCCTTCTTTAGATAAATGCTGCTGCTAACAATCTGTAAGGAAGTGTGTCTAGAAGTCAGTAAGTATGGGACCCAGATTCCCATCCCGCCCCAGCCACTAATTTTCCACGTGCCTTTGGGAATCAACTTCTGTCACCCTGTCTGAGCCTCAAGTGCCTCACTTATATAATGGGGGTGTCAAACAAATGATTCCAAAGCCCCCTCTGTCACTTCTCTGATTTCTGCAGAGAAGCCGATTTTACAGCCTTGCAAAATGCCAGGCGCTGGCTGAATACATTCCATTTTGCTGCTGCCGAGCTGGAGTTACCTTTGTGTTCTGTTTGTGAAAGTCTCCCCTTGACCACCCTTGGAGGGAACACCTTCCTTTCTTCACTTTTGATGGACAGCCGACATTTATCAGAGCCTACTTTCATTTGGTCCTCCTTTCCTCAGCCACTTTGCAACATGTTCTTTGCATCACCGTGACTTTTTGGTGCCTTCACCACTGCTGACCTTCTCAGAGGCAGAAAAGAGGCACTTAGAGTTTATAATGATATATAATGTCACACCACCTCTCTCTGCCCTGAGTTATTTCACTGTGGGTTTGAGAATCTTTTTCAAGAAGCAACAGAAAATTCTCCTTTTGATGGCGCTCAGCCAACAAAGTGAGAAGCACAGTTGACTGTGTTTATTTATTTGTTTGTTTTAAAATTTTATTGGAGTGTAATTGACTTAGAATGTTATATTAGTTTCAGGTGCACAGCAAAGTGAATCACTTATACTCATAAATATACCCATTCTTTTTTTTTCTTTTTCCCATATAGGTTATTGCAAACTATTGAGTCAATTTTCTAGTGCTATAGTTGACTGTGTTTAAGTGGGAGAGAATGAGTGGAAATGAGTATGTAGAGGAATCCCTATTCATCTGGATTTTTTGTGGGCAGCTTTCTGCATTGTGGAGGGATTGTGTTTGCCAGTCGACAGCTCTGGAAATAAGCTGCTAAAACAAAATAGCAGTTTTTCCTCCTGGGTTGGTTAAAGCAGTCTGGAGACGGGTGGTTTAGGCTGGCAAGTGGCTTCATGGTGTCATTGTGGATCTAGGTTCCTCTGTGCACTGTTTTGTTCCTAAGCACATGTTTGCATCATTGATGTTGCTTCATGGTCCAAAGGGTTGCTGGAGCTCCATAGCATCTTGTCAGGACAGTGTATAAACTCTTATTTAATTCTATGAATCCTCATTAGCTACAGGAGAACGTTAAAGGTCGTTTTTGTCTGTTGGTCTGTTACAGAAGCTTCTTTCTAAAATTCTTACTCACTACTGAACTTTAGACATTCCTGGAATAAGCTTTTTTCCATATTGCCCATTACCTCCAAAAATGCCTTCAAACATCCTTCTATCTCTACCACCAACTTTTGTACCCTAGATGCCTCACTCTCCTCCCCCAACCCCTCCCTGACCCAAGTCACCATTGCCTCTCACTTGGGTGAATGCTATGGCCTCTAAGTTGGTTGCTTCCGCTATCTTTTCCTCTACAATTCATTCTCCACTCAGCATTCAAAGAAGTTGTTCCAAACATGTAATCAGAAGCTATTATTCCCCTACTGAAGCTGCCTCAGTGTTATACCCACTGCACTTGAAGTGCAGCCTCAACACAGTCCTGTGGTCTGGAAGGTCCAGCATAAGCTTGGCAGCTTTGTTTTCACCTTCTTGCTCTCCTGTTTCTGTCTTCACCCCAGCCACATGAGGCTTCTTCCTGTTCCTTGGACACCCCAGCTCCTCTCTGGTCATTGGGTCTTTGTGTTATGAATTCTCTGCATTGTGGTTCCCCAGGCTCTTGCATGGCTTGCATCCTGTGAATTGTCACACCAAGGTACCTTCCCTCTCGGCACCACAGTTTATTTCTACCACATCATCCTGCGGATTCCCTTGCTGGCAGTTACCGCAATCTGTAACTGTCTTGTTTATATACCTGCTTCTTGACTGTTCCTGCCACTAGAATATAAGCTCACTAGGGCAGAGACCACATCTATCTTTTTGCCCCAGTGTGTTCCCAGCATTTACCCCATTGTCAAGTGTGTCATAAGCACTCAGGATTTGGGGAATGAATGAGTGAATAAGTAATGAATCAGTGCATAAATACCTGAACACATAAATTAGGAGTTCTGGAGTTCCCTTGTGGCTCAGTGGAAGTGAATCTGACTAGTATCCATGAGGATGCAGGTTCGATCCCTGGCCTCACTCAGTGAGTTAAGGATCCAGCGTTTCCATGAGCTATGGTGTAGGTCAAAGACGCAGCTCAGATCTGCTGTGGCTGTGGCTGTGGTATGGGCCAGTGGCTACAGCTCCAGTTTGACCCCTAGCCTGGGAACCTCCATATGCTGTGGGTGTGGCCCTAAAAAGACATAAATAAATAAATAAATAAGTTCTTATCCTGGGGTCCCTGGGCCCCCAAGGGATCTATGGAAAGAATTCAACCGTATGTAAACTAAATGGAAATAAATTGGTTGTGGGGAAAATTACCTATTTTTACTCACCTATAACGAAAATTTCATTTCTTTTAATTTTGAATGGTAGCAGTGATCCACACTAATATGAACAGTTCTCTGACAGTTTCACTAAGAGAAATCACTTATATTTTCATATCACATTACTATGGCTGCAGATATTTTAGAATGATTGTTTACTTTCATCAAATTACTTTGAAATGATTGTAGTTAGTAAACATAGTCTAGATCTTATTATTTAACACTTTAATGTGGACTTATGTACATACAATTTTCTTTATTTTTTTAAATGTTGTGACTACTTTTTTTAGATACTGATATTTTTAAAATTTTTATCAGAGCACAGTTGATTTACAGTGTTGTGTCAATTTCTACTGTACAGCATAGTGACCCAGTCATACGTATATAGACATTCTTTTTCTCATGTTATCCTCCATCGTGTTCTATCCCAAGAGATTAGATATAACTCCCAGTGCTGTACAGTAGGATCTTGGTATGATTGATTTCCTTTGTAATTTGGTTATGTTTTTAGTTATGTAACAGCTTTGTTCTGGGAAGGAATCTGAACCCTCACCAGCCTGCCAAAGTGGTCCTTGGCACAAAAAAGTCAGGATCCCTTGGAGTGAATGCATGATCTCTGTACTTTTTTTTTTTTTCTTTTTGCCATTTCTTAGGCCATTCTTGCAGCATATGGAGATTCCCAGGCTAGGGGGTCTAATCGGAGCTACAGCTGCCGGCCTACACTAAAGCCACAGCAACTCAGGATCCGAGCCATGTCTGCAACCTACACCACAGCTCACAGCAACACCGGATCCTTAACCCACTGAGCAAGGCCAGGGATCGAACCTGAAACCTCATGGTTCCTAGTCAGCTTTGTTAACCACTGAGCCACGACAGGAACTCCATGACCTCTGTACTTTTGTTTACTGAGGACCAATCTAAATATAGAAACACCTGCTCCTGCCAGTAACATAAATCTTAAATTTTCCTTCAGAGTCCAGGCAGATCTTTCTCCAAGAAGCCTTTGCAGCTTACTCTGGGCTCCTCCTGCTCTGAGAGTGTGTAGCATTTGCTCTTTTATTAGGCAAACTCAGTAAACCCCTGATCTTGCATTAAGCCTCTTTGGGAGGTGATGTTTCACTTCTTATGAGTTTGTCTTGTCTTTCTAATTCATAGAGGCCTTCCCAACCATAATTAGTTCCCTGGCCCTTGCCGTGTTATTATCTTCTTCATAGAACTGCATTTTTTTCCCCCTCATGGAATTTAGCACAACTTATAAATCTGTATGACTGTTTGTTTAACATCCACATACCTGTCAAGGAAGAGACCGCTCATCACCTAGCGGGGGCTTCAGAACTTTTATATTGGAAGCACCTCAGTGCCACTGATATAGTTGCACGTAGCAGGGACAGCTGGGGAGTTGCCTCAAAACTCAATTTGCTGAGCAAGCCCATTGTATTTATTTATTTATTTTTCTTTTTTTAAATAATTTTTTTTCTATTGTGATTGGTTTACAGTATTCTGTCAGTTTTCTACTGTACAGCAAAGTGACCCAGTCTCTCTCTCTCTTTCAAACACACACACACATATTCTTTTTCTCACATTATCTTCCATCATGCTCTATCACAATGTATTTATTTAAATTGTATTTATACTTGGGTTTTGGTGATATTAATTAGCATGCATGGAAGGCAAAACCTGTGACATTTTGCTACTGCCTTTGTTACCATTGTATACCTGGTACTCAGGACAGTGCCTAGCACATAGACCCTAAATAAGCCATGAATGGATGGTTGGAATGAATGGTTGATGAGGAGGATGGCTGAGGTTGGATGGTTGGAAGGGTTACTGTTTGGGGGTTGGAGAGGTAGAGAGAAGTGGTTTTTGGGAAGAGTGATGTATTAGTTTTCTAGGGCTGCCAAAACAGAGTGCTGCAAATTTGATGCCTTGAAGTAACAGAAACTTATTGTGCTAGAGTTCTGGAGGTAAGAAGTCCAAAATTAAGGTGTTGGAAGGACTGTATTCTTTTTGAGGACTCCAGAGGGAGGACCCTTCCCTGTTTCTTCTAACTTCTGGTGGTTGCCAGCAATTCTTGGCCTCCCTTGGCTTGTAGATACATCATTTTAGTCTCTGACATCATTAGATGCCATTCTCCTGTGTGTGTTTCTCTGTGTCTCTGTTTTCTCCTCTCATAAGGGCACCGGTCATTGGAATAAGGCCCACTCTCATTCAGTATGACCTCATCTTAATTAATTACATCTGCAAGATCCTATTTCCAAATTAGGTCATATTTTAGGTTCTGGGTGGACTTGAATGGGGGGGCACTACTTAATCTGGTACAGATGGTTAGAGAGTTAAAGAGATGGATTGTGGAGCATTAGAAGGTAATTGAGTGGGTGAATGGAGAATTGGGAGGGTCAAGGTGGATGGAAGTGGAGAAGGATGGATGGACGAAGGGTTGTTGTATGGATGAGTGGAAAGATGAAGACTTGAAGGGATACAGGGTGGAAAGTTGGATGTGTGGAAGGGTCAATAGGTGGAGGGATGGATGATTGGCTTGTTGGATAGATGTATGGGTGAATTGATTAGGTTATAAACTTCATAGTAGAATTCATGTTATATATGCTTATCTTCTTTTTATTACCTAGTATGGCACTTTGCCTTTAGGAAGTGCTTGTTAAATATTTTTTATCTGGTTTTCTTTGCACAGGATTTCTGTTCATTGGAATGGCTGTTGACAGCTCTCTTAGGCTGTGAAATTCCAGGGGAGCAGGGTATATGTGTGAATTTACTTGTTGCAGTGCCCACCCTGGATCTGTGTCCAGCCTGGGATGTGCTTGGAACAACTCTGAAAAAGAAATTACATGTTGGGTATAATTCCCACTGTTCAGGAATGAAAAAAGTATATAGATACAATTATTTCATATCTTAGTATATTTAAAATCTTAAAGATGACGTTGAATAAATGTGCCTTAGGCATGGACAATTGCTTTTATTTTTTTTTTTTTCAGATTAAACAGGGGTTAATGTTGTAGGATTGGTGGTTCTAAAGTTTGGCTCTTGATTTCTGTTGAAGGTTTTATTTGTCTAGGGAAGGGCTTAGTTGAATTGAAAAGCAGTGATTCTGGTGTTTTCTGTATAAGTGATTGAGTTTGCCAGTGCTCTTTTAATAAGACATTTGCAGGTTGGTGCCAGATGGATTTCCTTCATCAGATGCCAAAGATCTTCTCAGATGCTTTGTCTGCTCAGAGCATCCTTTAGTGTCGGTCCAGATATCTCTAGTGAACTCAGAAGTCTCAGAGAAGTAGTCCTATCATTGTGTTTGAAAACTTTTCTTTGTCTTTTAAAAGAAAAGATCTGTAAATGCTAGAATATTTCAGACGTACAGAGAAGGAAGGAGAATAACAAACACCCATGTACCAACTCTTTGGATTTAACAAATATTAACATTTTTATCATGTTTATTTCAGCTTTTTAAAATATAAAGGTATTGTCAGATCCTGCTACCTGCATCCCATTCTCTTCTCTCTCTCATCAGAGGAGAATGCTGAAGCTGACAAACATGATTTTCCATATGTGCATGTGAACCTATAGAGTAATGGCATTCTTATTTTTAAGCTCCTTATAAACAATACTACATTGTATTCTGCAACTTATTTTTTATTTAATAGTATTTTATTGAGATCCATCTAAGTTTAAAAATGTGGCTCTAGTGTATAGCATACATTGTGCATATGTATGCAATTTTTACTTACCCTTAAACTGAATGTCCAGTATCTTTTTTTTTTCTAAAACTAGAAACAATGAAGCAGGGAATATTCTTATACATATGAGAGATTTTCTAAGGAATACATACTTGTAAGTAGAGTTTCTGAGTCATAGGCTGTAGGCACCTTCAATATCACTGGAGATTGCCAATTTGTTCTGCAAAATGACTGAGCCAGTTTATGCTCCTGTAGCCAAGAAGAAACGACACAACTTTCTCGTGTTTTTTTCAAATCTTGGTACTATCAGTCTTGTCCATTTGTGCTTATATGACAGGTGTGACATGAAATCTTATTATTGTTTTCAATTTGCTTTCATCTTGTTACTTGGGAAATTAAGCATATCTTCATATTATTGGCGGTTTGGGTTTCCTTTTATATTGGGATGATAATTTTTCCTTATTGATTTATATGTGTTTTTTATATGTCATGGATACTAATTTTTGAATTTATTAAAAGTATTACAGATTTTTAAAAATATCAGCTATCAGTTTGTCTTCCAGTTTTATGTTTGGAGTGTCAGTATTTAAAAAATTAAAAATTTTAACTCAAGAATTTGTCAAAATTTTTCTTTTTGCATCTTAGAAATTATATATTTCCTACCGCAATGACATAAAGATAGACCATTTAAAATTTAAAGTTTTGTCTTTTACGTTTATGTATTTATTCCACCTAGAATATACTTTGTATGCATTATGAAATAATAATTTTATTTTATTTACTTTTCATGTGGACAGCCAATTACTTCAGCACTATCTGTAGACTATCTCACTATTTTCTCCCAGATTTGCAATGACTCCTCAGTGATATAATTCTTTCTGGAATCTTTGTTTTTTTCCATTGAATTATTTGCTTATACTCATACCTTTTCATACTGGTTAGGTTTTTTTTTTTTTTTTTTGCATTAATATAGCTTTATAATAAGACCATTTTTGAAAGGATGAGCCCTTCTGACTTGTTTTCTTTTTTTGGTCTTTTTAAGGCTGTACCCTCGGCATATGGAGGTTCCCAGGCTAGGGGGTCTAATCAGAGTTGTTGCTGCCTGCCTAGTGTCTGCGACCTACAGCACAGCTCACGGCAACGCCAGATTGTTAACCCACTGAGCGAGGCCAGGGATGGAACCTGAAACCTCATGGTTCCTAGTCGGATTCGTTTCCACTGTGCCATGATGGGAACTCCCTGACTTGTTTTAATCATAATTTTCTTTTCTCTTCATAGACCTTTATCTTTTAGATATACGTTTTGTACTCAGTTTGTCATAGTTTATAAAAAATTCTATTGGTTACAGTCATTAAAGTTGTATTAAATTTATAGATTAATACAGAGCAAATTCACATTTGATAGGGAATCTTCCTATTCGTGATCATGGTATAGCAGTCTTTTCACTTATTTGGAACATATTTTAAGCCGTTTAGTGAAGCTTTAAAACCTTATAACTTTTTCACATATTTCGACATTTCTGAGTGCTTTATAATTAAAAAAAATATATATTTTCAGGATTTTCCATCATAGCTCAGTGGTTAATGAACCTGACTAGCATCCATGAGGATGTGGGTTCAGTCCCTGGCCTTGCTTAATGGATTGAGGATCCAGCACTGCTGTGAGCTGTGGTGTAGGTCGCAGATGCAGCTCAGATCCAGCGTTGCTGTGGCTTTAGTGTAGGCCGGCAGCTACAGCTCCTATTGGATCCCTAGCCTGGGAACCTCCATGTGCTGTGGATGCAGCCCTAAAAAGATATATATATATATTTTTTTTTTTTTCAATGAGATAGCTCTAGTCATAGATAAGACATTTTCCATTTGGCAGTTACTGGTGTGTAGGCACCTTGTTGTTTTCTGTGAATTGATGTTGTTTGAAAATATTATGAATTTATTATTAGTTCTTAATATTTACCTATAAATTATCCTAGCTATTTCCATGTAGGCAGTCATATTGTTTGTGAATGTTACTATTTTCTTATCTTGCTAATGGTCTCATTTCTCTTTCTTTTTTCTTTTGCTTAGTGGCAGTGTTTTATTTACTTTGAACAATTACATATTGAGTTTATTCCAAGAAACATACACTTCATTTTTCTCTTATCAAAGGGAATAGAAATTTCAGAGCATCAAAGTGATTCCACTTGTATTAAATGATATTAAATATAATTTTTTTCACTCATGTTTTAAGATTTTGATCTAATGCCCTCATTTCTTAAATAATCTTTCTTGACTGATGACACAAACAAGGACTGCCAGTTCAGTGTTAAGTAGAAGTAAAAGATAAGGACCTTATATGCATCATCTAATGTAATCCTTACTACCGTCCTGTGAGGTGTGTCCATTTTAAAGATGGGATAAATAAGACTTGGACCGATTTTGTGAATAACTGAAGGTTACCCAAATAATAAGTAGACTTTTTAACTCTGGCAACCTGGCTCCAGAGCCTCAGTTCCTAATTGCTAATTAACGCTGCTGTTTTTTTTTTTAAACAGCTTTATTGAAGTATAATTTTTATGTATAAAGCTGTGCATATTTAATGTATACAATTTAATGAGTTTGGACATACAACTGTGAAATCATCACCACAATCAAAACAGTAAACATATCCATCGCCTTCAAAAGTTTCCTTGTTCCTCACCCCCTTTTTGTGCACAAGGCTGTCTTATAGTCTTCTCCTTGGTACCCAACCCTAAGCAGCATGCTCACCCTCGAGTAAGAGGTCAGTCTACCTTGGCTAAGTGAGTTGGGAGATCTGGGTTTGCATTCTTTCCCTGAACTTAGCTGAGTGCCTTTTGACCACTTTTGACTCAGTTTCCTCCTCAGTTACCAAATGTGCAAGAAAATCCCTGCCCTGTTCACGTGATCCTCTCAGTTCTACCTACAGAATTAGCCCATGTCTCTGCATCCCCAGTGCCAGCTGCCCTATACTGGGCTACCCTCATCATCTCTTACCTGGACTACTGCCACAGGGACTAACCTATTTCTTTGCGTCCTCTCTGCTCATCTCAAATTCATCCTCCACCCCCTGCCAGAGGGAACACGACACTTTTCTCAGACAGCTATACCGAGGGACTTTGTACATCAGGCCACACATCTTGCCACGCCTGTCCTCAGATGTTGTTACACAAGCCCTGATGTTCTTCTTAGAATTCTTGGTGCTGCAAAGACTAGCACAGCATACAGGAAACAGGTGACCTGGCGCACAGCTTAGATTAAGACATCATTTGCCTCTTAGGAACATGAAGTTGAGATTTTTTTACCTGGAACTCTTCCTCTCCTTCCTGGCCCTGATCAGCATAAAGGTGTTTTGACTACAGGAGGTGTGATTTAGACTAGGCAAAGGGGTCTCACCTTGGCTCCATTCTCCCCCGCCCGCCCCAGGCCAACCCAACTTAATGCAAGTCTTGGCCTCTGAAAATTCCTGTGAACTTACTGCTTTGCCTGCTCCAAAGACATCCGTGACTCTGCTCTGCTTGTGAGTTAATGGCCCATAGGAGAAATGGGCTACAGCAGGAAGAAGATGGGCTTTAGCCATCCATTCAGATTCCAATCCCAGTACTTACTAGCTGCCCGACTGGGCAGATTAAATTCAAATGGGATGTCCTCATAGGATTTTTGTGAATATTAAGCAAAGTGATAATATGCAAAATGCCAGGAGAGTCTAATAGATGGTAGGCACTCAATAAATACACATTCTCTTCTTTGTAACCTGACATTTAAAGTCTTCTAGATCAAACACCCTCTTCAGTGGTATCCTTTGCTGTTCACCTACAGAAACCACCTGTCCCAGTTCTTCTGATTTTCTTGAATTTGAAAAGTTTTAGGTGAAATGCCTGTGTTCCACCCATCCCCTTCTCCTCTCTCCACGTGTGGGACTGAACTGTATCACAGTGATCTGTGAGACTTGTTCAACATGCAGATTCTCAGGTTTCACCCAGACGCACTGTCTGGTTTTACTGGGAGTGGGGCCCAGGGTCTGCATTTACTAGAAGCTCCCAGTGGAGACTCACTGCCGTGCCAGATCCTTCTCTATGTCCAGCATCTTCCAGGAGGTCTTTCTCACCAGCCAGGCCAGGGTGAGCTTGCCTATGTCCATCTGTGAGGCAGCTCGTGTCTTTGTCCATCCACCGGCAAATCAGTGGTCCCTGGGCAAGTGGTGAGCCCCTTGCTGGCAGGGCCTGTGTCTTGTTTCCAACTTAACTCTTCCTGGTGGAAGCTCACAGTGCGCAATAAATAAAATAACTTGCAAGAGCACAGCAAGGAACACAGGCTTTATACTTTCCAGGTTCAAATCCTGGCCCTGATCTTATACACCTGCCTCACCCTCCTCAGTTTTCTTCTTCCTTTTTTTTTTTTTTTTTGCCACACCTGTGACATGCAGATGTTCCCAGGTCAGGGATCCAACCTGCACCACAGTAGCAACCCAAGCCACAGCAGTGACAATACTGAATCCTTAACCTGCTGAGCCACCAGGAAACTCCTTGCTTTTTTTAAGTTTGTTTTTATTGAGATATAATTATCATAGAACTTTGTGTAAGTTTATTTATTTATTTATTTATTTTTTGTCTTTTTGCTATTTCTTGGGCCGCTCCCGTGGTATATGGAGGTTCCCAGGCTAGGGATTGAATCGGAGCTGTAGCCACCAGCCTACGCCAGAGCCACAGCAACGCGGGATCCGAGCCGCATCTGCAACCTACACCACAGCTCACGGCAACGCCGGATCATTAACCCACTGAGCAAGGGCAGGGACCGAACCCGCAACCTCATGGTTCCTAGTCGGATTCGTTAACCACTGCGCTGCGACGGGAACTCCATGTGTAAGTTTAATGTACACAGTGAGTTCATTTGAAACACATACATATTGCGATAGGATTATCACCATAGGGTGAGCTGGCACCTCTGTCCCCTCACATAATTAACATTTCTGTGGTGGGAACAATAAGATCTGGTCTCCGAGCAACTTTGAAGTTTCTAATACTGTATTGTTGTCTGTAATCATATGTTGTGTGTTATCTCTTCAGGACTTATTTATCTACTAGTTCCGAGTCTGTGTCCTTAAACAGCATCTCCCCAGTTCCCCCACACCTCAGCTTCTGGTAACCACCATTATACTGTCTTTATGAGTTGACTTTTTTAGATTCCACACGTGAGTGATTCCATACCACGTTTGTCTTGCATCATAATGCTCTCAAGATCCATCCATGTTGTAGCAAACGGCTTGTTTTCCTTTCTTTCTTTCTTTTTTTTGGGGGGGGGTGTGGCTGAAAAATAGTTCACTGTATGGATAAACCACATTCTGTATTCTGTGTATCCATCCATCTGTTGATGGACACTTAGGTTGTTTCCATATCTTGGCTACTGTGAATAGTGCTACAGTAAGCTTGGGAGTGCATGTATCTCTTTGTTTTCATAAATACCCAGAAGTGGGATTGCTGGATGCAATGGTAGTTCCGTTTTTAATTTTTGAGGGGTCGCCATACTGCTTTCCTTAGTGTATCCTCTGTCTTCTTAACTTCAAAGTGGTGGTAGCCATGTCCACCTTACAGGTCTCAAGGTAAAGGTGAAATGCAACTAACAGGCTCTTTGAAAAAGTAATTTCCTTTCTCTCCTACTCCAAATGGGGAGTAGCTTGGATCATCACACAAATACATCTGTCATTAGGATTATCTTTAGGTTATTTTCCTCCAGAGTAAGATTTAATAACCTCACAAATCTCCTGATGACATTGTTTTCAGTGAGTGTGGTGTTGTCTTTTGGCCTCAATCCTTGTCCTTTGGGGACTTAGCTTTTCAGTCCATTATGATTCTGCTGTTTTCCTACTGAAGTCATCAGTAAAACAGGTAGCTTGGGATCTCTCAGCACAAATGAAAGAGGTTTTTGTTTTGTTTTGGTTTGGCATTTGATCTGAGCAATGAGGATACATCATTATGATGTCCACATTGTTGCAAATTCAGTCTTTATAAGATACCTGTCTGTGTCATCTTTCTGTAATATAGACTGGTTTTGGAAAACAAAAGCTCTGCAGGATTGAAATGGAGAGAGGAAGTGGAGATAGAAAGCCTTTATAGACTGAGATATTTTGGGCCACTTGGAGCACTAGTCTGGGGAATGCCTGTGTCTGCAGGGCACAGTACTGGGGTTTGTCATCGTTTGGGGGCACCGATTCCTCCGTCTGTTTCCCAGGACAGAGGGATTATTCAGCAGATGCAGATCTATCTAGGCACATTTCTTTTTTTTTTTTTTTTTTTGTCTTTTGTTGTTGTTATTGTTGTTGTTGTTGCTATTTCTTGGGCCGCTCCCGCGGCATATGGAGGTCCCCAGGCTAGGGGTTGAATCGGAGCTGGAGCCACCAGCCTACGCCAGAGCCACAGCAATGCAGGATCCAAGCCGCGTCTGCAACCTACACCACAGCTCACGGCAACGCCGGATCGTTAACCCACTGAGCAAGGGCAGGGACGGAACCCGCAACCTCATGGTTCCTAGTCGGATTCGTTAACCACTGCGCCACAACGGGAACTCCCTAGGCACGTTTCTTGAGTGTTAATTCAAGTTCAGAAATTCAGGCAGTTTGCAAGCAACATGTCCCCACATATGTCTTCACTAACAAAGGCTGGGATTGTGCTTGGGGCAAGTGGGAGAAGCTTCCTTCGTGGCAGTGTTTGAAAATAAGATTCTTAAACAGTTCCTAATGTGTTGTCTTGAGGTGGTGGGCAGCAGTCCCAAGCCTTTGAAACTTGACCCAGGCTGCTAAGGAGACCGGGATCCATTATGAAGGTGTTTAAAGGAATAATTAATTAGGTGGGGCTTAGTAGGTGTCAAGTACTATTTTAAGTATTTAACGCATATGAACTCATTTAGTTCTCATAATAACTTTGTTAAGTCGGTATTATTATCTCCGTTTTTGCCTAAGGAAAACGGAATCATACAGAAGTTAAGTAACTTGCTTAAGGCTACAAAACCAATAAATGTTGGATGTTAGCTCTGGAGTCTGGACTTTTAATTGCTAAACTAAAGGGAGAGTGCCTTAGTTGGCTTTCTCCTAGAAACAGACCCTGACTAAAGCTGGAGGGCATCTGGTTTATCTGGGGCCCTTAGAGGGGCCCTCAGGGAGGAGGGGAGGCATTGCAAGGAGGGAGAGGCCTCTGCAAAGAGATACCATGGTGGGCAACTGAAACTTAATCCTGCGGGGAGTTCTAGGAATCATCCCTGCCAGGGAATGAGGTAGCTGGGCTCTTTCTACTCCCACACCTCTTAGTCATCCATTAAAGGCTGTTCCAGGGTGGAGTACGCATGGTGGATCAGAAGTGTCTAGACAATGCAGGGGCCCAATGTCTGCAGAACTGCTCTCTGACAAGGATGCAGGTGTTGGCTCTTAGAAGTCAAAGTGGTCTTGCCGAAATGGTAAGATCTGAGGGGGTTTCGGTGGAGAACCAATAACGTCTACATCAGCTACGGGATTCAAGTCTGGAAGACCACGAAACAAAGTGAGGAAGGTTGACAGGAACCAAGGTCCTGATTCCTAAAACTGAGAACTAAGAACACAGTAATAGGCAAAGCTAAGGGCATTAAGCACTAATGGTATGCCAGGCATCTGGTTAGGCTTTTTGCACTCATTATCTTAAGTCTGAAGATGCTCCAGAGAGGAAGGCTCTCTCACCCCCATTTTCTGGATGAGAAAATCGAGACTGAAACAGTCATGCCCCCAAACAAGTAGAGAGGGAAGCCTGCCTTTGAATCTGGATTTATGATCTGTCTGCTACCTAATAGTGGGGATGGTGACTTTACAATATAAAAAGTAAGAGATTGTTTATACAAGGATGTAAGTTCCTTAAAGCCAAGGAACAAATCTTCTCATCTCTATATCCCCATTGTCTACACCATCGGTTTTCAGTGAGGGGTGGTTTTATCTTTCAGGGAAAAATACCCCCATTTGCAATGTCTGGAAACATTTTTGGTTGTCGTGACTGGGGGAGGAGATGCTACTGGCTTCTAGTGGGTGGAGGCCAGAGGTGCCACTAAATATCCTGCAGTGTACAGGACAGCCCCCACAGCATAGAATTGTCCAGCCCAAATGTCAGCAGTGCCAAGGTCAGAAGCCTGATCTTCACGGTGCTTAGTAATTGTTAGTGGAAAGTCTGATGGTTGGGTGGTGATGGTAGGTGTGCCACTTTGCAAAGGGTGGTAGGGACTGAATGTGAAATGATGCTCAAAAGGAATTTAGAGCTCGGCAAACATTTTCATATGCATCATTTCATTTGACCATCATAAAATTCCAAAGGAGTACAGAATTGATCAGATCACAATGGTAAAAATGAAGAAATTACATGACTTTCGAAGATGCTGGGGCTGTGTGTGGGGAGCTGCTGCTTGAACTCGGCCCCACCTGATTCAGAATCCAGGGCTCTTTAACCTACATGGTTTGCTCAGTGCATCTAAGGATGATGTTTTGATCTGTTCGTGACTGACAGAAGCAAAATGGACTTGTTATGGAAAAGACGGAACAATGTATAAATGAAGATGATTTTGGATGCAAGTAACAAAATCCCAGCTCAGATTTGCTTCATTAATAAGGACATTATTATCTCATGTAACAAAAAGTCTTGCAGTATGGTGGCTCTTAGGTTGGTTAAGTCAAATTGGGGATCCATGGCTTAAAAATTTTTTTTTCATCTTTTTTATCCTTTTTGTTGGCTGGCATTCTCCAGGTGTTTTAAGATGTGTGCCGCAGAACCAAGTGTCAGATCTAGACATGTCAGCAACCAGAAAAAAGAAGAAGGGCCTTCTAGTTTCCATCTTCTTAAGAGTGAAAAAGCATTTCTTAGCATCCCTCAAGGTGGCTCTCTCTCATGTTTCATTGGTCAAGCCTGGATCACATGCTTACATCCAAACCAATCACTGGCTAAGGCAATGGAGCCACCATATTTAGAGCAGTGGTTCTCCATTGGGGGCAGTTTTGTCTCCCTCTTCCACAAGGGCAATGTATGAAGGTAATTTGAATTGTCACAACGAGGTGTGCATGTGGATGTTGTTGTTAGTATATAGCATGTAGCGACCAGGGATGCAGAATATCGTGTAATGCACAGGAAAGTCCCCCCAGCAAAGAATTATCTGGTTCAAGATGTCAATGGTACAGAGGTTGAGAAATCCTAGTATAGAACACAAAGGATTTATTCTCAAGCTTCATGGAGGAGAGGTAGACAACTCAACAAAGTGAAGGAACCGTCAACATGGAATTCAGGAGGCGTGGAAGTGGGATAGACCACCAAGATGATCTGCTGTGGAAGGACTTGGCACATTTTTTTTTTTTTATGACTGATGTCATAGGAGACACGTGCAGCTCTTTTCTACCGAACATGTCTCTGGACGCCTCTGCCAGACAGCGCTGTGGCCTGAACGGGCCATTGGTCTGACCCAGTCTGGCATTTCTTATCTCCATCAGGCTTGCTGCCAAACCCTGAGGATAGGACGTCACCTCTGGCAGGAGATCAGTCAGGCTTAATTGATGGTGAAGCTGTGTCCCACTTTGAACTTCACTGTTCTGCTGTCTGAGTTGTGCAGACCAGTTTCCAAGAGGCTGAGCTGAAGCTTATGATGCAAGAGAATGTGAACTAGCCAGAGACCCCTGGTGAACATACGGGGAAGGAAGAACATTTTAAACTTGCTTCTCTTGGGTGGAAGGAAATGATAATTTCCTGAGAGAGGGTATCTGTATTATTACTTTTATTGTTATTATTATTGTCTGCATTTTAAAAATACTGCTTTGTAGTACTGAACTCGTGGGATGTGTTTTTATAGGTCACACCTTATCAGAAATCATTGAGTCAGGTCTGCAGCTTTGCAATATAAGGCACCAAGGAAAGCTTCGGCCAGTTGGCAAGGAGCTGTTGCCAACTTGAAGAAGACTATGACATCAAATGATGGTCCCCATAAATGTTTTTCAAAAGAATTATTTTTGAACCCTTTTCTGTATAGTACATGTTTATTTCAAGACCAGTTTCCTTGCATTGCCCAGTAATTCACTGGTCATTGATTGGGGAATGGATGATCCATTTAATGCTGAACTAAACAGATAACAGTTGGCACACATATATGTGCAAATATTTAAATGCTTTCCTTGGTGTTAGAGACACAATGGTGAAAAGAATCCATTCCTTGCTCTTAGGAACTCACGGTCCAATATAGGAGACAATCTCAAACAAACCATTGCCAAGTATTAGTCTGAGACCTGTGATAACTGTTACAGAAACACAGCAGACACTGGGTATCATTTCAGTCATCAATGTGTTCATCCATCCCATCAAGATTTATTTCGCTTCTATTTCATACCAACCATTGGTACTTAGGGAATTGAAAGTATGTGTTTTGTTTGTTTTTTTAATGTACCTGATTCCCCAAAATCCTTTCAAGAGCAGATAATCATAAAGCCATAAGATTCTTGTTTTATTGAAGATATGCATAGAACACAATGATAGCTTAGAAGACAAGTGCCTGAACTTGAGGGTTTGGAGATGTTGTTAAGGAAGCCTTCAAAGACTGAGCAAAGGCATGACAGCAGGCAAGTCACACTTGTCAGTGGAGCAAAAAGCCATGTAAACGTAATTCAGAAATAATTCTGCAGCCCCTTTCTGTTGAGTAGACGATGTGAAGTTGTATATGAGGCACCCACATTATGCCTAATACTTTGATACCTAGATTCAAGGGCTGAATAAGAGCAGACTTTGGCACGGGGATTTGATCTTAAGCAGACAGCTGGGCTGATGGGGGCAGGTTAGGATGCTTGAAACAATTTGAAAACACTTTCACAGTAAACTGTGTGGTTCTGGTTATCAGTGCAGTAGGTTTTCAGAGCAGGGAGCCTACACTGTGGGCTAGAATGGTTGCAGAAGCATCCCCAGCTGAGATAATTGAAGGTTGTTGGTGCCTTTGTAGGATATTGAGAAATAATACCTTGTTCAGTGAGAAGTGGAAAGTCACATCAAGACCTGTCTAGCTTTTGGAGGCTCCGTGGCAGTGGGCAATGATTGGCTCTATATGGAACTAAGGAGGTAGCATTTAGCATTTGGACTTGCTGCTGGCGTGGTTCTGGCTGCATTCCTGAGTGAATCTTGGGGAGCTCTCTTAGCATGTTGTTTTCCTCATCCGCCTGGTGTATTGGAAAAAATGTGGACTTGGAGTTCAACAGGCATACGCTGGATCCCAACTGTGCCTCTTGTTGGCTGTGTGACCTGGCACAAGCTATTCAATACTTTGAGATGCAGTTTACTCATCTTTAAAATGGGGAGGGTAATACCTAAAATGTAGGATCCTGGAGAGATTAGAAATCATTTGTAGGAGGTGTCATAGATAGTGCCTAATGCACAGTCCAGGTAACCCATTAAATGTAACTATTTGAATGCATTGGTTTGTGCAACTACAAGTGAGAGAATTTTGACTCAAAGCAGCTTATACAGTGTATGGCTTATTGACTCACGTAGATGAGGCTTTGGGATTGGCGGACCCAGTGGGTCAGGGTCATCATTGGGAACCCAGCTTCTTTCTTTCTCTGCTCTACTGTCCTTGCTGTTGGCTTCACTCATAGGCTGGTACCAAGACAATTTCTGAGGTTTGGGGCATCGCATCCAGACGCAGATGGCTTGTAGCCAAGAGAGACTTTGTCTTCCTATGATTCCCCTTAGGAGTGAGTCAGTAAACCTTCCCTAGAACCATCTCTCCCTTAGCAGTTTCCTCTCACTGTACCACTTTTTGGGGTTGGATCAAATTCCTGAACCATGTACTAAAATGAAATATATTAGTTAGCTATTTGTGCATAATAAATTACCCCCAAACTTGGCAGTTTGAAGCAAGTATAATTGTCTCACAGATTTTTGGGGTCATGAGTTCAGGAGCAACTTCCTTGGGGGATGCTGGGTTGGGATCTTTCATGAGGTTGCAGTTACATAAAGGCTGGACTGAGGCTGGATGACCTGCGGCCACGGTGGCCCAGTCAAATGGCTGTGGGCAGGAGACCTCATTTACTCACCTTGAGGACCTCTCCACAGGGCTGCTTGAGTGTCCTGATGTTCCTGGCAGCTGGATCCCTCCAGAGTGAGTGATCTGAGAGAGAGAGAGAGAGATGGAAGCCACAGTGCTTTTGTGGATCTCAGCTGAGAAACCACCGACTGCCACTCCTGCCACATCCCATTCATAAGAAATGAATTGCTGAGGGCATAGAACAGGATCAGATTCCATCTTTTGCGGGGAGTGGTATAAAAAATTGCAGACATATTTTAAAACTACTACATGTGTAGTGCAACAGAAATTCCATGTTGTCTGAGAACAGTTATCTCAGGTCAGGGGTGGAGTGCATGTTAGGGCAGCAATGGCAGGTCTGCCATGCTGCTGCTGTTACTAAAAAGTAACTCGCTGGAGCACCTGCTGTGCTCATCTCATTATTCTGGCTGCTGCAGGGCACGTAGGGATGAGTTAGACGTGGACCCTGGTAATTGTGGTACAGAGGGAATATAAGATGTGCTGGAGGTGATATCGCAGCACAGAAGGGTAAGTTTGCCCCAGCAGAGGGACCGGTAAAGAGCTGGGAGGCGATGCAGATCACAGGTGGAGATGGTTTGCTTCCGTTGAGCACATTTATGGAAGGACTTCATGGAGGAGATGGGATTTGAACTAGGCTCCATGGAAAAGGTTCGATGTACACATTCAAAGAAGGGGATTGGGTTGGGGAGCATAAACATAGATGTCAGCTAGCATTTTTGACCATCTGATATGTCCTGCACGTGTACGTCCTGTGCACATACTGCACAGATATACACAGAAACAAGCTCTGAGACCACGCATGATCTCCCTGAGGATGTGTGGCTCGTAAGAGGCCCACTCAGGGGCTTGCCCAAGGATACTTGTATTTCAAAGAGCTTGGGGGACCTCATCTTGCCTTAGGAAACTTGACTAGCTTATTCAGAGTCAGGCTTCTATATGGTAATTTAGCTTTAGGGAGTAGGTACAGCAGAGTGCGTAATCCCTTTACAAAAGAATTTGTCATTTTATTGAATCTTTACTTAAGATTCACCCTAATTATCAAGCCCACACCCCACTCAGTGCATTGGAAATATGATTCAAAATTTATTAAGATTAACTTTACATACCTCTCCCCCTGGAATTCCTGCTCCGCATTATACCGATTGTAGGATGAGTTGATGGAATAGTTAGCCTGTAAAAATTAACTTGTAAAATCAGGAGGGTCTTATGGAAGAAGTGAGGTCTTAAAAATTAAATTCACTTTTTAAATTATTAAACTGATAAGTTTTATTGAAGCAAAAAATTAATTTTTGTAAATTAACACCTGGAACTCCACCCACTCAGATCATCACTGTGTATAGGAAGCAGGCATTGGAGGGAGAGGGGAGTGAGTCAACCACGGTTACTTTGCCAAGATGGTTTGGTGTCAGGTAGAGGCGGGGAAGGACTTACAGGAAGCACAGAGAAAACTTCCCTCCCCAAACCTGAGATGGAAGGGAAAGTTACAGGCTGAGATCCTTCCTACCAAGTAGAGACAGGATGACTCAACAGTAGGACCGCCCAGCTGCATGCCCCCCACAGCTGCCTCTCCCCCACAGCTGCCTCTCCCCCCACAGCTGCTTCTCCCCCAACAGCTGCCTCTCTCCCCACAGCTGCCTCTCTCCCCACAGCTGCCTCTCCCCCCACAGCTGCCTCTCTCCCCACAGCTGCCTCTCCCCCCACAGCTGCCTCTCCCCCCACAGCTGCCTCTCCCACACAGCTGCCTCTCCCCCCACAGCTGCCTCTCCCCCCACAGCTGCCTCTCTCCTCACAGCTGCCTCTCACCACCCCGTTCCATCATCTGCATCTCAGCCTCCAGAATGGCTTTTTGAGGAACAGAGGCAGATGTAAAGAGAATTAGAGGCACAAATGTAGGAGTGTGTTATATGTATATGTGTATCTTTATGAGTGTGTGTGCAAATATGTGTCATGGTTTGCCTGTGATGTGTGCTTATGTAAGTGTAGTGTCTGTGTGGTGTGCATGCATGTATTTGTGTGTGTGTATTTGTGAGTCTGTGAGTTTGCTATGTGCTGTGTGGGGGGTTGTGAATGTGTGTGGCATGTGAATGCACGTGTTTGTGTGTGTGTGTGTGAGAGAGCACGTGCAGTTTGCCTACAATGTGTGTGTGTGTGTATGTGTAGTGTGTGCATGTGTGTGAGTTTGTATGTGTGCTGTGAGCGTGTGGGGTTGTGAGGACGTACATGTGTGAGGTGTGGAGAAAGGGCTTCTCTCCCTCCTTCAGCTCAGCTCCTTTGTGGCTGAAAGAGGGGACAGGTTTCTGCCTGGCACCCTGTTTGCAAAGCTTTGGGGGGAGACAGTCTCCTCCCACCAGTGGGGGAGTCAGGGTCGGACCCCTGGTGCTGACCCCAGGCCCTTCTTCCAGAGGTGCCCCCAGCCCTCCAGCCCCTTCCCTCTGCTGCACGGCTCTCTGTGCCTGCTGCTCTGTAGGTGGCAGCCTTGGTAAGCTTGGCTCCCATCCTTGTGTCTGGAGAGATTAGCTTTAGCAAATGTCTTTAAGACTTAAGCTTCTTGCTTAAAGAGAACAAAACAAAGCAACAAAAACCCCTCCACCTTGTAAAGTTTAAAAAAGAAAAGGAAACCTGGCAAGTGTGGTTTTAACAAAGCAACATTTATCCTGACAGCCCCCGGGTGGGGTGGGGAGGATGGAGCAGGTTTGGTGCCAGGCTGGAGGGGGATTCACACGCTCTTCTTATGTTTGTACATCCTTATTTGCCTTTGCGGGGTGAGCCTGCGAACGGCTGAGAAAACATGCTGGACGCAGGGAAACACCTCTACGTTTCAGCACCAGAGAGCGGGACCACCTCTCCTTCTCTTTTTCCCACTCACTCACTTTTTCAATTTTCTTGATCCACAAACACAGTGGAAGCTCCTCTCCTAGGCAGGCCCTGTGCTGGCACCCAGGGCACATAATAGAAGCAGATGTGGTCCAGCCTGATTTGGGAGATACCCAAAGCAAACACATGGTGAATTTGCATGCACCGTGAGGGATGTGGCTAAGAAACGGGACATTGCACCCTGGGTCCTGGAGGAGGGGCTGGAGGGCTTCCTGGAGGAGGTGACACCACCCTGATTTTTAAAGGACCAGTTGGAATTATCAAGGCAGGGCACATTTGGCAATGTCTAGGGAATTTTTGGTTGTCCAAGTGGAGATGGGAAGGAGTTGCCGCCAGTGTCTAGTGGGTAGAGGCTGGGGAGGCTGCTGACCCCCCTGTAGTCCACGGACAGCCCCGCACAGGCAGGGTCATCCGGACCCCAAATGACAGCAGTGCCCTGGTCCAGGCAGAGCAGGAGGGAAGGGCACCCCAGGGAGTGTGATGGGGACTGAGAGAACCTGCAGTTGGGCTGGGCTTGGCTGGAGGGACAGCCAGGTGTTGGGGGTGGGCTTAGAGGTGGGAGTCAAGACCTGTCACGGGCAGAATCATAGAGACCCTTGAGCGTCCTACGGAGGAGTTTAGACCCAGGGCAGGGGGAATTAAAGCATTTTAATCAGGGGAGTGCCATGATCAGATAAGCTTTTTAGAAAGACCATTCTGCATACTGAGAGGCAGGTGAGATGTAGGGGCCGGGGCTGGGTCTGCGGTGAGGGGCAGGGAGCGGGCGCTGTTAATGCTGCAAGTGAAGAGGCAACCACTGTTTCCACAGATGGGCTGCCAAGCAGTTTAGTTAACTCGGTGCAGTGGAATGTAGTTATATAACAGGGTCGATTTTATATTTCATGAAGAAAGCTATGGCAAGAAAAGCCTTGGTGAAATGTGTGCCCAAGGTTTGTCATGGCTACCAATGTCCTTTCATTTAAATTCCCAGCCAGGTCAGCACATTGCATAATGACATGAGCAGTTCATTTTTGCTCACCGAGCAGAATTCTCCCGTAGCCCTGGTTCCGGGGCTTGGATAGGTGACGAGGGATGTCCATGAGCTGATGTGTCATCAAGACAAGTGAGTTGTTTTTCTCCCCAGCATGGATCCTCTTGGGATCAGAGGTATTACCTGACAGGGTGTCATGGGTCGAACTGTGTCCCCTCCACATATATGTAGAAGCCCTTAACCTCCAGGACCTTAGAATGTGACCATATATGGAGATGGTGTCCCTGAGTTGATCGAGGTGATCAGGCTAAAATGGGGTCATCAAGATGGACCCTAATCCAAAATGACTGATGTCTTTGTAAAAAGGGGAAACTTGGACACAGAGTCAGCTACGTACACAGAAAAGATGAGGTGAAGACATAGATATTTTTTATAAAAATAGTTAAGTACTAATATATTGAGTATGGCATCAGGGGAAAAGTGCCGTCTACAGGCCAAGGAATATCTGAGGCTACCAGTAGCCAGGAGAGGGGTGTGGACAAGATTCTGCTTCGTAGTTCTCAGAAGGGACCAGCCCTGCGGACACGGTGAGTTTGGGACTTCTCGCCTCCAGAGCTGTGAGAGAATACCTTTCTGTTATTTAAGCCACTCAGTTTGTGGTTCTCTGCCACGTCAGCCCTCGTAACTGATGCAGTCGGGGTGAACAGAGTTATGAGCACAGAGGAAGTCCTCCTGTGGTTCAGGGAGAGCCCCTGGCCTCAGTCACCTAAGCCAGCAGGGGTTAGCGGGGATCTAACATCCATTCAGTCGCCTCTTTCACTTGAAGCAGGAGGCAGAAAGGAAGTCAAATTCCACAGAAGTCTCTTGATTACCTAGTGCGGTCGTTCCCCAAGTGTGATCCCCCAGACCCGCAGCATCAGCAGCGTCTGGTAATGGAAATGCTTGGGCTTCTCCCCAGAGACCCCCTGAATCAGAAACTCCAGGTGGTGCTGCTGAACGTGCTAGTCTGAGGGCTCCTGGCTTGGGTGAGGGAGACGCTGGAGAAGGCAGGGGTGCCTCAAGGGGCAGGGGATACCCAAGTTGTGCCTTGAAGGTGGGGCTTCAGGAGGCGCTGGGGAAGGACATTTCAGATGCAGCAGAGGCAGGGAGGGGGTGGAAGGATGAGGCTTCTTCAAGGGAAATGGAAAAAGTGAGGCTGAAGCCAAGGATGTTGTTATGGGGTGAGGGGTTTGAAGACCAGTGTGAGTTCGGCCTCACGGGAGACCAGGCAGGAGTCTCAGGACGGTGACTGTCGGATGAAGCCCCCATGTGTAACGTGTGTGTGACCCTCTCTTGTTAGAAGCTCCCAGCCAACAAATCACTGAAATCACAGCCAGGGCTTCTCAAAGTGGGGACGGCACCCTGGTGCTTGCCGAGTTGGTTGGAGGAGCTCCACTAACACCAGATTAAACTGAATCACACACCCCCTTTTTAGTTCTTGTCCAGTTTTCCAGATTATGTCAGGGGACGTCTTAGTGGGAGGGACCAGCTTTTCTCCCTGTCTGTGGGTCTGTGGCTGAAGGTTTTCGGCAGGCTCCTGTTCCTACCTAGAAATCACAGCATTAGTTTGTAATTCAGTGTATTTACTTTTATGGCTGCTTTTATGTCATGGTGAATGATACTGGTTTTACATTTACAGTGCTATGAATAAAGTTGTTTTTAAAAACAAATTTATTTAAGGAGTTCCCATTGTGGCTCAATGGGTCAAGAGCCCAGCTAGTATCCGTGAGGATGTGGGTTTGATCCCTGGCCTCTCTCAGTGGATAAAGGATTCTGCATTGCTATGGCTGTGACATAGACCTCAGCTGCAGCTCAGATTCAACCTGTAGCCCGGGAACTTCCATATGCACCAGGTGCGGACATAAAAAGACAAAAAAAAATTATTTATTTAAAAAAATTGTTACTAATAACACAGGTGGTTCATAGATAAGACAAAAATCAGAAATGGTTTTTGAAGGATGAAAGTTGGGAAAACACCAGCATATAATATGCAAAAAGGAATTCCCATCGTGGTTCAGTGGAAATGAATCTGACTGGCATCCATCAAGATGCAGGTTCGATTCCTGGCCTTGCACCATGGGTTAAGGATCCGGTGTCACCATGAGCTGCTGTGTGGGTCACAGACACAGCTTGCATCTGGTGTGGCTGTGGCTGTGCTGTAGGCCACCAGCTCTGATTTGACCCCTAGCCTGGGAACCTCTGTATGCCATGGGTGTTGGCCCTAAAAAGATAAAAACCAAAAACCAAAAACCAAAATGAAAAAACAGGTAATGTTAAAGAAGGATATGGTTGGATATGAGGAGGATGAGGTCAGATAGTAGGCAGTCTTAGGGCTAGCATAAGTTTATTCTTCATGGAGAACTGTTGAAAATGTTCTTAGGGTAAATGTGATCTTATATCAGAACAGTGTGTATGTTCATGTGTGTCTGTAAATAGGTATGTGTGTGTGAATCGCTCTGTCTGTACACACGTATGTCTCTATATATTTACATGTTTGCCAGTGTGTTGATGTCTCTATTATATCCATATACGTGTGTGTGTGTATGTATATATATGTGCTTGTCTGCATTTGTAACTCTGTGTGTAAGTATATGTGTCTATATATGTATAAACATATATAAAATATATGCGTGTGTGGTGGGGATGCTGGGATACCTAGGTTTTGGGGAACCTTTAAAAATGTCAAAGGCCAACAAATCTGACCAGATATTCCAGGTCTCTCTCACCTGGGTTAAAAGATGAGTGACTCCTTTATCTCTTGACCTTGCGCATTAGCCGGAAAGTCATGATTCCTCTCCCCAGAGCCTGGCTCCATCATACCCGGGCCAGTTTTGACTCATGTTGCTGACCTCCCCTGGTCACAGACCCAGCCTGCAGGCAGAGAATGATGGGCTCGTGTCTCTGGGAGCAGTATGGTTTGGTCAGATAGAATGTCGAGCTGCCTGCCCTTTACTCAGCTCATCTCGGCTCTCACGGCAGCCTGGCTTCGTGACGAGATCCATTGACGCCAAGGTTCTGGCCCTTCCACCAAGCTCTTCCAGCAGGTGTTTCTTGTTGGTTGTTTGGCCTGGAGCAATAGGAAACAATAAAAACGAGGCAGACAGTAGGCCCATGTGCCTCTGTCTGCTTTTTGATCAATGACCTGGCCAGGTGGGAGGGGGAAAATGCCTTCTGTCTGCCTTTCTCACAGTTGGCTGCTCAGCTGGACAGGGTGGCTGGATGCACCTTCCTTGGTGGGCAGGGAGCAAGCCTGGACTCAGTGCACAGAAGGCGGCGTCAGGAGGGGTGGGAGGGACAGAGCTCTGGGGAGGACTGATGGCGTTGCCTTTATGCCAGTGGGTCCAGTCTCTTCTCCTGGATTACATATGATGTCTTGTTTTACACTTGAATACCTAGCACCTGGCTTAACCAAAGCATGGCTTCATTTCTGAATGTTTTACCTATGCAGTAGATAGGACCATCCCCATTCATGGATTTGAAAACCGTAGCTTGGAGGGGTTAAGAAACTCTCCCAAAGGCATGACACTTGTCGGGGGAAGACCATGGCCCTATTTTAAAGACCTCTGCAACCCACCACTCTGAATTTTATCCTGCCACAATGATGCCATCATTGAACATGTAGCACAATTGCCCATTTTCTGGTTTGTGTATATGTTTCACATCTCAGTGCCTGTCTCTTCCACCAGGCTCTGAGTTCCTGATGGCAGTGCCCAGAATCTTGGATTCACCTTGAATCCTGAGGGCAGGGAGCAGCCCCATCACAGAGTCAGTGCTCCACAATATTTTTTAACAGAATGAATGAGTGAGTGAACAAATGGATGAGTGAGTGAATGATTTGAACCCAGGCCTGTCTGACTAAAGGCTCACTTTGTAATCTCTGCTCTCTGCAGAGATCCATGTGGTAGAATCTTGGTAAATGCTGATGGAATTGACCTACAGCCCACGGCTGGCATGGCAGGTGGGGGGCCCCTGTTACATGAACCTGAGAAAGTCACTGGAACTTACCCAGTACAGGTATAAACATATGTCCAGGCGTGCAGGGCAAGCTGCATGGGGTGTTTGGTGTCTTGGGGGCCTGGTGTGCTGGGGGGCCTGGTGTGATGATGGGGCGAGGACACTGGATAGTATCTCTTTTGTTTAAGTGGAGGCCTTGTGTTTGGAGCTTCAGCTGTGAGTTGGGCAGAAAACACGACTAAATCTCTCCAGGCCTCAGTCTCCTCATTTGCCATTTGTGTGTGCTTTTACCACTGCTGTAGGTGGTTAAGAGCATGAACTGGAGTTAGACTATTGGGTTCACACCCAGAGTTTACCACTCTCTAGTTGTGTGTCTGCTGGAAAGTCCTCTTTCTCCTCCGTGCCTCAGTGTCCCCATCTGTACAATGGAGACATTGATTGGTTGTCAGGAATGAATGTGTTCATTGATATAAAGCACTTAAGACACACAATAAATACCCAAGAAGCGCCTGTGAGACTCTGACTTTTAAAAGTGCAAAAGGCTGCTAAAGAAACTCAGCAGATGTAGTATTTGGATTAAAGTGTCTGTGGAAGGTTTCAAGTTCAGCAAATGTGATCAGAGACCTAGAGGTGGGTGGGCCCTAGTCTTTAAATATCTACTTAATTTGTACAAATGGTGCCCATTTCTACTACAAAGCATCATTATAATTTATCTCATGGAGGCCTCCCATCCCTCTGGTGTAGTTATTATTGCCCAAGGCTCAGCCAACTTTAGCTTATTTGAAAGTCATGTACCTTCAGTTATTTGTTTTGGTATTTCTTGAACACCTACTATGTGCTAGGCTCTGGGAGCAAAAATAGGAGTAAAAACTTTGCTGGAGCCTATAGTCTAGAGGAACAGAGGCAGATATGAAAACGGTATCGCCCACATAAATATCCAATACCCTGTAATGAGTACCGTGAAACCACAAGGCATTGTGAGAGCAGATGCTAGGGGTTTGACCCACTCGGGGAGGCTGGAGAAGGTGGCCGAGGTGGTGGGCTGAAACTGGGATATGAAGACTCAGAGAGGGTGACTGCAGAAGAGTGTTCTACAAGGTGGGAACAGCCTGGGTAAAGACTCTGTGGTGGGAGGGACTGGAGCAAATGTGAGGTCTGAGCAAATGCTGGCGACTCTGGAGGTTGGAGGATGAGGGTGAAGGTGGGCAGGTGTGGGAGCCTGTGGGGACTTGCAGCCGTGTTGGGAAGCTGCATCATTATCTTAAGATTGGAGAGAAACCCCTGAAGATTTCCAAAGCATGGTGGAGGAGGTTGGTGAGCACCTGATTTACCTTTCAGAAGCCTCCTCTGATGGCCACATGGAAGACTGACTAGAAGGGGGCAGGCTGGTTGCAGTAAGTAACAGCTGCTGAGTGGCATTCATGGTTCCGAGGATCAGCCAGAAGGGCTGGTGCTCTAGTGGAGGCAGATGCAGAGCAGACATCAAATGCACCTGGCCTGTGTCGAGGAGCAGTGTGGGCTGGGAAGAAACACTGAAAGCAGGTGTCTTAGTCCATACCAGCTGCTGTAACAAATTGCCATAGACTGGGTGGCTTAAACAGCAGACATTTATTTTTGACAGTTCTGGAGGCTAGGAAGTCCAAGATCAAAGCGTCAGCAGATTCACTTCCTGGAGGACCCTCTTCTTGACTTGCAGATGGCTCTCTTCCTGCTGTGTCCTCAAATGGGAAGGGAGAGTGAGAGCTCTCTCTCTCATGTCTTTTTATAAGGGCACTAATCTCATTCATGAGTGCTCTACCCTCATGACCTAATCACCTCCCCAAAGCCTCACCTCCTAATAGCATCCAGCTGGGGGCTTGGGATTTTAACATATGAATTTGGGGGATACATAAAGGAGAGCTTATTGGCTGCTGTTTAGATAGGAAAGACCTCTTGAAGTGAGAGTGGCAGCCATGTGAATATCTAGGGGAGGGAAGAGCAGTCATGTGGAGGGCACAGCACGTGCAAAGGCCCTGAGGTGAGAACAGACTCTGTCTTTGAAGAACAGCAGAGATGGCAATGGGCTAGTGAGAAGGACTCAAGGGTATCTTCAGAGAAGACGTAGAGGGAAATCACGAGGGGTCTTGAAGGCCACGTTGAGAATTCAGATTTTATTCAGGGAGTGGCAGGAGGCCATCAGAAACTAGAAAGCTGGGAAATGATGTGGCAGAAGGAATACAATCTAGGCCTTTTTCCTTCTAATTCCAGAGTCCTAACCACTTTCCCAAGTTCAGATGTCTCCCTGGTCTCATGAATGTTAGCATATTTTTGTGTTAGCAGCCGTTTTGGCAGAACCCACCCCAAAACAGCACCTGAGACATAAAATCAAGAAGCTTTACTTAAAAAAATATTTCTGGTGACAAACTATAGACTTGTTTATTGTCTTTCCCACTACAATGTAGGTACCTTGACAGCAGCAACTGTGTTTTGCTCACTGCTGTATCTCTTGAGGCTTAAGTAGTGTTGCTGGAATTTGGCCTCTGTCTGCCAGTGCTGAATTGAAATGCAGAGACAGAGTTTTGGGTAAAGGAGAAAAAAATAGCTTTATTGCTTTGCCAGGCAAAGGAGGGCCATAGTAGGCCAATGCCTTAAAGACTGTGCCCCCTGCCCCAGAAAAAATTGCAAGGAGTTTTATAGTAAAAAGGAGAAAAACAGATTTTCAGATAGGAATCAGGATAGGGACAAACATGCGTTCTTCTTTCTTTGGAGGAATCTTAGTCATCAAAGCTGGAGTCAGGAGAGCTCAGCCTGATCATGATGATGGCCTCTGGGTTCTTGCCTAGAACAACAGTACTTGCAAAAAGGGCGTGCAGATCAGAGATTAGAACAAACTAGGAAAGTTCCTGAAAAACCTCATGTGCTAATCATCTTTAACCCACAGGCAAGTATACTCAGGGTGCCTGATCTTTAGCTTATGGATGATTGTGTTTAGGGTGTAACTAAGTCAGGGAGAAGGACAAGGAAGGACTCTAAGCTGTTCAGTTTCAAAGTATTCATTTCAAAAGGAAGCGTAAGGAATCTAACTTTTCTCTGGGGGGGGGAGGGGAGGGGGGGGTATGAGGCGCCTGCCTCCTTAGTATCTATCAGAGATTGTAGATGTCAGTAAGGACTTGCTGAGTTAAGAGATGATCACCCCGCCCTTAGGCTTCCAACGTCTCTTGGCCCCAGAGCAGAGATTCAGCAAAGAAAGAGCAGGGGGGGAGGCTAGAAAGCAGAGAAAAATGGGAGAGGCTCCTTTGTCATTCATCACTATAAAAGCACCAAAGAAAAAAGTCTTGTGCTTGAGACAGATGGCAAGTAGAAAGTATCCATGACAAAACCTTTTCCTCTGCAAATGTCAGGTCCTGTATGGGACCTTTCCAGGATGTGTACATTTCCAGGTGCCTGCTCAGCTCAATCCGCCAGGGCAGGAGAAAGTCTAGGCATACCCTCTGGGTTTCACACCCCCCTCCCCATGGCAGCAGCGAGGTCCTGAGCACTGTGCTGGAGAAAGCAGTGGCCACACCTCCCTAGTGCCTGCCAAAGAGCAGCTTCTCCATTGTAAAGGTGCTGCTAATGCAGTCTCATCCCTGTCTGGGGCAGGAAAGAGGGAAGGAAACCCAGAATGTGTTTATTATATTTTCTGCCAGAACTGGTGGTAATATTGAGTGACAAGAGAAATGGCATTGTACAACATTTAATGGCAAAACAACAACAACAACAAAACCCAAGAACACAAAGATGACTTGGCAAGTCTCTGAAATGGTTTCTTCTCATCCATGGGCAGAGTGGCAGAGCACCTTGCCTGTGTTCTGTTTCCACCACCAGCCTAAACTCCCAGGGCCCTGCAGCCTCCATGGAATTTCTACTCTAACTGGCAGCATTATGCCAACAATGAAAAAAACCACGGCATGAATAAGGCAGAGGACCTTTTAATCACAGACGAGGTGAGACGAATGCTTCCTCCTCAAAATAAATGTTGGGGCATTAACTTTTAAATGCTGCATTGGGTTTTTCTATTTAATGTTTTATTCAGCATTTCTGTCCTCTTTTAAAAATGCTGTTTTTCATTTGAATCTACATGACTGCAGCCTTTGGGAAGATATGTGATTAGGCTGGGAAGTAGACTGTTCTCTTCGGGCATACCCTCGTCTGATTTTTCCACAGGTAGTGAACCTGCGGCCTGGATTCATGGCCCACTCAGGCTTTGGGGAGGAAAGATGGGGTTGGGACCAAAAGATCCCTTTGTGTGTGTATGGTCATGGATGATCGAGGGCCCAGTGGGGACTGTTTATCATCATCATTCCTTTCCTCTCCCCCATATTACTTGAGTAACATTAGCTGCCATGGAAGATACTCTGCTGCCCCTGATTTCAGTGGCTTCCCCCACAGTCTGAGGGCTATGTATGGCTGTCTATTTTATTTGTAAATAAAGTTTTATCAGAACACAGCTACACTCATTTGTTCACAGAGAACCTAAGGAAACTTTCATGCTACAAGGACAGAGTTGGTCTGTGGTGACAGAGGCTGTATGAACCGTAAAGCTGAACATATATCTGCCATCTAGCCCTTTATACAAAAAAGTTTACTGACCTCTGACTTAACAGAAAAGCTCATTCCTCACTCATCCAATGGTCCAGTGCAGGTCAGCAAGCAGTTTTTTGTTGTAGAGCAGTGAAAGACCTAGTCCCTATCATCTGTGGCTCTGCCATCCTCAGAGGGTCTACTGCCAGCTGATGGAGGTGGGGGCTGGAGGGAGAGAAGACCTCACCTTTTGGAAAAAGCTGGCTCAGTCCTATTGGTTAAAACTAGTCACATGGCCACACCCAGCAAGGAATGCTGGGAAATGTAGTCCTCAGCTGGGCAGCTTCCTAGGGACAGCACTGCACTATTTATGCAAAGGGGAAGCACATGTTTATTTTCAACAGGTAGCCATCATCTCTTTTCCCTCTATGTTGGTTGCCCAGCTCTGAATCACTACTCTGCCACTTACTGACTGTGAAACTTTGGGGAATAATTAAACACCCTGCCCCAATTTTCTCATCATTGAAGTAGGCATCACAGTTGTACCTGCCTCATAAAATGGTGAGGAGTGAGTGATAGTAGACACTGCAGTGCTTAGCTCAGGTGTGGTGTGCAGCATACAGAGAACAAATGGCAGTCACCAGTGATAGTGATGGCTTTCCAGCTACTCCACAGAAAATCAGCAATGTCCTCTAGTAATAAGAACCCAGTGTGTGTCTCTAGGGGGAGCTGTGTGGGTGGAAAGGAGATGCTTCCTGGAGAGATTTGTCCAGGCCAAGGCAGTGGGGACAGCCAGAGGTGGAAAGGATCCTATATTCAAACACAGAATGCCTGGGGAGGAAGGAGGAGAAAGGAGGGACACACAGCAGAGAGAGGGCTTGGTTCATGGGTGCAGCAGCATCTCTGGTTCTGTCCTTTACTGAGACAGCATCCTTTACGTGTGACACGTGGTGGGGAGCATCTGAAGGAGAAGGCACTGGGCCAGCCCCCACTGGAACTTCAGAACTTCCAGTAACACACCTACCAGGGCCCTTCCACCATGGAAGCCAAAATATCCTTCTGATGCTCAAAGAAGCTCCAGTTGGTGGTAAGGGCAGAATTTATCATTCCAGTTTGCAGATGGCAAGATGAATCACTGAGAGACACACCAACCTCACACAGCTGGTCAAGGCAGACTCCTACCCTGCCCTGTGATTATTTATGGAGATTGTTGCTGAGACAAGGCAAGATGGACATTGTTTGGAAAGGAAATACGTTATATTCTATCATTGATAGTCTAACACCAGTGTTCTTACAGCTGAACTGCTGAACTTTTCTGTGAGATCTTGGACACGTCCCTTCTCTCTGGGTCTCGGTTTTCTCACAACTTCTTTGTAAGGTTCCATATACCTTCATGCATATTCCAGGGGGTGCAAGGATCTGTAAAGAACTCATTCTTTCAGGCAGCAAATACTATTTGAGAAACTTTCATAGGCTATGAATACTGTGGATATAGAAATCAACCAAATAGGCAAAACCTTCCATTGTCTTTGTGGCTACAATCTAGTGTTTGTGGGTTTGAAGGGGGGAAACAAAGTATATAATGTGTCCGTTGGTGATAAGTGCTAGGAGGAAAAAAATGAGCAGGGAAGGACCGTAGAAAGGGTTCCAGTGCAATGGAGTTTCAGTTTTAAATAGAGCCATCAGAGGGCTTCACTGAGATGGAGCCATGTGAGAAAAGGGACGTCACATAGGCGAGGGACTGGAGGAGGAGCATTGTAAGCAAGGGAAGAGCGTGTGCAAAGGTCTGGAGGTTCTTCCGGCTGACGTGAAGAGTCTGAAAGGATCTGCTTTCCAAGTGCCCCATTTTTTTGGTGGGGGAGGGAAGAGGGAAAGAAGTAGATGTGGTTCTTACTTGACCTGTGTCTAATTGAGTTGGAGTTGGTGGTTTTGAGTGGAGTAGGACCATGGTTAAGGGCTGTTGTGCCCCCCACCCCACCCCCCACCTGCTGGTGGTGCTCTGCTCTCCGTGTTCTCTGTTCTCTGTAGTCCCTTCTAGCTTGACTGACCAGCCAAGTGGAGTGTCTTCAAGTTCTCTGGTTGAAAGAAAAAAGAAGTTCGGATCTGGTCCTAATGCTTTTCTTGGCTCAGAGGCAAAGTAATCTAAAGATTCAATCTAGGGTTTGTTTTTTTTTTTTAATGGCCTGGAAAAATCCTTCTGTCTGTGTTGAGTGCTTTGCATAGACCACATTCAAATACAATGTGAATTATGAGAAAAATTATAGAAAAGAAATCTACCCAAATAATAATATATCATAGCAATAGCTTCTTGTACATGCTGGACAGTGATTTTATTTTTTCACATTTGGTTACTTCAGTCATGCCTATGAGGTTCAGGAAGGTGAAGTGACTTCCCCAAGTCATTCAAATAGTGAGAATCTTAGCCTAGACTTGAACCGAGATCTCGATCATGGAGCCTTCCTGTGTCTTGGGGGTTGCCCCTGGGTGGGGGGTTCCAGAAGTCTTTGCATCCTTCTGCTTTAGTGTATTTTTTCTATGGTGAGGGTACAGAGCTTCTAGAACCAGGAAGAATGTTGGACTGAGAACAGTGACGACGTGGAGCCAGGCAGCTTTGCGCGAGTTAGAGAGGCTACCTTGGGGTTGACACCGGGACTCTGGCTGCCAAGCTTGCTTTGCCTGGCTTGCTTACACCACTGGCCTCCCTTTTCTTTCTGGAGGAAACTTCCACTGCCCCGGATACATAACGTCATTGCAACTCTGTCCAAAGCCCTAGTCTGAAAGTCTCCAGGGTTTGCAGCAAGATTTCTCTGAAGTCAGGCTGTATCTCCACTTGGGAGCCTTTGCATCCCCTAGCCTGCGGGCATGGCTCTTGTCAGTACCCTTGGGAGGACCCTGCCCACGAGGCTGCTCTTGCATCTTTAGTCTCACCCCCGGACAAATTGTTTTCTTGGAGTCAAATTAAAAGGCACACCGGCCTCCTTACTTTCACACATTCCAAGAATCCTGCTGCTTCTCCAATCTGGCAGGTTTGCAGTGTAACACCTTTGTTAAACCCCGGAGCCTTGAGTTTTCTATAAACATGAAAGTTTTATGATTCAGCTGCACCACTAATAATTACCTTTTTTTTTGGCCCCTCTAATGTCTCTGCAGTCTCGCACTTCCCTCCTTAATGCTTTCCCCTTCTCTCCCCCTTCTCCTCTCCATCCCCTTTTGTCTCTCTCTCCTCCTTTCTGTCTGGTCCCTGTCCCTCTTCTCTTCCTCAGGGATCCTTCCCCAGCTGTATCTCTGGGCCTCCCCAGCCCATCTCCACTTCAACTCTCATCTCCTTTTCATTCACTCTTGGACTGTTTTGTGGGAGACTGTGTTTGAATTTAAAACTCACTTCATTTCCTCAAAAAATGAGCAGCGAACCAACCAAATAGCTATTATGTGTCTACAAGTGGTCTCTCATGCCCCTCAATGACACTCACGTCACATAAAATTCATCGCTAAGCAGGGGGAGAGCTATTGTGCCTCCCTTTAGTGGGCGAGGAGCTGGGGTTCGCACTTGAATGTGGGCCTTTCCACTGTTGTTTAGTGTTCATCTTGGTGTTGCTCTCACTCTGTGGCCTGAATGGGATGCAAGATGAGAGACTTAAATCCAGGTCCACCGTGGTATATCATGTGATTTCCAACAGACCGTAGGAATTGGCGACGAGACAGTGAGGACATAGGCTATCTGAGTCTGAAACCCATCTTTGCTTAGAACTGTGTGTGGCATCAAAACAGTCTTCTTAAGAGTCTCTAATGAGCTATGAGTCCAAAAGAATGGGCAGATACCTGGTGGGAGTCTGTTGGGCTTCATGTGAGCACTTGTCCGTCCTGGGGAGAAGCTAGAAGCCATCGTAGTTGAGAGCAGGCCTTTGGGTTCGAATTATGGCCCTGATGACCTTGGGTGAGTCATTTAACCTCTCCAAGCCCCAGTCTACTCTTCTGAACAGTGGGCACCATGACAGCCTCATAAGAGGGGATTACATGGCATCATGTACAAAGTGCCTGGCATAAGGTCCATGTTTAATAAATATTCGTCATCACTGCTTTCATTGTTTTGGGATCTCATTTTCTTTTATGTAAAATAGTACCAATGCCTAGCTCTCAGGACTATTGGGGGATTGCCTGAGATGCCAAATGTAGAAGACCTCTTTAGAAGGCCTGTGGAAATGAGTGGATCTGTTACCACTTGTGTTATTTCTGTCTGCAGGTTCAACTAGCCAGGCAAGAATAACTACTTATATCAACATACATTCAAAACTTATGCGAGGTCATTGAACCAGGGCGAGAGGAAACACCAGAAGACTTTTTCTGGAGCTTTAATTCCACCACACCTATTTCTTTCGTCAGTGGTTTTCGAGGACTTTTCAGTTCTTACCGTCAGTGGTAATAGTTGAAATGGGCTCCTGTTGGTATTCAGAGCCTAGTGTGCTCCCTCACTGGTTTTAACATTTGTGCCAGGTTACTAAGCAGATCTCAGCCTTAGTTTCTCCTCTGTAAAGTTGTAATCATAATGCTGACTTTGAAAAGTCATTATGAAAACCATACTTATATGCCCCCAGATTCACACAGACACAGGTACTATAGAAAATCACCAACAGACCATGTTGTATCTGTCCAGTGTATTCACCTTGGCTTCTGGTGGTGTTTATGGAGCCAATGCCTTAGTTAGCTGAATTACTCCTGATTTGGAAATACCTCATTCTCTGTCTTTGGGATGCAGCTGGACTACCAGGAGCAGCTGGTGGCCATCACTTTGTTTGCTTATGATATGGTATAAGGTTAGCCTTGGTGAAGTCAGTTGGCACCTCCCACCTCACTGTCTAGTGGTTGTTCATTTTGCAGCAGGTTGCTAAGGTGACAATGCTGGCTTCTCCTCTTACCACCTGCCAGGACATTGGGCCAACCTTTTGGACCTCATTGTCCTCTTCTCTAAAATGGGGGTGATAATAGCTCTTACCTCACAGAGTTATCCAGAAGGTCTTCCCGGAGGGCAGAGCCTGACACACACTAGGTGTTCAGTAACTGTTGACCACTGTTTTAATGAGTATATTTCCTTGCTTTTTGGTGTACCTTCCCCACAAGACTAAGCTCAGTGAGGGCTGTCTCCAACACCTAGGATAGCAGCCAAAAGGTAGTAGGTGCTCAATAAATACGTGTTGAATGGATTCTTGCTTGATCAACTGCTCATGTAATCCATTATTCAGTGCCTGCATACCTTAGAGCTGGAAGGCACAGGTTTCTTGTAGGAGACAACTCTGGTGTCCCCTCTCCCACCACTCAGTGGCTTGTCCCCAAAGGCCATGGGTATGCTTTCGTGGGGATTCTGGCAGCCACCTGCCCCCCTGGAAGGACTTCTCCCAGAGCTCAGCCTGCTGAGTCATAGCCAATTAGAACTGGTTAGATGCTAATGAACCTGGATCTTCTTGGTAAGCTGTTTAGCACATACTCAGAGGTAAGAAAGAAGAGCCCATGGGATATAAGTGGCACAGGGGGCCTGACTGAGATTCGTGGCAGCTCAGCGATGTGTCTGGATTCTGCAGCTGTGGTCCTCTGTGCTAGAGCTGACACAGGTAGGATGCCTGCTACACCTGTCAGGAGAGTAGCAAGGATAATAGTGATAACTATTA
Organism: Phacochoerus africanus; assembly: GCF_016906955.1. Taxonomy (NCBI): domain Eukaryota; kingdom Metazoa; phylum Chordata; class Mammalia; order Artiodactyla; family Suidae; genus Phacochoerus; species Phacochoerus africanus. The sequence continues at coordinate 37,861,969 of NC_062548.1, forward strand.
TGATAGGAAGATAATGCTATTTACTGAACACTTAACAGGGGCCAAGCACTATGTGTGGTGCTTTATATGTTTTTAATTTTATTTCATCCTTACGACATCATGGGTTACACCATCATTATTTTACCCTCATTTTGCAGCTGAGGGTGGGAACACTTAATTACTTGGCCTTATATCAAATACCTAGTTTGATCTCTTGGCGCCAGAGTCTGTGTCCTCCTTGGCTATTCAGAAACACAACATGAAAACTCTAATCTTACATTATTTAGCACCCACTGTGTTCCATGTGCATCAAAATCCCACCTTGTTCTGAAATCATAATATATGGACCTTCAGTTTTGTATTTACTGATCACCTCCACTGTGAAAGGCATTTCCTACGTAAGTGACTTCTGGACTTGTTGGAAAAGTAAGGCAGGGAAGGTATGAGGAGTCCCATTTTCCAAATGAGGACACTGAACCCCAGGAGCTTCAGTGAGTGTCAGAATGCACATGTGGACAAAGGGCAGAGCCCAGCTCTGGTCACTGGAATTCAAGGTGGTCCCTCTGCATGATATCAGTGCTTCTGAAACAACAGCAGTGGTGGGATCCACACTTGATAAAAAAAAATGATTAATCCTTTATTGGTGGATATTTTTTGTGAAGTACAATAAAAATTACTAGAAAAAAATGATCTTATATTTGGACATTACAGTAATGCCAGATTTCTATAAATGTGTCTAGACACATAACTCTCAGTTTCTGTTCCTCTTGTCATGGACCCATAAGGAACAGGTGCATGGACCACACTCTGAGTAGCTCACATTCCTTGAGAGGCACACCCCACCTTCCTTACCCTGTGGCTCTTTCCACTACCTCCTCTTTCTCTTACCCTGTGGCTCCCACTCCAGCACAGACATTGCATCCCCAGAAGGTTCTCTGAATTAATTGTTCTGGGGGTGGGACCTGATACTTTCAAAAGTAGCTACATGGGTGCTGACATGGAGCCAGGGTTGACGTAGCCTTTGACTGTCTATGTCCATTATTTCATTTGAAACAGTCCTTTAAAGGAGGCACTTGGGGATGACTCCTTAGTTTTTCCATTTCTTTCATTCTTTTTTTTAAATTTTTTTAAATCTTTTTGTCTTTTTTATGGTCTCATCTGTGGCATGTGGAGGTTCCCAGGCTAGGGGTCTAATCAGAGCTGCAACTGCCGGCCTACACCACAGTCACAGCAATGCCAGATCCGAGATGCATCTGTGACCTACACCACAGCTCATGACAACGCCATATCCTTAACCCCCTGAGCAAGGCCGGGGATCAAACCTGCAACCTCATGGTTCCGAGTCAGATTTGTTTCCACAATGGGAACTCCAGTTTTTCCATTTCTTACTGACTGGAAAGCTGAGGGCCAAAGAGCTTGGGTTCATGATGGAGGCACATCTGGTACTCATGTCTCAGGAACCGGCTCAGGGCTCTTTCTATTCTTATGGTACCCCAGAGAAAGCCCCCCTCCCCTCTTCCTACAAGATCCTGGAAGCTGCTTTGCTTAGTTAAAGGCCTGATTCGGTGGGAGTCCTCACGCACTCCCAAGACTGCTGGCTGGATGGTGGGAGAGGGAAAAGGATGAGGATGTTGGCACCTGGGCAGGAAGGAAAGGTCTCAGCAGTCCCGGAGGCCAGAGCTGCATCTGAAATTGTAGGCAAGTTTGTGTACATCCCTAGTGATTGGCAGAAAAGCAGAGCCTGGACCAACCAGGCTGCTGAGACCCCTTCCGACTGCATGGTTTGTGATTCCAGCAGCCCAGAGCTCAGTGCAGCCCAGAGCTCAGCAGCCTGGTTGGCAGGAGCCTGCTTCTCTCTCTGTTCCTCTTTACTTACAAACTATCTCAAACATGTAAGAAAATGCAGAGAGCTGTTTTGCTACACTGATCAGCCTAGACTGAACATTTACCCAGGTTCCAGCCCAAAGTAGAGTCTGTTGAAAAGTCTCCTTTAAGTTTGGAGACTACGTGTTCTGAACCAACCACCCGTAGGGAAAAAGTACAATTTTGTGGTTTCGGATCATGAGCCCAGAGCTACAGAGGCTTTTCCTTCTGCAGAGTAGTTTCTAATTTGGCCTGGAAGTCAGTGTGAGATAAATCCAGGAGCCACTACCCCTGATGCCTGTTAGTTCTGAAACCTTTCTGGCCTAAGCTGAAACTGACCTGGCTGCAGTCTCAACAGAAAACATTTGCCAAGCAAATGAGCAGCAAGAAGGGGAATTGGGCCATGGGGTGGGGGTGGTTTAATCCACTTGAGAGCAAACTCTTTTCTTGCTTTGGGTAGATAAATTGTTTATATGCAAATAGTGCTAATTAGAAATGCGTTTTATCTTTACATTAAAGTGTGCCCACAGATTTCTGCTTAGATGTGCTACTTTAGCTTTCCTCTTTGAGATGCTTCTCAGATTTTACCGTTTCCTCTCTGCCACGACAATACCTACCATTTAATGTGTTCCTGCTGCGTGCCAGGCTGTGATAGATGCTTTACATGCATGATCTAATTCTATTCCTAGCAGCCTAATACTAATAATGGTCATAATAATAACAGCAATGATTATAAAGTGATAACAAACAGTAGCTCTCATGTATTGAACGCTTGTCACATGCCAGACATTGTGCTGAATGCTTTGCTTTACCTGCATGATCTCATTTTATTCTCATATCTGCCACACAGGAAAGAACATCGGTGTCCCCATTTTTATCAATAAGGTATCAGCAATGGAGTGGTCCCCCTCTTTTCATTGTTGGAGCAGCTGAGACATAAATCTGGCGACTTGTTCAGGATCACAGGCATAAATTGGGATCCAGGGCATTTTCAGAGATCCCTACTTCCTTGGACTTATCGAAGAATGGATCATCCTCAGCTCTTTGGTTCTTGTTAAAAACATGTTTTCTGAAAACGGGGATTTTTTTCCCTTGGGGCATGGAGGGACTTAGGAGAAAACGTGGGGTGTGAGCTGTGGCGTGGTCACAGTCACTGAACGCAGGCCTCTGCCAGTGCCCAGATGGAGTGTTTGCAGCTGTAACTCTGGGCATCAAAACTCCTTTTTGACAGTCAGGGTTTCTAAAATGTCTGGGCTTTTGAGCCTGGGATCTGGACAGTCAGAACAGCCTAGAGATGACGGATGAGTTTCTTTCCTGCCCATCTTCATGGTGCAGAGTAGAGCTCGGGATGCTGTGTGTCTGGCCAAGTTCCCCTCATGCAGCCTCAGCAATGGCTGGACGGAAGGCTCCCTACTTCCTCTGTGAAAGTGCCCCAGGGGGCCAGCCTGAAATAGCCTCTGGATCCTCTCTCCTGTCTGCAAGCAGGTCTGGCTGCAGAGCAGAGCCAAGACCTAGGCCCCTATGGTACACAAGTGCTTGTGTCCCTTCCACACTTAGCTAATTCTCCAGGGGCTGCCAGGGACATGAATGCACTGGAATTGCTGCATCGGTGTGTGCCTTCTGGTGCTACCTTGTGAGCACTGCCTTCTTTTCCAACTCTTGATTCTTTCTGGCAAACAGCAGCCTCCCCTTCCCCCCACCTACTGATCAGAATTCGTTTTTTGTTTTTTGTTTTTGTTTTTTTGGTCTTTTTAGGGCCACACCCATAGCATATGGAAGTTCCTGGGCTAGGGGTCAAATCAGAGATGCATGCAGCTGCTGGCCTACGCCACAGCCACAGCAGTGCCAGATCTGAGCCACATCTGTGACTTGCGTCACAGCTCATGCCAATGCCAGATCCTTAACCCACTGAGCAAGGCCAGAGATAGAACCCACATCCTCATGGTTCCTAGTCGGGTTCTTAACCCACAAAGCCACAACGGAAATCCCAGAATTCTTATAGTAGTGTTTCACTTAGCAAGTACTTTATCCTGTGCCATTTCATGGTTTTGTATTGGAAATGGCTCACGTGTTTTTGCTCTGCCTCCCAAGTTGCAAGAATTGTCTCCTGATCAAGCCTCCTCTAACAATTCTCCTCTTTAAAATTGTCATCTTACTTCTTTTCCAATTATAAACGTGACATATACCCATTGTAGAAAAATTTGAAAGAAATGGATCAGGGTCAGGATTAGGTGAGCTAGTGAGGGTACAGAATTCAAGGGGTACCAAAAACCTGTTATCAAGATAAATGCTAGTTTAACACAACCCTTAAAAAGACAGAGGGAGTTCCTTTTGTGGCTCAGCAGGTTACAAACCCAGCTAGTATCCTTGAGGATGTGCGTTCGATCCCTGCCCCCACTCAGTGGGTTAAGGATCCCCAGTTGCCATGAGCTGTGGCGTAAGTCAAAGACGTGGCTCAGACCTCAAGTTGCTATGGCTGGGGTACAGGCTGGCAGCTGCAGCTCTGATACGACCCCTAGCCTGGGAAACTTCGTATGCTGTAGATGTGGCCATAAAAAGCAAAACAAAAATAAAAATACATAAATTAATGTAAATGATTCCATGATGAACTGAATTTTTAAATGCAAAGAGGATCCAGCAGGATCAGAACTCTGTGCCAACCTCACAGATCAGGCAAGTGCAGGGCCAGATCCTATCCCTATTTAAAATTCTGATATTTCTTTTATTATGGATCATCTTGCATTTATTTTGATTTGTAAAAACATGGCATTAAATTCTTACTTATCTTTATTTCGGAGTCTTTTGACACCTTCTTAAATTTTGCACCCAAAGCAAGCATCTCATTCACTTCGCCCTCCTCCCAGCCTTGGTAATAATTACTGGCCAGTGTTTACTGAGCACTCACTGTGTCCTGGGTCTGTTCTCATGCCTTTTGTGTGCACAGTCCTCACACAGCAAGCCCATGAACTAGGAATTGCTACTGCTCACATTTCTCAGCGTAATCATAGTAACTTGTCACTCGGCTTGAAAGAGACAGAACCAAGATTCTGACCTAGTCTGATTGGCTCTAGATCGTCCACTTGGTTGACCATACCCTACTTTCAGTCCTCATCTCCCCCACGTAGGCTTCTCTGACCCCCAGACTCATCAGGGGCCCTATGATGGTGCCATCACAGCGCTTCCAAGAGCATGTAATGATTATCTATCTACTTGTTTGTCTTCCTCTTGGGGCCTCTTAAAGATGGCCATTTCTTCATCTTCCCATTGTTATTTTCTGGCCAGCAGATGAGAGGGTCACAGCTGCTTTGGGCTTGCTCACGAGCTCCCTCATTTTCTCCCCATAGAAACACCTCTGCAAGGACAGAAAGAGGCATCTTATCTCTTCTTTGGTAAACACAGCCTTTCCCTGCATTTGTATTCATCCATCATGGCCCATTAAGCAGCAGTGGCCTGGGGCCATTTTCCAGCGTGACTGATGATGTTTGAAGACTCGGCAGAGGAGGTGTAGGAGGCTCGTCTTGCATGCCAGCTCCATCCTGCTGCCCGAGTGAGGAAGAGTGGTGGTGGTGGGGTCAGGGGCGGTTCTGGTCATGTCAGAGATGCATAAGCCCATGTTGCCCTCATGTGCAGGAGCAACATAATCACTCAGAGGGGGAGAGAAAGTGTTCCAGCATTGCAACTCAACTACACTCTCAGCCTCTCCATTATCCATTCATCTCACAGTCACTATGCCAGACACTCTGGGTTCAACCATGATCAAGGAGAGCAGGGCTCCTGCCTTCCTCCGGTGAATGACTTGGTGAGTGCCATCTGCTTTGTGCACTGACCTGGGTTGGTGATTGGTGAACAGCTGCAGCGCCTTGGAAATCGTAGATGCAGCGCTGATGCAGAGCAAGAGTCCTTAGCTTCCCCATGCGTGTGGGCACCTCTGGTGTGTGCGAAGAGGAGGTCTGAAACTCTTTGGTCTGGGCCGGATGCTGAGCATTATGTGGCGTGATGGAGGGAACACGCACCCTGAAAAGCCGTTGGGCAGTGCCCAGCAGGCCGACAAGGCCCTGTGCTTGCCCAGCTTCAAGTCCAAAGAAAGAGCCTAGAGTCAGCAATGGAGATACGAATGGTTTAGTGGTCAAGAGAGCTTACATGTCTGACGCAGGGTCCTGGAGTGACACCCCAGTGCATGACAGTGGGCAGGACATGGTGGCAGTCAGTCTTTGTTCCTGGAGAAGGGGGCGTTGCCAGTTACAGGAGGAGTTACGTCAGGTTAGCTCATTAGTTACCAGGGGAACCAGCAGAGGGGCATGCCCCTCAACTGCCCCTTTGATAAGCTGTCGCTAGTTGGAGGCCTGGAGCAGGTACATAGGAAGGTCAGCCATGTGCTTTGGGTGTAAGTGAAGCAGACCCTGGTCAAGCAGGGGATGTACAGAGAACAGGAGAAGAGCTATCTTGAGTGGCCTGACCATCTAGAAGAAGCCTACAGTCCAGTTGGGAAAATGAGCAACTCAGATATCCCAGGTGTCTTTCCTGACTATCCCCCAGTCCATCACAGACTGAGGTAGGTACCCCAATGGCTTCCTGGGGTTCCTTTGCCTAGGGCATGCCCACCGTGCTGTTGAGTGAGCGTCTGCATGGGTACCTGTTTCCCACCCTGATGGTGAACTTCCTCAGAGCAGGACTGAGTTGTCTCACCTCCTTGTCCCTTGCAGTTGTTGGGGCCTAGTAAATAGTACATGCTCAGTAAATGTTTGTTGAAGGAATGCAGTGAGTTGATGATTGAGCAGGTGAAATATGCTTCAGAGCAATGTGCTGGTGAAAAACGCTTTGGAGCAATTGCCTGTGCTGCAGTGTTAAATGCATGCAAGTTATCTTGTGCAAATTGCATATGTAAGGACAAAGTGACTTTCCAAAAGTGAGTGTACTTGCAATTTGAAGTGCTTTCAGAATCAGCAGGAAGTCTTTTTTTTTTTTCTTAAGTAACCTAGTCATTTATTTAGTCACTATTAAATTGAGGTAAGTCACCTGGAAGCAGGTCTCTGTACTTGGGTCTGTTTTATAAACATTGTATATCATTCAAGTCTGTCACTTCCTTTCCATTTTCCCTCCTACCTTTTATAAGACCCCAGTTATTTCTGATTTGGACTGTTATAACAACCTTTTAATGCCCTCTTACCTTTCTATCCTCCAATAGACATGAGAATTTTTTTTCTGAAATGCAAATGTCACGCTCCTATTAATAATTCAGTATTTGTGGCTAAAATCCATGTCACTAAGTCCCTCCATTCATAGCCTTCCAGCCTTGTCCTTCTTCACTTTCACATATGTTTCAACCACTTGAAATACTTGTTACTTCTTGAGACACCTCCATGGCTTGGTAATGCTTTTCTATTTATCTGGGATTCCGTCCCATCCTCACCTGTTAACCCCTGCTATTCTCATAGAGCCTAGTTTTCTTTAGTAATAGCACTTAACACTTGGTTACACAGTTGTCTGTTTGTGTCTCTGCTCTCCTACTAGTCTATCAGTGTTTTAAGGGCAAGGGTCATGCTTTATTCATCTGTGTATCTTCAGCCACCCTTTGGGCTTGGCTCACATCGTAGCCACTCAATGCATGTTTGTTGACTGAATGCAGACCCAAGGTTTTCTTAACAAATTAGTAAATGGCAAAACAGAAGGAAATGACATCTAAAGGCCAATGAAATCAAGCTTCAAATATGGGCCACTGAACTAAAATGTGGAATAAATTTGTCATTCTAGAGACATTAGTATTCTTGAGTTTCATTTTCAAAATTTATTCTACAAGTGCCAGGGTGAAAAGGTGGTGGTATTCATCTGTGAAAAAATGACCAAAGGATGGTAGCAGGCTGAAATTTCCATTTGTGTTTATAATAAGGAGGAATATTGACAAATTAAGTTCTCCCACACATTTACCCACCCACCCATTTTATTAGCTGGGCTGGGTGCCAGGTAAGATGGTGAGAAAACATAGATTTGGGCCCTATTCCCATAGAGTTTATAATCTAGTGGGGGTCACAGGCATTAAATACCTGGCCGTAGTAACTGTGCCTACTTATGGACAGAGATTAGTGTTCCAAAGAGAACACTTATCTTGGAACCTGTGAATATGTTAGTAGTTTGGTCCAGATTTATAGCTAGTCAGAGGGGGCTTCTTTGAGGACCAGTAGTTTGGTCCAGATTTATAGCTAGTCAGAGAGGGCTTCTTTGAGGAAGTGATGCTTGAACAAGATTCAAAGGATGAGTAGTTGATCAAGAATTTGACCATTTCTAGGAATAAAACAGAGGCTGGAGGGAGCAGTATGTCACACTACTCAGGGGTCATTTTAACTGATTTTTCTCTTTGTTAGAGAAAATGTCTTTACCTGAGAAAAGGTTGACTAATTTTAAGCATAGTTTATATGATCGGCATTTGAGAAGATACAGAACAGACGACACCATGGTTTTGCTGTCCTTGGTCCTGACCCAGGCAGAGGCTGGTTGGTATCAGCTACTAAATTTTAGAAGGGCATGGGAAAACTCAGAAGGTAAGCAGAGAGAATTGTGGTTCCAGGAAGGGTCTCAAAAAGATGGCAGAGACCACATGAAAGCAGTCTTCAAATATCTGAAGGACTATTCTGGACTATTCTGTGGAAGAGAGACAGCAGACACTTTGAAAAATCAAAGACCTTGGGCATTGGGGTGATGCTTACGAAAGCAGTCAGCTCCCATCATGTTACGTGTTTAGCCAGAAGCTGTGTGGCCATTCTCTGTGATAAAACAAGGAAAATGCTTTCATGGGAGTAGAGAAGAGGTTGAGAGGCAACCCACAGATATGCTCTGGGCCTCAGAGTATTATAAAATCAAATTGGTTTTCACTATCTAGATTTGGGTTGCTTTTTAAAATCCAGAAGACCTGGCAAATTGCATCAGCATTTCAGAAATGCCCTGTTATTTGAAGCTAATATTTGGGTGCATTGGTTTCCTATTTCTCTAACAAATCACCCCTCACCTCACTTCTGACCTATAGAACTATAAATTAATAAATATGAAAAAATGCATATTTATTATCTCATAGTTCCATAGGTCAGAAGTATGAAATGAGTCTTATTGGAATAAAACCAAGGTGTTAGCAGGGCTGTGATCCTTTGGAGGCTCTAGGGGAGAATCTATTCTCTTGCTTATCCCAGCTTCTCCAGGCTACCTGCATCCCATGACTCATGGCCTCTGTCACTATATTCAAAGACAGTAACGTAGCATCTTCACGTCTTTCTCTGACTCTACTTCATTCTGTCTTCTTTCTGAATTTTTTAAGAACCCTTGTGATTACATTGGATCCACCCAGAAAATCTAGGGCTATCTTCCCATATTGAGATCCTTATCTTAAGCCCCTCTGCAAAGTTCCCTTTTCCATGTAAGGTAACATATTCACAGGTTCCAAGGATTATGATGTGGACATATTTGGGGACTATTATTCTGCCTACCCATGTGGCCACCCTTTTAGACCCTGCTGAATGGGCTTTATGTAGTTTCTTTAGATGTCTCTCCACTGTAGACATTTGCCATTGTGATCCCTGAGTTCAAAGGCTTGGATAGATGACTAGTCTTCATACAATTACTCTGTAACTAGAATAATTGAGATTTAGCATATGAATGAGGGTTAGCTGTATTAATAAAAGCTTTATTTCTTGGGGGACTGGAACCAGGAGAAAAGGAGATGAGGGAGTTTTTTTAAAGTTTTTTAGAATTATTGTATTGCTTGGGAGATGTCACATAATCAGTTCAATTCAACATATTATTGAGCATGTGCTCTGTTCTTTACAGAATTAGAAAATATGGAAGACAAAGCATAAAACAGTAGAAGTCTTTTTCATTTCTTTCCCACTCAAGAAAGCATTTCAGAACACAGGTACACAAGAATGATGCCATTATAGAAATGACTTTGAATGTGCTGTAATTTACAAAAAAGCTGAAATCACTGACAAATGCCATTGTTTGAACTGGGATTCCAACAAATTAGTTGTGTCACATCTTGTAGCTGACCACTAGCCATTGAGCCATTGGAGTAAGGATCTCATCTATAGTATGGTCTCTGGCCTTCAGGAAGATTTTTGTCTGGCCGCAGAGATGAGTGTTACACCTGAAACTCAGAGCAATACAGCATTGTGTACAAGTAAGTACTTACATGAGTGGTCCAGACAATAGGTGCTAAGTGGCTTTGGAGGGTATCATGGTGAACCAGTGCTGAAGGATGCTTGGTAAATATCACCCCACTACAGATACCTGCTTTATGGTTATGCAATAGTAGAGCAGGGAGAAGAAACCAACTCTGGGGAACCTGGATTGGAAAATAATTCATTGCAGTTTTCAGGGATGCTCTGGAAAAGCAAGAAGAAGAAAGAAGGTCTCTCTGGGGGACCTAGGAAGCAGGATCTGAGGGGCAGTTACTTCAGTACACAGCAGCCAGGGCAAATCAGCTCCGACTGTGTGTCTTTCCCCATGAAATTGGGATTATCAGAGGGAATGAGCCTGATTGGTTGATCTGGTCCCACTTTGACCTGGGGAGGGCTTATTCTTGCATAGGTATACAGGGTATTAAAAAAAACACAAAAAAACTAGACATACATGCTGAAATGAACAGCTAGATGATTAATAATAAAATAAGGACACTGAGCAAATAGGTCTTGTTTTATCTGCCTAGAGGGTAGGAGCTGAGAGATGTTCATCCATGTGCCCCAGGGCACAAAGCTAGGAGGTAGAAAGCAGGAATTCAGACTGAGTTTACAGTTATATGTGTCTGCTCATAGAGGACACTCAAAGAGCAGAAGGGACTAAGCCTGGGTCTGGCCCAAGGAAAGTGACCACTCCATACCAGGCTAGCATCTTTAGGAAACTCAGGTCCAATCTCCATGTGTTTGCCTGTCATCCCATCTGTTCCTGCCTCTTGCTCATCTCTGTCCCATACGACCTCTCCCTGCTGGGTTTGCCTCTGGCCTTGAGACCTAGCTCCCTAAACGCTTCTCCATTCTGTGTTGGAATGACACCTGAGTGCTCATTTCCTGAAGGAAAGATCAGGTTGGCAGCTTTTTCTCACTTGAGGTGGGGGCACTTAGAACGTGGAGGGTGGCAATGAGAAGTGGCCTTTTGCAGTCTGTGCTTACATCAGAGAATTGAGTTCAGGTAAGAAAACCCCACAGGGGTCACCTGGGGCAGGTGTACTAGTGAGTTGAGGCATGGATTCCACTGCACCCTGTCCCATCCAGGTCTCTTCCTGCTTACCAGTGGCCTCTCCTGATCTGTGTCTAGGAATTGAATTGTGCTTGGAGATTGAGTTAAATCAAAATAAAAGGCCACTTATGGCTTCAAGCTGAGCATACCCTTCTCTGGTATGTCACTGTCACCTGCATACATTTGCATTAAAAAAATCTGCCTCCCCTTAGCTCTTAATCCTCACTCCATCCTTATCTCTCTCTGCCTCTGTCTGTGTGCCAACTCGATTACGCTCCTATGGTTATATATTTTAAAATATTTATCTGTTTTGAATAAGCAGTACATGCATGTGATAAAAAAATTAATCAGCCCACCATGGATAGAGCAAGCATTTCCCCTCCTTAATCTGTCTTCCTGGAGAAACCACTGTCTGTTTCTTTTACATCATTTTGTCTGTGTATGTATTAGGTTAGGCCTCATGAAATTACCCTGTTTAGAGGTCAAAGTGGTCACATATTGGCATCTTCACGTGGTTCAGCCAGATTCAAGCATTAATATGGGACCTATATCTTATCACTGATGAATGATATGAAACTATAACCTATTTTCACGTGTACTGGCTGTGTCTCTCCATCACATTGTTTTGTTCAAGGCTGTATCCCTCTTGCCAAAAGGGTACTCAGTCAATAAATGGATATACCACTCACTGTCTTCACAAGTGGCAACCATCTCTATTCACTGCTCTGCTCTTTGCCTTCCTCATTCAACACCATGTGTTTCAAATTGTTCTGTGTCAGGACAGTTGACCCTTGAACAACGCCAGGGTTAGGGTGCTGACCCCCATGCAATAAAAAAACCAAGTACTCCTCTCTCTCTCCCTGAAAAACAAAGCAGCTGACACATGACTCATCCAAGGGCAGGACACTGAAACAAGTTGGGTAGAATCAGGACTCTAACCCTAGTTCTTTGGATTCCACATACCGTGATCTCTAATCGAGGTGGCGTGGCTGTTTTGAGTAGATATTGCTTACTTGTTTGTTTCATTGGATGCTCAGAGAGGAATCACCATTCACAGGGATTGGGTATTTGATCTTTCGGTTGTTACTTTTGAAAACAATCCCTTGACTTTCTTGGCGCCACAGAATGATGCAGGATTGGGGAGGGGGTCCTGGTACACTGTTCAAGCTTTTAGAAGACTGTCTTGCTAAGCCCTGTGGTCACCAGCCGTCCATTCTTTGTGTACCAACCTGTTACATTTGTATTAGAAGACGGATTTCTCGCCATGATCAAACCAAATTCGTTCTCCTGTTGGAAGCCACCACCGGGTGCTACTTGGGGCACACCTGCACAGGTGGTGGGACATCAAAACGTTGGAGGAGGGAAGGCACTGCCATGAAATCATAATCTCTCTTAGGAGCGGGACCTGTCATGTCTCAAGAGAGAGTAGTTTTCCTCCATTAACTCAACCCCAGCCTCCTGGCCATAGAGTTATTTCTCCCCCACCTCCAGTCTGTTCGGGTTCAGCTCACTTTTGTAGACTGTATACTGTATGCCAGATGCTCTCTGCCCAAGATCCAATGGGTCTCTCCGAAGAGTCCGGTAATGGATATTAGCCGCATCTCAGAGAGGGTGTACCAGAGGCTCGAAGAGGTGGAATGAGTTGCAGGGTAAGCTTTTCAAAAATGTAAATGAGACCAAGTCACTTCTAGCTCAAGACCTTCTCATTTAAAGTCCTCCCACTTTCTCACCTGGCCTCTGCCATTTGCTCCAATTTAATCAGTCCCATCTCTCCCTCTTGCAATCTCGATCCAAGAACCATAGACTTCTTTCTGCCACTTAAATCTCCAGGCTTGGAAATTCCTGTTGTGTCTCAGTGGTAATGAGCCCAACTAATATCCACGAGGACTCAGGTTTGATCCCTGGCCTCGCTCAGTGGGTTAAGGATCCCATGTTGCCATGAGCTGTGGTGCAGGTTGCAGATGCGGCTTGGATCCTGCATTGCTGTGGCTGTGGTGTAGGTTGGCAGCTGCAACTCTGACTCAACCCCTAGCCTGGGAACCTCCATATGCCACAGTGTGGCTCTAAAAAGCAAAAAACAAACAAACAAACAAAACCTCCAGGCTCATTCCTACCCTTGGGCCTTTGCACTTCTACTCCTCTGCCAAGAACATTTAGCCCCAGGTTCTACACCCTTAGTTTCTTCTGACCACAATGTGAATGTCACTGCCTCAGGGGGGACACATCTTTCTTGCCTCTCCCATTCATCATACTCTCATTGCTCTGTTTTTATTGCACACAAGTCTTCCCACAATCTGAAAACACTGTTACTTGTTCACTTGTTTTATTTGTTGCTATGGACTCTGAGGTTACTTTTTAAAAACTGTGTTTTAAAATCTGAGTCAAGGCTTGTTTGTGATTCCATTCATGTCTTGACCTTAGTCTGGGGGGATGCGGCCAGTGACCTCTCTGGCTGCACTTGAGATGATGTCCCAGATTCCTGGAACCATTTTGCTTAAATTGACCACTGAGGCTGGTTATACTACATGTGGGGGGTTTGTCTTCTCTCACATGAAGGAGGTAATTATTGCAACATCCTGCAACTCTACATAAATTTCACTGAAGGGAAGACAGTTATTGGCCAGTGCTGGCCAAAGCTGTACAATGAAGCTAAAAGCTAACCTTTGAGAAATAACAGTTTCAAAAATTCACACAATCATAGGTTTATGTAGGCATAGGTGTGTGTATGTATGTGTATATATGCAAAATAAACAAATTGAATACAGATATGACCATATCTTGCCCCTGGGTGAAACCTTCCCTTTTTTGCCCTCAGGTTGGAAAGTCAAAAGTACTTAACAGAATGTATAATGGAGTTTTCAAGGTGTCCAAGTCACCGGTTGCATGAGCTTTAGTTGGGCTGCATGGTGTGTTGAATTCATATCCAACATTTTAAGATCTGGAAATATTCCATGAAATTCTGGGTTTTTTACTTCTCTTGAAAGTCTAAAAGCTCTGGAGATGCTCCCTTTTGAAACAGCAATAACGAGACAGATATGAGTAGTGGTTTCCTTCTCTAGGAAGGGTCTGTACCCTCCAGGTTTCCACTTTTCCCATCTGGACCACTTTAGTCACTGTGTCACATCCTTGACCCCTACAGCATTTGGTTTTGTGACCTTCCTTCTGAAACTTCTCTTCCATTTCCCTTCAAAATGGGAAATAGCAGTTAATGTGAGTAATAAAAAAATGATATATCTGCATTTGTTAATTGCTGTAATTGACTTAGTTTACTGATACAAGGAGCAGGTGTGGCAGGGAGGGAGCGAAAGGGAGAGAGAGAGAGGAAAGAAGGGAGAGAGAGAAAGTGGGTGAAGAATCAACACTTAAGATTACACTAACTCTCAGTATAAAGAGCTGTTGATATCTAAATCTTCCCTGCTAATTTATGCATCAATATTTATTTAAAATAAGTGCTGGCAAAGAAGTAATTACTTGAAATGGTCACTTTAAGCGATGCAAGTTGCCGGTTGTGATTTTTTTTCAAATTATTATTTTAATTGGTTAATGTTTATAACCTACATATGGGCCACTGCCCCTTGTGGTCAAGTCTCAGAACTGTGTCACATTCAGACAAACACAGCCGTTACTTAAAAGAATTTCTAATCTTATTTGTATCTTCTTGACAACATTAATGAGGGTCTAATTTATAATGCACTTTACATAACAATTCTTAAAATTGCTTTTCCTCTCCACTTCTGCTCTCTCTTGCTCCATATAGTAGACTGGAAAATAATCCCCTAAAATGTCCATGTCATAATCCCTGGACTCAGTGAATATGTGAATATGTTACCTAATATGGCAAAAGGGATTTTGCAGATTAACTAAATTAAGGGTTTTTTTTTTTTTCATTGAAAGATTATCCTGGATTATTCCGGTAGGCCCAATGACATAATCACAGGTATCCTTGTGGGGAAGGCAAAGGGAGAGTCTACTACAGGAAAAGATGAAGGCATTGATGGTTGAAGAAAAATGCTATGCTTCTTGCTTTGAAGATGGAGGAAGAGGCCATGAGCCAAGAAATGCAAGGACTGAGACTCTGGGAGGGAGTAGATTTCCACTCCCCGCCCGCCTCTGGAGAGATTATGCCCTCCTGATACCTTGATTTCAGCCCAGTGCAACTGACTTAGGACTTCTGATGTCCAGAACTATAAGAGAATACATATGTGTTGTTTTAAGGCATCAAGTTTGTGGTAGTTTGTTATGGCAGCCAGAAGAATCTATTACATCCCTCAACCGGCCTCTTCCTTTGTGTATTTGCAAGCCTCTCCATGAATCTTTTCCAGCTTCCCTTTGATTTCCTTTTAAGGGCCACAGAGAGGCAGCCCACATAGGAAACTCGGGCAGGAAACCACCTTCATTCCCCATTCCATGATTTCTGCCCGGGAGGGACACGGACAAATGGGTCAGATGAGGCAGTGGAGGATGTGAGCACATGATTGATCTGTATCCTAACGACTTAACCCAAATCAGTGGGAGAACCAACAAGTCAGTAGAACTCACAATCTTTCTCCAGTATTTATCCCTTTTATTAATAACTCACATTCCTAATTCGTGACTCACCTTCTTTGCTTTAATGACCTCATTCTTTGCTGCACAAGCCCACCCAGTCCCTAGACTTACCTCTGACATGGCCTTATCTGGGCTCTAATTACTGTGTGCTTCCTTTGTGTGGGGTTTTACTCATTCTTCTGTCATTAGTGTAAAGTAGGAGTCTCATTGCCAAGGCAACCAGAAGTGGGAGCATGTAAAATTTCTGCCTTGTCCAAGAACTCAGATCTGCTTGATATACTCCCACTGTCTCCTGGGTTCTCCTGTCTTCCACAGCCCAAATAAATGCAAACCATTCCATGGCCATTCCAGTTCATTTTCCCTCTCTTTATGAATAGTTTAGCAAGTCTATACAGCTTTTCCTGAATTTATGAACTTAGTTCTTTAATTTCTCCTAGTTCATCTTGATGTCTTTTCCTTTTTCTGGGTAATAATCTGAAATCCCTCAATGGTAATTATTAGGGTCTATACCGTCCGCCTGGGCTTTCCTCTCTCTTCCACTCTGCTCTTTATCACTCCATGCCTCTACTCTTGGGATGAGAAGCCAGGATTTCAGTTTTTGCCCTGCATCTTGGTGGGACCACTCAAAAATGGATGGAGGATCAGGGACTCCCTACTCCCCATACAGAAGGGCAGATGGAGGCCTCCAAGGAATGGGGTCCTAATTTTACACTGACTACTTTTTATTTTCTTTCCCCTTAAATATGCGCCAAGAGCTATTTTAGGTGCTAAAGACCATAATTGTTAGTCACTGAAGCTATTCACTCACTCAGTGACAGTATGCCAGATATTTCTAGTAGTTAATGCTTAAAAGTTTATTACATTTTATAAAATGTTGATGAATTTTGAGATGCATAAAATGCTTTACAGTGTTCCATAGAGACACTGCCTTTCTCAGAGAGGCCACAAAATGGTGTGTCCATTGGGGGATTCTGGTTCACAAATGGATTGTCTTTGACCTACCCAAGATCTTCAATGTGAGTGAGTTTCCAACTTTTAAAATAGGAATACTTCACACAAAACCCTGATTTCTGAATTATCTTGAAATGTGGAAAGATCTAACAACATTAAGGCTGTTTCCTTGTTTTTTAAGCAGCACAAGGCTGCTTCTCCTGCAGACAGCTGGAGTTGAGTAGTTGCTACCCCTGGGGATGTGGTGGCAATCTTTGTTCTGGTTTTTCAAAGAACTGCTTTGCTCAATTTTGTTGCCTCCCTGATTTCAGTGGGCATCTGAGTTTACAACTTCTCTCATGGCATTCTAGACTCACAGGAAGAAGGCACAGTATGGATGGCTACACTGATACCTCCCTCATCCAGCTGATCTGCGAATGTCTTTTTCTATGTCTTGACACTGATCATTTGGTCCAGAGAAGACGTGTGCATTGTACTCCCAAATAGCTACTCCATCTATAATCAGCTCTCCCTGGAAGGAAGTTCTTCCACAGATTGAAGTAATGCTTTCATCTCTTAGGTCCTCCCATATATATATGGGTCATCTATCTGGACTATTCTACCCTTCCCAGACTTGATTTCCACTGCATTCCCCAGGGCTCAGACCTATTAAGGGCTCTCAGTTCTACATTTGTAGTGCTCCTCATAAAGCACCAGGGACCTTGATGCTTCCTCATCCTGTATCAGCCTTTTTCTGGTTATTTTATGCCATTTGAAAGCT
The DNA here is from genome assembly GCF_016906955.1 of Phacochoerus africanus. Taxonomy (NCBI): domain Eukaryota; kingdom Metazoa; phylum Chordata; class Mammalia; order Artiodactyla; family Suidae; genus Phacochoerus; species Phacochoerus africanus. The sequence continues at coordinate 37,879,286 of NC_062548.1, forward strand.
TACCTGTTGTGTGAGGGCATCTGAGAGACTCACTTGGATAGACCCAAAGGAAGGTAGATTAATTTTATAGTGATGATGATGTGGCTAACAGTAGTGATATTAACAGCTACCTTTTATTGGAAAACTTCTACCAGGGTAAACCATATTCCAGGCTAAATGATTCCTAAGCATCATGGTATCTAATCATAATTCAGGGTAGGTGTTATTCTAATTTATAGATGAGTAAACTTAGGCTCAGAGAAGTTAAATATATTCTCAGAGGGCACTGTGATGGACAGCGTTTGTCTCTTGTGTTTGCCACCCCCAAATTCTTTCCTCTGTCTTTTGGTAATTGCCATAGTTTTCTTTTGGCTATCCACCCCTACCCAGTGAAGTTCAAGTCCTTTGGGGAAGGCAGACCATGTGCCTCAGGCCTAAACAAATCAGTATAATTCCCATTCACTGGCCATAATGATTGGGTCATTGATTAGTCTGGATCATAGTAAAGAACAATCAGATTGATGATTAGGTGGGGGAGGTGCTTCTGGGAACCTTCTGAAGAGATTCTGTTCTTATTACCCAGGACCCAGAAGAGCATGCAGGTGGCTCCTGGAATGGTTGACATGTTCCCATCATGTGTTCATAGGATGGTTTTAACATAAGGAATGCAGAATAGAATGTTGGGAAGAGCAACAACTCAAAGTAATCCTGAAGCCATCTTTATCACTAGTCATTCCAGTAACTTGAGCTGCTAACTGTCTTCTCTGTTGTTGGAATGGTTTGAAGATGGTTTGAATGTTCTGTATGTTGCAACCATCTGAATCCTAACTGATGGATACATTAAGCTACTAAGTAATGAGGCCGTGGTTCAAACCAAAGACTGTCTGCTTCCAAAGTGGCCATTTCTGTTCTTCTACACTAGGTTTGAATAGACTTTCTTTTGATAGAATCACAGAGTCTCAGAGCTGGAAGAGACCCCTGAGACTGTAATGCTCAGCCTCTGATGTTACGAACAAGGAAACTGAGACCCAAAAGGAAAAGTAACTTGTCTGAGTAAATTGGGGTTCAAGGCTAAGGTGGGGTGACCTCAGTACATTCCTCTTCATATCACAGCAACTTTTCTGTTAAATGAATTTTTCTGAGGTAGTCAGAGCCCTCTCCTGCAGATCATGGATACAGGGGGTGATGGGACAATCTTCCTGAGGCTAGCAGTGGTCAGGAAGTCACTTGTGAGATCTACCTTTTGTGTTGCAACTAAGACTAGGATCAAAGCAATGGGTACGAAAAGGTGAAAATACCCAATATTGCATCTGTTTCTAGAGAAAGAGAGAGAAGTGAGTGAGTGAGGACAGGAGGGAAGGAAAGGAGTAGAAAAAGGAGAGAGAAAGAGGAAAAAGGTGCTCACAAGATGCTGTCCAAAATGAAAGAAGCATGAGGGATAAAGGAAAATAATCTTTTCTTTCCCCTCCTAAACACAGTGAAATCTGCGTAGATCAGATTGGCCAGCATTACTTAGAATGCTGCTTCTCTCTTCCCTGTTTCCTTTGCTATTCCATGCCAAAGTACCTTCAAGAAGCTTAGGGCACTTGATAGTGCTTTAGAACATAACTCAGTGCTTAATACTTCAAACAAGTGGCCTATTGGTGAAAAAGATAAGAGATGTTCTATCAGGCAATTTTGGAGGAATTTTAAGAAAAGGATATTGGAATTTTTTTTAACCTTTTGTCTTGATAGCTGAGCCACAAATGCTTTTCAGCTTCCTTTTAGAAAGACAAAAATTTTTCTCTTTCTGTACTAGGAGGTGCAGCAAAGAAGCAGTAGCAGCTAAACCCTGAGTCTCACCACATGTGGTCAGCAGCATAATGGCTTCCCAAAGATGTCCATGCCCTAAGCATTGGAATCGGCACATGTTTTATCACTCATGGCAGAAGGGGTGTGGAGGATGTGATTCAGTTAAGGATCGTGAGATGAAGAGCTTATCCTGGATTTTCTTAGGGGGTTCAGTGTCCTCACTAGGGTCCTCATAAGTGAAGGAAGGATGCAGCAGGGTCAGAGGCAGAGGAGGGGACATGATGACATAAGCAGAAGAAGCAGAGGTTGGAGTAATGAGATTGTTGGGAGGGAGACATGACCCACAGAATGTGGTAAATTCTAGAAGCTGGAAAAAATCAAGGTAATGAATTCTTCCCTAGAGCATCCAGAGAACCAGCCCTGTGGACACTTTGATTTTAACCTGCTGAAGCTCATTTAGAACCCATGACCTCCAGATTTGTAGCATAATGAATGTGCATTGTTATAGGCCACTAAGCTCATGGTAATTTGTTATAGCAGCAAATGGAAAGTAATACACCTTGTGGGAGGTCCTAAGCTCATTGTATGGCATACATCTTTGCTTGATTTTGATCAGTGATCAATCCTCATTATAAAGTCGACAAAATACTGCTCAGAGAGGTAAGTTAATGGTGCATAAATTCACATCATTAAGTTAAGCAGTTGAGTCAGGATTTGAACCCAAGCCGTCTGGTGCCAGAACCTGGGCCCTTAATCACTTCTCTCTACTACCTCCCTCCTATGGCTGGAAAGTTGTAGACATCAAAACATCCTTCTTGGTCCTGCAGGTGCCTGGGAAGCTGCCCTAAGCGTGAAATTCTGTCCTGTCCTGAGGGAAGCCGTCCATGTGTATAGAGTGGAGGTTGTGATACCCTGGAATCTCTAACTTAACTTTGGTTGTTCTGTGGGTGCAGTGCTTCCACTGGCTCTGCCCCGACCACAGGGGTAAAGACACCATGCATTCCTATGCTTTAGCCACCCCAGCATGTTTATGCCCCTTGGGTAGCCACCCAGGAAGTCAGCTGTGAGCAGCAGGAAGGGGAAAGCCATGCATGTCATTGGAACTGATATAGCACCTGAATTTTGGGGGAGAGGCATTGGGGGAGCATTTGTGACTATCGTCAGAACCATTCATAGAGTTGGAGAAGGTCGGAAGGGGTCCCCCACAATCTTGAAAAGGAAATAGAGCATTAGAGGGCAGGGAGGGGTCAAGGGAGAGGAGAGAGAGAAAGAGAGGAAGGGAGAGAGGGAAAGGACAGGGAGATAGAGGGAGAGGGAGAGACAGATACTGAAACAAATTGAGAATGAGACGTAGAAAGAGATACACTAGCATTAATACAAACACAGAGGAAAGAAGTAGGATTTTGCAGGATGATTTGCCAATCTGTATCAAAATCAAGAGGGTATATATGCTGTGATCTAGCAGATCTACATTTGTTTTATTGTAGTAAGATACTCTTAGTGTAAAATTTTACTATTTTAACCATTTTTAAGGTATGATCACTTCAGTAGTGCACCAAGTGTTATGCAACCATCGCTACCTAGTTCCACAATGTTGTTTATTTTTTTTTAATCACCTCAAATAGAAACCTTGAATTTGTTAAGCAGTCACTCAACATCCCCCCTGCCCTTACCCCTAGCAGCCATCAGTCTGCCTTCTGTCTGCATAGATTCACCTGTTCTGGACCTTTCACTAGTGGAACTTTCAGCATTGTGTAAGCCTTCTTTCACTTAGCACATGTTTGAAGTTCATCTGTGGTGTGGTATGTAGCAATGGCAACAAAAATAACTAGATATGGACTAAATATGAATTATAGGTACGTGAATCATCTGAACCATGGGAAAAAAAATCGATGGGATGAAGTAGAGCCTTGCGCTAATGTGGAGAGGTCTCTAAGACATTGTTATATAACACTAAGATAAATTGTAGAACAAAAGGCATGTTCTATTATTTATAGTTATGATGAGCCGCATCATGAATGCATAGGCAGAGGTTTTGAGGGGAACATAACAAATTTATAGCATAGCAGCAGTTGCTGTAGGGATGACCTGGAATTAGGGATGATGGTCAAGGAATAAAGAGATCAGTGTTTGAATCTGCCAAAGGAGAATAAAGCCATGAAAGGAATTGGAAAAAAAAAACAAAACACGAGAAAATGAGTGAGAGATAGAGAGCAAGAGACCAACAAAAAAGGCACAGAGAGAAACCCATAGTGAGGCAGAGATACCCTGGGGTGGAATTTGGGTGAAATTGTTCATGACACCATTACTTTACCCTACAGAGTGTTCTGAACAGCATGAGTGGGGGGTGTTGAACAGTGAGAGCTTTTAGACTTTGTCTTCTCCCCATTGTGATAAACCAAGTTTAATTATAGCATCTCCAATGCTAGTGATTATTGGTTTGTTCAGTATTAGACATTCTTAGAGGCCAGTTTAGGATGAAGCTACTGTGCTGAGTCTTACTCGGCAATTCGCGTTTCGATTTTTAGAGAAAATTTTCCAAGCTTAATCAAGTTGTTCTTTCAATGTTGTCAGGATGATAAATTTTGAAGAGGGTGGTGTTAAAAAAAAATCACAGTTTGCTTAAAAGAATGGAAGAGCATAGTTTAAAGTATTGTGGAAGGATGGGTGTCTTTTGTTTGAAACTTCATAGCAGTTAACTATTTAAGGGATGAGAAATACTTTTATGATTTTTAAAAAAGCCTGGTGGGAGTTCCTGTTGTGGCTCAGTGGTTAATGAATCCAACTAGGAACCATGAGGTTGTGGGTTCGATCCCTGGCCTCGCTCAGTAGGTTAAGGATCTGGTATTGCCGTGAGCTGTGGTGTAGGTCGCAAACTCGGATCTGGCATTGCTGTGGCTGTGGTGTAGGCTGGCAGCTACAGCTCCGATTAGACCCATAGTCTGGGATCCTCCGTATGCCACGGGGGCAGCCCTGAGAAAGACAAAAAGACAAAAAAAGAAAAAAAGAAAAAAAAAGAAAGCCTGGTGGAGGAATCACACGAGAAAAATGAGCAGTTTTTGTTTTCCTTCTTAAGAACTATGAGTTCTGGTTTGGGATACTCACCCCCATTCACTTATCCATTCTTCAGAATTATTATTTTTATCAAAGTATAGTTGATTTACAATATTGTGTTAGTTTCAGGTGGATGGCAAAGTGATTCAGTTACACATATTTTTTAAAGATTATTTTCCTTATTTTCCCTGTATGTTATTATAAGATATTGAATGTAGTTCCTGTGTTAAATTCTTGTTGCTTTTCTGTTCCATGTATAGTAGTTGGTATCTGTTAATACTATACTCTTAATTTATCCCTCCCCCATCTCTTTCCCCTTTGGTAACACTAAGACTTTTTTCTGTGTCTGTGAGTCTGTTTCTATTTTGTATTCATCTTTATATATACATTCATTTGTATTCATCTTTAAATTCCACATACAAGCGATATCATACAATATTTGTCTTTCTCTGCTTGACTTACTTATTACAATATCCTCTAGGTCCATCCATCAGAATTATTTAATGAATGGTTATTATGCACCAAATGCTAGAGGATTAAGAAACAGGCATGGCCTGTTTCCACGGGTGGAGTTTGAGGTGCATCTGGGATGACAGATATTCAACAACAACCACAACAATTATGTATATGTGATGACAAACCCTGACAAGGGAAATTCTGTGTAGACAAATGAATTTGGAGTATTACTTACAGGCGTGCCCACCAAAATCCACTCAGGGACCGATCATTTGGGAAGAGATGTCTAGTTGGATTTCCACATTCTGGTCTCACGCAATTAATTTTCTCTCTTAATGACCATGGTAATGTGTAGGAGCAGGTCTTCTGGAGTTCAGTTTGCATTTAGTTGAACTCAATTTTCTTGTGTGCCTGAGTCTGAAAAAATCTGTTTGGGAGAGCCAGTGAGCGTGCATCACAGCAATGGAGAGCAGAAGTGCTCCTGCCCAGTGCAACGCCGTGGAAAAGACTGAGGCTTGCACCTTCTGCAGCCAAGTCATCAAGTCAGAAAGAAGGAAATGATGATGATGTTGAATGCAGTTGTTGGAGAGGACCTTCCACTTTGTATCACTCTGCCATTTTCTTGGTCGTCTCGCTTCTTCCCTATCTGCCATCCTTGTCTTCCATCCTTTTATTTTCTTTATTTTTTATTAAAGTATAGGTGATTTACAGAGTTGTGACAATTTCTGCTGCACAGTATAGTGACTGTACTATATACATTCTTTTTTCTCATACTATCTTTCATTCTTTTTTCTCATACTGTACACACACATTCTTTTTTTCTCATACTGTCTTCCATCATATTCTATCCCAAGAGACTGGATATAGTTCCCTGTGCTGTGAGGTAGGACCTCATTGCTTATCTATTCTAAATGTAATAGTTCACATCTACCAACTCCAAACTCCCCATTCATCCCACTCCCTCCCAGCTCCCCACTGGCAACCACAAGTCTGTTCTCTATGTCTGTGAGTCCGTTTTGTAGATGGGTTCATTTGTGCCATATTCTAGATTCCATATTTAAGTGACATCATATGGTATTTGTCTTTCTCTTTCTGAGTTTTTTTCACTTAGTATGAGAATCTCTAGCTGCATCCATGTTGCTACAAATGGCATTGTTTTGTTCTTTTTTGATGGCTGAGTAGTATTCCATTGTGTATATGTACCACATCTTCTTAATCCATTCATCCATTGATGGACAATTAGGTTATTTCCATGTCTTGGCTATTGTGAATAGTGCTGCAATGAATATAAGGGTGCATGTATCTTTTTGAATTATAGTTTTGTCCAGTCCATCCTTTTATTACTTTATTTTCACACTGTTTCTCCTTTCCTTTCTAGACCCCTCTTTCTCCTTCTATTTTCTTATGTTCTCTTCCTTCCTGTCTCCTCTCTCTTACTCTTGCTGTCTCTTGGCCCCTCCCATTCATCTATTATTTTACCTCTTGGCTCATTCTTATTCAATATACTTCCTACTCTCCTTGTTTCTTTTATTTCTCTACCTCCCTACAAGTCTCTCCCCCGTTATATCTTAGATCCACTAAAGGTACCATGTTGATTCTACAAGCATTATTCCTTTATCCCTCTGTAAGTGACAATTAGGGTTGTAGGGACCACTTACCCTTTGCACTGAAAAAGCATTCTAAGGATATAGGATTGGGGGAACTGCTCAAAGGAAAGTGACTGGGGGGATGTAGAATGCAAGAATCATTAGCTTTGTAAGCACAGTGTGTGTGTGTATGTGTGTGTGTGTGTGTGTGTGTGTGTGTGAGAGAGAGAGAGAGAGAGAGAGTGATGGGGAGACAAGGTGGGAGGTACTGTTATCAGATGACCGAATCTTGATGCATTTATATGTTTGGGCTGTTTCATTCTGGGTCAGAGTGGTTTGAAGCTCTTCTTCATTTGCTCACATGTATCCAAGCCTTCCTCCCACCCTGTCAATCTCTGCAAGCGTATCTGGAAAGAGCAAGACTTCCTCATGACATCTCAGCCAAAGCAATGACAAAATTCTAGTCTTTACTGAACCTTCAGATGAGTAAACACCTAGAAAGTCTTTTAAAAATCCTAGTTCTTCATCCACCCCCATTCCAACAACCTGCTTTAAAGCCTCTCATCTCTAGTTTGTTCCCCACATTCTCTTGACTTTATCACCTACATCGGCTTCCCTGGTCCCCCCTAAGTCCTCACATGCCCGGTTTCTTCTTGTCATTTGGGTCCTCAGAGTGGCCTTGTCATGATTCTCCCTTGCAGTTATTTCTAACCTTTTGTAGGGCAGAAAGAATACCTTGAAGAATTTGTTGAAAACCCACGCTCTTCACCAGAACATGAACATACAAGTACTAGTTTTCATTTTCTCCAATTTCAGGAGATTGTTCAGCTCCCTGGAGCCCATCTCTCTGGACCTTTTGGGCATCGGAACTGCCAGCTCAGTCTCCAAGGGTGCCTCTCCTTTGTCACACCCCATCACATCAGCTTGCATTTATTTGCTTCTCAGAAAACTAGCTGAAATTAGGTTGTCTGATTATTTATTGTCATCAAGATCTTACCAAGAACACCTCCACTACCATAGCAACTGCAGGCAATGGAAAATACCTTCAGCACGAAGGAACTCCAGTGACAGGGAGATGTTGAGTCCAGAATGTTGCTTACTGTTTTTTCATGCTGTGGTGATGTAGGCGCCCCTGGCCTGAAGCTTCATCCAGACGCTCTCCCTGTTATACTCAGCCTATTCAAATCCTTCCCTGTCCATGATTCTCTTATATTTGCTCTTTGTGTGTTTTTATAGAAATCAATAGTTCCCTCATCTTTCCCCTGCATTTAGAGAAGCAAATAAACTCTCCAGTCTCCCCATTCCATTGACACACAAAGGCTAGCATCTCGGGCAAGTTGGTCCTTAGGACAGAACTTAGTGAAGAGTATGTTTTCTTCCTCATTGACTGGGTCCCGTTGCTAAGACCCTCTCATTCCACCTCTCACCTCAGGATGTGGAGAGCTCCACTGTCCCCACACAGTGACACTTTGCTTTATTGCCTTGAAGAGAAGGAGGTAGGAGGCTGGGGCACAGGCGCTATGAGTTGGATAACCCACATCACTTCTTCCAATAACCGAAAGACACTATCCAGGAGCTGACAAATGCATTTTGTATTCTGACAAGGGCAAGGCCCTCTTCAGCAGTTCACCTTGAGAATTGGAAAAACGAACCTCTTCATTGAAGATCTCAAGTTTTCTTTTTTTTTTTTTTTTAAGTAGGAAAGGAAGGGTTACACAGCCTGACCCTTTGGCTGACCATTTGTGCCAAAGATATGAGATGATGGCATGCAGGGTGATATTCCCTGCAATGAATTTCTATTTCCCCTGCTCTAGAAGGTTCAAGAATAAGTAAAGCCATCTGCAACTCCTTTAAGATAGGAAATGCCTCTTTGCAAGTGAGTGGCCATGGTCATGTAGCAGAACACCAAGAACTGCAATGATGCTTCTAAAATCTGGGACAGCAGTGAGGATAAGGGCTGTATCTCCTTCCACAGGCCATCTCATGGGTTGGAATAGAGGTGGGGCAGATTGAGGTTTTGGCCTTAGCTCTCCCTTTTGACACAGTGATTGGGTGCTTTTGGGGAAGCCACCCAGTGACTCTGTGTCCCCACCTTCAATATAGGATGAAGACACCCCCCATGCACAGGAGAGATTTGAAAGGGAAGAGTCTCAATTCTTAAGGAAAACAAAGTAGTGTTTTTAAAAGTATAAGAGTTTATCGTCATTACTTACTGAAGGAAAATGTTTCATTGGAAGCAAGATTGGAAGGAGATGCTCAGCATCTGAGAGTGGCTCCCATTGTGTTTCCTGTTGTGTTCTGGACTGAGTCTGGCTCTGCCCACGCTTCCTGTCATGTACCATCACTTAGTTGAGCGATGTCACTCTCTCTCAGATTTGTCCAGTATCAACATTTGCCTGTGAACTGCATTTCACACCATTGCTTTGATTCCCTTTTGGCCAGCTTTACTAGTCCTGGTGGATGCAAAGCAAACCTCTGTGTGAAATGAAGAATGATTTGTAACCTGCCCCATCAGCAAATATCCTGAACATTATTCCCAATAAATGACTTAGTTTTGCCTCTGGTTGAAGTGGCAAAGTAGGGAAGGTTATTTTAGCCACAGATACCTCTTCCTTAACTTTGGGAACCGAGAAATGTATTGACCTGCTTCTTACCTTTGATGGCTCAAAGAAATAGGACACAAACAGTTTGCAGTCAATGGGCAGAGTGAAGCTGGTCCCTTTTCTGCTCAGCAAAGAGAATATCTCCTCCCTGTTTCAACTTCGCCTGAGAACGTACACTCCTAGAGCTTCTAGACAGATAAGTCCCTCTTGTCATGTCTCCCAGCTTCTCTATAAGCAATCTTATCAACTGCGAGGCCTTCACACCAAAAACCGTGGTTGCAACTTGAAATGCCATCATTTATTTTACCAGTTGGACCAGTTAGTAGTTCAGAGCACAGACTTTGGGGTCTGATGACCAAGATTCAATTGTTACTCTGCCTTGTGGATATCATTTCCTCCGTAGGACCAATTTTCCTGATCTGCAAACTGTGTTACTAGTACCTGATATTAGATTGTTGGGAGCATTAAATCTGATCATGCCCATCACAGGCTGAGTGCCCTGCCTTATTAAGAAATGCCAGGCATTTTTTTTCCCTTTTTCTCTTTAATAGGACCTGGGCATCTTGTAAATATCAGGTCATTTGTTAAAACAAGAAAACTATTATCCAAAAGCCACCATACAAGCTCTGTCAGCCAAAATTTCTCTTTGACTTTATGAGAAAGAGAGGTGAAAGAAATGTCAATAAGAAGAATGTTTTCAAAATTATTTCTACACAGAATCAAGGATCAGCATTCATTTTTACCTCAACCCTATTATTTTGATCTCTTGGCAAAGATTATTATGTTCAGGGTGACAGTACCCAAACTCTGCCAGAGTCTGCATCACACATCAAGATTGCATCTCCTAGAGTTCTCATCGTGGCTTAGTGGTTAGCAAACATGACTAGCATCCATGAGAACGTGGGTTCTATCCCTGGCCTCACTCAGTGAGTTAAGGATCTGGTATTGCCATGAGCTGTTGTGTAGGTCGAAGACATGGTTCAGATCCCTAGTTGCTATGGCTGTGGCATAGGCCAGTGGCTATAGCTTTGATTTGACCCCTAGCCTGGGAACTTCCATATGCTGCGAGTGTGGCCCTAAAAATACCACACACACACACACACACACACACACACACACACACACACACACACACAAGATTTCATTTCCTTATGAAGGCAGAGAAATGGACCAACATTTTAAGTTTTCAACACTGGCTTGAAGGGGAAATAAAAGTTAGTTATAGATGAAAACCTAGCTAGATAGGTCTATTAATTACATTTTTTTTCTCATCTTTCTGGTTGACAGCATCGGATTCTTGGGCATCTTGGACTATATTATATCAAAAATGGGAGTACTGGGATTTCTTGCTGTGGCTCAGCAGTAGACAACCTACTTGTATCCATGACGATGCAGGTTCTATCCCTGGCACAGCTCAGTGGGTTAAGGATCCGGCATTGCCATGAGCTGTGGTGTAGGTCACAGACACGGCTCAGATCTGGTGTTGCTATGGCTGTGGTGTAGGTTGGAAGCTGCAGCTCCGTTTCGACTCCTAGCCTGGGAACTTCCAATATGCCACGAGTGTGGCCCTATAAACAAACAAACAAAAAAAGTAGAAGTATGGGGGGCTCTGTGGTCTTGCATAAGTGTTCTTTGTTCTTTATCCTTATTAAAAGTGTGTGTATGTGAGAGAAAGAGAAAGAGAGAATAGAAAATAACCATTAGGGGAAATAGACTTGGTCTAGAGGGAAGTTAGTTTCTGTATCTTGCAACTATCTTGAGGTAGTTACATGGGTGTGTTCAAATTAAAAAAAAAAATTAATTGTGTAGTACCCCATAATGATTCGCCCACTGGTTTTATGTATTAAAATTTTACTAAAAACATATCTGTGAGATATGCATACCCCTACACACATACTTATAACAAGAGCCTCTTTCTTTCTGTGTCCAGGGAGACACAGTCTCAGACCGTATGGGTATTTCCTTCCTTCCATGCTCGTCCCTGCCCTGACCGCAAATCCAGACGTGATTTAGGCCCACAGAGGCTATGGACAAACTGGCATTCGTGTAGTGAGAGGCATATGGACTTTGGAAGTGAGAAACCAGGGTTTGAATCTTGGGTTTAATTTTTGCATGCCTCATATGTCTTGTCTGTGCAATGGTTGCGTGTGAGGAATAGCGATGATTCAGGTAAACCATTCAGCACAGTGCTAAACATGCTGAAGTGTTCATCTTGCCCTTTCCAGATTCATTTCTTGGGCAGATGCTACTCCTTGCCCCCTGTCCGGAAAAACACTGAGTTTTGTAGAGCGATCTGTTGAGACTTATGAAATTGGCTCCATGCTTGAGGATCTGCCCCTTCTAGAATAGGTGTATCTCCTTGATGGAGATCTGTGTTCACCTGGATCCTCCTAGAACCATTCAAGGCCATTGCCTCTGAACTGGGTAAGCAGAGTAAATAGAACTCATGTAAGCGCAAACTTCTCTTTCTTTGCTTTTATTTAAGCCACGTGTATACAACTTAAACGTCTCATAATTTGCTTCTATTTGGGGTCATTGGTTTTATTTTCTCAGCTTAGCTCAAGGCGGAGGTGACTAGATATTTTTAGTATGCCACTTTTTAAATGTGTGTGGGCATAGTTGTTTACTTTCAGATGCCCTCATTTGTTTTTACTGCATTGGAGCAGGACATAAAGGAGCCATTATCAGGTAGATACTATTCTTAGTGAACGGGCGTAATTCCACAGGGGTGTCTAATGGTATATGAAGAAAACAACTTTCTTCTTGTTGCTTTTATTCTTATCCCTTAGTTTCTGAGTAACAGATATAAATGAATACATGCTGACAGGCAACTGTGTAACGAGTGTTTTAAAAAAGGAAGAGGCACCACATGTTTGGGTCATCTTTATTGGACCTTTCCTGGAATCAGTTTAGAGAGCTCAGGGACAAGTCATGGCTATTTTTCCATAATTAGTCACCTGGTGTCAGGCATCAAATTTTGTTCCCAGTGAAAATCCCTAATTACTGTGTCTCCAAGTGGAGCCCGTGGAACACCTGCACCAATAACACCAGATATGCTGGTTCAAAATACAGGTTCCTGGGCACCATATTCAGAAATTCTGATTTAGTCAGGCCAGAGTAGAACTCAGGTATATGCCTTTTAAATGTATACCTATGTGTGGCTGGGTCACTATGCTGTACAGCAGAAATTGACACACCACTGTAAATCAATATACTCTAATAAAAAATAAAAATTAAAAAAAAATTTTAAAAAGCTAATTTAGGTGATTCTGATGTTCACCAAACTATTAAATTACTTGCGTCCAGCACTCTAAAAGTTTGGAGGATGGAAAAATCCCTTTGTGAGGTTGTAGGGGTTCTGGAAGAGAGAAAGTGATATCTAGATGTTGAAGAATGAACAAAATTCGCATATTTATTTCTTTAAAGAAATCTTTTGGTTATTATCATAAAAGTACATTTGTTTAACGTGGAAAATACTATGAAATGTAATAGAAAAAGATCACTTGTAATCCCATCACTACCATAACATATTTTTAAAATTTTATTGGAATATAGCTGACTTACAAAGTGGTGTTAATTTCAGGTATATGGTAAAGTAGATCAGCTATCATATACATATATGCATTCTTTCTCAGATTTTTTTCCCATATAGGTTATTACACAGTATTGAGTGGATGTCTCTGCACTATACAGTAGGTCTTTGTTACTCATCTATTTTTTATATAATAGAGTGCAGGTATCAGCTCAAACCCCTTAGTTTATCCTTCCCCCTCATGTTTCCCCTTTGATAAACATAAATTTTGTTTCAAAATCTTTGAGTCTATTTCTGTTTTGTAAGTTCTATGTGTCATTTTTATTAGATTCCACATATTAGTGATCTCATATGACACCCATCTTTCTCTGACTTATTTCACCTAGTATGATAATACATTCGGCAGAGTTTTTTGATGTTTTTCTTTCCTTCTGAGTATCTTTTTTTTTTTTTTTGTCTTTTTGCTATTTCTTTGGGCCGCTCTCGCGGCATATGGAGGTTCCCAGGCTAGGGGTCTAATCGGAGCTGTAGCTGCCAGCCTTCGCCAGAGCCACAGCAACGCAGGATCCGAGCCGCTTCTGCGACCTACACCACAGCTCACGGTAATGCCGGATCGTTAACCCACTGAGCAAGGGCAGGGATCGAACCCTCAACCTCATGGTTCCTAGTCGGATTCGTTAACCACTGCGCCACAACGGGAACTCCTTTTCTGAGTATCTTTTAAGATCACCTTGTATGTATTTGTGTCCTGCTTTTATTCATGCTATGCTTAAGAATTTTCTATGTTATTACCACCTCTTCAAAAACACTTTTGTCTTGGTTATAGAATATTCATCAGGTGTCTTTCCTTTCTTAGCAGTGTACCTTCGTACCCAGATAGAAAGGACAGTTGTGTTGATGGTTTCAGTTTCCAAAGGAAGATGAATGCTGCTGTTTTTCCTTCAAAGTTCTTACCCCAGCCAAGTGATTAAGACCCCTCCATTGGCCAAAATCAAGATGACTGAGATTACTTATGGTTTTGGCCAGGTAATTACCTCATACCAATGTATTTTCCTTTGAAAACATTAGTAATCACTGCTTCTGATGATGAAGACAGATAGGAACCAAAAGGATAAATGGAAGTTTCTTCCCATCCCATGTGGAGAACCATATAGAAATGAACATGGCAGTTATTTGGCCTCATCGCTGCATGTTGCAGTAATACCATTTGGTTTATTCTTATTGATGGCAAGGGAAGTAATCTTTCTAGGATTGGGCTCAACTTAACTGAAGAGCATATTCAGAATTGGGAAAATCAGGCAAATTTTGTCAATAATTGAGTTTCTGGAGAGTCAGGCTACACTTGTGTGTGTATATGTGTGCATGAGAGTACATGTGAGGGAATGTATAAATACTGATGTGTGTGTGTGTGTGTGTGTGTGTGTGTGCGTGCACGCATTTATAGCAGAAAGAGTGTCACATCAAGAATAAGCCTGTCAGGGAAATCTGCCCCTTGGTTTGTGGAAGCGTTACCCTCATCTATCTCTTCCTTCATCTTCACACAGCATCCTCCCAATGTGTCTGTCTTCAGACTTCCCCTTTTCATAAGGACAGCAGCCATACAGAATTACAGCCCACCCTGATGACCTCATTTTCACTTGATTACCTCCATAAAGACCCCATCTCCAAATAAGACCCCATTTCTAAGGTAACAGGGGTTAAGACTTAAACATAGGGATTTTGAAGATATGGGACACAATTCAACTTATAGCAAGTATTGTTTAAAAATAGCCCTCAACCTGATGTCCCCACTGGCCAGTGGTGGAACAATTTGGGCATCAATAAGAAAACCAATGGCAGTAACATCAGAGTGAGTCTATGATTTCACTTTCTATCTGAGGTGTGTATGTGTGTATATGCATATATATCATAGATGTATATCAGATGTCTTCTCTATGTATATGGTACTTTATAGTTCCCAGGTGTTTTTGAACATTCATTCAGTGAATATTTTTGAATGCTTAGATCACTGGCATTGCACTAGATGGTGAGGTTACAGTATGAAAAGAACAGCTTCAGACACTGATACACAGGTGAAAAAATCTCGTCATAGATTTTGAAAAATGCTATGAAGGAAATAAAAACCAGAGAGCCGTGGTAGAGACAAATGAGCCAAGTCCCTTCTCTAGAAAAGGAAGACACCTCAGTGCAGGTGACACTTAAGCTGAAATTTGAAGGATGAAAAGGATTCACCAGTGTTGGAGAGTCAGGGGGAAAGCATTCCAGACTGAAGGCACAGCCAGGGCAAAGGTACTAAGACCAGAAAAAGCTCATCACGGTGTGGACCATCAAGATTAGGAGTTCCCGTTGTGGTGCAGCGGAAACAAATCCAAGTAGGAACCATGAGGTGGTGGGTTCCATCCCTGGCCTTGCTCAGTGGGTTGAGGATCCAACATTGCCGTGAGTTGTGGTGTAGGTTGCACACTCAGCTTGGATCTGGCATTGCTGTGGCTGCGGTGTAGGCTGGTGGCTACAGCTCCAATTCGACCCTTAGCCTGGGAACCTCCATATGCTGTGGGAGCGGCCCTAAAAAGGACAAAAGCCAAGAAAAAAGATTTGTTATGGTCAGGGAATAAGGAGTGAGAGGCTGAGTAGCCCCAGGTATGGGATCTCATTTGGTCATCAGAGTAATCCCATGGACTGTCCTCATGGTTCCTCTCATATCATAGATGGGAGAACTAAGGCAGCCCTCTTGTATTATTGCTAGTAAGTCATGGAACAAAAGCTTGGCTCCTTTTCTTCAGACTGTAGAACAGGTGTTGCTCTAGGCAGATAAAATAAAATGTGTTATAATCTTCATCTCTTCTTGCTTGCTCTTCTCAGAACCAGAGGGGTCCATTCGAGCTGTGCAGGGCATGACCAGGGGCAGGGACTTGCATTGAAAAGAGAGGCGAAATCCCACATGCTGCTCAGACTGACGTCAGAATTTCTTCACAGGTTTTGCTGTAGGAGTAGGAAATGTGGGTACAACTTTTTATGTCTTACAAGTGTCTGTGGGTACATAGCAGGATTTACTGTCACATCCATCTGCTACTCACCCTCTGTCTTGCTGAGTAACGTGCCATTTGAAATGAAGAACCAGGGCCACATCATGTCATCAGAACAGAGATTAAGACATCACGGGTTCCTGTGGTACATTGGCTCAGCCACTCAGAGTACAAAGCTACTGGCTTTCATCTTCTGAGAGCCACCAGTGGTTGATACCCTGTTTTCTGGTCTCCAAAGAGAAAAGTAATGAACAGCCTTCTGGAGGAATATTCCTATTGGCAGAACTGTTTTCATGATGAACTTGACCCAGGTCACAGAGTGGGAGAAATTTGATGTTATCACTGAGGGTAGACCCGTTATTCATTGAGGAGAATGAGAAGAAGGAAGAGGAGGAGGAAAAGACCCATGGAGCACTTTACAGCCTCATGTTAATCATTACAAAAGCCCAGCCAGGCTAGGAATTATAATCACCTTTCTACAGATAAGCACATTGAGACTAAGTGAGGTTAGGAGACCTGCCCAAGTTCACACAGACAAGAAGATGAACCAGGCCTGTGCACTTCCATCCTCTGAAGCACACAGCTTCTCCATGGATGCTTTGAAATGTGAGTGGTTGATGATGTGCTTACACTGTAGTATCATACTGTTCCAGAAATGTAGCAGCCAAGAAATGCAATGTCCAGCTGTCTCGTGTTGCATAGGAGACACTCAGAAAGGTGAAGAATATGTCCAAACTCACCCAACGAATAAGAGCCAGGCTCCAAGTTCTAAGTCCAAGTCCACTGCCTTCTCAAACCATCTCTATCGTGTTCTTGCCAAAGCTCCTTTGTTACCTCCCTGGTCAAGCTCTAGAGCCAATCTAATTGTGAATGCCCTTCTTTTGGGAACTAGAAAGGCTTTTCAGTTTGCTTAGAATTGGAACTGAGCCTAAGAGAGGTGTATATTTACCAAAGTCTACTTACCTGGAGAAAGCCAACTAAGCGAACCGAAGTGTGCATATGTGTGCATGCACGTGTGGGTGCATGTCTGTGCGTGTGCGTGTGTGTATGCAGCCGTGGTAAGGGATGGAAAGAGGACTGGGCACATTTACATATGCACTAGTGTTGGGGAAGGAAGAATACTCCTCTACTCTTTCTAGGTTCTTCTGGCTGGTCTAAAAATTAAACTGACATGAGACAGAGAACAAGAGAAAACCAAATTTAATTGTGTACATAGGGGTGCTCTATAAAAATAGAGACCCAAGGACAAGTTAGGCAGTTGAGGCTTATGTGTTATCTGAGAGAAAAAGAGGGTTGGGATTTGGGACTTAAAAGAGGAAGGCGATTGAAGATACAGAAGATGCAGTTCCTAGTTATCTACGGTGATAGTTCTTCCTGGAATAGCTCCTCCATTTAAATCCTTTCAGGCAGTAGGGGGAAGGTCAAAACAATCCATGTACCAAAGAGACACATTTTAAGGGGGCAAATTTTGCTCCACTCTGCTACTTAAAATTCACTGGCAGGGTTGCCTAAACACGTGCTTGAGTTCTGCCTTCAACTCTCAGCCCTGGAGTAGGTGGTACCCTGTGCACTGGGCACCTTGACGTGCACACAGTTCTCCTTACAGCCTTCATGCCTGCTCCAGGACACTTGATGGGCTTCGCATAGTATCTGGCAGATGTCGCGTAATGCATGTTATTAATTTTTATTATAATTCTCTCACTTAGAGTAAGGGGAATAATATTTCCTCAGTTTTACAGATTAAAAAGTTATTTAGAGATTTAACTAACTTCCTAAAGTTTACATTTTGAAACTGGGGTCTTGCAGGCCAGCTTCATGTTGAATGGTGCCCATGTGGCTGGTTGATGAGGGATTAATCACTGTGATCAATTAGGGAAAGCAGAGAGTTAATGTCTTTGTTGTTGGAAGCAGAGGCGACATTGGACAAAGTTCATTTACGGCAGCAAGCCGAGCCCAGGCAAGATAAGCTATTTTGTATTCCACTAACGTGGCAGCCTTTCCCTGATAACACGTGGATTCCGAGATCTCATTCCTCACCCAGTGTGGCGCCAGGCTGGCCACCTGATGGATAGTGGCTTCCCTTCCAGGGGTGGATTTACAAGTCATGCCAGCTGAGCAGCTTCAGAGGACCTGCGTCTTTTTGTGAGGCTCCGATGGGGTGGGAGCGCCTGCCTGAGCTTCCGTTACTGGAATTGGAGCGTTCCCTCCCCATTTTCTGTAACACTACAGATGACATCTGAGTATCCTGGGATGCGGATTGCTCCCAGCACAGTGACCAGCATCTGGGTCTTAATTTATAAAGGTGACTGAGTGATGACATGGGAATGTCAGTGCCAAGGAAAGAAAAGTTTGATGTTACTCCTGGTTCCCTTGATCCGAGAGATGCAGCAGGTCCCCAGGAGGAGATCCACCGGGTTTTGGTCAGCAAGCAGGAGCTGGGGGAGCAAAACACTTAAGGCAGACTTTTTTGGGGGGGTTTCTGAGGGAAAGGCAAAGAGGACAGGGTACAGCAGATTGGGACTGGCCAATTGGAATAATTTCCCTGGGCTCTAAACTATAGGGGTGGACTGAAGGTGCCAGGCACCTTGTCCTTGGGTGATTAAGGCAGAAGAATTTTGCCCCTTAGGGTATATGGGCCAGATGGAGGCAGTGTGGCTCTAGATTGGTGTGTTTGCATATCAAGGCCATGCTCTTGCTGAGTCCTCTACCATCTCTAAGAACTGGAAACCCCAGGAGGGACAGTCTCTACCCTTAAAAAGTCGGAAAGGCTTTTTAAGGTGTTAAAACATCATAATACATAAAAAATTTTAAATATGTATAATATACAACTGAACTCTCCTGAATTGGTTCAGGATTTGGGCCTTTGGGTTCTAGCAAAGGATCGGAAGACGGTCTGGCAGTCACCTGTTTTGTGACATGAGACCAGTCGGTCTCCTCCTTTGCACATATGAGAGGGTTGGGTTACATCAGTGTCTCCCAGAACACGGATGCATCAGGTGAATGAGATGGTTTTAGGCAGTACAGCATTAAAGAAAGTGGGCTCACAGAGCAGGCATGCACTAATGCACGAATGCCGGAATGTAATAATACAGTTTGCTTTATTTTTATGGTGATGATTTATGTAAGTGACACAGAGTTTCCTATTTATGCTAGCTATAAAATTTCCCTTAAAATACCTTAATTACATTGTAAAAGTTGAGTTGATTTACAGACAAATAATAAGTAATTGCAAATATCTGTGACTGAAGAGAAACTGTGATTGTGGCGTTATCTCTTTTTCCCCTTAGCGCTATCATATACTTTGAGATTCTGTTATTAAGTGCATACACATTTATGACTATTCTATCTTCCTGATGAATTGACCCTTTTATTATTATGAAATGTTCCTGTGGTAAATACTCTTTGTCTTGAAGTCTGTTTTGTCTGATGCTATTACAGATGCTCCAGACTTCTAATGCTTCCTGGCTCTGTGTGTGATACCTTTCACTATTAATTTACTTTCAATTTGTCTGTGTCTTTATATTTAAAGTGCATCTCTTGAAGATAGCAAACAGTCTTGCTTTTTAAAATCCATCCTGATAATCTCTGCCTTTTAGTCCCCTACCACTAAGTGTAGATGTGTGTGCATTTAGATATGCCTAATATTTAGGTGTCTTCTGTATTTCTCCTGGTTTTCATTCCTCTCTTCTCTTCTCTCTTTTGCATTGGTTTTCCATTATGGCTGTAACAAATTCCCACAGACATTAGGGGTGCAAGACTGAGGTTTGTGTTTTCTTGTTGGTTGGAGGCTGGTCTTTGCTACCAGAGGCATCCACTTTCCTTCTCAGGTTCCCACATATGCCCCCTCCAGCAATGACTGGTCCCATTTCTTTCACCCTTTGACTCTGGGAATTTCTGACTCCTCTGCCATGTCTCTCTCATTCTGGCTGGAAAAAGTTTTCTGCTTTTAAGGATATGTGATTACATGGGGTTGATTATGTGCGGTTAATCTCCCTATTTTAAGGCTCTTAAGTACTTCTGTAACCTTTTTTATTTTTTATGTAATGACATATTCGTGGGATCTGGATTTTAGAGCATGGGCATCTTTGGGACCATTCTGCCCAAAGATGCCTTAAATTTTTTTTTGTTTTTGTTTTTTTAGGGCGGCACCTGTAGCACATGGAGGTTTCCAGGCTAGGGGTCTAATTGAAGCTTCAGCTGACAGCCTACACCACAGCCACAGCAGTGCAGGATCCAAGCTGCGCCTGGGACCTACACCACAGCTCAAAGCAACACCGGATCCTTAACCCACTGAGCGAGGTCAGGAATCGAACCCACATCCTCATGGTTACTAGTTGGATTCATTTCCACTGTGCCACAATGGGAACTCCTTAAATTTTTTTAAAAGATATTTTAGAATTACATTTTAACTCACCTATTGGTTTTAGCTAGATGACTTGCCTTTTTAAAGTGGCTGCCCCGGGGATTACATGAATCATCCTTAACTTTTTACAGACTATGTAGGTTTAATATTGTACTAGTTCACGTAAAATGTAGAAACCTTTTGCCAGATATGCCCATTTTCCACCCCTCACCATCCTTTAGGCACTGGCGTGGTGTCCACTGCATCTACATAGATTAAAACTGCAGGAGATAATGGAAGAATTTTTGCTTTAAACAGTTATATGCCTATGCACTTTAATCGGAGCTGTAGCCGCCGGCCTACGCCAGAGCCACAGCAACACGGGATCCGAGCTGCATCCGCAACCTACACCGCAGCTCACGGCAACACCAGATCCTTAACCCACTGAGCAAGGCCAGGGATTGAACCCACAACCTCATGGTTCCTACTTGGATTTGTTAACCACTGAGCCACGACAGGAACTCCCAGCATTTCTTAAAGTATTGGTCTATCAGCAACAAATTCTCTTAGTTTTCTTTTATTTGAAAAATGTTTCATTTGCTTTTATTCTTGAGGGGCGTTTTCACCAAATACAGAATTTATTTCAACACTTTAAAGATGTTATTCCACTGTGTTTTGGACTCTATACTTTCTCATGTTAAGCTTGTGAAAATTTTGAATCATCGTTTTCTGTATATAACGTGTCATTTTTTGTCTGGCTAATTTCAAGATTTTATTTTTCTTCTGATTTTCATTATTTTGACTGGTGTTCTTAGAATGGTTTTCTTCATGTATATTCTGTTTGAGGTTTGCTGAGCTTTTTGAATTTGTAAATTTAGGTCTTTCTGCAAATTTGGGAAGTTTTTAGCCATTATTCTTCACTATTTTTTTGACCCTATTCTCTCTCTTTCAGAAACCTTGCTCTGCTCATTTTTAAAAATCTCTCTTTTTCAGATTGAGTCATTTCTATTGATCTGTCTGTAGTTCTTTGATTCTTTCTTATGTCATCTCCATTCTCATATTAAGTCCATCCGGTAAATTGCTTTTTCCTTTTGCTTTTTAGGGCTGCATCTGCTACATATTGAGGTTCCCAGGCTAGGGGTCAAATCGGAGCTGTAGCTACTGGCCTGTACCACAGCCACAGCAATGTGGGATCCAAGCTATGTCTGTGACCTACACCACAACTCACGGCAATGCTGGATCCTTAACCCACTGAGTGAGGCCAGGGATCAAACCCACATCCTCATGGATACCAATTGGGTTCATTACTACTGACCCACAGCAGCTATTCCCATCCTGTAAATTCTTTATTTCAGATACTTTCTCTTGGTCACATAGTCACAAGGCCAACAGATTCCAGAGGAGGATTGAGGACCCATCTGCCAGTGGAGAGGATGCTAAGAAATGTGTAGCCACCTTTAATCCATCCCCTTGATCCCGCCTGCCTCTCTCTATCCTTTCCACCATGTCCTTTGTTCATGCCTTCTAACCTGTTCCCTTCCCTCCTCAAATGTCCTTCCTTGCCTGGCCTCTCTCGCATGTCCATCTACACAGCTTCTCACCTTCTTGAGCAAGCCTTCCTTCATCTCCCAGAAGGAATGACCTTTCCATCTCCATAGTTTTGTACTTATCACGTTGTTCTGTGGCTCTAAGATGCTTGTCTTCCTCATCAACTAGTCTGAGTTTCTCAGGGGAGGGGACCACGTCTGATCCATCCAGCATTTCTTGCACTGAGAGTTTACCGGCTTGTGACCTCCAGCCAAATTGGAGACTGGCTGCTTTGTTTATGTCCCCAGTGCCTAGCCTCATGCCTGGCTCATCAGAGATGCTTAATGAGTATTTCTTAGACTGGAATGATTAAAAAAAAAACCTATAAGTCAGCTAAGGCAGAACCAGAACTATATTCTAGATTTGTTTTCCCTCTAAATTAATTCTTTCTAGGGCTCTCTAGCAGCTGAGTGAACTCAGTTTACATTCCCATCAACAGTGCCCAAGAGTTCCCTTTTCTCCACCTCTTGTCAACACTTATTATCTTTTGTTTTTTGTTTTTGATAATAGGCATCCAAATAGGTGGAAGGTGATATTTCATGATAGTTTTGATTTTTCATTTCCCTGATGATTAGTGAGGTTGAGCATGTTTTCATGTACCTGTTGGCCTTTGGAGAAATTTCTTCTTTGGTGAAAAGTCTATTCAGGTCCTTTGCCCATGTTTAAATCAGGTTATGTAGGTTTTTTATTATTGAGTTGTAGCACTTTCTTATATATTTTGGAAATTAACCATTTATCAGACATAGAGTTGGCAATTATTTTCTCCCATTATGGAGGTTGCCTTTTCACTCTGTTGATTTTTATCCTTTGCTCTGCAGAAGCTTCTTAGGCTGATGCAGTCCTGTTTTTCTTTCCTTTTTTTTTCTTTCCCCATGTTTTGATATCCTATCCAAGAAATCATTGCCAAAACCAATGGCATGAATCTTTCCCCCATGTTTTCTTCTAAGAGTTTTACAGTTTCAGGTTTTACATTTAAGCGTTCATCCATTTGTAGTTGATTTTTGTGAATAATATAAAATAAAGATCCAGATTCACTGGATTTCTTTTTTTTATTTTTCTTTTCTTTCTTTTTTTTTTTTTTTTTTGCTTTTTTGGGCTGCATGCACAGCATATGGAGGTTCCCAGGCTAGGGGTCTAATCAGAGCTACAGCTGCTGGCCTACACCACAGCCACAGCAATGCAGGATCCAAGCTGCTTCTGTAACCTACACACAGCTCACAGCAATGCCTGATCCTTAACCCACTGAGTGAGGTCAGGTATCAAACCTGAGTCCTCATGGATACTAGTTGGGTTCATTATTGCTGAGCAACAACAGGAGCTCCTCACTGGATAATTCTTTGTCGTGAGGAGTTTTCTTGTTTACTGTAGGATGTTCTGTAGCATCTGTGTTCTTTACCCATTATATGCCAGTAGCATCCTCTCCCCTGAACCCATGACAACTAAATATGTCTTCAGACATTGCCAGAATGTCCTGTGGCAGGCATAATCACCTCCTGCTGAAAACCACTGGTCTAGGGTGCTTGGTCTGCATGGCCCATAGATTGATATGTCATTTACTGAGCAGGTTCAGATAGTGGATTATGAGGTCAGTTTTAGAGTCTGTTGAATTTAATTGGCTTATATGGTACCATGAATGAATGGCCGGTCATTTGGATATAGAAATCAAATGGAATAATCAGGCCTAACAATAGGGGTTTGAGATCCATCAGCATATGGTTAAAATCATAAAGAATGGATAAAATTTTCAAGTAAATGATGCACTAAGACAGGAACCATGGAAGAAAACAGAACTTTGGGGAAAGCCAACTCATTCAGAGTTAAGTGGAGGAATAGCTTCTCATCAGAAGGAATGATCAGGAATGTAGGAGGAGGATAGGAGAAAAAAAGTGTCTCAGAAAACAATGGTGAGAAGATCCCATCGTGGCTCAGCGGTAATGAACCCAACTAGTATCCATGAGGATTCGGGGTCAATCCCTGCCCTTGATCAGTGGGTTAAGGATCCAGTATTGCTGTGAACTATGGTGTAGGTTGCAGATACGGCTTGGATCCTGTGTGGCAGTGGCTGTGGCTGTGGCTGTGGTATAGGCTGGCAGCTGCAGCTCCAATTCGACCCCTAGCCTGGGAACTTCCATATGCCAATGGGTACAGGCCTAAAAAGACAAAAAAAAAAAAAGGAGTGGTGAAGTGGGGTCAAGGAGAAAACAGAGGTAACAGCTGGCCAAAGAAAGATTCACTGCCAACTGGCTATGGCCTATATGTACCAGAGGTCATTCGGAGTATAGAGACTCATGCTGTCCCTGACCACCAGTGACTGCTGAGCAGAGGAAATGTGGCTAGCCCAGGTAGAGGAAAAGTGACTAGCCCAGACAGAGATGTACTGTGAATATAAAATTCACATTAGATTTTAGACTTACTATGAAAGAGAAAGAATGTAAGCTTCTCAATCGTTTTTATAGTGATAGTACCTTGAAATGATAATATTTTGGATCTTTTGGGCTGAAGACGATTCATTATTAAAATTGATTCCACCTGTTTGTACAATAAAATGTGAAATTACATAGGTGGCTTGCATTGTATTTTATTGGACAGCACTGTGCAGGGCGGAGTTTTGTGGAGGGGTGAGGACCAGCAACAGCTGGTAGGGAAGTGGATGGGAGGTGTTGGTGGAGAGTGGGCTGCTGTTTGGGCCACAGAGAGGTCACGTGGTCACATTGAGAGTGTGGGTTGCTTGCTCTTTGGCAGAAAAAGGGAAGGTGGGTGATGACATTGTTATCTAGGAGGGACGCAGTACTGCGAAGGAAGGGAGAGATATGGATGTGTTTGAGGCTGAGTGAAAGAGAGTCGGTAGAGGAGAAGCAGTGGCAGATAAGGAGAAAAGAAGGAATGAAGCAAGGCAGGGCTTAAACTGTCCTTAAGGTGGGTGGAGTGGAAGAAAGAGGAATTTATCTCTGTTCTGAACCCCTCTGAGCCTCACTCACCTGAAAAATGGGAGCAAAGTATGCCTCCCTAGAGGGCTGTTCTGGGGTCTGAATGAGATAGTAGATGGGGGATCAACTTCGTAGGTGATGGAACACCCTGTAAAGTATTTCAGCCACAGTCACCACCTGCCTTTCTCTGACAGTTTGCTGCCTTAGCCTGCTAATGCATTCACAGGTCATATTCTTTATTGCCACAGCATTGCAGAAAGAATTCATGCCCAATTTACAGATGGAGGACCTATTCGACCCAGAATCCACTCTCATGGAACTAAAGGCTTTTTTTTTGGGGGGGGGGCCACACCTGCGGCATATGAAAGTTCCCAGGCTAGGGGTTCAATCAGAGTTCTAGTGCCGGCCTACGCCACAGCCACAGCAACGCCAGATCCGAGCCGCATCTGCAACCTACATTCACCACAGCTCATGGCAATGCCGGATCCCTGACCCACTGAGTGAGTGAGGCCAGGGATCAAACCTGCATCCTCATGGATACTAGTTGGATTCACTTCCACTACACTGCAATAGCAGCTCCCTAGAGTGACTTTTCAACAGTGATCAGCATTGGTAACCCCTGGGCAGTGGTTCTCCAAGTGTGTTCCCTGGACCTGCAGCATCAGCATCCCTTGGGGAATAGGCCTAGAAAGTGAACATTCTCAGGTTCATACACGTCCTACTGGATCAGAAACTCTGGGAGCAGGGCCTGTTGATTCCTTTCAGGTGATTATGACTCAAAGTAAATGTTTAGAACACTGGCCTAGTGAAATCAGGTCACTAGCCTTTTGGTACAAAGATTCTCAAACTTTGGGAAACTATTTAAAATTCAGATCCTGGGCCTAGGAAGTTGCCCATTAAAGGTCTTAAGATTTTTCTGATGAGCTGCCATAATGATTTATAAAGCAAGAGTCAGTAAACTTTTTTCTGTAAAAGGCCGGACAGTAAATATTTTAGGCTTGGCAAACAAAGAGGCCATATGCTCTGCTCTTGTAGTAGAAAAACAGCCATAGACAATATGTTAAGGAGAGTGTGTGCCTGGGTTTCTGGGGCCACATAAAATGGGCTCCCTGGCAGATTTGGCTTGCGGGTCATCAGTTGTCAACCCCTTCCTTAGAATCTAAATATCAGCCTTGGTTGTGATACTAGTGTGCTCATCTTCCCATCAGTCATTCGCCTTCCATCTACTCATTCATGTATTCATTCCCTCGTTCTTTGACACTTTTTATTGGAACTTGACCGTGTGTCAGACACTTAACTAGGCACGGGAGACTGACAGCTGATTTCCTGGAGAGGTCCTTGCTCTCATAGAGATGGGTGTATCGCCTAGTGTGGGGGGATTGTTAAGCAGTGTCAAAATCTATTGCAGTGTCTGGTTGAAATGGGGGAGAAAGTTTCCGAGCCATCCAAAGAACTTCTCTTCCATAGCCCAGCTTGGTAGACTCTGTACAGTTTCCTGGCTTCCTAGCCATCCAACTTTTAATAGAGTTGAGATAACCGTTGGGACCATTTTTGGTTCCACCCCACCAGTGGCCAGGAGTTCTTTGCAAATGATTTACAGAGCCCTTGTCATCCACCGCCAGGTGATAGCCATTAATGAGTCAGACCAGCTGGTTGATATGGCACAGAGGGTTAGGAGAAGAATCTGTTTTAGCTGTTGGTATGGAAATGCCAAAACACCATGCAGTGTTTGTTCTGCCAGCATACAAACATGCAACAGATAGTGTTTAGTGGGAAAGTTTTTATTAGGAACACTTGTCCAAATGGGAACTCTAGATTTGTGTATCTTTCAGAGCTATTCCTCAAGATCTGAGCATTCTTAGAATTTACAAAAGACTTGGTTCAGATTTGCATGCCTCCTGGCCCCAGAGACTCTGGTAATTCCTTCTCATATACCTTTGAATCTGCTATAATAATAATAATAATAATATCATAGTGAGTAACCATTCCTAGGCACATGTTGTAAGCTGGGCATTGTGCCAAGTAATAAGTGCATGGTGGGCAAAAAGATGGCTCCTTAAAGATGTCCTAACATCTGTGAAATGTGTTACTTTAATGGCAAATGGACTTAGCAATTGTGACTAAGGTTAGGCACCTTGAGAGGGAAAGATTATTCTAAATTATCCAGATGGGCTCAATTGAATCATGTGATTCTTTGAAAGTGGAGAACCCTTCCACTTTGAGAAGACGGAAGAATGGTCAGAGAGATGCTACCCTACAGGCTTTGAAGGTGGGGGAAGGAGCTGTGAGTGGAGAGATGCAGGCAGCTGCTAGGAGCTCAGAAGCTGGAAGAAGGAGTGAATTTCCCCTTAGAGTCTCCGGAAAGGAATGCAGTCCTGCCAGCACTTGATTTTAGCTCATTGAGACCCTTTTTTGGACACTGACCCCCCAGAACTCTAAGATAATTAAAACCACGCTGTAAATCAACTATGCCTGATTAATAATGAGAAGAAATTAGATAGAGGGCTTGTTTCTGGAGTAGAACTATGAGCAGAGATGTCTACAAAGAATGTGGACCAGGTGTGGTGGGGGACGCAGCAGGGCCTGGAAATCAGAGTCCACCCTGGGTCTCACTGTCCACCTGGCCCAGCACACTCTTATTTACAGCCATTGGATTTCCATGTCCATGTCAGTTGCCTTCCTCTCCTCTGAAGTCCCAAACCACTGTCCCCAGCATTCTCTTTTTCCTTTAGCCGAAGATATTTCAGGGGAGGGGTTTGGTCACTTGGGTGAGTGACTCAGTTTTCCTGGGCCTCTCACACACATACACATTATTAAAGTCTTGTGTGATTTTTCTCGTATGAAAAAATAGACTTGTATTATTTAAGCCACCAAGTTTGTGGTAATTTGTTACAGCAGCAAGAGGAAACTAGTACACCATGATCTCATTAAATCCTCAAAGGAACCATATTTAGTTAATTACTAAGAATTAGTCACTTTTGGAAGAGGAGGAGGGCTCCAAGGCTGAGTAATTGTACAAAATCACATATTTATCCAGCGGTAGACCCAGGATTGGGCTGTTGGTTCCAGAGCCACAGACTCCCCCTCAGCTCCTCAGTGTTAAACTCCACGCAGATCCCTGCACGTCCCCGCTATTTCACGCAGATGTATTTTTGCACCCATGTCTTTCAGGGTCCTCTGGCTTCCTCTTAAGACCCACCTGGGAGCTCTGCTATGCCCTGCAGCTCTCAGGCTGTGTCCCCACCTTCACAATCAGACCCCAGGGCCCCTTCCTTCTGTGCACCAACAGCACCAAAGAAGTCCAGACACCCCATCACAGCACTTCCCATACAGCATGGCGCCAGCTGCATCTGTCTTCTCACCAGACTGTGAGTCTTCTCAGTTGCTGCATCGCACCTCCTCTTTTTCACCAGGACGTAGCGCTGCATCTGGCCTAGAGCCTGCTGAAACGTAAGCCCCAGGAAGGCAGGGCAATTTGCCCATCATCACTGTGTTCCAGTGCCTAACACAGTGCCTGGCACATAGTAGGTATACAATAAATATCTGTTAAGTGGATGATTTCATGAGTAGCAGGTGCTCAATAAATATACAATAGAGACAGAGAGACTGAGAGTTAATAAACTTGTAGAGCCTTTTAGTCATTCTTTCAATCGTACTTTATGGTATAATTTACATATAGTATAATGCAAAAATATTGCATGTACTGCTCAATACATTTTTACATGTGTTTCCAACTGTGAGTCCACCATGCACATCAAGACTTAGAATACTTCCAGGTCCTCGGAAAGTCTTCTTTTGCTTCCTCCCCATCAACCCCAAGATGACTACAACTCTGAATTCAATCACTGTAGATTGAATTGACTATTCTTGAACTTTATATACAAGTTCTCTTCTGTTTCAAGAGCGATTGTATAGTGTGTGTTCTTTTGTGGCCGGTTTCTTTCACTTAGCATAGTATATTTGAGGTTCATCTATAATATTACATGTAGGAGGCTCTTGACTGTGTCATTTCACCAGTGACTCCAGTATCATTAGGTGAAATTTCAGCCTGGAGGGTGGGCTTCCAACTGGATGATGGCTCCTTATTGATATCGGAATGGTACCTGGTGATTCAGGCTTGGAATGTCTTCCTTGTGGGCTACAGCTTCAGTGGGAAAGTGGTTCCCGGTATGTAGTAGGGACTTCATGAAGGACCAGTAAATACATAAGCACGCGGCAACTGCTTCTCCACTTAACATCTGTTGAGGGTTTGCCACACAGCAGGCACTAGAGAGCTGAGCAGTTTGCGTTTGCTTCTCATGTAAATGAAAACAGCAACAACAATTCACTTGAATGGTAAGTATTAGTATCTCCAGTGTATGCATCAGGAAATTGAGACCAAGAAAGTTACATATTGGGCCCAAGTCACACAATTAAAAAGTTACAGGAGTTCCCTTCATGGCTCAGTGGTTAACAAACCCAACTAGTTTGGTCACTTGGGTGAGGACTTGGGTTCACTTCCTGGCCTTGCTCAGCGGGTTAAGGATCTGGCATTGCCCTGAGCTGCAGTGTAGGTTGTAGACAGGGCTCGGATCTGGCCTTTCTGTGGCTGTAGTGCAGGTCGGCAGCTGTAGCTCCCATTCAACTCCTAGCCTCGGAACCTCCATATGCCACGGGTGTGGGCCTAAACAGTAAAAAAAAAAAAAAAAAAAAGTGACAGGTTGATTCCAACACAAATACGTTCTCCTCACCTGTCTGGGC
This sequence comes from Phacochoerus africanus, assembly GCF_016906955.1. Lineage (NCBI taxonomy): Eukaryota > Metazoa > Chordata > Mammalia > Artiodactyla > Suidae > Phacochoerus > Phacochoerus africanus. The sequence continues at coordinate 37,908,909 of NC_062548.1, forward strand.
TATATTTAAAGTGAGTTGGTTTTTTCCTTTATAAAGAAAACATAGGCTAATTATACAGAATTTGAGAACTACGGAAAAGCTGGAGGAAGAAAGCCTAGAGGCATCTGTGTGCCAGCACCTCAGGATAATCACTTTTAATATTTTGGGGTATATTATCTTCTTGTTTTATTCTCTGTGTATAGTGTATTATTTGTTTGCTTAATATGGTTATGATCATGGTACAATTGTCAAATGATATCTTACTTTTTCATGTAACTTTTTCCCAGCTTGTTATAAGCTCAGTGGTTGTGATGTATTTCACTCAGTATTCAGTCAGTTGATGTTTATGGATTACTTGCTGTGAGACCTTAGTTGTTGAGCCCCTCCTGTGTTCAGGGCGCTGTAAAGCTTGTACTTTTTACCATTCTGGTCTACTGTATCCTACCTGAACCAGGATAGTTGGGTCCCGCCCAGGAAGCCACACTTTCTCCCTCTTAGCGTGTTGACACTGCTGGATTCTATGCCTTTAATAGATTCCTAGGTTGGCTGCTATATGCTACTTTTCTAATTAATAAAAGAAGAAAACCAGAAGAGCAGCATCCGCAATTCCCTGCAGACTCCCTGGGCTTCTTGCTTTAGCATAGCAGGAATCCTGTGTAACAAATTGGAGCAGGGACTCCAGGAATATATCATCCCAGGTGAGGGCTTCAGATATCGCACACTCAGAGCTCCAGTTGCATATTTAAATACCAAGGAGGCTTGCTCTGCAAATAGATTGAAGGGATTTCAAAACCTGAGTGCCATAACTTGATTTTCAGAGTCAGGCGGAACTGCAAGCCTGTTAAGAGCTCTTATTGGGGGGTGTGCAGGGTGTGAGGAATTGAAACAGGAGAAGGAGACACAATGTCGGGTAACTTCATCCTAGGTTCAGAGATGCGAGCTGGTGGGTGAGTCAGGGATGGGCACCTGAAGCTAGCCTTTAGATCTCTTGGGAGGTGGGACAAGGTGTTTTCTAAAGGGCTGTGAATTATTGGAGACAGTATTGGAGCACTGCAGCAGATGAATGCAAATCCAGCTTCTTTCTCTGGTCCAGATGATTCCTTATCCTTGTGATGCTCCAAACCAAACCTTTAAATGGAACAGGACTCATGGGACAGCATCTTCGCCTCCTTGGCAGATACTGCTTATGTCGGGGACCTATGTCACACTCTGGAACCTGAGAGGAAGGGGTTCAAGGTTGTCTTGTCCGGGTCTCAGGCAGGTCTCAGGTGAGGTTCAAAGAGTTCTAAGCACTACCTCTTTGAGCCACCTAGCCCTTCATAATTGTCATTTGGTCATCTTAGGGTTTAATTGGTGTTAATCATCCAATTAAAGAAGAGCTATGATTGTCTCATCTCTTACCTCCTCTCCTGGGGTTGGGACTTCCGCCCCACCTCCAGGTATGATGTAATTGTCTCATTTTAGTAATCTCCTTCCCTCCAGGAACTGTTCTTAGGGTTTGTATTTGCCTCATTTCTGTTACTTTGGCTGCCTGGTGTGCACAGAGTACAGCCGTGGATGGCAAATTTGTTCCTGATAATGTCTTACAAGGTGAATTGATGTTTCACAAGGGGGAAGCATAAAAAAAGAAGGTTTCTTAAAGGAAACTGCAGGGTCTGGACCCAAATGCTAAGGAATGGTTTTAGACGTAAAAGACCTTGTTCCTCCTTGGGTGGCCCACGGGGCAAGCAGTGGCTGTGTCGTGCAGCAAAAACAGCCCTGGGGTTGCAGTTTAATCCTGGATCCACCATTTGGCAGCCAACCCTGGGCAGTCCTTTTAACTCATCTTCCTCAGAAGCAAAACTGGGGTCTGGTACCAGGTAGTTTTGGTCCCCCCAGCTGAGAACAGGCCACAGGCAAGGAGCACACAGGGCAGAGTGACAGGCCAGTGGTATCCCCAGGGTGGAAGAAGTTAAGAGCATTTCGTGATCACAGAGAAAAAAGCAGAGGAGTGCTAATAAAGTAATTAGCACCTTTTCTCTGATTAGCAGCTGAGGAATTATTGAAAGAGATTAAATAGAAACTGTGGAAAGATCCTTGGGCAACTGAGAAGCCAAAGAAAGGTAATAACCTCTTCTTTATTTATAAAAGGATAAAATATGATTTATTAGCCGAGAAGGGATCTTTCCCATCCTTGTGCCAGTGTTTTTCTTTCAGACCCTCACACTTGCTTCCTACCACAGGGCCTTTGCAGATGAAGCTCCTTCATCACCAGAGGCACTGCTTCCTCTCCTCTTTGCCCAGGTCACTCCTGCTCCAGCATCCTTTCCTCAGGGAAATCTCTGACCATCTACATTGCTCCTTTTCCTTCATTATGGGTTCTTTAGGCACCATAAACTTTTCTTTCAGGACATAAACGCCAATAGCAATTTTATATTGATTTATGCTCATCTCCTATCTGGACCATAAGCTCTGTAGGTGCAGGTTCCAAGGCTGTTTTTATTTGCCACTGGATCCTCAGCCTTCAGCACAATGCCTGGTTCAGAGATGAATCAATAACAAGATGAATGAATGAATCAATTAAAGAAAGGCACACTTAAGTGATAATTGGCAACAGGTCCTCTGGATCCCTCTAGGAAGTTGGTAAAGCTGGTGCTGTCTGTCATTCCTATGAAGAAACAGAGGCTCTAAGGGTCAGTGAAAGAAATGAAGTGACTTCCCAGAGACACACACCCCAGAAACAAGGACTTGTAGAGAATCCAAAATTTTATTCATCTTTGTATGAAATACGGGTACTATGTTGCATTTTCATCAAAGTAGTTTTAAAAATTTAGGAATTAAAATGAGTAAAATGTCAGCGATAAAAACAAAAATGAAAGACAGACAGCAAAGCCCATGGGATGATGGATTCTGTTCCAGCTCTTCACTCAGTGTCAGCTACATTTGAAGAAAGTCCACCTGTTGCACTTAACTTCCCAGCAGAAACCTCCGTGTTCAACCTGATTCCAGCCCTGGAAAATAGTTCTGCATCTTGAGACACGAGTAAGAGCAAGAAAACCTTCAACCTTCCTCAGAGGTTGGAAAGAGGGGAAACTGATAGTAAACGCAAGCACTCAGTGCCCTTCTGGGATTTGTCAACGTGATGCGCAAGCCACCCAGAGGTCCAAGCTTCCTGGCTTGTGAAAGTTGGAGGTGGAGATAGAATCTGAATCAGAAATGTCTTCCGTGGTGCTGGGTGACTCAAGGACCTAGTTCAAGAGGACATACCTGGCTAGGACCCCTAAGCTCATTCCAAGCAAGCCTGTAAATCAAACCCAAACCAAAAATTGAATCAGGCTCCTATGTGTGCTGGGGATCCAGTGATGAGTAAAACAAAGCAGAACAAACAAAATAAAACATCACACATAGTTCCTGCGTTTATGGAGTGAATGTTGCAGTGGACACTGCATGAACAGACATACTCCAAAAAGCCTAGTAATAGATGTTAATTCCAACCGTGTGAAGTGCTATGAAAATATAAGAATGAGCAGAGAAAAGAGGACATTTACTAAATCAAGGAGGTCAGGGAACACGTCCCTTAAACAATGATAATCGGACAATGAAATGAAGGGGGAGGAATGGATTGAGAAGGAGGGAGGTTCCAAGGGAGCTGGGCCAGCACAAGCAAAGGCCCTGTGGTGAGCTTAAGGGGCTGAGCCGTCACTGCAGTGGGAGGGCAGGAAGCAGGGCAGCAGCGTGTAGTCTGATTCGAGCCTACAGAGGCGACAGGGCACAAAGCCTGCTAACATCTACAGGACATGTGCGGCTTATGGCCTTTGACACCGAGTGATCAGTGCCAGAGTGGACATAAACTCAGGATATAGAAGGTAAAACCATCTCCTGAGGCAAGCAATCAGCTGTAAGGATCTATTGCAGGCCCCCAGGAATGACACCAAACTCATTCCCAGTCCCAGCCCAACAGCCTGCGGTGAGGAAGAAGGCAAGGTCCCTCACCTGCTCTCCACCTGTGTTGGTGACATCACATTCATCTGGCTGCCCTCCCCAAATCCTCCCTTTCCTCCACTTCCTCAACCTCTCCATCCCCTTGGTTGGTTGCCAAAGTCAATAGGACCTGTCTCTGAAACATCTCTTGAATCTGTCTCCTGCTGGTCTTCTGTCCATTGCACCATCCAAGTTCAGGTCTTTCTCCCTCTTTGCTGGGATCGCTTCTGTTCTTTCCCTCATCCAGGCTCTTCTCCATGCTCTCTCCAGGGTGGTTCTTTCAGAAGACAAACATCTGATCATGTCACATCTCTGCTTAAAATTTAAGTAGATGCAAACTGTTCCATTTAGAATGGATGAGCAATGAGGTCCTACTGTAGAGCACAGGGAACTCTATCCAGTCTCTTAAGATAGAACATGATGGAAGATAGTATGAGAAAAAAATACATGTGTATGTGTGTGTGTGTGTGTGTGTGTGTGTGGATGACTGTGTCACTATGCTGTACAGCTGAAATTGGCACAACACTATCAATCAACTGTACTCTAATAAAAATAGTAAAAAAAATTATTCAATGGATTCTTCTCTTCAGCTGCAGAAAACCTTAGCTCCTCACTTCTTTTTTTTTTTTAATATCTCCCTATGTCTCTCCATCCTCCTCCCTCTTTCCTGTCCTTCCTCCTTTGCTCCCTCAATCTGCTGACTGTTATTTCCTTTGTGTTCTTAGGAGCAGGGTGTAATTAACTTTTATGTGTTCTCTGGAAAGAAAAGGGGTCCTTGAAGCCCTGGAGGCCTATCACAAGTGGGCTCTCTCCCTCTGGGAGAGTCGAGGAGACCCGTGAGCTCCCCACCTGCAGCCTCAATGTTCTCATGTATAAAATGGAAAGACAGAGAGCTGCCTTCTGATTTCTCATGGTTTCTACAAAGGTTGTAGCAAGTGTCCTTGGGGGCTGGGAGGTCAGTGGGTGGTGAGTTTCAGGGCTCCCCTTACCCCTGGGACCCTGAGGCAGAAGTCCCTTTGGTGTTGCAGGATGCCGGAGGGGACAGACCTCCCTGAGCGTGAGCAGCTGGCTTGGGCTCTGGCGGAGCCTGCACTGAGTGTGGCTGTAGCTGGGAGGCCCTGGGTCTGAGCAGGAACACAAATGGCCCATCATCAATTGTGTTTTTCTCCTTTCAAATAGTAATTGGGAACCCTTTTCAAAGGCCGACATTCAATTTTCCCTTTTATGTCATTTCTCCAGAAAACACTCAAACCATCCATTTTTCTGTTACACTCTCTCCCTTCTCACCCCTTGTTTACATTCCTAATTCCTTCTGTGCTTGGAGTTCAACTGTGATGATGAGCTCTGATGGCACTTAATTCGTCCTCTGTTTTTTTTTTTTTTTTTTTTTTTGAGCTTCAAGTGGATCTTGGCTTAGTCCTTGTCGGAGCCAACAAATGAGCGTTAGCTTTTTGATGCCTGTACCCAAACACAAAGGGGCACTGGAGGATTGAGAGTTGCCATGTTAAAGGGGATGCCAGTATTCTGTATTTGGTCTGCTGGTCTCCCAGCATATGAGAGATGAATGAGTCCAGTGCTCTTAAGATGCCTAGATCTACATACATTCCAAGAAGCTCTGTATTCTGTTAGCTTCACAGGGAAGTGATAATATGATGCCCAGGTGAAACGGGGCAGATTGGGCTGCTAAATCACTTGGCATTCTTTCAGGGCTCATACTTCTGCTGTGGAAGGAGTAATTCTAGAGGAAGAAGCTGGCAGTGACCAGCACTGTGCTGGGAGGGGGTGATCTTTGGCAGTCTTGGAACCTATGCAACAGGAGCCTGTGTTGGGTCAAGGAAAAAGCAAACAGGTGAAGCATTGACAAAGAGGAGGGTGCCCGTTGCCAGTGGTGGTGAACAAGGGCTTTGGAATCCAACACAATTCAGATTAATTCACTTTGACATGAACGTCCCCAACTCGATGCGCTTGTGCTAATGATTAAATCAGATAGTGTGGTGAAAGGGGCTAGTGTGTACTCATAATCAGCAGGTAGTGGCCCCCGTGGGTCAGGCCAGCAGATTCATACACATGACCTCATCTAATCCACAAGGCTGGTGGCCATCGCTTTTCCAGTCTCACTGCAGAGGAAATGGAGGTGTAATGATGCTGAGTGGGTTTCTCAAGGCCATAGAGCTAGTATGCTGCCAAAGGGAGGTTTGAACACAGGGGTGGCTCATGCCCTAAACCCCGTTTGTTTTCCACTGCCTCAGGTCACCTCCTGCAATTCCACAGGGTCTGTGCTCTTATAAAGCCATCATACCACCCAGCTTGAGTCTGTCAAAGAACAGGAAGAACCCAGCCTGCCTGGTAGCCATGTATAGAGAAGGCTGTTGTCATAGCCCTGCAAATGTGTGTTCCGTGAGGTCAGGGGTGACTGGTGACCACAAGGCTCTAGGGGACTTCAGATACCCAGGAAGAGCAGGACCGTGTGGATGGCCACCTGCTCCCTGCTCCTGCTGCCCCAGGAGAGCCTTCCTTCCAGCTGGATCAGTGCCTCAAGTGGCCATGACGTCCATGGGCTCCCAAAGGGACCCCCCCCACACACACACACACCAGCTGCCAGATTGAAGGAACCCAGAAGAAGCATCCAGCCTCAGCGTCAGGTCCTGCTTGCTTGCTTTATTTATGTGTTTGTCTTCTTGTTTTTAAAAATTGTGGTAAAATACAGGTAAGAGTCACCATTGCAGTTCTCCATTTTATGTTGTCAAGTGTACAGTTCCTACTGCCATCACAGTGTTTGGCAACCACTATTTCCAGGACCTCTCATCACTTCACACAGAGACCCTGTGCCCATCAGCTGCCCCTCCCCGTCCCATCTCCTGGCCAGCTCCAGGCCACCACTGCTTTCTGTGCCTGTGGATCCATGTAAATGGACTCATTCAGTAGATGGGCTTTAGTATCTGTGATGATGGGGAGGGCGGAAAATGAGGCTTGGGAGTGAGGTGGGGATTGAGCAGAGAAACCGTGTTCCTGGGTTTGGATAGAGAGGGTTATCATTTTGTCTCAATCTGCCTGGTTCCTGAGTTCTGGAAAGCAAGTAGCACGAGTTCAGACATTGCAGCATACCTGACCCAGTCCTCCCCAGTTTCTGCCATCAGATCATGAGAGTTTGGCTTGCAAAGGATTCCTATACTCCAAACACTCAAGATTCACCTCCCAGATCCCTCATCTCACCCTGCCATCTGTGCGGCACCCACCGACAGCCAACTCCCTAACTCCAGGGACTGAGCTGCTGTTTCTCACTGAACAGTCAGTCATTCCTTCCCTCTCTCTTACCCACGCCCTCTGCCCTCCTTCTCTCCCTCCCTCCTCCCCTCCCTCCTTCCCTCTCTTACTTGTACCTTCAGCTAACATGCTGAGCTCTGAGCTCCACCATATACAGGAGCTGGCCTGGGTCCTGTTCCTGCAGAGGAATTAGCATTAATCTAGTTGCATGGAGACAGGTACTTAAATAGACACTTTAAATACCTGGTGATGAGAGAGCAACAATAGAGGCCTGGACAGTATGTTCTGGGCACACAGGATCAGGGGGAGGGAGCGAGGAGGCGGCAGCTCTCCTTTTGTACCTGTGGGTGGCACCCCTGCCCTCGCTGCAGTTCACAAAGCTCCAGGGCGTTACTATGTGACAGATGGCCCCCCACCCCTCCAGGGAACCAGAGCCCCACTGGGTCCATTCTATAGATGGAAACACAGAGGCTCAGAGGGACTCTGTGACTCATTGGAGTTTGAGAGCCCCAAGGCCAGTGTGCAGGAGGGGGTGGCTGCGTTCCCAGTGGTGTCCTCGTTTCCATCTGCAAATCGGCCATCTGCAAATGGGCGTGGGCACCACCTGGTTTAGGGTGGCTTCTTTTCTCTCCCAGGAGTGGGGCAGTTCACCAAGGGTGGCCCCTCTTCCTCCCTCTTGTACAGTGTGTTCTGACTCACAGCCTCTCTCTGAAAGTGCTTTGTTGGATAAGACGACGGGCCTGACAGGCTGTGACATGTGGCTGTCTCAGCTGGGGAGGCCGATGGAAACACACAGAGGTGAGGATGTCAGACAACAGACACCATCTTGCTTCACTCCCCACTCTTCCTGGAAGACAGAGGCCGCCCTGCATCACAGCTGAAGGCTGCTGTGGGGAGGGACCCGTAGGTCTGAACCTCCGCTCTACCTCAGGCATGTGACTGATCACTGCAAGGTTGCTACTCAAAGCTTGGTCCCTGGGCCAGCAGCATCAGTGCCACCCAGAAGCTTGTTGTCAATGCTCCGGCAGGTTCTGAGTCTGAATCAGCAATGGAACAAGAACCCCAGTGGTCCCTATGCTCATTAAAGAAGCATCTCTATATGTTCACCTTCCTCGACTGTAAAATGGGAACAGAAATGCCTTTCTTGAAAGCTTAGTGTGAGGATTAAATACACTTAAAACTCTCTGCTTGGTGGAGGGGTCATCCTGGTTTGCTCAGGACTTAAGGGTCTCCAGGGATGTGGGGCTTTCAGTTTTAACACTGGAATGGGTTGTCACCTGCTCTCAGCTCATGCATGGCACACAGTAAGAGCTCCTCTGAAGTGGTGGTGTGGCTATTAGGACGTTTAGGAAGCATGTGCGAAAGAGCCACAGGGGAACCATTTGTGTTTTCATTAAGGCTGTGCTGGTGGGTTGTCGTGTTTGGGGATTCATTGTCGTTATTGTGGTTGATTATTTCCTGATGACAACAGCCACAGTAATCCCACCTCTCGCCAATCAAGCTCTCAGTATGTGCTGAGAGCTATATACACATTATCTCAACCACAGCAACCTCTTTAAAGTGGGGACTGAAATTCCCTTTATTTTAAACAGGAGGAAATGGAGCTTCAGAGCTAGGACATATCTTGCCCAGGGCCCTGGCATCAACAAGAGTTAGAGCCAAGTCTTGAACCTTTGGTCTGTTTGGCACCAGCGTCTGTGCCTTTAATAACATAGACCCTCAGACCTCTAAAGGGAGAATCAATTCCTCCAGAGGCTCAGCTTTCAGAGCCACCTGTAGACATCTTGTAGGGAACAGCAGGGAGTTTGAAGAGGATATTTCTGCTATCGTGTTTACCACCAAAGCAGGCTCTTACCAAGTGTAGGGGAAAGACTGAAAGTCTCTTTTTCATAAAAAACAAAGCTGCCTTCTTCAGTCCACCAGTATCCCCTCTGTGTGTGACAGCCAGAGACAGGAACTTAATGAATGGGACCTCTTTGCTTTTTGTCCTCATTGGAATGACTTAATGACAAGTGATTATTATTGGTGGCAACTTGTCATGTCTTCCATCTGGGTCATGGCAGTGGGGCTGTCAAATTCCCTGAGAGGAAACCAGTCTCAGAGGCATGTGAAAGAAAAAAATAGACAACACACCCCCCAACACCAAATGAAGGAAGGATGAAGAGCTTATGCAGGGAAAAGGGTGAGAGTTCAAGAGAGGTGGCTGCACCCTTGGAGAAAAGGAAGAATCAGAAAAAGGAAGGTGGTGAAAGGAGATGCTCCACTCTGTAGCTTGGATTCTTCTAATCTAAGTTCAGAAGATGTGTGAAGAATGAGTATCATGGATGGGGTTAAGATGGCAGAATAGAAGGACTGGAGCTCAACTTCTCTCCTAAAAACAACAAAATATACAACTAAATGCTGAGCAATCTTCAACCAAATGGACTGGAAACTTTCAAAAAGATATCCTACTCCAGAAGACAAAGAGGAGGCCACATTAAGAGGTAGGAGGGGCGATTACATGATATAAGCAACCCCATACCGCCCAGGTGGGAAGCCCCACAGACTGGAAAGTAACTAGTTCACAGAGACTCACCTACAGGAGTCAGAGTCCTGAGCCCCACATAAGACTCCCAGGTGTGGGGATCCAGCACTGGGAGAAAGAGCCCCCAGAGGATCTGGCATTGAAGGCCAGTGGGGCTTGTGCGCAGGAGCTCCACAGGACTGGGGGAAATGGAGACCCCATTCTTAAAAGGCGCACAGGGCAAAGCAAAGTCTCCATAGGAATCTGGGTCAAACCTGACAGCAGTTCATGGAGGACCTCCTGGGAAGACAGGGGCGAATGTGGCTTGTGGTGGGGGAAAGACATTGGAAGTAAGGCTCTCAGGAATATTCAGCAGCATGCCTTTCTCTGGAGGTGGCCTCCATTTTGGGAAAATCTGGCCCTACCCATCAGCACTGAGGAGCCCCAGGGCAAACAGCAATCCAGGCGGGATCACAGACCCACAGTAAACAGGCTGCCTAAAGACCCCCTAGGCACACAGCCACCTCTAACCTCATCCAGAGACAAATCCCCACCCACCAGAGGGATAGGAATCAGCTCCACCTACCAGTGGGCAGGCAACAGTCCCTCCCATCAGGAAGCCTACAGCAAGCCCCGTACCAACTTTAGCCACAAGGGGGGCAGACACCAGAATTAAGACAGTCTCCAACTCTCTTATCTGTAAAAAGGTCACCACACCAAAAACCTATAAAAATGAGAAGACAGAGAACCATAACTCAGATAAAAGAGAAAGAAAACCCCCAGAAAATCAGCTAATTGAGCAGGAGATTCTCAGCCTCCAGGAAAGACTTTAGACCATGATGCTGAAGATGTTGCAAGACATTGGAAATAAACTGGAGGCAAAGATGGATAACTTACAGGAAACACTGAGCAAAGAGATACAAGATATCAAACTTAAACAAGAAGAGATGCAAAATACAATAATTGAAATAAAAAAAATTCACTAGAAGCAGCTAACAGAAGAATACAGGAGGCAGAAGAACGAATAAGTGAAGTGGAGGACAGATTAGTGGAAATTATGGATATGGAACAAAAAAGAGAAAAAAGATTGAAAACGAAAGGAGTCTCAGAGAACTCTGGGACAATGTTAAAAACACCAACATCTGTATTATAGGGCTGCCAGAAGGAAAAAGGAGAGAGAAGGGGACAGAAAAATTATTCACAGAGATAATAGCCAAAACCTTCCCTAACATGAGAAAGAAACCACTCACTCAAATCCAGGAAGCACAATGAGTACCATATAAAATAAACCCAAGGAGGAATACCCCGAGACACATATTAATCAAACTGACCAAAATTAAAAACAGAGAAAATCTTGAAAGCAGCTAGGGAAAAGAAACAAGTAACATACAAGGGAACCCCAATAAGGTTATCAGCAGATTTTTCAGCAGAAACTCTGCAGGCCAAAAGGGAGTGGCATGATATACTTAACGTGATGAAAGGAAAAAAACCTTCAACCCAAGATTACTTTACCCAGCAAGGCTCTCATTCAGATTTGAAGGAGAAATCAAAAGCTTCACAGATAAGCAAAAGCTAAGAGAATTCAACAACACTAAACCAGCTTTACAACAAATACTAAAGGAACTTCTCTAGACAGAAAAGAAAAGGTTGCAATAGGAAACAAAAATGCCACAAATGACAAGGCTCATCAGTAAAGGTATATATAAAGATACGAAATCATCCACGCACAATTATACCGCCTAAATCAGAAATTAGGAGAAGAGGTGGGTACAAATGCAGGAGACTAGAGATGCACTTGAAATTAAGAGGCCAGCAACTTAAAACAATCTCATATGTATATAGACTCATATCAAAACTTCATGATAACTGCAAACCAAAAATCTACAATTTATACACAAACATATAAGAAAAATCAACTCAAATACAACACTAAAGATAGTCATCAAACCACAAGAGGAGAGAACAAGAAAAGGGGGACGAAAAAAGAGCACCAAAACAAATCCAAAGCAATTAATAAAGTGGCAATAAGAACATACATATCAATAATTACCTTAAATGTTAATGGACTAAACGCCCCAACCAAAAGACATAGACTGGCTGAATGGATACAAAAATAAGAACCATATATATGCTGTTTTCAAGAGACCCACTTCACTTCTAGGGACACATCCAAATTGAAAGTGAGAGGATAGAAGAACATATTTCATGCAAACGGGGATCAAAAGAAAGCTGGAGTAGCAATACTCATATCAGACAAAATGGATTTTAAAATGAAGAATATTTTAAGGAACAAGGAAGGTCACTACCTAATGATCAAAGGATCAATCCAGGAAGAAGATACAACAATTTCAAATATCTAGGCACCCAACATAGGTTCACCAAAATATATAAGGCAACTGCTAACTATCTTAAAAGGACGTATTGACAATAACACAAACATAGTGGGGGACTTTAATACCCCACTTACAGCAATGGACAGATCATCCAGACAGAAAATCAATGAGGAAACACAGGCCCTGAATGAAGCATTAGACCAAATGGACTTAATCGATATTTATAGGACATTTCATCCAAAAGCAACAGAAGTGCACATGGAACATTCTCTAAGATTGACCATATCCTGGGCTACAAATCAAGCCTCAATAACTTTAGGAAAATTGAAATCATATCAAGCATCTTTTCCAACCACAACGCTATACACCTGGAAATCAACAAGAAAAAAACTGCAAAAAAACACAAACACGAGACTAAACAACATGCTACTAAACAACCAATGGATCACTGAAGAAATCAAAGAGGAAATTAAAAAATACCTAGAAGCAAATGACAACAAAGATATGACACTTCAAAACCTATGGGATGCAGGAAAATCCGTTCTAAGAGGAAAATTTATAGCAATACAGCCTACCTCAGGAAACAAGAAAAAGCTCAAAAAACAGGCTAACGTTACATCTAAAGTAGCTTTAGAGAGAACAGATAAGAACTAAAGTTATTAGGAGGAGAGAAATCATAAAGATCAGAGCAGAAATCAATGAAATAGAAATGAAGAAAGCCATAGAAAAGATCAATGAAATGAAAAGCTGGTTTTTTGAAAAAATCAACAAAATTGATAAACCTTTAGCCAAACTGATCAAGAAAAAAAGAGAGAGGACTCAAATCAATAAAATTAGAAATGAAAAAGGAGAAGTAACACTGGACATCACAGAAATACAAAGGATCATAAGAGACTACTATATATAAATATATACCAATAAAATGGAAAACCTAGAAGAAATGGACAAATTCTTAGAAAGGTACAATCTTCCAGGACTAAAGGCCACCATCACCCTGATACCAAAACTGGATAAAGATACCACAAAAAAGAAAACTACAGGCCAATTTCACTGATGAACATTGATGCAAAAATCCTCAACAAAATACTAGCAAACTGAATCCAACAATATATTAAAAGGATTGTACATCATGATCAAGTGGGATTTATCCCAGGGATGCAAGGGTTCTTCAATATCCACAAATCCATCAGTGTGATTAACAAACCGAAGAATAAAAACCATATGATCCTCTCTCAATAGACGCAGAAAAAGCCTTTGACAAAATCTAACACCCATTTCTGATAAAAACCCTTCAAAAAGTGGGCGTAGAGGGAACCTACCTCAACGTAATAAAGGCCACATATGAGAAACCCACAGCTCATATCATTCTCAATGGTGAAAAACTGAAAGAATTCCCACTCAGATCAGGAACAAGACAAGGATGTCTGCTCTCGCCACTACTCTTCAACATAGTTCTGGAAGTCCTAGCCACAGCAATCAGAGAAGTAAAAGAAATAAAATGAATCCAAATTGGGAAGGAAGAAGTAAAACTATCACTATTTGCAGATGACATGATACTATACCTAGAGAATCCTAAGGACTCTACCAGAAAACTGTTAGAGCTCATCCATGAATTTGGCAAAGTTGCAGGATACAAAATTAATACACAGAAATCTACAGCATTTCTATATACTAACAATGAAAGATCAGACAGAGAAATTAGGGAAGCAATCCCATTTACCATCACATCCAAAAGAATAAAATACCTAGGAGTAAACCTACATAAAGAAACAAAAGACCTATACTCTGAAAACTATAAGACACTGATGAAAGAAATCAAAGATGACACAAATAGATAAAAAGACATACCATGCTCTTGGATTGGAAGAGTCAATATTATCAAAACGACTATACTACCCAAGGCAATCTACAGATTCGATGCAATCCCTATCAAATTACCAAGGGCATTTTTCACAGAACTCAAACAAAATATTTTAAAGTTTGCTTGGAAGCGCCAAAGACCCAGAATAGCCAAAGATATCCTGAAAAAGCAAAATGGAGCTGGAGGAATCAGGCTCCCTGACTTCAGACTATACTACAAAGCAATAGTCATCAAAACTGTGTGGTACTGTCACAAAGATAGGAAAATATATCAGTGGAACAGGATAGAAAGCCCAGAATTAAACCCACACACCTACAGCCAACTAATCTATGACAAAGGAAGCAAGAATATACAATAGAGAAAAGACAGCTTGTTCAATAAGTGGTGCTGGGAAAACTGGATAGCCACATGGAAAAGAATGAAATTAGAACACTCCCTAACACCATACACAAAAATAAACTCAAAATGGATTGAAGACCTAGATATAAGACCAGACACTATAAAACTCTTAGAGGAAAACATAGGCCAAACACTCTCCAACATAAACAACAGCAACATCTTCTCAGATCCACCTCTTAGAGTAATGACAGTAAAAAATAAGCAAATGGGACCTAATTAAACCTGAAAGTTTCTGCACAGCAAAGGAAACCCTAAACAAAACGAAAAGACAACCCACAGAATGGGGGAAAATCTTTGCTAATGAATCAACTGACAAGGGACTAATCTCCAAAATTTATAAACACTTCCTACAGCTCAATACCAAAAAAACAAACAACTGCATCAAAAAATGGGCAGAAGATCTAAACAGACAACTCTCCAAAGACATACGGATGGTCAAAAAACACATGAAAAGATGTTCAGCATCACTCATTATTAGAGAACCACAAATCAAAACCAACCTTACACCAGCCAGAATGGCCATCATCAAAAAGTCTATGAACAGTAAGTGCTGGAGTGGGTGTGGAGAAAAAGTAACCCTATTACACTGTTGGTGGGATTGTAAATTGGTGCAACCACTGTGGAAAACAGTATGGAGAGTCCTCAGAAAACTAAAAATAGAACAACCATTTGATCCAGCAATCCCACTCCTGGGCATCCATCCAGAGAAAACCATGACTCGCAAAGACACATGTACTCCAGTGTTCATTGCAGCACTAATTTTGATAGCCAAGACATGGCAACAACCTAAGTGTCCATTGACAGAGGAGTGGATCAAGAAGATGTGGTACATATACACAATAGACTATTTGTCAGCCATTAAAAGGAACGAAATTCCGGCACTTTTAGCAACATGGATGGACCTAGAAATTATCATGCTAAGTGAAGTCAGCCATACAATGAGACACAAACATCATGTGCTATCACTTACATGTGGAATCTGAGAAAAGGGCACAATGAATTTCTTTGCAGAACAGATACTGACTCAACAGACTTTGAAAAATGGTTTCCAAAGGAGACAATTTGGGGGGTGGGGGGATGCGCTGGGGATGTGGGATGGAAATCCTATAAAATTGGATTGTGATGATCATTGTACAACTATAAATGTAATAAATTCATTGAATAATTAAAAAAAAGAATGTGTATCATTGTTCCTCATTTTCTCCCCTAGCCAAAGTGGCATCAGGCATCTTTTGTTACCAGTGTCAGAAAAGTTAATTCAAACTGGCTTAAGAAGAATGAAGTAATGAATGGGCAGTTAATTGGGACATGCTATGATAACAAGGATACTTGGCTTCAGGTGTGGCTTGAATAAGGGGCTCAACAAGATGTCAGGTATCAGTAACTCTCCATCTTTCACTTTTGCCTTTGGCTCTGATGATTTCCTTTTCAGGGTGGTATATGGTGGCAGGATGGCTCCCAGAAATTCTGGCTGAACATACTTTGAGGATCAAGTCCAACAGTAAGAGAAACTGTCTTTTCCTAATCACTTTGGCCACAAATCCTGAGAATCACTCTGATTGTACCATTTAGAATATGTTCTTTCTCCTTAACTAATTGCTGACACTATGGAAACTAGATGGGCCAGTTGGTTTGAGTATGAGAAGGGAGGATGGCTCCTTGTGGAAATTCACTCTGACCAGTAAAGGGAAAATGATGGGTGGAGTGAGAGATAACCATGATGGGGCTCAGGGAGACTCATGCTTCTTTAAGAAAAGGATTCTGAAGGGAAAAAAATGGCTTTAGGTGCACAGAGCAAGGTCAGTAGCCCTGTCATCACTGGGACCTGGAAAAAAAGATGCTCCCATGTACTTGAGTATATCAGCTCCTCAGAGACCCAACTCAATCAGGTAGAATTTCTCTGTGAGAATGGCTGGACCTAGCCTCAGACAATCCATAATCACTAATGACCCTGTTTGGAAGCTTTGAATCAGATGCCCACCTGCAGGTTGACAGAGCACTGGGTGAAGCCAGCTTGGGCCTTTGCTGTGTCCTTGCATGGAAATAAGGGCCGGAATCTCAGCAGGTGTCTATTCTTGGCCAACCCTGCTAATGATCTAGAGAGCAGGGCTGCATCCAAGAGCCGCAATCACCATGTGGTTCTGATGAATGTGGGGGATGTCGGGCTGTCCTAAGCTAATTTCAGCTGAAATCAAGGAATCTATCTCCCCATGGGTTTTTGTATTCTGTCGTCCAGCATTGTGTTACGTGTTGGAGGGAGGGCTTGGCTGTGGGTGATGCATTAGGACGAGGTCTGGAAGGCCCAGGTGGACACGAAGTCCTAGCCACACTGTTTGAGGTCAGGGTACCAGCAGTCTAAACAGTATAGCCAACAGTTATGTGCCTTACTGCATCTTCAAGGTAGGCTCCCCTCATGGAGCAGATCAGAATCCCAAGGGAAGAACCCATCTGGCACATAGGAAATTCCAACCTCCCCCAAGTTTCAGATTCTCTCCCACCTGCTGTGCTGGAAGATCTTAATGATGCATTTAGCCAAGGAATTGTTTTGGAATAAAATTGACCTGGGAATTAAATGGAACCAGACCCCTTGCCATGATCTTCAGAGCACATCCTGTGTGATATGGCCTCTGCTTCCTGTCCTAACTCAGCTCACCACTCTCTCCTCTGCTAATAAAACTGTAGTTGTTCTGAGCTTCCTTCTGTTCCCTGAACTCACCAAGCCCTTTCCTGCCTTTGCTCAAACTGCTCCTTCTGCTTGGATGGCTCTCTATACCCCCACCCCTTCCTCAGCTTTGCCCGTTGAATGACCAGCTCCTCCTTGACCTTCTTTTGATCAGCTCCGGGGTGGCAGACCACTCCTCCTCTGAACTATCGCATCATTTCCTGGAAATCATCCAGGAAATCATCATTGCTTGATTTCCTTTTTCCATGTCTGTCTTCTCCCAGTAAGAATGTCAACCTCATAAAACCTCCTCTTCCCTTGGGGAGCCTCCTTCTGTGGATTCCCTCCCTAGGACAGCGCCTGGCACATAGCTAGGGTGTGCTATAGCCACGGAATGAATGAAAGGCAATTAATAGATGAATGTTTCTTCCTAGAGCGATAGATCTGGCAGGTCTGCTCAAATACTTCAAGCATTAGTGTCCCTTTATGTTTACTGGCAGCCTTGCAGACTCCGAATGCTACTCCCAGTTTCATTCCCAGAGTACTGGGCTGGTGCCAGACAAGGTGTTGAGAAGAAGGACCAGGAAGATCATGGGGTCCTGCCCTCTAGTCTGAAAGGGCAGGCGAGATGCATGCTTCTCAGCAACTAGGCTAGCACACACAGTTAGGGCTGAAGGATGGCCTGTAATGATCAAGGTGCTGGAAATTCAGAACTCGGAAGGGGAGGAATATGTAGAAAGTGGGGACAGTAAGGAGTCTGTGGTGGATGTGAGACCTAGAGCTTGATGGTCAAGGCTACCATCTCCACCTGACTGAGCCCCTATTAGGTGCCAAGCGCTTTATGTGCATTACCTCTCAAAACATACACAGCAACCCTTTAAGGTGGTGACTTATTATCATTCCCATTTTTCAGATGAGGAAAGCAGAGGCTTAGGTTAAAAAACTCACTTGCAATAAGGAGCAGATCCCAGGCAGACTCTCAGCAAGGCCATGTTCCTTCTACACATGCCCGTTCTTTGTGGATTCTTTTTGCAGAAAATACTTTATACATGGGGGCCCCTTGACACAGCAAAGAGAACACCAAATTAGGAGGCAAGAGACCCCATGTCTATTCCTGCTGTCCCACTGATTTCTGTGAACTTTGGAGTAAATCATCTGAGATTCTGGAGCTTCAGGCCCTCCCCTTGAAAATGGAAAAGTTGGACTTGACAGTACCAAGTCTTGCTATCCATCAGCAGAGTCAGGGGCAAATACCCATCCTGGAGCTCCTCAGAGGAGACTCTGACTCAGTGAAGGTGGGTGTGGAGCCTGGAAATCTGAAAGTACAACAGATTCCACGTGAGCTGATGTACAACTACAGGGTTGGGTACGGAGGATTTAGACTAGTGCTGTCCGTCCTGGCTACACTTTAGACTTCCCAGGGAATTGGAAATCTCCAGAACCCCATCCCAGACCAGATGGATTGGCATCTTTAGGGGTGGGGCTGGTAGGAATGGGAGAGTAACAGCTTTAAGGTTTCAAGACTGTTGGGCTCTTAAAAATGTGGCCAGTGTGACTGAGAAGCCAAATATTAATTTTAATCAGTACTTTAAAATTCAGTTTAAATAGTCCTGTGTGGCCAGCAGGTGCTATCCTGGAAACCCAAATGGGAATGAGACTGAAGGTTTGGTGGCTCTATGTGGCTCATTCTTTGCTCCACCCCAAATCATAGCTCTTTTCTTTGTACTTATCTAATCTCCATCCTTTCCACTCTAGTCTGAGAGGCTAGTGCACAGACTCTGAAATAAACCTGGTATTCTTCTTCTGGTCTCTGACTCAGAGCACTTGAGCCCCGGACAGCTACCCTAGTTGGGAACCCAACGGTCACCAGACACTTAAAAGACTAACCTTCTCATTTGAAGAGAGGAGGAAAGAGCAGAGAAAGGTATTGTTGGGTTATTTTAGATGAGTGGCAGTAGATTTGCTCCTGAGAGCAAATGGTCCAATGAATGGAGATTGCTTGGAGTGGAATTCTGTGTTTTGGGTGATGGACCTGGTATGTTTGGGGGGAATGATGGACAGGGGAAGATGTGAAGATTTCCTTTGGGTTTCCTTCCAAGCATACATTACGTGGCTTCATTAGCTCACTCTGTAATTCAAGTTATCACGTGTTCATGGAATACTTGACCTCTTGCAGGTGCTGATATAGATGCTGAGCCCCAAACATTTGAGTCCAGACTGTGATGAGGTTGGTTTGTGTTTCCACTGTATCCTGAGGGCTGTTGGAACTGCTGAAAAATTAAGCAGGAGTGCCCCACGCTCCAATCTGAACTTTTAAAAGATAGCTCCAGCAGAAGTGTGGAGAGTGGGTGGGAGAGGGGCGAGCTTGGGGTAGGCACTCCAGACAAGAGGCTCCTTCTGTTGTTTGAGAGAGAACTGCCAAGGGTCAGAACATGAGCAGGTGCAACAGGGAAAAGAAAATGAAACCTTTGGAGCGATAAAGATGTAATGAATGTGGCTAGGCTTGAATGGTGGTGAATTGCAGTAGTAAACGAGGGAAGAGACCTGTCCCTCTTTCCTGAGAGGAGCAAAATGAGGAACAGAACATAAATCATAAAATGGCCAATGAGTGGAGGTTGCTTGGAGTAGAATTTTGTGTTTGTGGATGATGGAACTGAGGTTGGGACTGCTCTTGGGAAACGGCACCTGGGTATGAGTTTCAGCTCCAGTCTTCCAGTCTCCTGCATAAACTGATTGCCAATTGATATGAGATCATTGCTGCTGGTTGCCCATTTCTGAAGCATTTTTTTTTCTAGTTGGACACCTCAACTAGAGTACTTGGTAGTATTCATCACACACACATGTATTTGCACACACACACACGCACATGCACACACACATGCATACACCTTCTTTTTCCTATTATGCATACCTGGAACCAGTGTTTCTCAGTAGCTAAACTACCAGATTCTGGATTTGGATTGCCTGGTCTTAAATCCTGCCTCTGTCATATACTAGCTTTGCGGGTTTGGGCAAGTTACATTCTCCAAGCCTATGTTTTTAATTTGTATTACAGGGATAATAATAATACTTCCTAATATTTGCCATGTTGGACTACCTATAGACTAGACCCAGTAAGTGTTAGCTGTGATGATGACCATGATGATGGTGATGAGGTTGAGGAGGAGGAGAATGATGAGGATGGATGGATGTAAGGGCTGTGATGATGATGACGATGATGATGATGATGAAGAAGAAGAAGAAGAAGAAGATAATGATGGATGGTGATGATGACGGTGGCAGTGGTGGATGATGATGGTGGACAGTGATGACGGTGATGACGATGATGACGATGAAGATGGTGATGATGATGATGATGGAGGAGGTAGGATGGTGGGATAGAGATCCTCTAGTGAAACAGACCCAGCTTTTAAATAGTGTGTAAATGCTATTCTTCTGAATCTTCGGGCTTATCTTTGATGCTTTTACATTTCCTCTTATCTATGGAGACTGAACTAAAATATGTTTAAAAGCTCAACTAATACACAACAGGAGTAGGAGAAAGTACATAAGAGCTTATTAAAGTAGAAAGAAAATTCCCAAGTTGTCTGTCTAGATCTTTGCTGGGTCCTCTGCATCATTATACCTTATTTTTTGGTGCCCCCCTTGGCAGACAGAGGAAAATAAGCTACAGAAATAGATACAGGCTTGACAACAGCATCCAGTTCTCTCTTCCTTCCTGAGGATGAGCTTCCTGTCCATTTATTTTCTCACCAAATATTGGTTAGACCCCTAGTCTGTGTCAGACATGGTGCTAGGCTTTGAAGATTCTAACATGAGTAACACTCATCCTGCTATTGAGACGAGATAGAGAAAAACAAATAAATTAGCTTTGGAGTTCATATACTTGGGTCACAGAAATTCAGTTTCAATTGGACTGGCTTGGAGCACAAGCATTGTTTTTTTGGTTGTTGTTTTTTTTTTTTTTTTTTGTAACTCTCCAAGTGATTCTTTTGTGCAGCCAGGAGTGAAAGCCACTGGTGTGTGCAAAAGAACATTGGATGACATCTTGCAATAACTGAGCTGTTGTCAGCATGGGACCATGTGGATTTTAGGGAAATCATTTAACCTCTCTTCTTGTGTCTTTATGAGAATTGTCATCC
Source organism: Phacochoerus africanus (assembly GCF_016906955.1). NCBI lineage: Eukaryota > Metazoa > Chordata > Mammalia > Artiodactyla > Suidae > Phacochoerus > Phacochoerus africanus. The sequence goes on from NC_062548.1 coordinate 37,930,012, forward strand.
ATGAGAGTTATAACCACTGGCAACACTTCATCTTTTAGGTAGTTAGAATCCAAGAGATAATGGGTGTAGGTGTCCTTTATAGCCTTGTAAATGGGTAAGTGAAATGGAAGTTGGTTTTAGACTCTATTAAACATCAGACCTTGATATCATGGAGTTGGATCTCTCCCTGGGGACTCAGCAAGCTCTGGAATATTCTAGACCTTCAGTTATGGCACAACTGAAACACAGAGTTGAAAGCAGACACCCAGAAACCCACACCTCTCTGCCTCCCTCGCTCTGTGTTTAAAACAGTTTGTTCTGCTTCTGCAGAGCAGTGAGCATGAGGAGGGAACTGCTTTTGCTTCAGAACCAAAGTGGGTGTCTGAAATCTGTTCCTCACCCCCGGCTGCACACTGCTGAGGAAGCCGGTGCCAGAGGTGGTCAGGCTGATCTGTAGCATCTGAAAAGGGCAGGCTGAGTGATGGCAGGAGGAAATAAATACAAGAGAGTTAGCCTCTGCTGTCCAGGAGGGAATTGGGAAGAATGTTGCAGGGCCTTGAAACAAAGGATGCCAGGACCTCGGAGTGTGGCCAGATTTCCCCATCACCTCCTGCCTTAGAAAATCCCAAAGCTAAAGGTGAGCCTCTTAAGTGCCTTGCTGTGCAATTATGTTTTGTGAATAACTTCTTGCTTTCGGCCCTCCAAGAGGTACACCTTGCCGTTGGTCCACAGTGATTTTGGAAGTTTAAGTTTCACACACCAATGGAAATGAAAGTAGTGTAAGGTAATTGCATGAAGTCCATAAAGGGTGTTAGCGATGGGTTCTCTCTGAAGCCTGATTCATCACTTCCTTTTCTACATGCAGCCTCCTTGGGCTCAGAATGAACGGGGTATTTTGAGGTGACGGGGAGGGAATGTGAAACTGGTGTGTCAATAGATCTGGAGAGACTACGTTTTAAATAGGATGAGGATTCTCTCAGGTTTCTGGCCATGTCTATGTGGTCTAGAGGACATGGACGGAAGTCCCTAAACTGTTGGAGTCAGACATGGACAGATGAGCCTTTTGCTCCTAGTTCATCCTATCCTCACAGCAGCCCTGTGGGATGGTACTCACGATGCCCATTTCATGGGCAAAGAAACTAGGGGCCAGACATGCAGAGCCAGGACTTGAACTTGGGTCCAAGAGACCCCAGAACCCATGTTACTTCAGTTATAAAGTTTGACTGTTGTGCATGAAAGGGGAGGTTAGAGAGTCTAAACTGAACATGGCAGGTCTAAGAGAGCTATTGATGACTGCAGAGGAGAGGCATAGCATGGTGGAAGCAGTGCTTTAGGGACTGCCCTCAGGCCACCATGAACAAGGTGAGATGCTCCAGTCAAGGGCAAATTATCTCTTATAGGGGCACAGGGACCCCTGATGTGACACACCTGGAGTCCTGACCGGGGGGGAAATAACAGTGACATGCATTGTGGAGCACTTGCTATTTGCTGGGTGCCTCACTGGATGCTTTTATACAGAGAGACCATTTAATCCTTACAACTCAGTGAGGAAGTGTCCTCATTGGCAGCAGTGCTGTGAGGGGTGAAAAGCTTGGAATCATGAAGGCAGGCAAACCTGATTGACTACCTGTGTGACCCTGAAAAAGTCATTCTGTCATTGAGCCTACTTCTCCATTTGTAAAATGACCGCATACTAGTACCATACTAGTTTAGGAAGATGGTTGGGCTGGGATTAAATGAGATACTACATAGAAAGTGCAGAGCCACTGGTATTGGTGAAGTGGGGGAGGCCAAACATGCTAGATGTGGGACTTGGTGGTGTTTGGAATGTTCTAACACCCCTGCTCTCTGTACTCTGAGGTAGACATTATTCTATCCATGTGCATGTACCCCTGAGCACAGAGCAGAACTGTAAGCAAATGCAGCCTTACCTGGCTCTCCACATGGAGAAAGGAGGGCATGGCTGCACTGCAAGCTTGTAAAGGAGAAAGACAATTCTGGGGCTAGCTGTTCATTAGCCAAGAGCTGGCTTGTGAAAGACTATGTATAAACCCCTTGCTCTGTGCCGTCCCCACTGCCCTGCCCTGTAATACTTTAGCCCAAGCCAGATCTCTCCTTACCATCCTCTGGTCCCCATTAAACTCTTCTCCCCAGAATGGACAGCAGTGTAACCTCCAGTATCAGACTGCCCAGGGACCAATCAGAATTGTGTCACTTAGGGAGAAATCACTTCACCTTTCCAAGCCTAAGTTTCTGAATCTGCACAATGTGCATGGCAGTGGTAATTAATACCAGTTAACATGCCAGAAGTGCTCACTCTAGCCACCTCTTCACCAATACCAGTTATCCCAAGGCAGTGTGTGTATGCGGGTTGTCTCAGAGATCCTTTTCCTTGAGTGCCGACCGTGCCCTTAGCCTCCGTTCTCCTGAGAACTTTCTTCGTTCTTCATATGCTCAGTGCAAGAAGGTGCTACTCCCATTGCCTTTGGCAGCGACATGTAACTCTGGTGACCAGCTTCCTCAGAGACATCTTTGCTTCATGGAAATTATTACATCTTTTTTACAAACAAAGCAAGTTGTGAACTTTTCAGTCCTATCCCAAGAGGCACCTGACAGTCTTGAGGTTGAGACTTTACTCCTGCGCTTCTTCTGCTGGCAGGTTCTTCATGTCATTGCCTGTTCGGGTATTTAATGAGGCCCTTTGGGAAGCTGTTGAGGCTTATCAGCCCTCTATGTTCTCCTCCTTAGCAACAAAGGACACATTAAATATATTTTGGGAGTTGGAGGGTGGAGTGATTCCTCAGGATAGTAGGATGGTGATGGAAGGTTTTTTTCTCAGACATGACATCCAAGAGTCACACAGAACACAGTCTAGGATACTGAATTCTCCCCTTTCACTTTGCGTTTCAACCAAGGGCGTTTCTCTTGAAGTTCATTCCCATGTTTGTTCACTCGTGCATTCCTTCACCCTCCACTTACTGATGCATCATATGCTGAAGCTCCTGCCAGGTCCTGGGGACAGAGAGATGAGGACAGCAAAACTCTGCCCTTGAGCCGTTCGTAGCCTTGTTGAGGCATGATTGAAAGTGATTAATCAATCCAAGAATATTGGATTTCTCCAAAAGCTACTATAGGGAAAAAGATAATTATCCAAAGTCTTTAAATCTGTTACCCAATTTAATTGATTTAATTAGGTAAAATTCATAGAACTGTAATGTTGGATGGAGCCCAGAAGACATTTATTCCTGTTTCTTCTCTCTGCCTTCAGGCCATGCTGCACTGGAAATATCCCCCACGCCCCATGCATTTTAGAAAAGGGGAGTATCACTGAGAACTATAGCTTTTAGCTCTTTCAGATAAAACTTTTTATTCAGCGAGCATCCACAGGGGAAATTATGCAGACTTGTTGAAAGAGTTGACATGCACAGCTACAAAGTATTGTTCTGAAAGATATGAATGAAATCATCTACACACACACACACACACACACACACACACACACACACACACACTGGAATCCCCATATTTGTACTCTTGAGGGTGTATTAAATGCACATGCCAAACACAGAATGCAAAGTACAAGCATGGCTACAATATAACGGACCCTTTGAGAATTCTTTCAGATCCCAGATTAAAAAAAAAAAAATTAGATCTCAGCATTTGGCAGATCCTCTTTTGCTAGAACACAGGGCCATACCTCTGTTTAGTTGGCATTTTTGCACCATGCCGATTGGTCAGTGCCATGTTTTAAATATCTACTCTGTGCAGATCTTCAGTGGTCCCAAGAAGGCTGTGGTGTTGTGCTGAGAAGGGGACTGGAAGTGGAGTCAGAACCTGGGTTCGGATGCTGACTGGCTATGTGACTGTGTCGAGCCTTATCATTCCCTGCCAACACCACCAGCTTCACAGGGACAACATGGGGATTGGGCAAGTTAAGGGGTGTGAAGATAGCTCAGAGACAGTACAGTGATGTGCATTACCCATTCTTTTTCTAAATGGAAATTTGTCCTCATGGTCAGATCATGACCCAGGGAGATGACTAGGACTGTGAGAGGCCCTATAACCCTACACGAGTTACCATGTCATTTTCTATGGAGGAGTGAGCAGCAGCTCACCTTATGCTGAGAGTAAGGTGTAACATAGCCCCTACATGGTGGGGTTTCTGCCAAGCTCTTTAATATCCTCTCAATCCCCCGACATCACAGGCCATGATGCACGTATCTCCAGTTCTGGGCACAGTCAGGTTGTATTCTCAGGGCTCCTCTGGCTACGCTGTCCACCCTCTTCCCCGCTTCTGTACCTGGATCCGCTTTCAGCATCCCCCTATGCCTCTCAGCTCTCAGTCCATAGATGTTGCTCTTCTTCATATTCCTTCCAGAGCTGCAAAGGCAGAGACCATGTCGGTCTGTCTCATATACCATCATTTCCGCAAGCTCCAACATGCTGTTGCCACATAATAAGGTGTTCAACAAATACTGTTGATTGAACAGACAGAGGTCCACCTAGCATTTCTCATACTCTCTAGCACACAGGAGCCTAGGGTTCAAGTGACAGGAACCTGGCTCAAATTGGCTTAAGTGAACACGGGCACTTGGGGGTTTGCATAACCGACAGGCTGAAGTAAATGGCTCCAGGCATGTCCAACTCCAGGCGCTCCAGGCGAGTCATCAGGAACCTCCATCTACTTCCTGATGTTGTTTGGTTTCTGTTGGCTCTGTTTTCCAGCCATGAGTCTGGGGGCCAGATAGAGTTCATTTTTTTGGAACCATTTGGACCCAAAGGGGTGTTGGTAGAATGAACTAGAGAAAAATGAAGCTGGCAAAATAACAGATGTCCTTCACGGTTCCAGGCTGTGGGTTCCGAGTCTGGGGGCCTTGTTCACCTCTGCATTTCCAGTATCTGTTCCAGAGTCTGGCATATAGTAGGTGCTCAGGAATGTTGGTGAATGAACAGATGTGTGATATCATTTTCCATCATGTCTAGGAAGGGGCTTCTTTAAGTCCTCAAAGGCAGATGGTTGTGTATAAGCTGCCTCCTGCCTCAACTTCTGTTTGCTTTCTGTCTACCTGTTGGCAGGACCCGACGTCTACCTTCTTCCAGTTTGGAGCGTCCATCCAGCAGCAAGCCACAGTCATGCTGAAGATCATGCAGGATTACGACTGGCATGTCTTCTCCCTGGTGACCACCATCTTCCCTGGCTACAGGGACTTCATCAGCTTCATCAAGACCACGGTGGACAACAGCTTTGTGGGCTGGGACATGCAGAACGTGATCACGCTGGACACGTCCTTCGAGGATGCAAAGACGCAAGTCCAGCTGAAGAAGATCCACTCCTCCGTCATCTTGCTCTACTGTTCCAAAGACGAGGCCGTCCTCATCCTGAGCGAGGCCCGCTCCCTCGGCCTCACCGGGTACGATTTCTTCTGGATCGTCCCCAGCTTGGTCTCGGGGAACACAGAGCTCATCCCCAAAGAGTTTCCATCTGGACTCATTTCCGTCTCCTACGACGACTGGGACTACAGCCTGGAGGCGAGAGTGAGGGACGGCCTGGGCATCCTGACCACTGCCGCGTCTTCCATGCTGGAGAAGTTCTCCTACATCCCCGAGGCCAAGGCCAGCTGCTACGGGCAGACGGAGAAGCCAGAGGCCCCACTGCACACGCTGCACCAGTAAGAGGGGGCTCTCGGCTTTTCTCCCGAAGTGGGGTCGGGGTTTTGTTGTTGTTGTTTAAATCCTGAGAGTAACACATACTTGTTGCTAAAAATGTGCACTGAAAATAGACCATGTTCTGGGTGTGCCTGTGGGATTTGTTTGTTCTCTCCCCTCTTCCTCTCTTCTCATCTCCTTCTGTTTTTAAGCAACATCATCCTTGTTTTCTACCACTTGTATTTTTACTCAACAATATACCTTGGAAACCTTTCCTTGAGATCTCTTTCTCTGTTTATCCCTCCTCTATAGCTATGCCTTAGGTACATATGTGTATATACCTATATGGATATATGTAGATAGGTGTGTACATACACATGAAAACATATGCACATGCACATATATGTAGCTATATAGAGAGCTACATAGACATATGAATATCTACATTGTAACCTGTGCCTTGCATTCCTCAACAGGCATATACCTTGATTTATTTATCCAGTCTTCATAATAATAGAAATTTATGTTGTTTCAGATTTTTTCCCATTAGAATCTAAACTGCAATGATAATCATCCTTACCATCTCTTTATGCACATGTGCAAGTATTTTTCTAGGGTTGATTCTAAGTAGAATTTGGGGGTCCTGGAACATGTGCATTTTAAAATTGAAGTATCTACTGCCAAATTGTGCTACAAAGTAACTATGCGATTTATAGCCACAGTAGCAGTTTATGACACCTTACAATTTGGGAAAAGTGCCCACACTGGTGTTCGTAGACTCTGAGTTTGTATCTGAATTTCTTCCCTTCTTCTGTCCTAAGTATTTTTGTAGGTCTTGTAAATCTTGGCAAATCACTTTTAAAGCTGAGCTGTATTCCATCATATGGTTGAATCATAATTTAGTTAACTACCCCCGTCTTGGTGGACCTTTAAGTTAAATTTTATGTGTCTGAGGAGTGTCATTGGTCTTCGTGGGCCATCATTATGGCTCAGTTGTTGGGACTGAGAATGATCACGCCTACACCCATCTTGCATGTTTCACCCGACGTTCGCTGATTTAATCCACGCTCATTCCTTAGTAATGAGCAGTCTAGCACTGTGATTAAGGCACCGAGCTGTGGAGTTAGATGTGTCAGGGTTCACATCCTGTCTCATTCACTTAGCATGGGGCTTGAACAGTCATTTCACCTTCCGGGGGCTCTGTGGTTCATTGCAAAGTGGGGTTAATAACACTACTTCCTGGGTGGAGGTTCTTAGACTTCAACACGCATCAGAGTCCCTGGGAGGGCTTGTTACCACACGATTGCTGGGCCCACACTCAGAGTTTCTAATTCAGTAGAATTCGCTTCTAAGAACTTGCAATTCTAAGAAAGTTCTTGGGTGATGCTGCTGTTGCTGGTCTGGGGAACATGCAGTGAGAGCAAACGTTCCAGGGGTTGTCATGAGTGTTAAATGAGACAGTGCATGCAAAGCGCTGCTTAGCAAGGGTGCCTAGCACCTGGCCGTCATTTAATGACTGTCAAAGTGAACAGTGATGATGTCCTGGTCAGCAGAAATGATACCAGGTTAGTTTATTATCAGCAGAATAACACATCACTCTGAGAGGACTTTGAATCTGCTACAATTCAAGGATAATCTCTGAAGCTAGGGTGTGTGTGTGTGTGTGTGTGTGTGTGTGTGTGTGTGTGTGAATGTGATGGGGACAATTTAAAGATTTTACCTGAAATTGAATTTACTTGAAAAGTGAACTCTTGAGTTATGAAATCATGCCCCTCTGAAATTTTCCCTTGTCCTCTCCTCTTCCCCTCTTGAAAGACCTTGTTTCTACATTGCTACTTTCAGCATTTTAACTCGTTGCCCAGATATCAGGAAGGAACTCAGATTAATTGGTCTGATCTAATGGGAGCGTCTTACAGAGGTAGGATGGCTGCCAGCTCAAAGACAGGGGCTGTGCTGATAAATTCTTACTTCCCATAATATGCGCCCTGCAGGTGGGATATTTGTGCAATTTTGATGGAAACATAACTCAATTGTGGGGCAATTGAAATATAATATATATAGGAAAATGAATTTGAGAAGGATAATTGGCAAAACATTCAGATCTCTTTCCAGTGGCCACCCTGAATTCCATTCCTTAAAAAAAAAATCCTACTGCTGTGAAATGCTGTTGTGCTATTTCCAGGAGTTACGCTTTAAATGCTGCAATCTTGTAGGTGGTATTTCAGCCCTGGAGAGTAATGCGATGTGTGGTAAGCCGTCATCCACTGCCTGGTGTTTAATGAAACATCTCTCCATCCATGGAGGGCTGGTGGGGCTGGGTCATGGCATAAGCAGTGGGTCCTTGCCATGCTTCCCCACTACCACAGCGTTCCTTAAACCCACCCAGGAAAGAGTGGGACCTTGCCAGGAAAGGCAAGGACTAGGAGCTGGAGAGCGCCCAAAGAAGACAGTTTTTAAGAAAAGGATTAAGGGCACTATCTGTCCTCCAGCCATCACTCCTTCCATCCAGCTAGCCTCTGGAATTATACAGGAATTACCATATAACTTCTCAAAGAATGTGCCTTCTGATGAAAATGGGGGAAATTTGGCTAAAGATAGGCTCAGGTAACAGGGACACTTTTTTATATATACGGATTTTTTTTAAAAAAAGAATAGTACTGGAAAGTACACTCTGATGAAAACACTCACCCCCATTCTCACTACAGAGAACAGAGTGAACATGTCGTATTTGCTTCAAAAAAATTTTTTTTTTGTCTTTTTAGTGCTGCACCCACGGCATATGGAAGTTCCCAGGCTTGGGGTTGAATTGGAGCTGCAACTGCCGGCCACAGCCACAGTCACAGCAACGTGGGAATCTGAGCTGTGTCTGTGACCTACACAGCTCACTGCAATGCCAGATCCTTAACCCACTCAGTGAGGCCAGGAATCGAACCTGGGTCCTCGTGGATACTCATTGGGCTTATTACCACTGAGCCACGACAGAAACTCCTGTTTCAAAATTTTTAAAGAAAAAAAAAATTGCTGATAATGTAGAAGTCCTTATTATACCTCTTCCCATCCCCACTCTTCTCCCTTTTTCTCCACGGTAGAGCAAAAGGCTTCAGTGAATTTGGTATATACATACATCTGCATGCATGCTTTGTGCTTTTGGTATAGATAAATGTGCAACCTTAGACCCAATAGGTTGTTTTTCTTAATAAACATAAATGGCATCTGATGTGTTAGAATTTCCTTACTTCACCTTTAAGATTCAAGTATGGTTTATGAAGACACACGTAATTCTAGGGTGTTCATCTTAGTTGCTGTTTTGTATTCCATTGTGTAAGCATTTCATCTTTCAGTTAATCATCCCCCTTGGATGGACATTTAGGTTGTTGACAGTAAGGGATCTTGGGTCTGGGTAGCTGAAGGCAGAGGACAGATGTGTCTGCAGTCTGATTTGGAACCATTGGCTTGCTCAGTTACAATCCCTGGCTCCAGAGTTAGGAGTTCTCACTTCAAGCTTTACAAAGGTACATTTTCAGCTGGATTAAAAAGTCTTATTTTGCCAAGCATTCAAGTAAACAAATAGCTCTCATCACTCCCACTATGTAGCAGGGAGGATGCAAATGACTTTCAAAGAAGTTCAGATGAAGTCACACCCATCAATTTCCTGATGAGTTACTGAGGGATCCTGGGTCTCGCTTTGGTTGAGTTCAGCATCCTGGGGCCAACAAGGCATGTCCCTTGGTGGTCCTCACGGATGTTGCTTGTAATCTTACACACAGAGTTTGTGTAATAAGGATATTGTCACAGTGGTTTCCTGCTCACAATGCTGGACCAGTAGACAGGACAGCTTGCCAGGTTAATGATGCTACCAAGGACCTGTGCCTGTTCTTGTTTCAGACAAAAAAAAAAAAAAGTGGGGAAAAGGAAAAATGTTCTTGATGTTTCATATTCCTGGTTTTACAGAAGGCACTTTGAAAAGAGCAGTCAGCGTTTTTCAAAGTTCAAAAATAGCTCAGCCGTGTTATGTAACCTGTTCCTTGCTACTGCAAAGTTATTAAACATCTGTTCCTTTGCCAAGCACAGAGCACATCGCTGGCAACTCCTGGAGCTGTGAAGGTAAACTGTTACCTGTTTTGTTGGTACATTAGCCAGGCTGCTCCGTCCAGTTCTGTCCCAAGAATCTGTCTGGTTCACTAGTGGTTGGAGCCCCTCCGGGAGGCAGCACAGCATCACAGTTAAGAGTGTAGGCACTGGAGCCAGGCTGCCTGGTCTGAATCCCTGATCTGAACTCTCTGAGGTCTAAGACATTAGGCAAATTGCTTGATTCTTCCAAGTCTGTTCTCTCAGAAGTAATATGGGGATTAGACAAGCTTTGTCTTGGCGTAGAGCTTGGCACATGGAAAGCAGTCTATAAATGGTCATTCTGAATAACATGTGTGTGCACATTGCTGTGTTTCATCTTCCACTTTGGAGGGGACCCATTTTGCATTTATCGAAGAGAAGGTCAGAGAAGGGAGAAGGTGGATGTTTTTTGCACCTAAATATTCTTGCCAAAGGATTACCTTGGAAGGAACATGGGCAGTGAGAAGGAAAGCTCAGGAGCTGGGGAGTCGCCAACTCGGCTTTGAATTAGCCACATATTTATTTACCAAGGGTAAGTTATTAACCACTCTGAACTCAGGCTGTTTTCCTAAATTGCCCCTGTTGGGGTTGGGGACAGACAGAGACAGAGAGTCATATCTTTGTGTTGTAGTAGAATTAAATGAAAGTATATATGTAAAATGTTTATCATTGTGCCTGGCACATAGTAAGCATTTCACAAATAACTCTGAAGTCATTCTTATCTTCTCAGGATGATAATGCTCATCATCACCACCTTTCCTATCTTAACTTACACTTGTTATTCTGCATGCTCCACACAGGTAGGGAAGTGAGAAATGGAAGTATATTTCCGTCTGGCTTTTTACCAGTTGAGTTATTACTCTGTGTCATATGGCTCCCATTTCAGTTAGGGGAGGAGGATGTGGCCAAGGTACTGCCTTGAGAGTCAAGTAGAAGCTCAAGCAGATCTATAGCCCAGACCAGTGGGAAAGAAGGGCATCTTCTCTTGGGAGAGCTGTGAATTAGTATTGAAGAGAGGTTCTTTGGCTTTAATTGATGATACCTGGCTTGTCCACTTAGGTGTTTTACATTAACTTCTTGATTTATGAAGTCCGGCTGCTGCTTTAAGAAGTGACATTGTAAATCATTACCCTGACAGGAAGGGAAATGGAAGGAAGCTGTACAAGTGAGAGTGAGTTTAATTCATATCCAAGCTACATTGATACTTTTTTTAATCTTCCTGTCCAAAAGAACCACAGGAAAATTTCCTGGTTTAATGGCCCATTACGAGACTGAGCTAAACCTGGTTGGCATATTTTTATTTGATGATCGGAATTATCACTGTTTGTTTCTTTTTTTAATGCCAATAAAGTAGCCTGCTCAGTTAATTCTCTGAGCTTGACTGGAGTTATAACTTCCCTGGGCAAATGTGATAACTCTTCACAAATATTTATCTGTGGGATAACCATATGCTTGACAAACATGTCTGGCAATGACACCAGGCACCCAGGAGACCAAGCCATCCTCTGGGCCTGTGCTATAAATCTGACCGGGACGCTGGACATAGGAATAGGGAAAAAGGCTGAATCTCGAAGAAATACATGGAGAATCCAGTGGCATGTGCCAAATTGAGAGCCCAAAGCATATTCCACAGAGCTATGTGACTTTGTGGAGGGTGGTTTGGAATGGTTCTTTGTTCAGACCTTTCCATTATCTGGGTTATTGTGGGCAAGTTACTTAACTTCTGTGAGCCTCCATTTCCTTGATTATATTCAGAGGTAATTCCAACCATAAAGGATTATGGTGACACTCAAATGTATGTAATATACTTAGCCAGGCATCTAGGATGCAGTTGGCATCCTGCAAATGTTAATTATCCTTTCTCCCTGGCCCAGATGCACAGCTTGGTCTGACCTGTCTTGTATCCTGATGAACCCATGAGAGGTGAGCTATGCTCCCTGGGTGGTCAGCCTGAGAGTTAAGTCAACAGCCTCTCTAGCATCATCTCCATTTGTGGCGTCTCTCCTGGAACGCAGCCCTCTCTTTTTTTGGCTGGATGTCAGGAGTACCGTATGCCAACCCTGCAATGCAAGTCAATCATTTCCAATTGGCGTCCAATGAATAGCTCGACAAATGGTGGAAACCTAATGCTGGCAACTTGAAAGGATCAGAAATTGTCCGTGCTTTTACCTTGAGGGAAAGGTGGTTTGGGTAGCTTTGGGATCACACGTAAAGCATAATTTTTTTTTTTTTCAAATTTACCTTAGGCCAGATGCAAATCTTTGGATTTTGGAACCAGCATGCCAACAAAAATATGTATTGATCTTTTCCCTCCACGTTTGAAGACTAGGGATGTTTTCATTTTGAAACTTGTTAATTTGGTGACATATACTAATGATTTGCTGCAGCGCTCTTCTAAAGCATTTCAAAGAGCACCATCTTCATTACTCTAGTGCCTGCTGAGAGCAAGTATGCTGGGGCCACGGGGCCTTAATATATAAGCACAGGGGCCAGTTAGGAGACCATGACATAAATCTGTGTGAGGGTGTGGATTCAGAGAGAAGTGGGTGGCCTTATGTGTGTTTTGGAGGTAAAATGAACAAAACATGATGGGTGAATAGGAAGTGATAGAAGAGCTATGGTAATACTTTTTCACTTGTGACAGCTGAATGGATGGTGGTACCTTGTACAAAACTGGAGAAGAAACAAATTGGGGGCGAGTGAGACAGGAAGAGCATCTGGTTTCAAACATGTTCAAATGAACACTTTTGAGACTTCCAAGTGGAAATCTCAAGGAGGCAGCTGGAGAGAAGAGTCTCAGTTCAGACTGAAGGGACCACACACAGGTTTTGACCTTATTGATGTCAGTTAAAGGGCCAGGATTGAGTGAGATCACCTAGGGGAAAAGGAAGACTCAGAAGAGGGACCAGGTTCCAAACGTTGGCATTAAATGGTTAATGATCCCTGAGGGGAAGGTGAATCCTGGAGAGAAAGATTTGGGCCGTGAATTTCGGCTGCCTTTTTCCCCTTGGAGACTCTCTTTCCAGGCTTGATTGCGTTGCAGAGCCTGGTGGGTGTCTGTACAGTGTCTTCTATATGCTAGACATTGTGATGGGGAAGATGGACCTTCCAAAGAGCTAAAACCTATGGCTGTTGCTAACCTCTCTGGGTTTAGTGCAACCTAGGAGAGTTCAATAATCATACCAGCCGTTTTAATCAATATGTAGAATATACCATACATCAACTGCCAGGCAAATCATCAGAGCCATGAATGCTTTGAGGTAAAGGAAACCAATACCATATTTGGCTGGAGCCATGACATAGAGGATGAGCCAAGCTTTGGATCTGGAGAGATGAGGGGGTCATACTCAGAGGGGAAAAAAAACAAAAACAAAAAAAACCCTCTGCTTTTGTTTCATTCTTGACATGATCTGGGAAACATCTGAGGCTGCACAAAACAAGTTAAAAATCCTTTCTGCCACAAGGGAAGAGCATATGGCACAGTGTGAAGGGCCAGTTCATTTATAAGCTGTCCTTTGCTTGCTTTCCTGGAAGGGTGTCTGTCTATGCACCTCCTCCTCGTATGTAGGACAGAAGCCCTCCTTGTCATTCTTTCCAGGTGGGAGCTAGACAGCCAGAACGGGCTTCTCCACCTGTTCTCTGCCTTTGTCCTCTTGCTTCCCTGCTTCTCCCTTCTTGCCTCCATGTGGATGCTGCCCGGCTGCAGGTGTGACTGAGCCCTGAGCCTCAAAGCCTGGCGTGGATCCCAGAGATGCAGGAGCCACTGTCAGCTTGGTGATGCTTGTTGGGTTCTGTGTGGGCAGGGGAGGCCAGCCTCATTTTTAAACAGGCCCCAAAGTTTGGTGAATGAACTGACTGATCTGCTGATGTCTGTTGTACTCTTGTCCAAATCCCCATAGCCATTTCCTAAGAGTTTGCTTCGTTTGATTAAATCCTATCCAAACACAAGGAATAAACACATATCGCTCAGTTTCCTACCTGATGGAGGGCAGCTCTCCTGAGACATGCGCTCTTTTCCTTTTTATTTCTATCCTTATTAATAAGAGGAAGTTTTAACAATTTAATTAATATATCATTATGTGTCTGTGCAGGAGAGAAAAGGGAAAGTCCAAGTTTCATGAGTTACATTATAGCAGCACATATATGTATAAGATTTACAGTGTTGTGTTGGTTTCTAGTATACAGCAAAATGATTCAGTTATACATATATATTATTTTTTAGATTTTTTTACATTATAGGTTATTATAAGATACTGAATGTAGTTCTCCGTGCTGTACAGTAGGAGTTTACTGTTTAATTTGCAGCAACATGGACACACCTAGAGATTATCATACTAAGTGAAGTAAGTCAGACAGCAAAAGACAAATATATGATATCACTTATACGTGAAATCTTAAAAAAATGATACAAATGAAATTTGCAAAACAGAAACAGACTCACAGACATAGAAAACAAACTTAGAGTTACCAAAGGGACAGGGGGTAAATATAAACATTCAGAAATCAGTCACATTTCTGTATACTAACAATGAAACTTTAGAAAAGGAATACAAAAACACAATACTGTTTAAAATTGCACATTAATCAAAGAAATTAAAGAAGATATAACTGGAAGCATATAAATTTTAAAATTGAATGTAATGAAAATGTTAACATACTCTAGTTATACAGCTTACCATGTATTGTCTCCTATGTGCCAGTCACTTTCCATAGCTTATCTTTAATCCCTATGTGTCAGTTAGGATGTTTTTGCTGCAGGTAATAATCAACTAAATTCTGTTATGTGATTGAGTTATTTGATTGGAATTCCAGAGACAGAGGGGACTTCAGGTGCAGTATGATCAAAGTTCTGGCTCCTTCTCCTATGACCTCTTGACTCTGCTGTTTGAGGAGAGTCCTTATTCTCAAACTGCTTCCTTCACAACCTTAAGTTTGCTGTCAGCAACACCTTGTTGGGGGCCAGGAATAGCCATTTTGAAAATGCCGTGTACTGACTGGCTTAATTCTGAACTGCTGACCCAATCCCTGAGAAAGCAAATAGATTTACATTAAACCAAACCAGACCTACTCTTAGAACTAAGAACTTCCATTCCCCCATGGGTTTTTAAAAAAATTTTATGGCTGCACCACAGTATATAGACATTCCCAGGCCAGGGATTCTATCCAAGCTGCAGCTGTAACCTATGCCACAGCTGTGGCAACACCAGATCCTTAACCCACTGAGCCAGGCCAGGGATCGAACCTGCACCTCCACACCAATTCAAGCTGCTACAGTCAGATTCTTAACCCACTGCACCACAGTGGTCTCCCCCCACTGGCCCTGCATTGATTCTGATAGGAAATGTGAAATCTTTTTTTTTTTTTTTGCTCATAAAATGTTTTTAACTGTTTTCATAAGTTTGAGTAATTCCCAACATTTCACAAAAATTATATTTTTGGCTAATCTCAAAAAATTTGAAGAGCTGATGATGATAATCCCACATTCCTATCTGTAAGTCTTAAAAGTTGGGACTCTAGGTGTTGGGTCCAAACCCTTCACTCTTCAGGGAGAAGCTGGTAGCTTTGAGTTCCCTCCTGATTATGTCGCCATGCTGGGGTAGGGTTTATCGTGAGAATGTGTCTCAGTCTTTCCTTCCCATTTTGAGGTGGGTGTTTCCTTATTCACTTGATGTGTAGGAGTCCCTCAGTTAGTTTCTGGATTTCTTTTAGAAAGAATTGCTTTGTAGTTGTAGTTTCAGTGTATCCATGGGAGGAAGTGAGTTCTGGAGCCTCCTGTGCTGCCAACTTATGCCAGAACCTTCCTCCTACCTGGAGATGGTCAACTGGACATGGAAAGTGACCTTTGTATCAAGAAGAGCCTGCCCAGTTCACCTTAGTGTCCACTGGAACTACATATTCCTCTTACTTCTATGGTCTCTTTATTTTATTTTGTTATAATGTGTTTGTTATTTATTTTATTTTATCATAATCATCACTATTTATAAGGATTACCAAAACAAGAACTTGATGAGTCTTAAGACTGGTAAATAGTAGAATGAGTGATGACAGGAAGTTTTGCTCTCCCACTTACAGGGATCACCTCTGGAACTAAATGGTCATTTTATATGGCCCTTGGTCATAAACCTACTTTTTTTTTCAACTTACAGGTGAGAATTTAAGTTGTTTCTTCCTAGAGTGGCTTTCCCAAAGGCAGGAAATTACTGAATTACCCAAGAAGAATTCCCACTCATCAGATTGGGTTTTGTAGATATTCCTCTAAAACTGGAAGAAAACATTTGTTCCTGGAGGGGCTGGTGTAGGTGTCCAGCTTTTCTCCAGTATCCTGAAATGTGTCAAATAAACAGCAAATGAAGGAGTTTGGTGGAACCCATGCTCCTTGTTGAGGGTCATTGCTAAAAATATCAGTTTATCATCTCAACCTCGTAAAGTCTATGGTTCTAATCTGATTTTTCTTTTTTATGGCTCAGATTCATAAAATATATTATTAGCTATAACAAATTATTTTCAATTGCTGTTACAACATTAAAATTGTAAATTATTTCTCTGTGCTTTATTACAAATGAGGAAAGTGAAGCCTGAGACACAGGGTTCATTTTTCACTAACAAGAAACTGGTTAATGGCAAAGACATACTGAGTATAAGTTTTCTTCCTCTCAGACCCTGATGTCTTGCTCCACTGAATCAGTCCTCTTTCCTTCTATGTCTTTTGGGACTAATGATAATAATGTGGTGATGATGATGGTGGTGATGATGATGGTGGTGGTGGTGGTGGTGATGATGATGGTGGTGATGGTGATGGTGGTGTGATGGTGGTAGTGGTGGTTATGGTAAAGATGATGATAGTGGTGATGGTGATGATAACGGTGGTGATGACAGTGGTGGTGGTGGTGATGATGGTGGTGATGGTGATGGTGGTGGTGGTGGTGATGATGGTGGTGGTGATGGTGATGGTGGTGGTGGTGATGGTGGTGGTGGTGGTGATGGTAAAGATGATGATAGTGGTGATGGTGATGATAATGGTGGTGATGACAGTGGTGATGGTGGTGATGATGGTGGTGGTGGTGGTGATGATGGTGGTGATGGTGATGGTGGTGGTGGTGGTGGTGATGGTGGTGGTGATGATGATGGTGGTGGTGGTGATGGTGGTGGTGGTGATGATGATGGTGGTGGTGATGGTGGTGGTGGTGGTGATGGTAAAGATGATGATAGTGGTGATGGTGATGATAATGGTGGTGATGACAGTGGTGATGGTGGTGACATATGTTGGTGGTTGATGGTGACAATATGATGATAGTGATTATGACTATAATAATGATGATGGTGATGGTGACGATGGTGATCTGATGGTGATGATGGTAATGATGATGAGATGATGATTGTCACAATGAACTCCAGGGAACTTGTCCATTTTCTCTTGGTACACCAGTACCTGGCATAGTGTAGACACATGTGTTGAATGAGTGAGTCATATAATTGCTAACACAGCATTTGCTCTGAGCTAGATGTTATGTTAAGAATTTTTACATGCATTGTCTTATTCTCATAACAATTCCATGAAATAAGTGGATATTATTATTTTGCATGAGAAATAAACCTCAGAAAATAGAATGGCTTTCCCAGAGTCTCTTAGTGGTAGAATCTACATCATGATTCGCTGATTTTAGCATGACACTCAGGGGAGAAGGATGCCCTAGGTATGTTTGCATGAGGCCCTAGAGGTCTTCCAGTGCTCTAAAGCACCTACAAATATCCTCCTGTTATTGGTGGGAGTCATTTTGCTTGTCTTTCAAGTTAATTTATCACAAAAATGTGATGCATGGGATTTCATTTTATAAGCCCCCAAACCTTCCTGAAAACATTAATAATAATATCCTCACCATCAACATGAGTTATTATTATTGTCATTATCATAGAGATTGATGTCTGGCATTGCCAAGAATAAAGCAAGTGGAGAACAAAGGGGAGAAGCTGGTCCTTCCTGGGAGAATTTTTATGAGAATGGTCAAAAACTCAATTGCAGAGTCATCAGCTCAGTTTAAATTAGGTCTAGAATGAGTCCCTTCAGATTTTGTGCCTCCCCAAGGAATGCCAATAATTATTAATTGGATGCAAAAAAAATTGAGCAAAAACGTTAGCAAGGGAATCTCAACAAATCTGACTAGGCAGAAGGAAGTAAAAGGTAGAAAGGAAGAGGGAAGCCAATATTTAATTTTGACACTGGGTGCATGCCAGGTCATAATGGGGTTGTCGACCTTGATTTTTAAAGTGTTCTATTCACATATATGCAGGGAGGCTAAACTATTGGCAAACATCTTCCACTCAGTGTAGGAGATGGGGGCAGAAGCCAACATCATGCCTCTAAACCGTCTACAGATCTTGAGTTTAATAAATCTTCTGCTTTCAAAACAGAACATTTCTTAAATAGACTCTGAGCTGTGAACACAGGACTGGGAGAAAGTGTTTGTCTTCAGCCAACTAGGTGAAAACAAAACAAAACAAACAGAATAAAAACAATCCCTGGCATCTGGGACCCATGTTCATCCACTGATTGCCTTGATCTCATTCTTTCATTTGTTCATTCATTCATTCACGCATACATGGGCATTTGTTTTCATTCACCTATCCTCTCATGTACTCAACCCTTAATACGTGTCTCATACCCAGAGTATATGTCTCATACCTACTATGAGAATGAGACACATACAGTGATAAACAAAACAGACAGACTCCTTGCCTAAATCAACTAGCGATGTCTAGTTGGTATTGACATGAGATGGGAAAAATAATAGGACAGGGTAAGGGGAATAGAGGTAGATGGAGTTCTGTAAGATCTTAAAGGCCATACTGAAGGTTTCAGGGTTTGTTTCAAATGTTAAGGGAAGCCATTGGCAAGTTTTAGCAGGGGAGTGAGAATACTGCAGTGACTCCTCAGCTTTCATGGGTTATATCTGGAGCCTCGTTTACTTTTTCTTTGCCCTGTGCCATTTCTTTTCCTATTAGAAATACCCTTTGCTTAGTGTGAAACATCCGGTGCTTTCCCAGATTCCATTCCTCTCCTTCCTCATTATACAGGTGGTGATGGATGGGCCCTATTTGGCTACAGCCAACAACCAATAAAATCCCATTTCTCTCACTGTAGCAGTTGGTTCAGGAGTGGACATGTGACCTAAGTTGATCTAACAGAAAGAACTTCAGGACTATTTGCTATATGATAAGTGTGCAGATGTGAGGCCTGGAATTTCTGCTGCTGTTTTTCTTCCATGGAAGAAATCAGGTTGAGGATAATGGTGCCCCACACATGGGACAGAACTAGAGAAGTATGGTATGGAGAATAAGCCAGAGCCATGATCAAACCATACCTGAAGTCTCCTTTATCACTGATCTTTTCAGATGCTAACCACCAGATTTCCTTAATGGTTTAAGTTGGTTCAAGTTGATTTCTACTAATTTTAACCAAAATAATTTTGATGAATATGTTAAATTTGGTGGCTAATTTAATTCGGTGGTCACAGATTTGGTGGCTAATCTGTAGTATTATGCTAAATAGTTGATGTATTATACCCTTTAAATAAATGGGTCTCCTTTAATAAACCTGAATTTGATCAACAAGGGGATATTATAGATGACAATTTTAGAAAGGTTGTTTTACTCAGACAACTATGACTTTTTACTTTTAGGCAGAAAACTCCTTGATGGGCATAATTTATGCTTGGTGTATGTTTGTAGCCTTTGGGGGATTCCAGTCTATAAATCTCACAGACTTTGGAATTAAATTCTATTTTTTTCTGCCACTTATTAGGTGTAGAATATCAAGCAAGTTACTAAGTGCATCTAGACCTCATTTTTGTCATCTGTAAAATGGAGGTAATGCTGGTTCCCACTCAGAGGGGGAAGTTTGTGAGAATTAAATAAGACATGAAAAGCATTTGGCTCAATGCCTGGTACGTGCTAAGTGACCTATGGATGCTAGTTCTTGTATCATAATATAATTCTCAGAACGACCACGAAAGTGGAACAAAAAAAATGCCACCTAGATGGCAAGATTGCTCTGCATATATTAATTGAGTTTCATTATTCTCACTCCCTGGGGCTTTCGAAAGAAAAAATAGATTTTTAAAAATTTAGAAAGGCATTCTCATTAACTAAGAGAGTAGGAAGGAGGCATTTCCTTAGAGAGGAAATGAGAGGGAGGTGATGGTGAAATTGTGGAGTAGAATACATTAGTATTGATATCAGCTTGCACCTTTACAGTAAGTAGACACAGAGAGCCATGTGACCACGTCTTGCCAGAGGACTAATTTTTTTTAATGTCTGCACCCACGGCATGTGGAAGTTACAAGGCCAGGGACTGAACCCTCGTAAAAATTCTGTGAGTCTCATGAGATTATTCCCATTTAACACTTAAATAAAGTTCATAGAGGTGATATGACATAATCAAGATCACACAAAGCCATCGACCCAGCTCTTCTGCTGCCAGACCCAGAAGATGAAGCTCTTGGAGGACTGGAAGATATGATACTGTTCACTTCTCCCAACAACCTTGGGGAGGAAGTGCAGATGTTGATTGATAACTAGTTCTACAGTGGTCAGCATTCATTTAATTTTTTTTTATATATAATTTTTTTATTTTCCCACTGTACAGCAAGGGGGTCAGGTTATCCCTTACATGTATACATTACAATTACATTTTTCCCCCACCCTTTGTTCTGTTGCAACATGAGTATCTAGACAAAGTTCTCAATGCTATTCAGCAGGATCTCCTTGTAAATCTATTCTAAGTTGTGTCTGATAAGCCCAAGCTCCCGATCCCTCCCACTCCCTCCCCCTCCCATCAGGCAGCCACAAAAGTCTCTTCTCCACATCCACGATTTTCTTTTCTGAGGAGATGTTCATTTGTGCTGGATGTTAGATTCCAGTTATAAGTGATATCATATGGTATTTGTCTTTGTCTTTCTGGCTCATTTCACTCAGTATGAGATTCTCTAGTTCCATCCATGTTGCTGCAAATGGCATGATGTCATTCTTTTTTATGGCTGAGTAGTATTCCATTGTGTATATATACCACATCTTCCGAATCCAAACATCTGTCGATGGACATTTAGGTTGTTTCCATGTCCTGGCTATTGTGAATAGTGCTGCAATGAATATGCGGGTGCACGTGGTCAGCATTTATTGAGTGCCTAGGGTGTGCCTGGCATTCTGTGCCAGGTTTTTTCTAGTTATCCATTTAACCCTCACAACAACTCCATGAAGTAGCTGCTGTTGTTGTCTCCATTTACCAGATGAAGAAGTTGAGGCTCAAAGAGGTGGAGTAACCACTTGCCCCAGGGCACCTAACCAGCAAGTTGGAGAGAGTTTACAAACCCTAGCAGTTTAAAGCCCAATCCACTACTGGTTGTCTCCCCTAAAATTGCCTCTACTGATGACATACTTCGGTTTTATAGGAGTCACACCAGTCCACTCCCTTGAGCACACGTGACTCTCTGCTCTTACTCTTGGTTAAAAAAAAAAAAATAAGTTTTAGGAACAGGATGCTGTTATGCTCTCTCTTACCACACAGGCAAAGAGAAGCAAGCCGTTGGAGCAGTTGCCTTGATAAATAATCAGACTGCAAAGCTACCATCGTAGAAAAATTTGTTCATAGGTATTTTCTACCTTAATCAGAACGTTTGGATAGTTGCCTGGGTCCATGCCTTTCTTCCTAAGGAAGGAGGTTGCTGTTATTAAGGGTAGTAGACCCATTTCCATCTTCCCAATTTTGATGTGTTCTTTTGATGAGTGATCGATTCCGATTTTCCTGACTGTGTTTTGCTGTCAGCTTCAGCTTCTTCCACTGGCCTTATTAAGAATTCTGCATAGTCAATAGGATGCAAATAAATGGAAACATATGCACCTCCCTGCATGTGGGAAATGTCGCTGTTGGCTGTTCTACCGCTTAGCTGCTTTTGCAGCTTCCATTTGAGGCTTTGCATCTTTGGGGGCCAATCTGACTGCTGCTGAAATATTCAGGTGATGGAGCTAAGATGGCATTCATGGCAAGTTCAGTTCACAGTCTCTTCTCTCACCTTTGGGTCCGAAAGCCCCTTCGGCTCCAGTTCCTTTCACACTAGGCCCTTTTGTACATCTTTGATGAACCCAGCTTCAACACCACAGTGGATCGTATGCACTGGAGCTCATCCCTGGGCTTGTATATCAGGGAAATGTCCTGCCATAGTTTACCATGGTGGGAGCTGGGGTGGACTCTGCTGTTTGAAAGCCAGATCTGATATTGAAGGCAGGTGCAGACCTGTCAACCACACAGCTGGTTGAGTTAACTCTATTAGACAGTGTTGGACAATTTTGTCGTCTGAAATAGAAACCAGTATGGTGGCAGGCTGTGCATTTGCCAAATGGTGCCCCTGCTGGGCTGGTTTAGGTCTGCCTTTCTTGTTGGTGCATCTGCTGGATTTGGCTGCCAGTGTATTGGAAACTAGCAGTTCTCTAAAGTTTTATTGTCTTTCTAGGTGTTTCTGTTAAGGAGAAAAATACTCAAATTTGCTGTTTTTGTTTGTATGTTTTTTCTTTTTTTTTTTCCTCTTTTGGGGTTGTACCTGCGACATATGCTAGTTCCCAGACTAGGGGCTGAATCAGAGCTGCAGCTCCCAGCGTACACCACAGCCACACCTGAGCCACATCTGGTGTTAGCCACTCCTAAAATTTGCCCCTTTTAATGATGACTTGACATTTTTGATTCCTGGCTCTACTTCAACTGGGAAGACCTTAATCTCTGATTTTACGTTAATATTGAAAGTGTGTTATCTTTTAGACCAAGAATGATTTACTACTTTTCTTATAAGTCATAAATTCTCAGGAGTCTCTGTTCTAAATTGTTTCCTCATACTCAGTTCCAGTGCCCCCACAGAATGGATTTTTGTAATTCTTTTCCTTTCTTTTTTCCTTCGGAAAATCAGCCACAAATAGAAAGAATCCTAGCGGATGAACTGCAATAGTCCTCCCAGAGAACATGGAAAAGAAATGTTTTCCCAAACTTCAAACCCACAGGGATGTTATTTGCGTTCCACAGGTTGTGCAGGCTTTGAGAATGCAAACGTGACCTCTTAGTTAAAGGCAAAGCTGAAAAAAGGGACCTTGTACATCAAATAGCTCTTACCAAAGGTGTTTTTATGAGTGAAGTGCAAATGAAGCATAGACTAGAGCTCCTTTCTGGGATGTGAGACCCAATTTCCGAAATATGTGAACACTCTCTCAGTTGATTGGGTTAGCTGCTTGGTTGCAGAACTGTTGGAGTAGGAAATGGAGTGACTTACATTCAGCACCCAGCACTGTGCCTAGCACATGTTGAACCCCCAATTTAATACCATCATTAATGATTCCTCTATAGAGGGGAAGCCTAAAGAAACTCGTTTCGATGACTTGTTTGGCTCGAAATACAGGATCACCTGCCTCATCATAATGAATGCCTATCAATTTCTACAGCATTTTCTTAGTTGGAAAATATTCTGAAAATCCCACATTCTGTCTGGAGGAAAGAGAGGAGAATCTGTGGGTGTGCTTTTGAATGAAAAGGAGTCTGTGTCTAATATACATGGGCAATGGTTGAAGAATCCCACAAAAGAGATTTTCAGGGGTGACACATCCTTGCCTTCAGAATTTTAAAGCTTTGCCGTCTGGAAATAGAGACTTAGTCTCCTTGGCTTCCAGTGGAGAGTTAGAGCCAGCAGGTTGAAGGTCTTGAGAAATCATTCAAGCTCGGTGGAAGGAAGTCTTTGCCAACCACTTAGAGCTGTTGGTGAAAGGGACCCTTCTCAGAAGTAGGGAGCTATCACTCAGACACTGAGACCTTCCCAGCAGATGAGCAGCTGTCTGTTCCAGAAGAGGTTCTGCTGTGTGGGGGTAGGGGGTCAAGTGTGGAGGGAGGCAGTGCTATCAGGATAGTAAATAACCTTTAAACCCGTGTATGTGGAGACTATATCCCACGACTTCTTTAGTTTCTGACGGGAAATTTGTGCCTTTGGACTCCTTCCCCTTTTTTGCCCACTGTCCAGTCCCTGCCTCTGTTACCAGTCTGTTCTCCGTATCTATGGGGTTGGTTTTCATTTTTAAAGTTCATAGATATTTGTCTTTCTCTGATTGACTTAATTCACTTAGCATAATGCCCTCAAGGTCCATCCATGTTGTCACAGATGGAAGAATTCTTTTCTTTTTAATAATTGAATATTTCATGTCATTTGTGTGTCTCACATTTTAAAAAAATCCATTCGTCTATGGATGGATACTTAAGTTGTTCCATGTCTTGGTGCTGCAGTGAACATGAGAGTGCAATTATCTCTTCCAAATCCTCTTTCCTTAGAATATATATATTCTATATATATACACACACACCTAGAAGTGAAATTGTTGTACCACTTATATTCCCACCAACACTGCACAAGGGTTCCCTTTTCTCTGCAGCCTTGCCAACACGTGTTACCGCTTGTCTTTTTGATAACAGCCGTTCTAACAAGTGTTAGGTGATAGTGCATTGTGATTTTGATTTGTATTTCTCTGATGGTTAGTGATATTGAGCATCTTTTCATGTACCTATTGACCATTTGTATGTCTTCTTTGGGAAAATATCCACTCAAATCCTTTGCCCCTTTAAAAAATCAGATTATTAGTCTTTTTACTATTGAATTATGTGAGTTTCTCGTATATTTTCAATATTAATGCCTTATCTGATATGGTTTTCAAAGATTTTTCACCCATTCCATTGGTTGCCTCTTCATTCTGTTGCTTTTTTTTTTTTTTTTTTTTTTGCTGTCAAGAGGATGTTTGTTGGATCTAGTCCCACTTATTTATTCTTGCTTTTGTTGCTTATGCTTTTGGTGCCAAGGCTGAGCTTTCTGCAAAAGAGGTCATAGAAATGATTCTTGGGTAGAAGTTTAGATGTAAAACCCTCCAGGATCCCTGATAAGCCTCATCTCTCAATTCAGAGTACTTGCTTATTGCAGCTTTTGAATTAGCTCAGTCTCTATTCAGTCAGCTATTTACTTTCTTCATTACATTTAAAAAAAAATTTTCTTTTGGCAGTGGTGTGCAGTGGCTTGATTAGGGATCTCAGATCCCAGACCAGGGATTAAACCCAGGTTGCAGCTGTGAAAGCACCAGGTCGTAACCACTAAACCACCAGAGAACTCCTTAAAACAAATTTTATTGTGATAAAATACATACAGCATAAAATTTATCATTTTAACCATTTTAAACTGTGTAATTCAGTGGTAATAAGTACATTCACAAGGTTGCTCACACATCACCACTATCTGGTCCCACAGATAGCTAGTTCCTCTATCTTTTTCGTTAACCCAAACAATTTCTCTCTTAGTTAGATACCCCAAAGAATTAAAAATAGGTGTTCAAACAAAAACTTGTGTGTGAATGTTTGTAGCACTACTCCTCAGAGTAGCCAAAAAGAGTAAACAAATGTCCATCAACAGATAAATGGATAAGCTTAATATGGATAGCACCACAATGGAATAGGATTCAGCCATAAAGGAATGAAACACCAATACATGCTGCAATAGAGATGAACCCCGGAGGCATGATGCTAAGTGGAAGAAGCCAGACACAACATCATGTTGTATGATTCCATCTGTGTGAAACATATTTACCACTTTCTTCATATCTGTAAACCCTCTGTGATATTTTTCACCTAGTACTTTTTATGTACATTGATTTTCTTTTTCAGTGGTATAAAATTTCAGCAGAGCTTCTTCCTAAGCGGTGGTATCTATGAAATAATGGGTTGGATATGCTAGTTCAATTTTCAGTTATGTATTAAAATAAATTTCATTCGATATAAAAAGTTAATCCATGCACCATCTAAATGCTTCTGTGTGTCACCTAAAAACTATACTTAGGACATTTCAAAAAACAGCCCTTTGATTCCTCTTGGCAGTCAATTCCTGCTTGAATGTGATCCACACAGCTTCCAGACTTGAGCCGTCCAACATGGCAGCCACTAGCCATTTGTGGCTAATTACGTTTAAATTTATTAAAATAACATAAAATGGAAAATTCAGTTCTCAGTCACACTCTCCATGTTTGAAGTGCTCAGTGGTCGCAGGTGATGAGCAACTACCATAATAGATATCATAGATATGTGACATTTCCAGTCTTGGGGAAAAGTCTATTGGACGGGGCTGTCTAGAATTGGCTTTCATTCTTCCTGTTGCACTAGGGAGGTGACCCATCTCCCAGGTTCCGGGCATAGGTCAGCCTCTCACTCAGCATCCTCACTTCCCACCACTTGTTCCTGGCTGACCATTCATCCCCCAGCCAGCTCTGAAACTGACCTACTTTTCCAGTGTCACCAGGGAGGGCTCCGTGCCAAACCACAGCGTGGGGCCTCCTCCCGCCTGTCCCCTTCCTGCTTGCTGTGTGACCAGCTCTGGATTCCCTCCATCTTGCCTCTCTCTCTCTCTCTCTCTCTCTCTCTCTCTCTCTCTCTCTCTCTCTCTCCCTCCCTCTCCCCCCTCTCCTCTTCCCTCCCCCGCCCCCTCTTTGCAAAGGATTCCTCCCACAAGCCCTTTCCACCTTTCCTGAAGGGCCCTGCTCTGCTTCAAGCTCCATTTTGTTTCGTTATTCAAGTTGGAGGAAATATCAGCTCTCCTTTCCCAGGCTTCTCTCCCCACTCTCCTATTTGTCTACCTTTCTCTCCCTTCCTCCCACTTTTCCTTCTTCCTAACTTCTCTTCCTTCTTCTTCTCCTTCCTACTCTTTTGCTTCCTTTTTTCTTCTTCCTACTCTCTCCCAAATTATTTCCCTGTGGTTGTAAAATTAATCCTTTAAAGCAATTTGGAAAACAAATAGGAAGAGGAGCTATAGAAGAAAAAAAAAAAGCTTTATTCTTTCTATTATGTATACAGAAAAACAACAACAACAACTGTCACTGATAGAGCATTTCATCTTTGCTCTTTAAGAGGTAAATACATTATTTTCTTCTCCATCAAGAAAGTGAGTTAGCAGTTATGGGCAAAGAAACGGCTATCAGGGCAGGGCAGGACTATGGGGCTGAGTCTCCGAGGGGACACATTTCCATACTAGAAATCCATGGTGGGATTGAAGCATTATTACTGCTGAATTTACACAGGGCTGTCAAGTTTCATTATGAGACTGGGCAGCATTTACACTGCTATTCAGGCCAGGACACATTTAACTCTGTCCTGATGGTTCTGAGGTGTCATCCAGCACACCGGCACGTTCTCCGTGCTGGTGAGGACTCCATCTCTGGCCAGATGAAAATCTGGTCCTGTTCATTCAGCAAATGGTCACTGATCGTCCTACCATATGCTGGACGCTGTGCTCAGGGTGCAAGACATGCGACAACAACTCAGACACCTCCCCTGGTCCCCAGGAGTTTACTCTCCAGCAAAGGAGGAGTGTATGTGTGTGTGTGTGTGTGTGTGAGTGTGTGTGTATTGTTTGTGTGTGCGAAAAAATCCGCAATGACCAAGTGGATAGGGAGCTGCAGAGGAAGTGATGAGAGTTCCAAGGAGGGAGCGAAGTCCAGTGAACATTTGGGGAAGAGGTGAACTCTGTGCTCACATTTGGAAGGTCTGATTATGTGAATATTCTGGGCAGAAAAATATTTGTATTCGTTGAGACATTTATGATTTGATTTTAAATGATAGAAAACCAATTCTTATTAAGGAAAACAAAAACAAAACAAAAACAAAAGGATGTATTGGTCTATTCAGCTAGAAAGGATATGGGTGCCCTTGTCATCTGCCGTATCTACATCCAGGCTCAAACGATGTCTTCAAGCCTCTCTCTATCTCTCTCATTCTTTTTCCCTTTCTTTCTCATGTTCATCTCTGTTATGGCCCTTGTTTTATCCCCATGAGAAGGGATTCAATAGGTGTGGATTCCCATAGTTTGTCACTGTATCTCCTTCAGTCAGAAGAAGCAGTATTCTCTCTAGCTGCCAAGGAACATTCCCAAGGAAGGATTCTGATTGGCTGAGCTCGAGTCACGTGCCCATCCCTGAACCAATCACTGTGACCAGAGATACTCCTACTGACCAGGTTGGGGGAAGATCTATTACCAAGAAATAGTCGTAGCAAGAAACAACAGCTTTTACTGTTTTCCCAGTGGAAGAAAATGTAGGACCAAAAGCCAAGAAGTGGGAAATCACAAGAACACCACCAGTTTTTTTGCATCTGCTCCAGTGCAGAATATGTAAAGAACAATTTTAGGAAGTAAGGTTGGAAGTTAAAGTTGGCTTAAGAGCATGGACTTTATTTTTGGACATTAGGGAGCCATTTCAAGCTTTTGCGCAGAGGCATATGTAATTGGCACTGAGGGTTCAGAACGCTTACCTGGCAGGTAGGTGTCATATGAGTGTAAGGGGTGAGATACAGGAAGTCTAGAGACCAAGCAAGATGTTATAACCTCCTGGGTAAGAACAAAGTGGACGTTATTTAAGGTATTTTGGTAGGAACAGAAATCAACTCTGACAAGCTTTTTAAACAAAATCTGATAATGAAGAAGGAACGATAGAAAATACATGGAGACTTTACTGAAGTGTCTTGAAAAATCACAGTGAATGCTGAGCAGCCAAGGTCTGGAAAGGTCAGTAAGTGAAGCAGTGTTCACTGATGAAGGAAAGTCACTATCACCCTGGTCCAGATGGAGTAATTTGTAGTCTCTGTCTCAACTACCAAGTTTCAAATTCCCAGCAGAGAGAATCTGATGGTTCCAGCTTGGGACATGTACACTCCCCTCTCTCGCCAGATCTCTTTTTTATGGACAGAGGAGAGGGGACGACTAATATTCTGGCATGTATAGCCGTGCATGGGGGGGGGGCGGTGCTTTTCCAAAATAAGGGGGCTTATGGTATGTCAATAAGCCACCCTACAAGGCACGCCATCCTGGGAGCTATGCTGGTGTAAAAGGAAGCCAGGTTTCTGCTAGAGGAAGGACTATGAATGTTTGTAAATTTGAATTTAGAACAGAGAGCAAATGAGTGGTTACTAGATGTGCTACATTTCATTTATAGCATTATTTTAAAATTTATTGAATGTCTCTTGCTGGGATTCTCGCCATTCTCTACAATCTTGCATCTGGTCCATTTCAGTTATTGACGTTACTTATCCTGTCTCATACCTGGAAAGCATGAGAGTTTTTGATTCCTTCTAAGGCCTCAGTTTAGTGTTCGCCCTGAAACAAAGCAAGTAGAAATGGAACAATGGAAGACTAATCAGTGTTCTGATAGATTAGGTCCCCCTGCTAATGTTCCTAAAGCATCAGGGGGACTTTAGGTACAAATCTGTTACCATTTAATGGAATTGGTGTCTAAGACCTGCTTTCTTCCTAACCTCTAAGTGACTTCAGGGGAAAGACCACACCATTTTATCTCCTGCTGCAAGTTGCTGGCATGTCATAAGTACTCATTTAATATTTGTTTGAATTGAAGATGTGTTTGCTAAGAAGTGAATTTGAAGTCTTTTTATAGATGTGCTTTTGAGGTGTTGCTTACTGGACCAAACTCTTAATATATGGTCTGTAGCTTACGATCCTGGTTTTAGCACTGAATGTTCCATGCTCCAAGAAATCCCTCAGTTGTGGGAAACCTGGAATAGTTGCTCATACTGCTTATGGATGTCAATCCAGAAATGTATTTATTAGAGTTTCCATTGTGGTTCAGTGGGTTAAGGACTTGACATAGTCTTTTTGAGGATGCGGGTGTGATGCCTGGCTTTACTCACTGGTTTAAGGATCTGGCATTGCTTCAAGCTGCGGCATACTTTGCAGATGCAGCTCAGATCCAGTGTTGTGGTGGCTGTAGCACAGGCCCCAGATGCAGCTCCAATTAGACCCCCAGCCCTGGAACTTCCATATGCCACAGGTGCAGCTGTAAAAAGAAAGAAAACTGTATTTTTTATAGGCTCTCATCTACCTTTTAGTCCTACCACTGTGAAATCCTCATTAATGAAGGGTGGTTGCTGTGCACTGAATGTTTGCATTCTCCTCAAATTCACATCTTGAAGCCCTAATCCCCCTTGTGATATTATTCGGAGGGGGGGGTCTTTGGGAAGTAATTAGACTTAGACAAGGTCATGAGGATGGGCCCCTCATGATGGAATTTGTGTCCTCCACAAGAGGAAGAGACGAGAGATCTGACCCTCTCAGCCATGTGAGGACACAGCAGGATGATGCGTAAACCAGAAGAGGATCCTCACCAGAATTTGCATCTGCCAGGGCTTGACCTTGGACTTCCAGCCTCAAGAACTGTGACCAATAACTGCTTGTTGTTTAAGCCACCCAGACCATGGTTGTTTTGTTACAGGAGGCTGGGCAGGAGTGAGGTGAAACTCAGAGAACTTGGGTGATGTGCCTAATGGTACGATATCAGTAAATAGCCTGCACATCCCTAACCTGCTCTTCTCTGCACCTGACAATGTTCCTAGGGTTCAGAGTACTCAGCTGTGAACTGTTGTCCTCAAGGAGTTTGTAACCAGCAGAGGCAGTGACGTAGTGCAGGTTATGAATAAGGCAGGAGGTCCCCTTTGCATCGTATTCACCACAGATCTGTGTCTCATTTTCACAGTTCTTCTGGCAGATGGTGGTATCGGGTTGTATTAGTCAGGGTTCTCTGGAGAAACAGAATTAGTAAGATAATTATATAGAAGAAGAGATTTATTGTGAGGGATTGGCTTACAGGATGATGGAGGCTGAGAAGCTCCACGGTCTGTGGTCTGCAAGCTGGAGTCTCAGGAAAGCTAGTGGTGTGGATCCTGATGCAAACCCAAAGGCCCGAGAACCAGGAGCACTGGTGTCCGAGGACAGAAGATGAGATGGACGTCCCAGCTCAAGCAGAGAGAGGGGATTTGCCCTTGTTTGCCTTGTTCTGTGTGGACCCTCAAAGGGTTGGAATTTGCCCACCCACACTGAGGACAGCGATCTTCTTTTCTCAGCCTGTTGATTCAAATCCTAGTCTCTTCCAGAGACACCCTCACAGACACATCTAGAAATAAGGTTTGGGAGTTCCTGTGGTGGCGCAGTGGTTAACGAATCCGGCTGGGAACCATGAGGTTGCGGGTTCGGTCCCTGCCCTGCCCTTGCTCAGTGGGTTAACGATCCAGTGTTGCCGTGAGCTGTGGTGTAGGTTGCAGACGCAGCTTGGATCCTGCATTGCTGTGGCTCTGGCATAGGCCGGTGGCTACAGCTCCGATTCAACCCCTAGCCTGGGAACCTCCATATGCCGCAGGAGCGGCCCAAGAAATAGCAAAAAAAAAAAAAAACAAAACAAAAAGAAATAAGGTTTGACCCGCTCTCTGGGCATCCCTTAGCCAAGTCTCATAAAAGGAACCATTCCAAGAGTCTTCTGAAAAAAAGTATCTTTTAAAAATGTATTCCAAGTAGGTGAGACTACACATAAGTAATGAATGTGCACTCTAAGAAAAAAATATGACACATGAACAACAGGGGCTGAGATCTGGGAGAGGATGTATCTATTTTGGTGGAATCAAGTAAGACTTTGGGGGAGGAGGTGTCAGCTGAGATGATAGTGAGGGGTGACCAGTAAGCACGCATAGGGGATGCAAAGGAATTGTAGCTACTGAAAAGCGTGTGGACAGAGACACGGGACCTGGCTTATCATTTCCACCAGTCCTGGGATTAGTGTTAAGCAGCAGAAATATGGTCCTGAGTTGAAGATTAACAGACTGTTTTTTGTCTTTTTTTTTTTTTTTTTTTGCCATTTCTAGGGCCGCTCCCACGACATATGGAGGTTCCCAGGCTAGGGGTCTAATCGGAGCTGTAGCCACCAGCCTATACCACAGCCACAGCAACACGGGATCCAAGCCACGTCCGTGACCTACACCACAGCTCACGGCAATGCCGGGTCCTTAACCCACTGAGCAAGGCCAGGGATCGAACCCTCAACCTCACGGTTCCTAGTCGGATTCGCTAACCACTGAGCTACGATGGGAACTCCAACAGACTGTTTTTCAAATCAGGTGAATAAATGTTGGGCACCTGTGCTTCCAGCATGGTACTAGATCAATAAGAATGACTGAAGCCAAGACCTCATCTTTGTTTCTGATGACACCAAACGTGTGAATGTGAGATCCTTAGAGAACAGTAGAAGATCATGTATTCCTAAGGGCTATAACATGATGTATGGATTAAAATAAACTAAGAAAAGGAAAAATGATCCGGGAAGAAATGGAACTTGAAACCAGCCTTCCTCCAAAAAGTTTTTTTAAAAAAGTATCGAGTTTAAATTGAAGATGAGGAGGAGGGAAGGCATTAAGAGATGGGGGTAAGACCAAATATGTTCTGAAAGGGAAATAGGAGATAGAATTAAATACTGCAGAGCTGGAAAGAAACAAAGGAATAAGTGGTACCACACTCACATTTTCCAGAGAAGGTGAATTGTGCAGGGAAGATAAATGGGAACTGGTACAGCTTAATGCAAAGGCTTTGGAATCAGTTTTGGTTCCAATAGTCACCCTATCACTTAAACCAGCTAGGATTAATTTTTGTTTGTTTGTTTGTTTTTTGGTGTTTTGTTTTGTTTTATTTTTTGTCTTTTTGCTTTTTCTAGGGTCACTTCCCATGGCATATGGAGGTTCCCAGGCTAGGGGTCTAATCGGAGCTGTAGCTACCAGCCTGCGCCACAGCCACAGCAACTCGGGATCCAAGCCGCATCTGCGACCCACACCACAGCTCATGGCAATGCCGGATCCTTAACCCACTGAGCAAGGCCAGGGATTGAACCCGCAGCCTCATGGTTCCTAGTCGGATTCGCTAACCACTGTGCCATGACGGGAACTCCTAATTTTGTGTTTAAGTGACATAAAGCCCAAATGTAAAAGTGTCTTAAACAAGGCAGACATTGAATTATTTTTCCCACAAAAGAAGCCCAGAGATGGTCAGGACTTGTGTGGTGATCCATAGCGTCAGGAACCCAGGCTCCCTCTGCCTTATGGATCTGCTACCCTTAGCCAGTAACTTCCACGTCATAGTCCAAAATGGTTGCTATTGCTCCAGCCGTCATGTCTACACTGCAGCCAGGAGGAAGGAGCAAAGCAGCGCTCATCTCTTTCCTCTAAAGTACTTCCTATAAGCTATATATAACCTATCTACTCTTTTCCAATTGGCCATAAAATAGTCACATGGCCTTCCCTAGCTATAAGGAAGGCTGGGAAATGTAAACTTTATTATAGAAGGCTACATGCCCATATGAAAATGAGGGTTTCTATTAATAAGGCAGAAAAGGAGACTAATGATGGACAACCAGAAGTGGCTGACACCCTGTGTAGCTTCTGGTAGTATCATAAAAGCCTCTGAACCTTTATTCCTTCTTTGTCAAATGAGAAAATCTGCACTAGTTTTTGGGGTGAAAATTCAGGCAATACATGGAAAGTATGTGGTACAACACTTAACACATATTAGGTGCTAAATTCACTTTAGTCCCTTTCTTTTAGTGGTTGTTATTACTCATATCTAGGGAAGTGGGACCAGATCTTAGGTCTCCTGACTTGAACACCAGGGTTTTTCTGGGACAGCAGTGTGGAGGAGCAAATTTCTTTCTTTCTTTCTTTCTTTCTTTCTTTTTTTTTAACAGCTTGTCATATTGACTCATAGAAGCAGTGCAATAGTTTTTCCAATAATAATTTGTAGGAAGTACAATATCTTCAAGATTCAAATAGAAGCGGGAATCCTAGAGACCCATTGGCTTCACCCCCAATCTTTCTCCTGTGCCCTAGTTGCCTCATTGGGTTCCCAGAGACTCCCTGAGCACAGGTGCACACCCAGTGGACAGATGGAGAAAGCAGAGCTAATTGTCAGAAGGCAAGAGCATGCACCAGAGACCTGAGGCTTTTCCTTTCCTCAGTAAATATGTCCTAAGGTGCTTCTCTCTGCCAGACACTGTTCCAGGTTCTAGAAGTGGGATACAGCTGAGAACAAAACAGACAAATCCCCTTTTCTCATAGAACAAAACAGACAAATCCTCTCTTCTCATAGGACCTAGGTTCCAGAATGGGGGCATATCCAGAATTGTGGGGGGAAAATGGCACTATGAATTGATCCACATCATCTCATTCTGCATGTTTGGGGAAAGTGAGGAAGCACCATCAAGTGTATATGCCTCTTTGAGATCCTGAATAACTTGGCGGCATAGACGCAGGTGGTCCAGGGAGCTCGTAGAAACTGCTTATCATGTTACCTACTTTTTCAGCATCTCTTGGAATAGATGCTCTTTACCAGGGATGTTTACACTGACCCCTTTGCCAGCAAGTTCCAAGTGGTTAGATGAGACAGAACCATTAGAGGTTAATGGAGATATATTTAGTACTCTTTTGAGAGGGTTAGAAAATATTATTCAGAATCTCCACATCCCCCACCAGGTTCCTGAAAGAACCATGCATATAAAGAGCAAGAGATTCGGAGAACTGCTTTATTAATGGACACTTAGTCTTCCAATAACCCCAATAAAGTAAAATTAGGATATGCATCTTAGATCCCACTCTACAAGTTCTGTTTCTACAGCAAACCTTTGGCGCAGTGGGTCAGGCACATTGATGGGGGCAGATAGCATGGTCATGCCCACAGAGAAATCTTTGCTGTAACTTAGTCCAAGTTTTACACTTAGAAGTTGTATTACAGGAGTTCCTGCTGTGGCGCAACGGGATTGATGGTGTCTTGGGAGCACTGGGACGCAGGTTCGATCCCTGGCCCGGCACAGAGGGTTAAGGATCCAGCATTGCCTCAGCTGTGGCTTAGGTTGCAGATGTGGCTCAGATTTGATCCCTGGCCCGGCAACTCCATATGCCTCAGGGTGGCCAAAAAAAAAAAAAAAAAAAGTTGCGGAGTTCCTGTCATGGCTCAGTAGTTAACAAATCCGACTGGGAACCATGAGGTTGAGGGTTCGATCCCTGGACTTGCTCAGTGGGTTAAGGATCCAGCTTTGCAGTGAGCTGTGGTGTAGATCGCAGACGTCGCTTGGATCCCGTGTTACTGTGGCTGTGGTGTAGGTCTGCGGCTACAGCTCCGATTAGACCCCTAGCCTGGGAACATCCATATGCCTGGGGAGCAGCCTGAGAAAAAGGCCCAAAAAAAGACCCCCCCAAAAAAAAAGTTGTATTACAAAAGACTGTAGGTGGGATGTCCTCAAAAAGTTACCTTTGGCTCACCAAGCAGTGACAGGAAGCCCAAGAGATGTGAAGGCCAGGCTGGCTCCTGGGTCACCCCCCTTGTACCATAGCTTGATCCAGGGGTACTTGGGATAGGGACCTAGGGGGTTCATTGCCTTCCTTGGGAAACTGGAATGAGTAGCCAAAATGATCCTTCAGCATCTAAGAGAAAGCTCTTTAATTTCAAATTTTAGAAGGAGAAAAGATAATTATGTGAAACCATGACAACTACTGCTACCCCTGCTGTCATCATTTACCAGACACCATTATGTGCCAAACACTCCGCTGGTCACATTACATACCTTCTCTCATTTAATTGCATCTGATGTAATCCCTATAATTACACAGGGATGTGGCTATTATAACCTCATTTTTACAGAAGAGGAAATGGATGCTCTGAGAGTTTAGGAGACTTACCTGGGATCGGAAACCCCTGAACTGCCTTCTAACCTAAGCTATCTGATTCCTAAACCAAAGAGTTGTCTTGCAGAATTGCCCCTCTAAAGTTGTTGCACAGGATATAAATGTTGAATGAACAAGATCTCAGCAGCCTTTGCCTGCTCATTCATTTGCTCATTTATTCCACAAACGCTTTTAAGCTCTTACTGCAAGATACTCTTTTAGGTATTTAGAGTCTCAGGGATCAAAAGAAAGAGCTCTGTCTTTGTGAAACTTAGCATTCCTGCTGTATATTTTTTAATTCAGTATTGCTTAGCCAAGACAACTAATATTATTATGTTTTGATTGGCCACACTAGAATTTGAGAAAGAGTAAATAAATATTGCCCTCTTTTTTTTAAACCCGGGGTGTTTTGTTTTGTTCTTGTTGTTGTTGTTTTGTTTGTT
This sequence comes from Phacochoerus africanus, assembly GCF_016906955.1. NCBI lineage: Eukaryota > Metazoa > Chordata > Mammalia > Artiodactyla > Suidae > Phacochoerus > Phacochoerus africanus. The sequence goes on from NC_062548.1 coordinate 37,965,772, forward strand.
TTTGGTTTGGGGAGATTTTTACGTTTTCATTATGCTGTCATTTCTGAGCCCATTTTGAATGACGCTGACCGGGATTATGCAGGTCTCTGTGTTGGAGTTACTACATTTCTGTCCTGACATTTAAGTCTGGGCTCTGCAGTCACACCTTTGGTAATTGTTCAGGGGAAATGGGAAAGCATCAGTGAGTACATGAAATTGAGCACCGAGGCCAAGAGGAAAGTACACTTGTTAAGAGACTTGCTGAAAAGAAACAGCACAAGGGTATATTTGGGGGAAGGGGTGTGGTGAAGGAGTGGGAATTGAAAATGGTAAAAGCACTGTGAGTTCACTCTAAAGAGAGGCTGGATGGCCACTAGGGAATGGTTAACAGAGGAAGAAAGGGAGCTACGACAGACATCAAAGGGAAAGGGATTTCAAATCACCCAGAGAAAGGGAACAAGAGCCAAAAAATTGTGTAAAAATGAGAGTGTCTTGAGAACTGAAAAGGGTTAAAGAAAACAGTGACTCCATTTTCAAAAACACATAAATTAAATGACAAATGAAAAATAGAGTGACACCCAAAGCAGTTCAAGGAGGCATTTAAGGGATAGTGTGATTCGGAGAAAGGCCCAGGGAATGTGGGAAATGGCAAAGCAGATGGAAAATTAACTGAAAATTGAGACACACGGAGTGGGTTATGGGACGCATTTATGAAGCAGGAAGGGAATTAAGGTCTGAAGGGAAATAGTGAATAATAAATATGTCTGGAGAACATTGCAAATAATCAGATTTGGGAAGTTAAAGGAGACTTACGGGGCAAGAGAGAGAAAATAGAACTCTGGAAGAATGAGACATTTTAGGTAATCGTTAAAGGAGCCTACACAGCCCATACATGGTTGGCTTTTGACAAAAAGGAGGAGGAAGGACCCTGGCAATGAGTACATGGACTAGCAGTGGTCAGCATGGCTTTAAAAAGACAAGGTTGCCTTGGGGGTAGGGTGTTAGAAATATGACAGGGTGGAAAGATAGTTTAAAAAAATGCATGGAAATTTTATGTAAATGCCAACTACTGTATATTAGGCAACAGCTGTGGACCAAGCTTTGGGCTGGACATTTTATATGTACTTTTGCTAATCCCACTCACAAAACTGGAGGTTAGGGATCTGTTAGGTTAAACTGCATGAAACCGCCATGGCTAGTTCATACGCTTTAACCCAATCCATTTTTACAAAGAAGGAAATGGAAGCTCAGAGATAATTCTCCAAGGGCTGTAAGTGGCACAGCTGGGGAGCAGCAGAGGCAGGCTTTGATCCCAACAGCGGAGAAATAGCAATTCATGCTTTTATTCATTCTGCACCTATTTATTTCAGCAGCAGCTCTGTGCTAGACTCTGTTTGGCACTAGAAATACCATTCGAAGCAAAGGAGAAGAGGTCCCTGCCTTCATGGTGCATGCTGTCCACCTCCTGGTTAAACAAAACAAACAAAACAAAACCCTAAAGATGGTCCAGAACAGCTGTCCCATAGAAATATAATGTGAGCCACGGCATCTCAGATTATCTGGCAGCACACTGAACAAATCAAAGGAAGCGGATGAAATTAATTTTAATAATATGTTTTATTGCACCCCAAATGTCCCAAATTCTTCTGCATGAGATCAGACATAGTTATTCATGAGATCTTTTGCACTATTTTTTAATACAAAGTCTTCCAAATCCAGTGTGTTGTGCCCGTATGGCCCATGTCTATTCAGACTAACTGCACTTCAGCTGCTCCATAGCTGCCTGTAATTGGTGGCTGCCAAATCAGTGCAGATTTAGAAAGAACATGATAATTCTGGCCCAATTTCTCTGTAGTCATAATATAAGAAAAACAATCCACCTGTTCTCCATGCCACACCAGCCAAATCATAGGACACAAGATGCAAGTGGGAGAGAAATGTTTCTTTCACCTGGACTGTAGATACCAAATGTTTCTTTCACCTGGATTGTAGATACCAAAGGAAACTTACATGCATGGGCATCACATAATTTACATATTTTTGTGTAATGTATGTCACAGATTTAAAAAATATAATGACGTGCCACTTTACTATCAATGGACAATAACAACACAGCAGCGGCCCCTCTGCAAACCATCAAAGCTTTGCCACATCCACGTTTTGCCAGCATGTTTTTCATGTCTTTATTGCTCCTGATGGAAATATCAAAGATGTAATTCAAAGCTTAGCAGCAACCAGAACTTCTCATATTTTATCTGGCCACTAAATGTTTGTAATCAGTTTCCGAGACACACACAAAACAGTGATAAGATTTTTTGCTCTTTAATACAAGTGCCCAGCAGGGGTTAATGGGGACCAAACAGTGGGTATAGAATGGTTGTTCCCTAGGAAAAGAATTTTGCTCTGGAGCAAGTTTAAGTGGGAAGAAAGCCTGCAGAAATATGGATTGTCCTTCCTAGAAATTGCATGGGGAAATTGAAGGCATTAGGTACTTGTTCCCTGCCAGCTTCATAATGAAATTACTGTTCAGCAAAAAATCCCATTAGGGGGGTCCCCTCCTCCCTGAGGGACTGAAGACTCTTAATAGAAAAAAAGAGGGAGAGAAAAAGACAATATTAACATTGAGTACATTGAGCCATTAGTCCAGAATATTGAATCTTAAGGGAACACAGAAGAATCTAGAGTGGGAGAGTTTCCACGTGGTTGTTTCCATAGAATCTGAAGAAGAGAGATTGCATCTAAAGACGCTCTCTGCTGCTGCATGTGCTTTCCCTACAGAATGGGAGAAAAGGGAATGAACGCAGCAAACAGATGGGGAATTAAGGAAGAAGGAGATTTAAGTAGATGCAACTGGCACATTGAAGGAAGACTGGGTGCCCAACAGGATGTCCTAACTCCTTGATTAAAATGGTGACGGTGACATCAGTTTATACACCATAACCCTGTGAAGGGCTCTCCCCAGAGCCAGGCATCTAAGTCTGACCCAACAGTTTGTCCTCTGGTCTGCCTTTTCCAAGCACATAGCAATCGGGATAATTCCAGACCTCTTAATCATGGACTAAATTTTTCACATCTGGGGCATTAGGTAGACCCAGCCTGAACTGTGGTCACCTCTAGTTATTGTACAATCGACACTCAGCTTGAGAGCTTATTGGCGTCAATAAAAACACACATACACAAAACCCCTTAGTGAATCAGCTGGCTTCACTGTGAGTTTGGGACTGCAGGTACCGAGTGGCTTGCTTACAGGTTTTCCGCCAGCCCAGGTAAAGTCCATTGGTGGACTTTGTCTGCAGGTCTTATGGTGAAGTTCTGCGGGCAGTGTTCCACCACGATGCTTCATGGGTCTATGCCCTTGGCTTTGCAGTTTCCTCTAAGCAGTGAGTCACTCCTCTGTGTGAAACCTTTCTTGATTCTTGTGGCCTTTTGAACAATATTCGGACACTTTAGGTCCCTGATAATATGGCTTCAGGGATCTTCTCCAGATAAATCCCACTGTCCATGGGCCAAACGAAGCACTTTCCTACTTCCTTTCCTGACTCTTTGTTACTCTAGAGGACTCCTTGGCTCCGAATGCCTTTCTCCACCTCTCCTCCACCCCTTCACGCTTGAAGATTCCCCTGGAAGCCCTCCCTACCTCGCATTGGTTGAGTTGCATTCTCGCAATTTCTCATACTTAACTGTGCATCAGGGCACAAGTAGGCTTCTCTCCCGGTTTAGGTGTCTATGTCACTGAATTGTAAGAACGTCATATAAGAGGGGGACAGGCGCTGTGATTTTTAGTTCTGTATTTATAGGACTTGCCATAAGACCTGACACATAATAGACATTCCGAAAATAGTTGTTGAATCGGTAAATTATCCTCCTCGGAAATGATCAGTGACGTCTCAGATGCACTGAATAGAATTTTGATGACGCTTTGCTTCTTCTAGCATAGACGTGTTTGATTTTCTGTTTTTAAATACACAGTATCTTTGTTAAAAATAAAAAGTATTTGCAGAAAATTTGGAGGATAAAAAGATGCACAAAAGAAAATGGAAAGCACCTGGAATTCTTCCATGCACGGACAAACCCTGTTTTTATCCTCTTTTCTGCTTGTTTAACATTAAATAGCAAGCATTATCTTCATGCCATTAACTTATCTTCAAAAACACAATTTTAAGGACTCCAATAGTACATCGAAGGGATACACAGTAATGTTCTTTGCCCTTCCCCAGTTTCTTAACCTTGTCCTCGGAGACTTGATTCTCCCCCCCACTAGAACACAGTCAGGTCTCCTGCACTGTGGCCACGCAGATGCATGACCAGTTAGGCTGATCTCTCTTTGGGGGGGTTATTTCTGTAGTCTAGTCCTCTTCTTTCGTATTCTGCTTCTTTAGCTACTTGGGTTGTTAATGGAATATAGGGCAAGACAATGCTATGGATTTGAAATACCCTGTCCTTCTGGGGAAGTCTTTGAATGCTTCTAACCACAAGCCGGTATTTATTGTGCATCTGCTGAGTGGTATGTCTACTCGGATGTTCTTCACAACATCACATTTTTCTCAAGCTGCAAGGAGACGTGAACCCCTGAGAACCTTCCCTCCCAAACCCTGGGAGATGAGCTCTGTCTTGCTCTGCATCTGAATGGAGCCTGACTACAAGCAAGGTGGTTATGAGGGGTGGTGGAGATAAGAGTATTGTAAGACATACAGACAGATGTCACCTGTGATGAAGAGAACTATGCAGATGTTATGTAAGGCAGATACTGAGGAGCCATCCTTCATGCCCCTTTCTCTCCCACCCTCACATCTAACCCATCACTAAATACCTGCTAAATATTTCTCCTATATGTAGCTGTCCCTGCTCTTCCTTCTTCTCTTCTGAGGCCACCGTGGAGCCAAAGCCAACATCGTCTTTCACTTTATAATAAGAGCACTATAACCAGCCCCCTCTATGCACCATGGTTCCTGGCAAACCTTTTCTCGACACACCCTTCAAGTCGTATTATATAAGAAAAGTCTGATTATATCACCTCCTTGATTAACACTTCAGTGTGTTCTCATTGTTTTAAAACAAAGACAAAACTCCTTAACATGGACTGAAAAGCTTTGCACTGTCTGCCCTATTCACCTCCCCTCCCACACCACACCCTACATCCCCTCATCTCTCTTTGCTTTGGCCTCATGGGTTTGCATTCAGTCCTTCATAAGTACTACCACAGGGCCTTTGCATATGCTGTCCCCTCTGCCTGGAATGTGTATATAGCTTTTCCTACCTAGTTGACACTGACTCATCCTTCGGGTCAAGCTGCACTTCCTTATAGAAGCTTTGCCTGTAGCATAGCCCCCTCTTTATTGCAGTTCTTGTCATGGGTCTGTAATTAATCAATTAATACCTGTCCTCTTCTTTAGACTATAAGCTTCAGGAGGGCAGGGACCACATTTGTTTCCTTACTCATTCCCAACCAACTAGCTGAGTCCTGGAATATAGTAAATATTTAACAGGTATTAGTTGAATGAATACTGAATGAATAGGATGTCATTTCTTTGACATCGTGCACCATGTGGCTTATGAGCAAGCAGTTTCCTTTAGGGAAGCTTGTTGAAACATGCTTTCAAGGAGTTCCCATTGTGGCTCAGCAGGGTAGGAACCCAACTAATATCCATGAGGGTGAGTGTTCGATCCCTGGCTTTGCTCAGTGGGTTAAGTATCCGGTGTTGCTGCAAGCTGCAGCAAAGATTGAAGATGTGGCTCAGATCTGACATTGCCATGGCTGTGGCATAGGCCAGCAGCTGTAGCTCTGATTCAACCCCTTTCCCAGAAACTTACATATATGCTGTAGGTGCGGCCCTAAAAACCAAAACAAAAAAAACATGCTGTCAGATCTTCCTGTAAGAATATCATTTGAACAAAGGTGTGTAGCCTGACAGGACAAAAATATCCCATCCTATGTGCTAATTAGAATCCGTTATGCCTATGCAGGATGGGGGGATTCTGGGAGTGATCATGGAAATTTGCAGATAGGTGCTGATAGGTAATTCCACAGATAGCAGCTGCTGGCTGCGATGGGTTTATACTTTCTCAGTGTTACACTGATGGTGGCCTCCACTCGCTTCCTTGAAACCTCTTGCATTCTTCCCTGAAGTTTGTCTCTCTCCCTCTCTCTAGATTTATGGTCAACGTGACATGGGATGGCAAAGACTTGTCCTTCACTGAGGAAGGCTATCAGGTGCACCCCAGGCTGGTGGTGATCGTGCTGAACAAGGACCGAGAATGGGAGAAGGTAAGCATCCTTCTGGTGCCGGATGCAGGGGAGGGAGGACAGCGTGGGCAACAAGGGGCTCAGACTCCTCCTTGTCCTGAAGCATTTGCAACTAAGCTGCTCCAGAGTCCATCCCATGGCCCTTCTTGGAACAAGGCAGACGGACATTGTCTGGTGCCACTGGCTTGCTTTCCCTGGGTGAACTGTGGCAGTTGTGTGCTGTTTTCTGTGCTGGGTTCGCAAATCTGAGTAGGAAGCATCCTTGGAAGCCTTAAGATGAAGTTCAGTCCACATCATTGCGGTAGCAGGTGTTGGCCCTCTGGCAATGACCACACCAGTTTCTCTAAACCTCGCAGTCACACATTTTGCCCCGTGGATGAACCCCCTATATTTTCATGTACTTAGTCTTCTGCTTTGAATCAACTCATTTCCAAAACGTAAACGTATCACTTCTGCACATCAGAGATTGGAGAGGGAGGTTATATTTCCTATACAGTGCCCTTTCCAGGACATTTATGTTAACCATTCAAAAATACTTAAAATTAGCATGCAGGAAAGTCTCATCTCATGTACCCCACAAGCCATGTCCTGAGTCAGAGAGGAAAGAGTTCACAGGGAGTTTGTAGATGATCCCAGGCAATCCCAGGACACCCCCCAGCCCCACCCCACCCTCTGTAATTCAGCTCTCAAATTCCTCATCACAGCATCACATAGAGAGTGGACTAAAAGAGACTGAAAAGGAAAAAGTCTAGATCATTGTCTTTTTTGGCAGGTAATGCCTGGTCTCTAAACCACTTTGGCAACTTGAGATTTATCTTCACTTTGTGCATCACACGGAGGCCTGAGAGACATGGGGGTAGAAAGGTACGGGATATAGTGTGGGAGTGATATTATAATTCACTAGGACCCGTAGGAAATACTGTGTAATCAGAAGCATTGACTTTGGGGCAGGGGGTCAATGACAGATGCCTAGAGGAGAGGGGTGAAGAGGATTCTTCAGAGATTTTTTCCTGTTACATCCAACAGCCAGAAAATATACATTCCTTCAAGGGCACTTGAAAAATTCACCAAAGTAGTCTATATCCTGGAGCATAAAGTCTCAGTATATTTAAAAGGATTGAAATATACCCAATGCATTCTTTGACCGTAACAGCATTACAATAAAGATTAATGACAAGCATATATATCTAAAATTGCCAGATATTTGAAAATTAGGTAACACGCTTCTAAATAACCTGGGGGTCAAAGAAGGAATCAGAAAGGCTTTAGGAAATATTTTGAATGGAATGACGATGAAAACAAAATATATCAAAATTTGAAGAGTAAAGTTGGTGGCATGCTGAGCGAAATCCATAGCTTTCAATGCTTTTAATTTAAAAACAGGAAAGTGTAAAGTAAATGATTTAAGCTTCGACATTAAGAAGCGAGGGAAAATAGAGCAGAGTACACCCAAATAAAGCCAAGGAAGAAAATAATAAATATAAAAGAGAGTAAAAATCAACAAAGTAGAACACAAAATATAGAGAAAATCAACAAAGCCAAAGCTAGTTCTTTTTGAAAAGATTAATAAAATTCCTAATTCCTAGTAAGACTGATCACACAAAAGAAAGAAAACACAAATACTAATAATCAGTCCTAAAAATGCAAGAGGAGATGTCACCACAGATATTTCAGACTCTACAGATGTTAAAATGATTTTAAAAATTATGAAAAATGTATACCAGAAAAATTGATGATGTGGATAAAATGGGCACATTTCTTGAAGAATCCCAGTTTTCCAAAACAGACAGAAAAGGAAATAGACAATCTGAATAACTGTACATTTGGTTGAGAAACTGAATTCATAACTCAAAAACCTTCCCATTTCAAAAACAAGAAAAACTTCAAGCCTAGATGGCTTCACTGTGAATTCTTTCAAATGTTTTGAAAAGAAATAATACCAATTTACATAGATATTTTCAATATATTCCTAATCGTAGTCCGGTAACATACTGGAAAAGGATACTACATCATGGATAAGTGAGATTTATTCCAGGAATGCAAGACTGGTTTAACATTTAAAAAATAAATTGATGGAATTTACCATATTGACATAAGAAGGAGAAAATTAGTCATCTCACTAGATGCAGAAAAAGCATTTGACAAAATGAAATATCCCTTTTTTTTTTTTTTAGGGCTGAACCCGCAGCATACGGAGGTACCCAGGCTAGGAGTCCGATTGGAGCTACAATTGCTGGCCCACACCACAGCCACAGCAACATCATATCCGAGCCATGTCTGTGGCCTACACACAGCTCATAGCAACGCTGAATCCTTAACCCACTGAGCAAGGCCAGGGATCAGACCTGCAACCTCATGGTTCCCAGTGGGATTTGTTTCTGCTGTGCCACAACGGGAACTCCGATATGTCCATTTTTGATAAACAAGGTCAATTTCTCAATCTGATAAAAGCTGTATATGAAAACCCTCTAAGTAGCATCTCATATAATGACAAAATAATGAAAATAGGTTTCACAAGTATATAGTCAAATGATTTTTGATGAATAAGCATAAAAATGGGAGAAAGGATAACTTTTTTAATGAATATTGTAGATCAACTGGGTATCCTTACAGAAAAAAAGCCTTGACCAATAGCTCGCACTATACACAAGAACAACTTAAAATACATTTCAGACTTAAATGTAAAAGCTAAAATTATAAAGTTTCTATAAGAATATATAGGAGGGAATTCCTGCTATGATGCAGTGGGTTAAGAATCCAACTGCACACAACACTGTAAATCAACTATACTTTAAAAGAAAAAAAAAAGAATCCACTATAGCACCTTGGGTCACTGCGGAGGTGTGGGTTTGACCCCTGGCCCAGTGCAGTGGCTTAAAGATCCCATATTGTTGCAGCTGCAGCATAGGCCTCAGGGCGGCATCAGGCTTAGCCAGATTCAATCTCTGGTCTGGGAACTTCCACATGCTGTGGATATGGCCATTAAAAAAAAAAAAAAAAAAGGAAAGATAGGATATTTTTGAGATCTGAGAAAGCATACAATAAAAGTAGTAAACTGAATTCCATTAAAATTTAAATCTTCTGTCCATGTGTAGACACTGTTAAAAAATGGAAAAAGTAGACACAGATTTAGAAAAAGTGTTTTTTTTAAAAATATTTCAATCAAAGGACTCATATCCAAAACATATAAAAACTTGTTTAAATCAATAATAAAAAGAATAACACAATGAAAATAGGAAATTAACTCAGAGATTTTATTAATAAATTTACTCAAATGGCCAGTAAGTGTGTGAAGATATGCTTCACATTGATGATAAAATAAAAACTTCAGTGAGCTGTCACTTCACACTCACTGCATGGCTAAAATGAAAAGGACCAATAATACCCAGCATTGGTAAGGACATGGAGCAAATGAATCTCTTACATGTTGATGGGGGTATAAAATTCCAGCCACTGTGGAAAACTTGTTTGGTGGTTCTTATAAAGTTAAACATACACCAACCTTACAATCCAGCAATTCCACTCCTAGGTATTTACTACAAAGAAATGTAAACATATACCCCCAAAGTGATATTCGCATAAAACATTCAGAGTAGCCAAACATCAGAAAGAACTCAGAGTTCCATCAACAAGGATGTGGGTAAACACAGTACGGTGTGTTCATAAAATGGATTCTACACATTTAACAACGAACGAACGACTAACCCCTGCCACAATGGGGATGGATTGCGAAAACGTTACGTTGAACAAAAGAAGCCGAACCTAGAAGATCATACTGTGTGAGTCCATTTATATGAAGTTCAGCTATAATGGAAAAAAAAAAAAAGAAGAAGAAGAAGAGGCAAAACTAGGAGTTGCCTCATGGCTCAGTGGGGTAAGCATCTGGTGTTACTGCTATGGCTCTGGTTACAGCTGTGGTTGTGGGTTTGATCCCTGGCCTGATAGTTCCACATCCCACGGGTGCAGCGGGAACAAAATAGAGAGAGAGGCAAAACTCGTCCATGGGGTTAGATATCAGAATGATGGTTGCTTTTGTGGAAGAGGGCAGTCAGTGGGAGAGGGGCACGGGGAGCTTCTCTAGAGTTACAGCAATGTTCCGTGTCTTGCACGTTTGTCAAAAGGCATCAAACTATTATCCAAGATTCGCTTGTTTGATTGCATGTCATTGTACCTTCATTTAAAAAATTTATTTTGGGAGTTCCCATGGTGGCTCAGCAGAAACAAATCCAACTAGTATCCATGAGGATGCGGGTTGGATCCCTGGCCTTGCTTGGTGGGTTGGGGATCCGGTGTTGTGGGGAGCTGTGGTGTAGGCTGGCAGCTGCAGCTCCAATTCGACCCCTAGCCTGGGAACTTCCATGTGCCATGGGTGCGACCCTAAAAAGCAAATGTGTGTGTGTGTATTCAAATTGAGATACCCTGCATAATTAACTGCACTTAATAACTACTGTTTACTGAGTTGTCATACTCTACTCCCTGCCATGAATACTAGTTATAACAACAGCAGGCCGTTGCTATTGAACAGTCACCCAGTTTTTCCTTGAGGTGGTATGCTTAAGTGCCAAGTGACATTTTGCTTTATTCATTCATTCTACAAATATTTATTCAATGCCTGCTATGTGCCAGACACTATTCTTAATGCTTGGAAGCCATCAGTGAATGAGAGAGACAAAAGAAATGTCTGAATTCATGGAACTTAGATTCTAGTGTGGATGCAGCAAAGGGTGGAGGGGGGACTTTGTGTACCTTGCGATGCTTAAGGAAAGCACTGGATTCTAGTTAACTATCCCTGGTTGTTACCTCCTCTCTCCGCTCTGGTATACCCTGCAGCTCACCATCCTAAGCAGCTCACATCTCCATGTCTACCCTGGCTCCTTTATACATCTGGGACTTGGAGCAAACATTTTTCTTTCCTGTAATGCTTTCCTGTATCCTCACCTTCTCTTACTCATTCTTCAAATTCTGGCTTCTCTTTCCTCTTGCAAATGCAAAGCCAAAATGCAGGTTACTTTTTGCTTATCCATCGTAGTAGATGGAGAACGTGAGCCTTTCTGTCTTCCGTTGTTGCATTTCGGGGTTATTTTCCAACCTTTCGAGGTCACACAGTCTGCGGATCACTCTTGGAGCTGTAAAATCATTCTCGCTGGGTGGAGTTAACCAGTCTTGGGTCAGGCTTGGCTCACACCTGTGTATTCTCTGTGCTGCCTTTGGACCTAGCTCGTTTGCCAAGGAGCCCATTTAGAGGGAGGCTGCTGCAGTTCAGGGGATAACATTGCAAAAAAGAATACTGCCCTTGATAAACTCCATTTCCACCTACAGAAAATGCCCTTTTAATATTTTGTGTGTCCTCCTTCACATTCCTATTGAAATACAGCAATTTCCCAAAAAGGCAGCTCAGGGAATTGCTGCCGAGTTGAGCTTAGAATGTACAAATGCTTCCTGTAGTTGGTCTATTCTCTCAGCACTCAGGGGATCCAGTGCTGCAGAAATAACTCCTTGTGCTTCTATCTCAAAGAAAGAGGAAGCCAGTGGAGCAGGTAAATACCAGTCATGTTATCCTTAAAGCCACTCCCCAGCAGCACACGCTGCTACAGCAGGTCAGCAGAGTGGAAGGTCTGCCGAAGGAAGAGGGGAGCTGTTAATCGGGGGCTCGGAGGAGGTTTCTTTTCATCTCGGAGGTCACTCAGTGGCGTCACTAGAAGCAGCAGCATGTAATGAGGATGTCTTAGAAAACTCCTTAGAGGAGCACTTGCTTTCTGCGGGGCCCTTGTGTGCGGCTGGCATGGACGATTCCAGGGCTGTGCACAGTGCCTGCTTGTATTCACCAGACACACAGCTCAGGGCTAAGCCGGCTTTCCTCTTGCAAACTGGGACTTCCATGACCTTTGCCTCAACTTTTTTTTCTTTTCCAGTGGTTTTGCTCTGCCTTGGAGCTTGGTGAGTTCAAGTCTTCCTAGAAATGCTTGGAATTAATACCCTTGATATAAGGCAATTGGCAGCTCAGGCCAATACAACCCATACCCGCCATGGGCCAGCTCTATGGCCAACATTCCACCTGCACTGGGGGAGGCCAACGAGCATGAAACTACCTCTCTCCTCAAGTAGCTCATGACCGAGCCATCGCTGGAGAGAGGGGGGTGGACTTGGTCAGTTAGGGACATCTTCATGAGGGAGGGGACAGTGGGGTTGGGCCTTGAGTAATACAGTGGATTTCTCATAATCGAATCTCTTCCTTATTAACTACTTGAAAAATGTTTTGAGAATGCTATTTACCATTTTAGGGTGACACCAGCTTTAAGATAAAGTATGTTTGTATATATGCATACGTATATAGCATGTATATAGACTTGCTTTAAAAGGCATATACTGAGAGAGAAGGGAAGAGGGAGGGGGGTGGGGGGAGAGAGATTTAAAGAAAGGTTTTTAAAGCAGTTTTGACTTCAAGTGTGACTAGGACAAAAACCATTAAAGTAAAACAACCCTCTTATTTTCTAAAAAAGCGCTCCTTAAAGCTGGTAGTGATGTCCCAGAAGACAAAAGGGAGACCCATCATTACATCTTCCTGAATGAAGGGCCCCACTCCTGTCTCTCCGATGCATCGGCTTCTCTCATCATTCTCACACTCCGTTTGCTTTCTCACGGGTTCCCTTGGCCTCTGCTGCTTTCCATACTGTGCTGACTCCTGGATCCCTCTCGCCAGCTCAGCTCTCCTGGTCTCCAGTTGCCTTGCCTCAGAAATACCCTTACATGACAGCTCCTAGACCTCCACCTTCGCCTTGTCCAAAGCCCAAGTCGTCATCTTCCTCTCCCAGATATGGTGGTTCTGTGTCCCAGCACAGAAAGCTTTATTCTTATCCTCCCAGTGTCCTCCCCACCCTCATATTCGCATGTCATCTGCTCATTCTCTGTCTTGGTTCCTGTCTCTTTGAACGGCCTCCTCTTTTTGCCAAAGACACCCTGCCATTGATTCTACATCTGAGTAAACCAAAGTGGGTTGGTCCTTTCCACTTTGAACAGACCTGTCTTCTGACAGCTAAGAGGGTTATAGCTTACATTGCAGTTGTTTGTGTGCACATGTATCTTCACCTGGACGGCGAGCCCCACCAGGGAAAGGTCTGTTCCTGGCTCACATTTCTTCAGCTCTGTCACGAGGCTCTGTTTCTAGTGCATAGGACAGCCTCTCTACAATCTTCTGGTAATTCTGACTTCAGTCCCCATGTATTAAGAGACACCGTATGCCAAGTTCTGCATCCATGATCTCATTTGATCATTTCAGCAACTCACCTGCAGTAGTGGTTTCCACTTCCTTGCCTTGTAAATGGAAATTTAGCTTCAGAGAGGCCAGGGACCTGCTTCAGATCCTACATGTGATGGAGGCAGGATATGAATGGAGATTTGCCTGACCCTACAGGCTGCATTCCTAATACCTACATCATACCGAATGACTGGTAGTGGGAAGGGGGTATTTCAGAGGAGAAATTAAGGACTTCCTCCTATCCTGGGTGACATGCACCTCCTTTTTCACATTGGATGCAGCTCATTCCACCCAAACCCAACCAGTTGGAACTTGGAATCTAAGCATGTATCACATCTCACAGGCTCTGTCTTTTGGGTTCTGCAGAAGTTCCACCTTCCAGTTTGGCTCATTAAAGAGGGGGATTGGTCCCTATCGCCAAGTCTTGTGCAGAATGAAGTAGATACCAATTAAAGAATTCCAAAACAGATAGGATGGAGATCTTAAAGAGCTAAGATTGATCCCCAGTTCTGGCTGTGATATATCAATGTGTTATCAGATAGATCTGTGGAGGCTTTCACCAACAGTGGTGTACACATGAGCTGTAATTATTTCATGATGTGATTTCTAACTATAGAATATTATAATTCTTTCCCTTCTAAATCATTGTATTTTAACTAGTCCTCCATCACTTTCCTACCACATTAAACCTGAAACGTCTTGATGAGTCTAAAGAACTCTTGTGCAGATTTCTAGTGTGTTTGCGTGTGTGTGTGATATCAGTTATTTGCCAAAAGGTTCATCCTATTAAACGATTGATGTGCTTATGCCAACATTGCCTTTGGCTTCTGCACACACGTACTCCCATGATTATATTAAATCACGGAAGAAAATTACAATTGAGAGGACACCAGTGAGTGACAATTGATAGGACAGTTGTGCAGATTGCTAAAGCTGAAATGCATTGTTTGCACATTCTACAGGCAGGAGAAATAAATTATGGCTTCTACTATGCTTGCTTTGCTTCGAAAAACAATGGCAGTGCATTAATGAAGCTGTGAATTCTGGCTGTGATGAGCCCTGAAAGAATACTGTTTGCAGGTTTTCACTTTTTCCTTTCCCATTATCTCTCTGGTGCTCAATAGTCAAAAATCAATAAATATTTGTAGAATAGATATAAGAATGAAAGGATTCTTTTCCTACAAACTTCCCCAAATGAGGAACATTTTTTAGTGTGGTCCTGTGGGCTACCAGTATCAGAGTCACCATGAGAAGGACATAAAGGTCTTACCACTACCTCAAACCTACAGAATATTCTCTCCCTCTCTCTCTCTCTTTTTTTTTTTTTTTGTGCTTTTTAGTGACATATGGAGGTTCCCAGGCTAGGGGTCCAATCAGAGCAATAGCCGATGCCCTATACCACAGCCACAGCAATGCCAGATCCAAGCCACATCTGCAAACTACACCACAGCTCATGGAAACACCAGATCCTTAACCCACTGAGTGAGGTCAGGGATCGAACCTACATCCTCATGGATGCTGGTCAGATTTGTTTCCACTGTGCCACAATGGGAACTCCCTGAATACTCATTTTTGATTCTGCTTTTTTCATAAGTTCCCCTACTGATGCCCATTAAAGATGTACTGCTACTGCTTTAGGACATGGATTTACTTTTTGTTATCCTGAAAAAAAAAAAAGGTTTCATCTGTGTCCTCCTGGTAATTAAGACCTTCTGCCTCTTAGTCTCTGTGCCTCTTTCTTCCCTTGGAATACTGCTTTGTAGCAATGCTTCAGAGCAGCGGTACAGGAGAAAAAGGACATGAGGAAATTGGCATCTTGTTGCACCCAGAGTCATCTCTGCTGAATGAAATAGTAACAATGCCAAGTAAAATAGTGTTTATGAATGTAACACAGTTTGTGTCACCTGGTGTGCCCTCAACAAATATTGAGTCAACAAGTGATTGCTTTTTTCCCCATTAAATCTGTCCCCCTCAAATATTGAATT
Organism: Phacochoerus africanus; assembly: GCF_016906955.1. Classification (NCBI taxonomy): domain Eukaryota; kingdom Metazoa; phylum Chordata; class Mammalia; order Artiodactyla; family Suidae; genus Phacochoerus; species Phacochoerus africanus. The sequence continues at coordinate 37,981,235 of NC_062548.1, forward strand.
TGGGGCATATCACCCTTATTTATTCACACATTTATTCCAGCAAACAAAGTTTCCTGAGTACCTACTATGTGCAGGCCACTGTTGAAGGTTGCAGTAAGACATGGACCAGGCTTCATGATACTTAGAGCATCATAGTTCACGGGGAGAAGTTCAGAACTACAAGAAAGTATGACATGTACCACAGAAGATGTTCTAATAGGACTCTTGGTGTTTAGTGAGGTGATATGTTACCTGAAGGCAGGAAGACCAAAAGCATCTATATGGAGTAGTTCTCATTTGAGCACGGTCTCAGGTAAAATCTTCTGGACATGTGTGGGAAGGCCATTCCATGCAGAAGGACTGTTGAAAGCCAAAGTCCAGAGGAAATGGTGTTCAAAGCTCATTTAGGGAAGAGTTCAATGTGGTTGAAACATGGTAGGCAGAATTCTGAGAATGACCCCGTGACCCCTACTCTTCTATGATCCTCTCTTCTCAGAGGGTCACCTGTGAATATGATGAGGTATGCCTTCTGTGATTATTACATTGGATAGAAAAAGGAGTTTTTCTGATTGATTTTGAGTTAATCGAAAGTATTATCAGGGTGGGCCTAACCTGAGCCATTTAAAGGCAGAGAGTTTTCTGAAACTAGTAACAGAAGAGGAAGTCAGAGAGATTTGAGCATGACAGGGAATGCATGTGGCCACTGGGAGGTGAGTTCAGTCTCTAGTCAACAGCCAGCAAGGAAACAAGGATTTCAGTCCTACAACCTCCAGGAACTGAACTCTGCCAACTCCGTGAATGAGTCTGAAAGTGGATTCTTCCCAGACCCTGCAGCCATGAGCCCAGCTGGCTAAAAGCTTGGTTTTGGCCTCATGAGACCTGAGTAGGGAACCCAGCTGAGCCCTGCTGGACTTCCGGCCTCCAGAATGGTGACCTCTTAAAGGGGTATTGTTTCAAGTGGCTCTGCTTGAGGTAACTTATTACATGACAATAGAAAAAAGAATACAGATTGTTCAATGGGAAATTATGGGAATGAAGAACCAAGTTGGAATTTGAATGATAGACTATGGGATTTGATTCAATAATTGTTGGGATGCTGTTGAAGAGCTTGAGATGGGAGAGTATCATAAAAATAATAGCAGTAACAGCAGACCTTTGTTTAGTGTTGGTAATGTGTCATGCTGGATACTGAGCATTCAAATATATAAACTTATTTAATCCTCACGTGAATGCTATGATGCAGATACTGCTGTTACTGTCTTTTGCAAATATGGGGAATGATGCCCCAAGAAATTAGAAGAATTTCCTCAGGGTCACAGAGCTAGTAAGCTGCAAAGCCAGGATATGAACCCCATATGAACTGCTCTCTTAAACTAAACTGTTCCTTTAAGAATAAAATAGTGATTGGCATGAATCTTTGGGAAATTTTCTAAAGGGCTACTTAAGTGAATCGGGTTAAAGGAAATGTAGGTGGGAACAAGAAAGTGACAGTGGCATCTGAGAAATTTCAGAAACAGAACTGAAAGCACATTGCATTGACAGGGTGATTTGCTGAAAGATTCGTGAAAGAGAGAAATCAGTCAGATTTAAAAAAAAAATTTTTTTTAAGAATGGATCTGTGCTTAAGCATTTCTGGACTGAGTATTTCCAGAAGAAATTTGTCATGCCTGTAAATGTCATGGTTCATCACTCATCCCTCCCTCTCCCCCTCTTTCCCTTTCTCTCTCTTTCTCTCTCTCCTAGATTCTTCAAAATCCACAGCTAAAGTCAAGTGCACTTTTGTAAAATGGGTTTGGTAATATCACGACCCTAGCAGAAGCTGTGTGAAATTTAATTTGTTTCCTTATATAATGATCATTAAGTTTCTCAAATGATGTGAGCCACAGAGAGGGAAAGTTAAACCATTACAAAAGATTTAGAATTATCCTCTGACTTCCCTAGAGTTGTGCATAGTGACTATTTTAAATTTTTTCTTTTATCTTTTTATGTATTTTCTAGAGCTGCATTCACGGCATATAGAAGTTCCCAGGCTAGGGGTTGAATCAGAGCTATAGCCGCTGGCCTATACCACAGCCACAGCAACACGGGATCCAAGCCATGTCTGCGACCTACCCCACAGCCCACAGCAATGCTGGATCCTTAACCCACTGAGCAAGGCCAGGGATCGAACCCACAACCTCAAGGTTCCTAGTCGGATTCGTTAACCACTGAGCCACGATGGGAACTCTCATAGTGACTATTTTAAACACCCATACGATACAATGTGTTAGGTCACAATGGGAAAAATACAATAGATTTCTACCAAATTAACACATCATACTGTAATGTGTGATGCCATCTCTTTGTGTATGTATGTGTCTGTGTGTGTGCGCATTTGTGTCTGTTTCTGTCTTGCATGATTTTATTTATTTATTTGCAGTCATAATGTCAGCCCAACTCCAAAAGGAATAGCAACTGACTGCAATTTTCTGTAAGGCAATTGTCTTCTAAAGTTTTTAGACTTCTAATTTTTTAAAAAAAAACAGTTTATAGAAAAGATATCTCTATGGGAACATACATTGATGGGGATGTTGATGATAAAGGTGGGTAATGATGATAATGGTGCTATTGATTGATGTGGGGACCCTGACGGCAGCAGCTGCCATTAGCTGAGCTCCTATTATATGCCAGATACCATGCAGCGTGTTTTCAGTGCATTATCTCACTTAAATATCCCAATAGTCTCTGCATTTTCTTATATATAAAAGGGAGATAATAATGGTACTTACTTCATAGTGTTTTTAGGGAAATTAAACAAAATAATATGTCAAATACATAGACCACTGGCACATAGCAGGTGATCAATAAACGCCAGCTCCAGTTATAATTAGAGCGCCGTATCATAGGAGAGGAATTGAAAGGCTCACGGGATGAATGACTTGCCCAAGGTCGTGTAGTGATGAGGGCAGAAGTCGAACCTAGGCGGTGTTATAATAGAGCCAGAATCAACCAGTATGTCGCCTTCTCTACTCCACTCACAAACCCAGTTTGATAAGGAAGGTCTCTAGGGGTGATGGGGCATGATTAAGCTGACAGATGGCATAAAGACAAAAGTTATACCCTTGATAGTTTGCCATTGCCATCAATTATGAAAATGAGTGAATAGATTATTGAAATGATCTCAGATGAGTAAATTATTCAAAGAGCCTCTCAGTCAGAAGTATTTCTAGAAACTCCTGAACAGACCAATGAAAATCATTTTTATTTTCTGCCTGGGTCATCAGCTCATCTGTGTTGTAGATTAATGCAAAGCCCTGAGCTCCTGTGACAGAGGAGGAAGGAAGGGAGGGAGGGTGTGAGGAAGGAAAGAAGAGGGAGAATGAGAGAACAGACACCAAGCTTTAGTCTCAACATTGAAGAACATAGAATAGACTCCCTCCATTATTTAGGAGAAAATTTTTTTCTAGCTATGTTCCCTGGAATGCTAGATTCTTTCAGAGTGCCACAGGGGCCTCTGAGTGGTAAGAATTAACAAGATAAGTTCCACCTTTAACCAGAGATGGTAAAGCTTTGTCTGATGGCTATATTAGTGCTCCAAACAAGCTCGCATTTGGGAAAAAGATACGATGTTTCCAAAATGAGTAGAGGAAGGCTATTGGCTTTAGCCATCCTCTGAATATAATGCAAATGAATACTAAGCATTTGTTGAGCACCTGTTACAAGCGAAACCTTCCAACATTGGCTTTATATTGACTCTTTCATTTTAGCTACCACAATAACCCTGTGGCATAGGTGATATTCTCTAACATTGAGTAAGAAAGATTTGGAGATATCCAGTGACATTTTTTCAATAGCCGAGAAAATATTCAAGTTTAAATATTGTGCATCTCCCTGTCTTGTGCTTATTCCACCATTTTGCACAGTTTCTAGGATGAATGATGGACATTTTCATAAAAGACCTAGAGGTTCTTGTGGATATCACCGACCTTGGAAGTTGAGCAGAGGGGAGGAATGCAAACACCCAGCCCTTTAAGTAGACTCAAACCTTACCTTTATGACACATTAATTATTAACAGTGAATGTCTGATATGATTGAACGATATGTGTATTTATCTAGACAACCCGCCAGTCATCCAGTGACCAGTCATTTAGCAAACAATCCATTCATCCATCCACCTGTCCAGCCATCCTTCGTCCATCTATCCTCTCCACTGCTGAGCTGCTTACCAGATATTTACTGACAACCTACTCTCTCCCAGGCTTGTCGTAGGTGTGGGTGATGCCAGAATTAATAATACAATGTCCCTGCCCTCAGCAAGCTCAGAGTCTAGTGGGAGAGACAGAGAAATGAACTCTCAAGTACAAATCATAGATGAGTTTTTTAGAGATAAACCCAGGGCACTGCAGGACACCTGCCTAGCCTAGGTGTTAGGAGGGCATGAGAAAAGCCTTCCTTGAAAGAGTTAAATATGTCCCGAGTCCTGAAGGATAAAAAAGTATTATCCAAAGAGTGGGGGTCATTTGACCCATTTTAACAACTGAATCACAAACCTTTGAGGCCCCTCATTATTTTTTTCCTCATTTCACAATTTATCCCATTAGCTAGCAGCAGCTGGATGGTTTCCCACCCACCTACGACTACCAGACCTCCATGGCTGTTGTTTTCTGGACCTGCTCTCTACTTTCTTAGCACCATGTCTGTCATTTTTGTTATTTCCCTCATTTACATGCTGATGGTGCAGACAGGAATGACATTTGTGTGTAAGAGAAGAAGCAGAACAGTGAAGCATACTTCCCCAGCAATCTGCTTCTGGCTACAAGTGGCTGTGTCAGGCTGCCTTCTGTAGCTGCAGCTTGGTTTTCTCATCTGTGCTATTGGCAGCAGAAGCTGCACTTCCCACTATGTTGTTTTTCTTGGCTTTGGAGCCTGGGTTGGGCCAGAAAGAGGGAGAAAGAGAAAGATTAATAGTTCCAGTGTTGATCTCTAAACTGTAGAAGACTTACTGTGCTTTCTAGACTTGGAAGACAAGAAAATTGGCTCTCTGATACCTTGGGATATCTCCCCACATTTTATAAAATAATTAATAATAAAAATAATAATTTGTGTGTCATAGTTATAGCCTAGGGGCTTTGTGTTCATGGCTTTGACCCCTTTTTAACAGATACTCAACACCAGTCCTATCCTCCCTTTCCCAGTTTGTATGTAAAGCACATGAGGCTCTGAGAGGATTGATGACTTGCCCAAGGTTACAGAGCAAGGAAGTGCACCTTCTGGATCCCAGTTTAGGTCTGTCAGATGATAAAGTCCATTTTATTCTGACAACACCATATGGCAGAGATGAGGATTACTCGCATATCGACACTGAAGGTTGTCACTGCTTTAATATGAAAACCTACCTTGGGAGCCCCCATCCCTGCATGGTGGACATGCTCTCGGTGTTTGCAAGATGGGCCATTACAAGTACAAGATCCCCTGCTGAACCAGGCATCTCTTCCTAATCTTAGCCCAGAATATTCCACTGAGATGTGCACAAATCTGCCACATAATCAGTCTCTTGCATCTTTGTGCAAAGCCAGTCCGCATTCCCCTGCAAACCTAAGGATATAAAGAGTTCCCTACTCCTGCAGTATGCTGTGTGTTCATCCTCTATTACTCCATCAGATACTCATTATCTGTAGCTGTTGTCTTTTGAAAACATGCTTTAAAACTCATCGCAATCCTATCTATAGCCTTCTCAGAGTCTATTTTGCCTCCATTCGAATTATAATTCTGCAAATTAGGAAGACAGAATGAACCTGTTTGAGAAGGAAAGAGGTTGGGAAGGGACCGTCTTGATTTCTCTCATTACACGAATAAAGACTTCATTGGAAATGCATATGAGGAAAAAAAATAACCCCGCAGTTGGGAAAAGATAAGAGAATCAACTCTTGTTCCTTGACGGGAGTTGTAAAGTGACTTGAAAAAACCAATGTCCTCTTGGTTATGTTGTGTTTTGTTTAACTGTAAAGTTGAAACAGACAATTGGAGTTGGGAGGATTCTGATTCTTCCTATCATTTCCCACTGTACTGGCCTCTTTGTGCAACAGCGGATTATAGCTGATGGCAAATTTTTTCTTTCCACGATTAAAACATGCTTGAAGAAAACAGGACAGGCAGATACACGGTAGAGAAGGAGGAAAAGAATCAGATTTGGTTAAAAGATCCTGACAGCCACGCTTCCTAAAGGGAAAGCAGGGACTTTTACCTCCTTTAATCGGATGGGGAGCTGAGATTCAGGCAGGGTAATAGACTGGACCAGGGTTTCTTGGCAAGGACTGTACACATCTCTGTCCATATATAGCATCTGAGTTGGTGCCTTGAGTCAACACGGAAGGATTTGAGTTTCATTACCAAAATGACACCCTAACTTTTTCATTCAGAAATTGTCCTCTCGTTGAAAATGCATGAGGGTTCAGAAATGTGGGACACCCATCCAGTTATGCTATAAATCAATCTGGACAGAAAATGAAGACAAAGATGTATCTAATCCAGAGCCCAAATCAGTGTCCAAAGATAAGGGCCCGGTCCATGCAGGTAAAGTGATTTCAGCAGCACAGTCATCAGCAATGGGCTGATGGCCTGGTTGGTGCTTCGTTGAGCATGACACTGGTTAGTAGCTAGGACATTCAGGAGAGAGTGATGTTGGATCAACTGCACAAAAGTTGATAGTTCTGAGACCTAAGTCAACCCTGAAGAATTGTCATTCTTTGTATTTCTCAGATAATCAGTGTCTCCATCTGTAAACTGCTACTATTTATTAAATGCTTCTTAGATGTGTCAGAAAGAATTATGTATACATGATCTCTCTTAATTCACACAAAACCCTACAAGATTGACCCTATCATTACCCCCATTTTATAAAGGAAAAAACTAGAGAATACAGAGAACAGGTTAATTTCCAAGAATCTGAACTGGATTTCGAACCCCTAGTTTGTCTGATTCTGAAGCCCATGTTTTGATCACGAAGTTCCATCATCTTCCTCAGTCAAATTCTAACATTCAGGGACATCACCCAGTGCTGTGAGGGGTAGAGGATTCCAGTGAAAAAAGCATGCAGTTTGTGTTTCTGATATAATTCCAAATAATGAAGAAAAAAAAAAAAAGAGCCTAACAATTTCAGAGCACTGACTGTGCCGTAGGCCCTGAGCCAAAAGTATGGCATACATTATCACATTTTATGTTCACAAGAACCCTACGTGGTAGATTTCATAATCATTTTTATTGTGCCGATGAGAAAATTGAGGCCAGAGAAGGGAATTAATTGGAACATGGTCACCCAGCCACTTCATAACTTGGGGGATTATGAATAATATATGGAAAACATCTAGCAAAAGGCCTGATACATATTAGAAGGAGTTTAACAAATGGGAACTATTAACTTAATGGGAACTATTAACTTAATGACAGTTATTAGGAGTTGGTTTTTTTTTTTTTTTTTGCATTTTGCGTGGGTTTCTAGACTGGGTTGGTGCTCTCTTTTCTCAGAGCAGTTGGACTCCAAGTTTAAAGGTGAATATACTTGAGAATCATTGTCCACTTTTTTCTCTTTGAGTCCCATGCAAGGAGTTGAATACTGAACCATCAGCAATTAAGCATGTTCTGGACCAGCAGTCCAAAGACTGTCTGCAGTTCGTTCACATATCTGCTGTCCTTTCTGGTCGATGTTACTTGAATGGACATTAGTTTACTGCTCTCCCTTTATGTGACTCTGTGCCATGAAGGTCAAATGAAATGAGATAATAAATAGCAACTTGTAACCCACAAAAAAAAAAAAAGCTCTATAAACTCTGGGGATTTGCATTATTATCCTTATAACATAGAGCACTCGCGCCAGAATGATTCTTCCAAGTGTGTCTATTATTTGAAATTTCCTTTTGCTCCTTCTTTTCCCCAATACGCCTTCTTAACCAGTTGAGAACTCAAACGTACATTCATAAGGTTGCAACTTGGGGCATAAGGATCCAGGAAAGCTTGTGTTAGACTTACAGTTATGAAAGTAATGGTATGCAGTGACCGTGTAGAGCCTCAGACCAGCAAATGGAATTAAAAGTAATTGTCAGGACTTCGGATTTACTTATAGGACTGAAAAAACATCACGCTGCTCTTGGTAGGACCTTCCCAGGGCACAGAGTGATATTAACAGGCACTGTCCATTCTATCTCACATAGAAACTTAGCAAAGAACATATCTGTCTCCCCACCCCGCCAGGTGCTGAGTAAATCATTAAGGGATCCCAAGGCCAGTTGCCACCCTGAACTCCAATGCAACCAAGTAGCAATATGCATGTAGTGATTTCGGCCCAAGAATCAGGCCTGTCTATCTCTTTATTCCTCTTTCTCTATCTTCCCTCCTTTGTATACTGTGTGTCTCATCCAAATTGGGCAATTTCCTAGTCTTCAACTATGTCCCTTAAGCTCAGCTGCTATGCTTTTATCCACACTGTTCATTCAACCTAGAAGTCCCATCTCCACGCTGATTTTCCAGCTTCTTTGCCTGTTCTCCACCTCAGTTGCTCCACCTCTTATAATGTCTCCCCTCTCTCACCAGATCTGCTCTTCCACTTCTGAGGGTCCCCTGCATTTATTTCGCCTTTCCTTTTTGTGGCATTTGTGATCTCCTGTTTTATTTTATAACTGCTCCTGAGAGCATTGTATTTTATTTTTCCATATTGGTAGTCAGGTCCGTTACAGACAGAGGCTCGATCAGGGCTTGGTAAACATGGCATGCAAAGGACAGCTAGTAAATAAGTTAGGCTGGGCAGGCCATACCGTCTGTATGGCAAGTACTCAAATTCTGCTGTTTTAGTGTGAAAGCCCCTGTAAACAACATAGAAGGAAATGAGCATGGCCATGTTCCAATCAAGTTCTGTTTGTGGACACAGAAATTCAAATCTTGTTGAGAACTATGTCTAGATACTCATATTGCAACAGAACAAAGGGTGGGGGAAAAAATGTATACATGTAAGGATAACTTGATCCCCTTGCGGTGCAGTGGGAAAAAAATTAAAAAAAATTAAAAAAAAGAAATTCAAATCTTGTATCGTTTTCACATGTCACAAAATGTTATTCTTTCCATTGTTTTTCAACCATTGAAAAATATAAAATCCAGGAGTTCCGGTCATGGCTCAGTGGAAACAAATTCAACTAGGAACCATGAGGTTCTGGGTTCAATCCCTGGCCTTGGTCAGTGGTTTAAGGCTCTGATGTTGCTGTGAGCTGTGGTGTAGGTTGCAGATGCAGCTCAGATCTGATGTGGCTGTTACATAGGCCGGCAGCTGTAGCTCCGATTGTACCCCTAGCCTGGGAACCTCCATATGCCTTGGGTGCAGCTCTAAAAAGCAAAAATAATAATAATAATAATAATAAATAAAAATAAAATAAAATTCATCCTGCACTCATGAGTTGTGCAAAAACCATTGGCCCTTGGGCCAAAGTTTGCTGACCCTCAGCTTATAGTCTACTGACGGCTGTGTCACCAGCGTATGGCACAGAGTAAGCACTCAGTAAACATTTGTGAATGAATTAGCCAACAAATCAATGTAAATCCAGCCTTAACTGACTTGGAAGCCTAGAGAAGAGCTTTGCTTATTGGTTGTTATCACTCAGAATAATCAGGAATCTTAGAATTCTACCTTTGGCTGTAATTTGTGTGAGTCTACAAAGTTTTGATTTACCTAAGGCGACACAGCCCATAAAACATCACACTGAACTTGAATTTGGGCCTTCTGACTCCAAATCTAGGGTTCTTTTAAACTCTGAGTTTGCCAGTATGATTCATTAAGAAATGCCGTGTAGCTCCCTGGATGGTCACCAGGATTCTCATTTTCATCCTCGTGACTCTGCAGGGCTCTGGCATCGTTAATTACTGTCCAAGATGAGGAAAATCAGTTTGGATGAAATTGGATTGACAGTGGAGGGCTACTTAGGCTCAGTTTTCTGAAATAGCGAGTCTTATCTGGCCTGTCCCACGGGGATCCTCATCTCCCCCACCGCCTTCTAATAATCATGTTTTTAATAGTGGGCAAAGCCGTGGTTAAGCTTGTTACTGTTTCCTCACCATTAAATCTCCTGTTGGCTTTAGTATTTCAAAGGCGCCTCTTGCTGGAGTACTTTAGGGTTCAGACAAGCCTGAAGCAAAGGAGTTTGGGGCCAGAGCTGAGCAAAGAAAAACGATTGTCAAAATACCATCTTATTTCAGGAGAACTGAAGTTCTGATCTGTGTGCCTTTCATCACAGGGATGGATTTCACCCATGCACAAGGGCTTTGGTCAGCATCTCTGTAATAACCAGCGGGGCCTCGGGCACGAACCCCTGTCTCGCCCTTTTGTTTGGAAGGAGGAACGTGTCCCTCTCAAAGACTTAAATTTATTGTTTGGACCAGATACGAAAGAATGAATGCCCATCAGAGACACCATGTGTTCCAAATCCTTCAGCTTTCACAACCCAGTAGGTTTTCACGGGTGAGGGGATGAAATGCTTTGTAACTGATCGATGCCCCCAGGTCTTATAACCTTATTTTAAAACTCTGCAGACACTGTCAATGAGGTTAACTTTGAATGTTCTGGCTGAGATCCAAATGGAATTGGCTCTTTTACATAATGCTGAGTGAAGAAATCCATGGGCCTTTGGCCCGTTCCATCCCTTAAGTCAGGGTTGATGCGTTGATGCCTCGGGCTTCCTTCGTCTGCAATTTAATAACCTGGAACTTACCTCTTTTTATAAACTGTTACACACTCAGCCCTCAATTTTTGCCACTTTGCGAGGTTTTCATGGAAAAAAAAAAAAGAAAAGTTGTCCAAGAGTAAGAAAGAGGAGTCATATCTGTTTTCATACTCAGCCTTGTCAGAGCTTTCAGGCTGGTGAGCGCAACTTGGTAATCCCAAAGAGCGAAGGGCCCCTCAGCTCTCAGCCCAGCGCTGGAGAAGCCTTGTCTTGACTGCCTCCTAACTTTGACTGGCAGCTCTGCCAAGGGAGCAAAGAGCTGCTAAATATCGTTCAAGTAAATATTCCAAAAAGAGCTATTTACTCTGCCAGATTGCAAATGGCATTTCATTTATCTTACAAGTAGAAACGACACGGCTCTTTGAAATTTACCCAGAAAAAGTACATGAGAAGGTCAAAAAGAAAAGCTTTCCGGTATTTCTAAATTGTCTTTGCAAAGGTGTTAAAAAAATAATCGTGGTTATGGCTATGATTATAATAGAGGACTGACCTTAGGTCAGGTTGTTTGTCCAATATGCTATGCTTATGCTCCCTGACTCCAGTTTCTGGGAGTGTCCCATTTGCCTTCATCCCTCTCCTGAATTGTTTTTATAGATCTATAGGCATGCTGGTTTTATTCCCCAAAGCAACAACCTTTTCAGAAGTCCAAGCAAGTTTATGTCCCAGTTTTGATAATAACAGATGCAGCAATGTAGACAGAGTCGCATTGTCTTGGCCATCAGTCAGCATCCCAGTACAACGTGATACAAACGCAAGACGGACTCCTGCCTTCTAAGGCTCCTTACGTAACGGACGGAGATCACACAGAGGCAAAGAAAAAGTCTAATCAGCTGTGAGAGCCCTAATTACATTCCTCTTGGTTGAAATCCCCAAATTACCTAATTGTCACCCAGCTCACATTTGAGCCACCTCCCGATCGCTTATTCCAATCGCCTTTTGGATGGCGGTGTGAGCAGCCTCCAGCCTGCGAGGGCTCCCTGCAGCCCTGCGTTTGGAGGCTCTTCCACGGTGGAACTCAAGGTCCTTAGAAGAATCACGTTGAGGGGACACTGGGGAAATAAAACTGGCAAACATGAAAGAAAACCACAAGACGGCCCCATCTGGCTGTTCTCACCTCTCCTCCTGAATTTCACAGGGAGAGAAAACCCTGCCTCTCTCCCAAGAGGAAAAGTGGGGCATGTGGAGGGCCTGAGCTCAGATGCCCCAGCTCCCCAGGACCTTGCTGTCTGCAGCGGGCTCTTTCCAGTCGATCTGCAGAATGTTCCCTCTTTTCACTTGTTTGCCTTAATATTTCCCAGATGAAATCTGATGGCAACCTTGGGAATATCAAGCAGCGGTAATAGCCTGGCCTCTCAAGTTAGAGGGCCTGAGCTCAACCTCCTGTTGTTCTCACTTGCTTTTTTGATCTTGGCCAAGTCACGTCCGCTCCCAGTTTCCCAGTCTGTTAAATGAGGGTAATGATGGCCTTTTCCTTACAGGGTTGTGAGGGTAAAATGAGAAAGTGCATGTTGGGGTGGTCACAGTGCCTCAAGAAATGCCCCTTATTATACTTATTACTTTTTCAATAATCATTATTATAGCCTGTGGAAGACTCTCTGATACAGAAGTTACACAATGAAAGTCTCCAAGGAGCAGGATCAAAAAATTAGTTAGTAATTGTGAGAGGGCTTCTTTTGATTTTTTGCTGATTTTTCAAGCCTTTGATGTTAAGACACTCCGATGTGGAGCTAAGAAGAGAAAGAAAACACTATTTATTATTTAGCCAATGACCGGGACAAATTTTTAAAAGCATTTAAAGAATTAAAAATAAACCAAAGAGTGGGAATGTACATTGGTGCAACCACTGTGGAAAACAGTATGAAGGTTTCTCAGAAAACTTAATATAGCACTGCCACATGATCCAGCAATCCCACTCCTGGGCATATATCCTAACAAAACTGTAATTCAGAATGATACATGCACCCTTATGTTCATTGCAGCACTATTCACAATGGCCAAGACATGTAAACATCCTAAATGTCCATTGACAGATGAATGGATTAAGAAGATGTGGTACATATACATAATGGAATACTACTCAGCCATAAAAAAGAACAAAACAATGCTATTTGCAGCAACATAGATGCAACTAGAGATTATCATGCTAAGTGAAGTAAGTCAGAAAGAAAATGGAGTTCCCTTCATGGATTAGTGGTTAACGAACCTGACTAGGATTCATGAGGGTTCAGATTCGATCCCTGGCCTCGCTCAGTGGGTTAAGGAGCTGGCGTTGCCATGAGCTGTGATGTAGGTCAAAGACACAGCTCGGATCCCAGATTGCTGTGGCTGTGGTGTAGGCCAGCAGCTGTAGCTCTGATTTGACCCCTAGCCTGGGAACTTGCATATGCCACAGGTGTGGCCCAAAAAGCAAAAAAAAAAAAAAAAAGAGAGAGAGAGAAGGACAAATACCATATGATATCACTTATATGTGGAATCTAAAATATAGCACACAGATGGAAATTCCCATTGTGGCTCAACGGGTTAAGAACCCAACAAAAATCTGTGAGGATGTGGGTTCAATCCCTGGCTTTGCTCAGTGGGTCAAGGATCCAATGTTGCCCCAAGCTGCAGCCTAGGTTGCAGATGCAGCTCGGATCCAATATTGCTGTGGCAGTGGCATAGGCTCCCTCTGCCTATTCAACCCCTAGCCTGGGAACTTCCATATGCTGCAGGTGTAGCCATAAAAATGAAAAAAAAAAGGCACAAATGAACCTATCTACTAAACAGAAACAGACTCATGGATGAAGAGAAAAGACTTGTGGTTGGCAAGGGGGAGGGGGAGGGAGTCGGATGGATGGGAGTTTGGGTTAGTAGATGGAAACTATTACATTTAGAATGGATAAGCAGTGAGGTCCTGCTGTACAGCCCGGGGAACTACATCCCATCTCCTGGGATAGAGCATGATGGAAAATAATATTGCAAAAAGAATGTATGTGTGTGTGTGTGTGTGTGTGTATATATATATATATATATATATATATATATATATATATATATAACTGAGTCACTTTGCTGTACAGCAGAAATTTGCACAACAATGTAAATCAACAACACTTTAATAATTTTTTTTTAAGTTTAAAAAGTAATCAAACCAAAGAAGAACTTCTCTGCATCCCCCGGGACCTCGGAACAGAGGAACTCAGGGAAAGTGAAGGTAATAAATGAAATTTTGAAGAAAATGGAGGCTCATGGCTCCAGAGACTTTCACTTTAAAATCTGAGGTTGAACAAGCATTGAGCTCTTCTCAAGTTGGCTGAACCTCAGGGAGGGGGATGGAAGCAAATGGGTGTGTTGTTTGTGGAAATAATGGGGATCAAAACATGTCTCCCTGAATAACCAGATCAGTGCTGGGTTCTAAGACAGCTGACGCTGGTATCCATAAAGATATTAGATTATCCTGAGAATAGTTATTATAGGAGAAAAAAAAATCAACTGCTCCAATGTGAGCTGTATAACAATTAGGCAATTCTGAAATTTCAACTGAGAGGAATTTAATTAAGGCTCTAATAGCTGATTAAACTCATTTAGATCTGCTGGCAATTGCCACTGGTTACATAAGAAACCCAAGAATAAAGATTTCCATCTTGTCCTTATGCTCTCTTTAATGCTGCTGATAGACGTAGGTGTGATCCTTTCGGGGCTTCTCAAAATGTGGTCCTTAGATCATCTAGAACAGAATGACCTGGGCTCCTGGTTGAAAAGCCAGGTTTCCAGGCTTCATCCCACACCTGCTGATGCACACACTCCAGAAATCTAGGCGTCTACATACATTCATTCATTCTTTCATTTTCATTGAAGTGTAGTTGATTTACAATATTGCAATATTTCAGTTACGGTGAAGTGATTCAGTTATACATGTATTTTTTTAAAGATTCTTTCCATTATAGGTTATTACAGGATATTGACTATAGTTCCCTGTGCTAGGCAGTAAATTCCTGTTGTTTATCTTATATATGGTATAGTGCATATCTGTTAATCCTATGCTTCTAATCTGTGCTCCCCCTTCCCTTTTGGAGTCTTCCTTCTTAATCAGCCCCCAAAGAGAGGTTCTTATTCTTGCTAAAGTTTCATAATCCAACTACCTCAGTGGATGCATTCAAGACAGGTCACTCGAAGCAGGTGCTTCAACACCTGAAAAGCCGTTCTGAGTTTCACTCTGCCAGGGGCCATCTGAGGCCTTATGGCACTGAAGGCAACACAGGTTTGCTCCACACCTGTCTTTCAGCAGTTTCATTGTAGAAGTTTGCTCAAATATATCATTCAGGAGAAAGCTGTGGTCCGGTGTGACATCTGGCTTCAGGAGAACCTGGCTGTCTTGAACAGACGTTAGATTGGGTCTTGGTTTGCCATAAAATTGCTAGACTCAACTGCTAACCACTCCAGATAGAGTGTATTTCAACTTAATATCAAGTCACGGTCATGGCTTAGACATCTTTGTTGTAGTTTCCAGATCAAATTCAGATCTGCTTTTGGTGTTGAGCAGCAACCCAAGACACAAAATTATCCGTGTATAAACCTACTATCAGGTTGCTTGTGTGTGAGATTTGCATGCAGAGGCGTGGAAGTGATGCTAATCGGTGATGCTGTTTATGCTAAATATGGACATTAACTAATTTTAAATTTCCTTCATGGACATTTATGTCCTTTGGAAGACTTTATATTTCAGGTGGAGAGAAATTGGCCTCCTGTTTGCTTTGTTTTTCTCCTTAAATTCATCTTCCTGAAGAGTTAATTACTCACATTTGCTCCAGCTTGGGAGTAAATCACTGCTTATTATCCGGAGTGAAATGTTTTCCGATGTTTTGCACATGTGAAGTGTTTGTTTTAAGGCCTGCTTCCCCCTTGGTTATAAAATCACCCAGTGAGCTAACTGGGGCCAGTCATGCTGGAGCACAGGCACGGTGAACTCTGCTTTCATCGTCAGTTTTAATAAATTTCCTCTCTGGTTTTTAATTTTGCATTCCCTATTGTCTTGTCTCCAAGGAGAGGATCTGAGTAAACAGGCAACTTTCCTTTTAACTTTGAATTCTAAGTCAAAATTGATGCTGTGCCACAGTCTGGATCAAGTTCGGTTCAGCAAATATTTATTGAACTAGCCTGTGAACACCGTACTACAGCTGATGTGGGCCACGTGGTGTGGAAGGCTTGCCAGGCCAGAGATTCTATAGGGTGAACAGCCCTAAACTACTCCCCTCCATACAGTCATACCATCGGTCTCTAAACTGTGTTGATTCCACTGCTTCGAGATTCTGTGTGTTCATGCCAGCTTCACCCACGTGGCCCTATGCCAGTTTCATCCAGATTATGCAGCTGCCCCTGACTCAGTGCTCTGCATTCAGAATCTTTTAGGCACAAACCTTTCTCTGCACTGCATTGGGAAGAAGTGTCCTAATGCATCAGACTGATTTTATCCCTCCCTTGATTAAAAGTCTTCAATTACCCCCATCTCCACCCTTCTACACACTTCTCTTGCCCTAAGGACAAAGATGGAACAAGCCACACAGCAACTCTGCTGGTCTAGCTCATGGTTGAGAGGCTCTTCCTATAGGAAGCATCTTTGGTTTATTTGCAGAGCAGGAAGCTCTCTGCTTCAGTAGCATCCTGTGCTCACCCCACAATGGCAGTTATCTCATTTATTATGTCATGTTATCCCATGGCCACTGAGCTTGAACGCCTCCTCTCTAGCCAGACCGAAAAGTCTGAGGACCAGGACCAGGCCTGAACTGTTCACAGTTGCAGCCCGAGAGCCTCCTGCCCAGCTCAGTGTAAAGCACTGGATTCATGTGTGTTGAGCTTATAAATGAACACGCAGGAGAATTTAAGGGGAAAAGAGAATGTCCAAAAATGCATTCCAGCTTGAGAATTGGGCTGCAGGGGAGAAGTGGTATTTGAGCTGGACCTGGAAAGAATGGGTAGGGTTTCAATCAGTGGAAATGATAAGGAGAGGAATTTCAGGAGGAAGAAATAGTGCAGGCAAAGGCAGAGTAGTGGGTGGCATTCAGGGTGTGTGTGGTAAGAACTGAAAAGTGTGTATGTCATTGTGGCTTAGTGTTTATGTGTGCGCAAAGTCTTGTGTGTATATGTACCAGTACATTTGTGTGGAAATGGGTGTGTATGTGTGTGTATATTGTGAATTCATGTAAGTATATGTGTGTAGATGTGTGCTTATGTATAGGTATATATTCAGCTATATATACACACACACACAAACACATATACATATACTTGAACAATGTGGGTTTGAACTGTCCACTTACATATGGATTTTCCTCAGTAGTAAATGGCCCATATTTGGTTCAGTCCATCGATATAGAGGAGCCATGGATATGGAGGACCAAGTTAATGTTATGCAGGAATTTTTGACTGCATGGAATAACCCCATGTTATTCGAAAGTCAGCTATATGAATATACATACATACATACGTACATACATGCATGAGTATGTGCAGGTGTAACTATGTGTGTTTGAAGGTATCCATGTATATGTTTCAGTGTGACACTATATATAGGGTGTACAAAAGAGAGATTTAAAAAAGTGGTAGAGAGGAAAGTGTATGGAGATTGATTGGACCTACACTATAGGGTCCATTAATGTAAAGAGGAGTCTGGGTTTGATTCTGTAGGCAGTATGAGTCATAGAAGGATTTGAGTAGAGGTCAAGCTATGGTTTTGGTGATATGTATATGTATGTGTGTGTGTGTGTGTGTATATATATATATATATATATATATATATATATATATATATATATAGTGGCTTGTGAGACCAAGAGACCAGTTGTGAGGTGATTTTAATTGTCTCTTGTGTTTCATGACTAGATCAAATATGATCAATTTGATCTATTTCATACCTCTTTGAAAGGAGAGCCACAAACATCTATTAACTTAATTTTGTCCAGCCTCCTGCAGCCTCTGTGACATCACTATGGACTTACCTAGACATGAAGAGGTGAATTTTAGCTTATGACAGTTTCTGGAGATGAAGTTGTCTTTGTTTTGAGAAAAATATTGGCTGAACATTTTGATAAGTAATCACTGTCCTTTCACAAAACACTTTCTAGGAGCTGAAGAACAATTAGCTTTCTAAAAGCACTACACTTAAATTTTTTAATAAGAACCGATAAAAAAATCATTACAAAGTTAATATCCCCTTTTTACATTTCTTTGAAGAACATCACTTCTCTCCATTAGAGGTAAATTATTTTTTGTTGTCCTCAAAACCATAGTTTATTTGCTGAAAACATTTAAAGGTTTATCACCAAAATTCAGTTTAATTTGAAGGTAAAGATTTTTTTCTTCTCCCACACAACCTATTTGGTTGAAATTGGGACTTTTTTCAAGTACAAATAATTTCACAATAGAAATGCAAATTACCTGCCACACCTTCCCATGTGTATAGGGTGTTTATAAGAATTAAAATAGTACTAATAAGGCTAATAATCTCTGTGCTAGAGATTATCATACTAATTGAAGTAAATCAGACAGAGAAAGACAAATATATAATATCACTTTTATGTGGACTCTAAAAGAGTGATAAAAGTGAACTTATTTACAAAACAGAAATAAACTCACAGACATAAAAAACAAATTTATGATTATCAAAGGGGAAAGGGTAGGAAGGGAGGGATAAATTAGGAGTTTGGGATTAGCAGATAGACAGTACTATATATAAAATAGATAAACAACAAGGACCTACTATATAGCACAGGGAACTATATTCACTATCTTGTGATAACCTATAATGAAAAAACTCTGAAAGAATATATATAACTGATTATACATAAAAAGACTATATATATAACTGATTCACTTTGCCGTAACACCTGAAACTAATACAACATTGTAAATCAAGTATACTTCAATTAAAAAACAATAGTACCTAACATATAATAAGTGGCCCAGTGGATGTCAACATTTATTCTTACAAAAGTTCAAGCAATGCCGTCATGACTCCATAGCTCCCTTCTCTCTATTTCTTAGCTCTCTGTGCATTCTCTGATAGGTTCTTCTACTGTGATCACCCTATGCTAATAGTTCCAAACAAAGTCCCAAGGAAAACTCTCATTGGCTCAGCTTAGGTCACATGAACATTCCTGAGCCAATCACTGTAGCTTATGGGGGTACTCAATGTCCTGATTTGCCAAATAAAGGACATGTTTCTATTCTTGAAATTGGAGGCAGGGAATCTCTCCAAAGGAAAATCAGCATAACCAAAAAAAGGGGAGGGGAGAAGTGGATGGATGAGGGCCAGGCAAAAACAGCTGAAGTCTATTACGGAACTCTAGGGAAAATGTGGAGAAAATCATAATTTGTGGATGGAATCATGGGTGTGGGGAAAAAAACTGCCCACATTAAACTAAAGTTAGTATCAAAACATGTTTTTATGGAATTAAAATGTGAAATAATATGAACTACCCTTTAAATGTTTGGGTTTTTTTTTTTTTAAAGTTGATTTAAATAACAGCAAAGTAATAACACACAGCCCATCCCATGTGCTGGGCGTGCTTCTGTATGCTTTGTATATAATAACTAGTTTAGTCCTCTCAGTAATCCTATGAGTTACACTACTATCATCATCTCATTTTTCAGATAGTGAAGTTGAAGCAAAGAGACATTAAAAATTTATCTAAGTGACATAGGTGGGATTCGAAGCCAGGATACTGGCTCCAGAGTGCACATTCTTGGAAACTCTTCCACTCTGTAAGAAGACAACTGTTCTTTTTAAAATATCTCTCTTTTGATTTCACAGACAAATTTAAATAACCTTTTTCTTTTAGAATAGTTTTAGATTTACAGAAAAATTACATAGTACAGCGATTTCTCACATACTTCATATCCAGTTTCTCCAGTTATTAACTCCTGACCTTAATATGGTGTATTTGTCACAATTAATGAGACAGTATTAATGCATTATTGTTAACTAATGCCCATGCTTGATTCGGATTTCCTTCGTTTTTAGCTAATGTCCTTTTTCTGCTCCATCCTGATAGTTCTCCAAGATACCACATTACATTCAATCGTAATATCTCCATAAGGCTCCTCATGGCTATGACAGTTTCTCAGACTTTCTTTGTATTTGGATGATCCTCACGGTTCTGAGGAGCACTGGTCAGGTATTTGCTAGGATCTTCCTAAATTGGGAATTTTCTGGTGCTTTTCCTACGATCAGACTGATGTTATGTGTTTAGGGAGGAAGAGCACACAGGGGAAACGCCATTGTCATCTCATTTGGTCAAGGGGACATAATCTCAAAATGACATGTCCCTGCTGATTTTGGCCTTGATCATCTGGTTGAGGTGGTGTTGGTCAGGCTTCTGCACCAACTTAATGAAGCTTTTCTTTTTTTCCCAGCAAAAACTTCTTGTATTTCTCCACCGATTTAAAAATGAGTCCTGGTTCAGATCTTGATTCTAACACTTTCAAAACGTGTGAATTGAACATTTTACTTAACCCATGTGCCTCAGTTTCCTCATCTGTGAAATGGAGATAATAATAGTAGTATTTTATATATGGGTCTCTCTTTAGAATTATATACATTACTATTTAAAGTGCCCAGAGTAGTGGAAACACAAAGATTCCTTTTTTTTTATCATCTCATGTAATCCTTACAATAACTCTGCAAGGTGACCACTATTATTTACCTTTAAAATATGAAGAAACCAGAGTTTCTGTCATGGCTCAGAGGAAACGCATCTGACTAGCATCCATGAGGACGCAGGTTTGATCCCTGGCCTGGCTCAGTGGGTTAAGGATCTGGCATTGTCATGAGCTGTGATGTAGGTGGCAGATGCACCTTGGATCTGGTGTTGCTGTGGCTGTGGCATAGGCCAGCAGCTACAGCTCTGATTCGACCCCTAGCCTGGGAACCTCTGTATGCTGTGGGTGCAGCCCTAAAAAAATAAAATAAAGAAGAAACCAAATTTCAAAGAGGGAGGTACTGATAAGCAGCATTCTAGATTTTCACTAGGTTTAAATTCTTGCTTTGACCCTTACACTGTGACCTGAGCAAGATGCTAAATTTGTGTGATGTCCATTTTTGTGCAGTGTCCATTTTTGTGTGATTATTTGACTCATGTCTGTCTTCCTAATTAGCATAAGATGTTTATGCAAATAAAAATTGAGTTGCTTGCTCTACAGTAGCCTTAGTGCCTGGCACAGTGCTTGCACCTAGTAGCCACTCAATAAATAGTGATGGAGTAAGTGAATCTCAGCTGAACCTGTGTACAGACTCTGGACTCGATTGTAGTCCCTTGTAAATAGGGATACAGGAGGGGAAAGAGAAGGAGGTCCATTTCTCCCCTATCTGGCATGTAAAATCTTGGAGTTGGGATTTTCGTGTTTGGACTAGGAGCCCATCAGACTCGGGGAAGGAGGTGAGAGCTCTCGGGATCTAGAGCACTGTTTACACAGCAGCTTCAGCTCCTGATCAAGTGTTTCTCCACCCACCACTTGCTTCCGCCCTCCAAGGCTGACCCAGGGGTGCTTAACTTAGACGTGTTGGGAAGGGAGAGAGGAACTTTGAGGAGATTTAGGCAGTTATTGCACTCTGGGAACTCATAAACCTTTGCAGTCTCTGTGAGTCAGCCTTGGGCTGGAACTTTGCCTGCCTCCCCGCAGTGCAGGGTATGTGCTGTGGACAGTGACATCACCCAAGTTTCTGCTGGCCAAACAGTCTTTGCCTCTGTTTATGTTATCGTGGGGCCTTGGGAGCTTCGACAGCACGGAAGAAAGGGCCTTGGGGCTATCATATGATTACTGCAGCTCAGTGAATAGAAGCACTAGAGGAAAAGTGCCTTTGGATTCAGATGGTTCCATGGTGTAGCTCTGGTTCCACCACTTACTAGCTGTGTGGGCAGGTTACATAAACTGTCTGTGCTTTACTTCCCTGGACTGTAACGTCGCAGTAATAATCACTACCATGTGCCGTTTGTGGGGATTAAACCAAGTGGTGATGTTGCCACATTTCCTTACTACACAGAAGCGCTCAAAGGGACATGGTTGTAATTATAGCATCAAATGTTATGGTGGAGATAGGAGCAAAGATCTTTTTTTTTTTTTTTTTGGCCACACCCATGGCATATGGAAGTTCCCAGGCCAGGGATCGAATCCAAGCCTTCGCTTCAACCTATGCCATGGCTGTGGCAATGCCAGATCCTTAACCCACTGTGCCGGGCCAAGGATCAAACCTGAGCCTCAGCAGCAACTTGAACTACTGCAGAGACGACAATGGATCCTTAACCCATGGTCCCACTGTGGGAACGCTGGGAGCAAACTTCTATATTACTAAGGCAGTCAGGAATGCCTTTACAGATTAGGCCATATTTGAACTATATCTTAAATGCTAACTACCATAATAAAATAACAGCAGCTGCATGTGTGGTACATACTAAGTTCTGTGCTCAATGCTTCATGTACATTTTTGGCTCATTCAGATCTCACTACAGTCCTGAAAGCAATCTGTTGCAAACCACATTTTACAGATAGAAAAAGTGAAGCTTAGACAGGTTAAGCAATTTTCCCAAGGCTGCTCAGTTAATGGGTAAAGCCAGCATTCGCACTTAGTTCTATCTGACTCCGAAAGCCATTATCTTACCCAGTGAACTAAGTAGCCCCTCTTGAAAGTTATTTTTTGAGTTTTCTTTTTTCTTTTTGGCCACCCCACAGCATACAGAAGTTCCTGGGCCAGGGATAGAACCTGCCTGAATAGTTCCTGGGCCAGGGATAGGACCTGAACCACAGCAGTGACAATGTCGGATTCTTAGTCTGCTGAACCATCAGGGAACTCCACGTTTGAGTTTTCTGGGAAGGAAAGAAAAGGGATGAGTATAACATGTTCCAAGAGAAAGAGCTTGGATGTCTCTTTATCTATTTGCAAGTGTATTATTATTGGTTTGGCCTTTGTTCGGCAGCCAACTGATATTTCCAAGAAGGCAGGAATTATTCTGTTTCATCCCTCATTGTCCCCAGGCTGATGCCAGCACATAGTTGGTATTAATGAATAAAGAATTTGATGGGCTCCACATTCTCTCTGGCTTGTGTTACACATGCCAGCGTGAGGAGGTGTGTTTGGCTGAATTACTCTATTGCCCTTCCTCACTTAAAAAGAAGGTATCAGTGAGGCTGGGCAGTTGTGTCATTGGCCACACAGCACATTTCTCTACAAGTACCACAAATCTCCCAGTCCCGATAATGAGGTCATCTTCGAGAGTGCGGGCTGCCTTCTCTCCTGCCGCCTCTCCCGGTGCCCAGCGTGTCTGAATTCTCTTTAAGGGCCTGAGGTTCAGGTCTGGTGACACTCACGTGACAGGAGGAGAGGTGAGAGGGTCACGTCAACACTGACAAGCCTGGACGGGCACTTAGCTCTTCAGACAAGGTGTCTTCCTTGAGACTGGAGTGACAAATAGAGCGCTGACCTGTAGTGTCAAGCAGTTGCGCGTGGGAGCAGGAGGGAGAAGGCGAGAAAGCGCGGCCCTGGGGGCAGCTTCCTCCCGGCGTGTGTGCGCCAATAAGCTGTCAAATAAAATTAAGGTTCAAAACATACAGCCTTCAATTTGATTTCACTAAGATGCCGACTGCCGTTCAGAGGGAACACAATCGATTCTGTTTTGACAGGTCTTGATGTACGCTAAGCAGTAAAAGTCTCCACTTGGTGCTGGATTAATACAAGTTCACCTTAATTTGTAACTTAAATAGAACCGGATCTGAGCCTGAAGAGAGGCTTCTGGCTCTTCAACCTGCTGCGGGCCCCTTGCTTCTCTCTCCCGACACGCCTCCCTCCTTTTTGCTTTTGGAATTCATCTTCTTCTTTCCTCTTTTTCTTAGCACTTTCCAGATCTCTCTTCCGCTCACTTCTATACCAAAAAGGGAGAGTTTGGAGCCCTCCTGTGTGTCGGGCACTGCGCTTCATGCTCTTCTCGAGTTGCCTTATTTAATTCCCATGATATCCTTAGAAGTAGATGGAGTTGTGTCTGTTTACAGATAAGGTAACAGATGTTTATCGTGATTAAGAGCCTGCCTGGGGTTGTGCAGCTAGCAAGTGGCAGAGCTGGGGATTCAAGCCCCGTCCTCTCTGATTCTAAAAGTCCATGTTGTTTGCGTGACCTCAGTGGTCCTGAGCTCTGGTGAAACATGACCGTCAGCTGGGAGCTCTGTCAGCATCAGTGATTGGCCATCACCCCCATCTTTAATTCGTGTGGGGAGAGTCCAGGGCATAGAGGCCACCCACTCTTCTGCTTTCCCTTCACCCCCATCTTTCTTAGCATATGAATACATGGGTTTGTTGAGGTGGGTCGCAGAAAAGCCCTGGAGATGCTGGGGTTCTTCTCCTGTGCCTCCGATGGGAGAGGACTGGCCTTTCTAGAGGCCAGTGGTGCAGGAAAGCACAAGTGTGTCTTTGTCTTCATGCTGCAGGTGGGCAAGTGGGAGAACCAGACCCTGAGCCTGAGGCACGCCGTGTGGCCCAGGTACAAGTCCTTTTCCGACTGCGAGCCAGACGACAACCATCTGAGCATCGTCACCCTGGAGGAGGCCCCCTTCGTCATCGTGGAAGACATCGACCCGCTGACTGAGACATGCGTGAGGAACACTGTGCCGTGTCGGAAGTTCGTCAAAATCAAGTGAGTCCAGGGATGCCATTGGTTGAATGTGCCCAGCCCTTTTCAATAGCCTGTGTCATCGACAACAGTGATGTCTCTCAAATGATTGTAAAATGTAATATAAACTGTACTTCATTAGATAGATAGATAGACAGATTCTTTTGAGAGACCTGGAACTGTAGCAAGTGTTTTGCATTCATTTAATTCCAACAACAGCAATATGAGGTGTGTGGTTTTTCCCTTTTTAAATATGATAAAAACTGAGTTACTAGGAGATCAAGAAGCATGTTCAAAGCCACTCACCTGGTAAATGGAGGAGGCAGGACTCGAACACTGGTCCCTCTGACTCCACTGCTATATTTGTAACCAGGATGGTGAATCAATCCTGCCCTTCATTCTTTCCTAAAACAATTATTTCTTTTGTATTTCTGGCTGCTCCCTCCCCCAAACTGTACCTTCCCCTTCCTTCCACCTCTTCTCTATTTCCAAACGTTTCAGAATTTTTAAAACTTCTCTCCATCTGGGGGGTAACACACACCTTACCTGTGCCATTATAATATGATCAAGGTGGAGCTGACCTCCTGCGGGTTTCCTAGGTTACCAGCAGCAGGCAAGCATCACATCAGTGTCACCTCGTCTTTTATTATACGGATGGAAGAGGAACTGAGATTTTTTTATCAGAGCCTCTGGTGACGGGTTCTCCTTAATCTGAAAATCCTTTGAAGAAGTACAGAGCTTCATGGCCAAGTCCAAGGCCCTCTTATAGTCTTCACTAATGCAGATGTAACACAAACACCACCCTTGTGGGGGAGTCACAAAAGGAAAAAGCCTGTAGTTGGATGGAAGTCTATTTTTTCTGAGTATTTTCTGCTCGCCTTCTTTCACCTAGAATATTCTTGCTTGTCCTTTAAGTCATAACCACTCCCTCCCCAAGCTGGGTTGGTTCTCCCTCCTTGCACAATGTGTTTCTGTGTCTTAGTCCATTCAGGCTGCTGGAATAATTTACCACGAGTGTGTGACTTGAACAACAGACATTCACTCCTCAGTTCTGGAGGCTGGAAGTCCATGGTCAAGGTGCTGGCAGTTGGAGTGTCTGATGAGGATCCTCTGGTTTGCAAACAGCTCTCTTCTCTTCACCTGGTAGAAAGCAGAGAGAGAGAGGAGGAAAGCTTTCCTGCCTCTTTAAGTGTACTAATTCCATTTATGTGGGTCCCACCCTCATGACCTAGTTACCACCCCAAGGTCCCATCTCCAAATACCATCCCATTGATAATTAAGGTTTCAACATAGGAAGTTGAAGGGAACATAACCATTTAGTCCACAGCACTCTGTCTTTCTCACCTGTTTTATGGCTTACGGTTTTGTCTGTATTTCCCCCTGGAGCACTGCCTAAATATAGGGGATGTGACTTACTAATCTTTTATCCCCAATGACAAGCACAGAATATGACACACCAGTGTTGATGATGAGTGAATGGATACCTTTCTTCCCACATTCCACCTTCCAGCCTAAGTTATTATTATACGTGATGCAAATCCTCAGAGCTTAGGATAAAGACAATTTTTAAAAAATATGATTGCCAAATGCATTATGAAGGCACATTTTGGTTCTGAGAATTTTTCTTTTTTTAATCAATGAGCAATCTTTTTGGAGTTGAAATTCTGAATGGGTTATTCAGCAAATAACCATCAGCCTTTTTGGAGTTGTCAGCCTCTTCGGAGTTGACATTCTGAACAGATTAGTCAATACGTAAATATGCATGAAGCACAGTTTCTGTGTTAGGTACTGAGTGGGACATGGGGGATGCATCAGTGAACAGGGAAGGACCTTGCCATCAAGGAGCACACACAGTTAAAATAGCTCAACCAATGAGTGGACAGGACCATTCCACATCAGGATAAGCCTCGTGATGGATTTGAAGAAGGCAGCGTGATAAGAGAGTAACATGGGATATGTGAGGCTCCTGGCTCTCCAGGTAATATTTAAGGTCTCATATAAAAGAGGAGAAGAAGCTAAACATTTGAAGAGCTGGGGAAGAGCCATCCAGGTAGAGGAGCAGGTGCAAAGGCACCAGAGGAGAAAAGAGGTTGGTGAGTTTGGGAAAGAGAAGGAAGCCTAGTGCAGTACTTGAAGGTGGTAATCTGGAGGCCCCATACAAGGGGAGACGTGGGGAAGTTGTCAGAGGAGGTTTGGACTTGGGTGGGTGTTCTTTGAGCAGAATTTGGTCAGATGAAGCAGAGTGGCTGGTGCAAAGCAAAGCAAAGCAAAGGGAAAGAATCTCCTTTATGATATCAGTGCCTTCTCTGCTTCAGTAGGGCCTCCTGTGCTTCACAGCCAATAATTGGAATTTAAAGCCTTTAAAATCAGAAGCCTTGGAGCTGAAAACAATAGATCACCAAGTCCTGAGTCACCCTGGTATGGAGAAAACAAACTGCCAAATAAATGACTGTCTTTAAAAGACTTGACTTTTCAATGGAAGAATCTAAACAGATTATCAGGTTCAAATTCATGTTTGGGGTTCCTGTGGGAAGGGGTGGCTTGCAATTTTCCTTTTCCCTCTTGGTGACATGAGTAGCTTACTGTGCTTCTAGGTGAAATTAAATTCTTTGATTTGCCTGAAAGCAGTAGAAGATTACTAGGATCCATTAATCCCAACATTCACACAAATTAGATCAGTTGCATTTCCTGAAAGTTCCATCTCTGAGGCAGGCTGATAGGTTCCAAAAAGGAACACAATTGTGTTTATTTTCTCCAGGATCTCCTTTTAGGGAAAACCCTTTGTCTCTTACTTCTGGTAAATGTAGGGTCTTGAGGGCACACATCAGTCTTCTAAAGAATCAGGTAATAAGAAGTGGGCTGAGAAATCAGAGTTTTCTTCTAACCTTTTAGTTGAGTATTAAGACATAAAGAGAAAAGTGAGGAAAAATTATCTGGTTTGATATGTAGGGGTAAATGGCTTCACTGCCAGTTAATCCCCTAAACTGTCAAATCATTGGTAAGAAGTAAGAAAAATGTATCTTTTAAGCACTTGTGCGGAGAGGTGCTTTCGATACTTTATTTAATCTTTCCAGCTATCCTGCAAGGTAAGTATCTGTCTTCTCAATGTACTTAAGTAAACTGAGGTCCGTGAATGAGGAGACTCCTCTGGGTTTTCATGCTTGCTGAGGGCAGACCCAGGATCTAGAAGCAGCTCTGCCTGACCTGCCAGGCACACTGGGAAGATGTAGAGCCAAAGAATCGATGATTTGTTGGATCCTTTTCCCTGTATTTGTTTTTATGAGTCACCTTTTCTTTTGGGTGGTGATGGTGAGTGATGAGATTGAATGGGTAACATTTCTCAGATTTCTATGTAATTGTCATACCCTCTACACACACACACACACACACACACACACACACACATGGTCTGAGATGAGAACCAACAAATTCCCAATATGGTCTGTGTTTCCATAATCCTCATGATGAATTCAACGAGTGCACCTTCTGCTTGTCTTACCAGCAGGTGCTTGTTTTATGAAAATACATCAGTGACCACTGGTGTCCAGAATACACCTAGTGTCATGGACAGGTGGGGAATACCTAACCTAAACTGGCTGAGGTCCCTAGTGAGGTCAGAGCAGCATGTAGGTCACCATGTCACCATGGCCCTGAATCTTAAACCTGGGGAGTTAACACTCCTGTCCAAACTCTCCCAGGAATCTTCACCAGGTGAAAGAAGAGGCTATAATAGAATGAGGGAGGGAACAGAGAGTGAAAGAGATGCAAATGGAAAGAGGGGCCTTTCCATGCATGGCCTACAGGGGCCAAAAAGAAAAAGAGAGAATTTGATTTTGGCACATTTTTTGAAGAGCCATAGATACCAAGACAGACATCTCCTTTGGACATGCATTAATTTAATGTGCTGAGGACATATTTCTATCATGTTTATGGCAGTTGTAACTCCAGCCTGACCCCTTCTGTTCTGGGAAATTGGTGGGGGGAAGGAGGGTCCCTACTTCCTGATGTTCTGCAGAGTTAGGTCCACCAATCATCACATGTAAATACATGTGGATGTGGCCTCCCACAGCCCCCAAGCTGAGGGCGGGAGGGTCAAGGCCGGATAGTAAAGTCTCCATGGTGGTCCTGGCCAGCAGATGCAGGTTGGTTGAGCAGAGGTCAGGGATAGGACAGGAGGAGGCACTGGTAAAGACAGGATTCAGGGTAGGTGATCTGTGATCCTGAGATAAAGAAAGCATTGAAAAAAGGTGTTGAGGAATTCCTGTCGTGACTCAGTGGTTAATGAACCCAACTAGCAAGCATGAACTTGTGGGTTTGATCCATGGCCTCACTCAGTGGGTTAAGAATTTGGCATTGCTGTGAGCTATGGTGTAGGTCACAGACAAGGCTCCGGATCCCACATTGCTGTGGCTGTGGCATGGGGCAGCAGGTACAGTTCCAATTGGACCCCTAGCCTGGGAACCTCCATATGCCTTGGGTGTGACCCTAAAAAAAAAAAAGAGAGAAGAAAGTGTCGTTCTGCAACCCATTTCCATTACTCTAAGTTATATTGTCAACTATATCCACATTCTTGGATACAGATATATACTGATGATGCTTAAGTTTGTGTGATATATTGTGTGTGTATATATCTTATATACTCACCACAGATAATTTGGGGGGAAAAATCTAAAAATATGAAAACAAGAAAAAAAATTTCTTACCCATCAAAAATAGCTATGCTTCATCATTCATTGTTTTTCCTATCCAAATACTTCATAAGCACATCTGTTTTTATATAGCTATGACTATTCTGTAGGTATCACTAGGTAACCTACTTTTATCACATGATATGGAAATGTGTTTTTCCTACTACACTGTTAGATTTCCATAAACATCACTTTAGTGCTCAGGGAACAGTTTAGCGTGCAGATTCGCCAGCAATGGAATATTCAAGCAGCACCATCCTCTGACATGTGTGACGCAGCCTCTGAGCACAGTGCCAACGGAACACCCCGAGCAAGGTGGAACCGAGTACATTGTCCAGAGAGGCATTTGTTGATCTTCCTGCAGGAGTTATTGAAGTACTTTTTGCTACCAATTGGGAAAGACCCTCCTTTCCTTCCCTTTTTAAAGCATTTCTTATTTTCTGTGGGTGTCCTTTGAGAATGACTTAGGTAAGTAAAGCAAGGTGGCTGGCACAAAGCAACGAGTGTAACCTTCAGTAGATGATGATAACTTTTAAGACACCAATGCCCTCTGTGTTTTAAGAGGGCTTTTTGTTGATCGAGGGCATTGCTGGTTAATAGTGTCACCCCTTACACTCCGTTCCATCTAGGTGGGAGGGAAAATATTATGCATGAGCCTTCATTTGACAGATGACTTGATCAAGAGACATGAATTCCATGGACTCGGGCACAGAGTAAATTCCGAGTCCCCTGATCCTTCCCCGAGGAGTTTTCCTCGTAAGGAAAAGTGCCGTTCCTAACTGGTTGCCGACCTCCATCTGCAGTGACAGGATGAATCGAAACTCTCCTCCCTCTGAGAATTTCACCTCTTCCTCTTTTCCATTTTCCAATAAGTTTTCATGATTCAGTTTAGATCAGGTGACCTAAACTCTGGCCGAAGAGGTCATATGTGTTATAAACTTTTAAAAAATAAGAGGTGGCACCTCTTACCTGTATAATGGGGATAGGAAAGTCACAAAGATTTTTTTTTTCATTTTTATGGCCACACCCGTGGCATATGGAGGTTCCCGGGCAAGGGATTGAACGCAGTTACGACAATACCAGATCCTTTAAATTGCTGCACCAGGGCTGGGGATCAAACCCACACCTCCGCAGCAACTGGAGCCACTGCAGTTGGATTCTTAACCCACGGCTTGATGGCAGGAATTTCAAGAGGAAAGTCATGAAGATTAATCCAACTATAGTATCAAGCATTATCGCAGTGCCTAGTAAATAGTAATGACTCAGTAAATGTTACCTGTGGTCATGGTTACTGTTCCTCATTAAGAGCACTTGCTCCTTCTGCCGTCATAAACTCATGGTGAGTCCTTGGAAAAGCCACTTCCTCATTTTAAGCCTCAATTTCCCACCTGAGAATTAGTAGAAGGATGTAGACAATGGCTAGGAACACATTGTCCAGTACTGACACTCTCCTCCCTCGGAATTTTCTCTACAGCAATTCAACCAACGAGGGCATGAATGTCAAAAAATGCTGCAAGGGGTTCTGCATCGATATCCTCAAGAAGCTTTCCAGAACCGTGAAGTTCACCTATGACCTTTACCTGGTGACTAACGGGAAGCACGGCAAGAAAGTTAACAACGTGTGGAATGGAATGATTGGTGAGGTATGGTATCTTTTCACCCCACAGGATGAAAGTCCTTCAGACTTAGGGCCCAGGGTCCTGGGGGATGGTGGGCAGGATACCCACCATCTTTGTGCCTTGTGTTCAGGTGGTCTATCAGCGGGCAGTCATGGCAGTGGGCTCGCTCACCATCAACGAGGAACGTTCAGAAGTGGTGGACTTCTCTGTGCCCTTTGTGGAGACCGGAATCAGTGTCATGGTTTCAAGAAGCAACGGCACTGTCTCGCCTTCCGCTTTTCTCGGTATGTGAACTTCATCGTTCCCCTTGCTTTCCAGTGAGGGATGATGGGTATTTTGTCTTGTTTGCTCAAACGACAGAACCAGACGGGACCTTGTTCAGTCCCGCTTAACCCCATCCGCATATTGAAAGCATGTTGCCTTTGCGTTATCCGTTTTCCCCCAGGTAACAGCTTTCATTTATCTTTAACTTGGAACGACCTGCTAAAAATACAATCACATATTCAGATCCTGGCCTTGATGGTGTAGAATGTAGATTCGTGGATATATTGCTTTAGAGCCTTGACAACATTTGAAAAATAAACCTGTCTGCCTGCTGTTAATTTAAATCCGCTTGTAAGCTGGTATTTAGCAGTCACATGCCTATCCTCCGTCCCTCTCAAGAATGACAGACGTTTATTTACTGGATGTAAGAGTAATGATGACTGTGCACGGATTTATACCAGGACCCTGATAAACAATATAGATGCAGTCTGAAGAGGATACACTGTTTTAAAATTAACAGAGTCGTATTTTTAAATGGGACTCTCCTTTAAGCTGGATGGTTTGTAAAGGAGGACATTCTTCTTACTCTCACTTGAAAGATTTCATAAATTCATGTTTTTACATTAAAGTTTTTATTTTTTAAAGCAGGGTACATCTATTTTTTTTCCTATCATCTGGCTTTCTGTAGTACTGTGAGTACACATTAGGTAGCCTGGCTGGCAGAGTTGGAATTGTATGGAACATAGCCAAGTGTTTTTTTTTTTTTTTGGCTTTTGTTGTTGTTGTTGTTGTTGTTGCTGCTATTTCTTGGGCCGCTCCCGTGGCATATGGAGGTTCCCAGGCTAGGGGTTGAATCGGAGCTGTAGCCACCGGCCTACGCCAGAGCCACAGCAACACGGGATCCGAGCCGCGTCTGCAACCTGCACCACAGCTCATGGCAACGCCGGATCGTTAACCCACTGAGCAAGGGCAGGGACCGAAGCCGCAACCTCATGGTTCCTAGTCGGATTCGTTAACCACTGCGCCACGACGGGAACTCCCAAGTGTTTTTAAAATTCTTTTTCTTTAAAGGAAATCGTCGTGTTGAATGTTGTGTCACTGTACAGAGTTTTTGCCAGTGACTATCTTGAAGATCGTGATGTCCAGATTAACTTCCTCCTGGTGTTCTCTTACCAGGGGATTTGTCCCAAATTTGGGAAGGTTAAGACAAGCCCTGGCCCCTAGAAGAAAATTGGATGAGTGAGAGAAAACAGATTAAGGTCATGTGAAAGTCTTACACGTTTCGCAAGACAAGATCTTTGTTTATGAGAGAACTGGAACTGCAGACTAGAGCCAGTTTGTGGGCATCAGATCCAAGCCTATAGGCTTATCCTTCCACTCTCTTCATTCCTCTGTGATGTTAGCATCCAGTGAACTGTTCCATGCTGCATTCTCTTGAATGAAATGTAGACTAACAGGATGTTGGATACTGCCTTATTCACAGGGACATACGGATTTACTGTTTTGATTTTTGATAATCCATTTAAGCTGGTGAAATCCTTACCACTCACTGGATTTGATACTGCACTCGCTTCAATCTTCATAACCTTTGTGAGCGGAATGCAGACCTTGGCAAACACACACCTCATTATGTTCCTTTTGTGCCTGTGTCTGATGTGGATAATGATGCCCTGTCTTAATAAGGGAGCTTCACCGTATCATGAAAAATGCCATGGACCAGCATTGACAACATGAACAGAAGTATTAAATTGTTGGATGTGCTCTCACTCGTTCGTCACTCCTAATCATTTTTTACCATTCCCTCTCAGCCCTTTTAACAGAGACCTTTGGCCCTAGAGGTTAAGAAAGTGTTAGAGGAAGTGAGTTCATGGAAGCAATGCAAAGTGGTCCACTTATCTCCTTAGTGAAGGAGAGAGAACTTTTTGTTCAGTTCAACCCGAGAAGAAAAACCATATGAATTGACTTGTCTCATAAATATGGGTCGCTGATATTGAATCTGGCCTCAACCCAGTTTCTCTAGATTTTTATTTTATCTGCATTAGTAGAACATTTCCATAAAAGTCAAGTATTTTTGCTAAATTTAGTTAAACCTCTTTCCCCCGCTACTCTTCCTATGGTGGCTTTAAAAATAAAATAAAATAAATTGTAGCCAGAGGAAACTACTTTCAAAGCTGTTTTTACTCTGTAGGCTTAACATTTTTCCTAGTCACTAAATTACATCCCTACTCGATTGACTGTGCACCCCTTATTTACGGTCATTATCTGCAGGTTTTGAAAGTCATAATGAACCATGCTAAGCTACATTTTTCCATTCACTGGCTCAGTCATCTGGAAGAGCCAAACATTCAAAATCTGATTGCATTGCTCTTCATTATTTCCTATTCTCTCTCCTCAGCAAACTCCATTAACTCACATCGGAAACACTTGCAGGTAATGCCTCTGAGCTTTTGTGTAAAGATGTTAACCAGCGGCTCTTCAAGGACGGAAATGACGTCTCTCGCCGTATTTCCATTCAGTTAATTCTAAAGACTTTCCAAGCAGGTTGGAGTCTTTGACCCAAAGAAATGCTGAGCCGAAGTCTCTTCTAGACTGAAGTTCCTTCATGGGTAGATGTTGAATCTGTTTTAGGCCAGTAGAGGATGTAATCCAGAGCTATCTAAAAATATTTCTGGGTCACATCTTGTATACTACAGAGAGTGGCTCGTCATTGTTCTAGTGTTTTTTTGGTTGTGGTATGTGTGTGTGTGTGTGTGTGTGTGTAGTGTCTGAGAAAAGCCATCGTTAATGGCACATACCTAATGTACTGAAGCCAGAATACTGCAGCAGAATCTCTGCACCATGCTCACGAGTCCAGGGACAGATGTTGTCACTTCCAAGTGAGAAAACATCTGGGATCAGTTACTTGATCAGTCTCCATCTGACTTTCTGACCAGTTACAATGTATCAAGTACCCAGTGAGGTCCAGAGCAGGCTTACAGATCCTGACATGTGAACAGAAGAATTCATTAAGTATTTCTCCTAATGTTTTTAATAATGTTATTGAAACTGGCAGAGAAAAGTCGTTATCAGATTAGTAAGTGTGTACGTTTTCAACCAGAATGCCTTCTCCAGGACCCTGGACATCACACTATCATACTCGCCAATTCTGGCTTTAACCATGGAATCAAACAGCTATTTGACTTAATTTATTGTGTGTATACAGTGTGCAAAGAACACCACCAAACACTTTACAGATATATGCTCCTTTTCTCATTACAGTGATCGTCCTCTGGTAAGACATAGTATACCATTAGTACACCCAACTTGAAGAATTAGTTGTGTTCAAAATTATTGTGCTCTATATTCTTGAATATTAAGTAATGTTTAATCTCCTAATTACTCATTTATTCTTCCTCTTTTATGGATACACCTCATTACCAAATTGCTATGGTTTAGGCACGTGATATTGTTTGTACTCAAGTTAAATTTAACTAAGATAATCCTCAGTTGTAATCTCATTGGTTTCTTTGAGCTCATCTTGTGTTGTTTAAGTCAAGTAAGTTGTATTGTTATCTGTTGCTTAACATATTTGCACTATCAAAACCATATTACAAAGTATTCCTTCAACTTTTTAAATTATCCAACATTGTTAAAGCTTCAGATATATTCATTTCTTATTATATATCAAGCTCATAAATTGGAATGTCTTTATTAATAGCTTCCTCAGAAAAAATAATTTAAAAATCATAAAATACTGCTATTCAAGAGGTGTTATTGGCCTTATACTTTATTCTCAGAAAATGTTTGCTTGTGATGAAAAGGATCATAAGTTCATTGGCGTCCAATGGCAACTTCTTCCCAATTTTCAGGTGGAGCTTATTCATTTTAAAAAATTTAGTCTCTGTTGATTTTCTAGCAACTCTATGTCTTATGTGAATAAAATGGCTCCCTTCAACTCACTTTCATACCCTCATCAGTTTGAATAAAAATAGTAACTTATTTTATATATTATCTTTTGCTTTTCTAAAGCGATCTAAGATTTAGAACCCCGTGTCTTGGCTTGCCCTTCTGAGACATGCACCTGAAAATGAACTGATGAAAACTATTTTTAGGGGAAATAACCATGTATCTGTCTACTGTTTCATTGCCTTGGTCTTTAAACTATGTGCTTTCTTTTTTTTAACATATATATATATATATTTTTTAATTTTCCAATACATTATTATTTCTTTTCTGCTGTACACCATGGTGACCCAGTTACACATACATGTATACATTCTTTCTTCTCACATTATCATGCTCCATCATAAGTGACTGGACATCATTCCCAGTGTTACACAGCAGGATCTCATTGCTAATCCATTCCAAAGGCAGTAGTCTGCATCTATTAATCTCAAATTCCCAATCCATCGCACTCCCTCCCCTGCCCCCTTAGCAACCACAAGTCTGTTCTACAAGTCCATAATTTTCTTTTCTGTGGAAAGGTTCATTTGTGCCCTATATTAGATTCAAGATATAAGTGATATCATATTATTTGTCTTTCTCTTTCTGACT
Source organism: Phacochoerus africanus (assembly GCF_016906955.1). Lineage (NCBI taxonomy): Eukaryota > Metazoa > Chordata > Mammalia > Artiodactyla > Suidae > Phacochoerus > Phacochoerus africanus. The sequence goes on from NC_062548.1 coordinate 38,016,689, forward strand.
TACTTCACTCGGTACGAGAGTCTCTGGTTCCATCCATGTTGCTTCAAATGGCATTATTTTGTTCTTGTTTATGGCTGAGTAGAATTCCATTGCATATATATACCACATCTTCCCAATCCAGTTGTCTGTTGATGGACATTTGGGTTATTTCCATATCTTGGCTATTGTGAATAGTGCTGCAGTGAACATGCGGGTGCATGTGTCCTTTTCAAGGAAAGTTTTGTCTGGATATATGCCCAAGAGTGAGATTGCTGGGTCATATGGTAGTTCTATGTATAGTTTTCTTAGGTACATCGGTACTGTTCTCCATTGTGGTTGTACCAGCTTACATATCCACCAACAGTGCAGGAGGGTTCCCTTTTCTCCACACCCCCTCCAGCATTTGTTATTTGTGGACTTATAAATGATGGCCATTCTGACTGGTGTGAGGTGGTATCTTGTGGTAGTTTTGACTTGCATTTCTCTGATAATCAGGGATGTTGAGCATTTTTTCATGTGCTCAGTGGCCATCTGTGTATCTTCCTTGGAGAACTGTCTATTCAGGCCTTTTGCCTATTTTTCTATTGGGTTGTTGGCTTTTTTGCTGTTGAGTTGTATTAAGTTGTTTGTATATTTTAGAGATTAAGCCCCTGTCAGTTTCATCATTTGAAAGTATTTTCTCCCATTTGAAAGTAACATCTCCCAGTAAGTTGTCTTTTTGTTTTCTTTTTGGTTTCCTTTGCTGTGCAAAAGCTTGTCAGCTTGATTAGGTCCCATTGGTTTATTTTTGCTTTTATTTCTGTTGCTTTGGGAGACTGACTTGAGAAAACATTTGTAAGATTGATGTCAGAGAATGTTTTGTCTATATTCTCTTCTAGGAGTTTGATGGTTTCTTGCCTTATCTTTAAGTCTTTAAGCCATTTCATGTTCATGTTCATGCATGGTGTGAGGGCATGTTCTAGTTTTATTGATTTGCATGCAGCTGTCCAGGTTTCCCAGAAAGACTTGCTAAATAGACTGTCTTTTTAGCATTTTATGTTCTTGTCTCCTTTGTCAAAGATTAATTGACCATAAGTGTCTGGGTTTATTTCTGGGTTCTTTGTTCTGTTCCATTGGTCTGTATGTCTGTTTTGGTACCAGTACCACACTGTCTTGATGACTGTGGCTTTGTAATATTGCCTGAAGTCTGGGAGAGTTATGCCTCCTGCTTGGTTTTTGTTCCTCAAAAGTGCTTTGGCAATTCTGGGTCTTTTGTGGTTCCATATAAAGTTTTGGATTGTTTGTTCTAGTTCTGTGAAAAATGTCATGGGTAATTTGATAGGGATTGCATTGAATCTGTAGATTGTTTGGGGTAGTATGGCCATTTTTACAATATTAATTTTTCCAACCCAGGAGCAAGGAATATCTTTCCATTTCTTTACATCTTCTTTAATTTCCTTGATTAACGTTTTATAGTTCTCAGCATATAAGTCTTTTACCTCCTCAGTCAGGTGTATTCCCCAGTATTTGATTTTTGGGGGGTGCAATTTTAAAAGGTATTGCATTTTTGTATTCCTTTTCTAATATTTCATTGTTAGTTTACAGACATGTGACTGATTTCTGAATGTTAATCTTATATCCTGCTACTTTGCTGAATTTGTTGTTCAGTTCAAGTAGTTTCTGGGTTGAGTCCTTAAGGTTTTCTATACATAGTATCATGTCATCTGCATCCAGTGACAGTTTTACCTCTTCTCTTCCTATTTGGATGTCTTTTATTTCTTTTGTTTGACTGATTGCTGTGGCTAGGACTTCCAGTACTATGTTGAAAAACAGCAGTGAGAATGAGCATCCTTGTCTTGTTCCACATTTTAGTAGGAAGGCTTTCAGCTTTTCTCCATTGAGTATTATATTTGCTGTGGGTTTGTTGTAAATGGCTTTTATTATGTTAGGGTATGTTCCCTCTATACCCGCTTTAGTAAGAGTTTTGATCCTGAATGGATGTTGGACTTTGTCAGATGCTTTCTCTGCATCTATTGAGATGATCATGTGGTTTTTTACTTTTCTTTTGTTAATGTGGTGTATGATGTTGATTGATTTGCATATGAACCATGCTTGTGAACCTGGGATGAATCCCACCTGTTCGTGGTGTATGATCTTTTTAATATGTTGTTGGATTCGGTTGACTAAAATTTTGTTGAGATTTTTGCATCTATATTCATCAAAGATATTGACTGATAGTTTTCTTTTTTGGTGGTATCTTTGTCTGGTTTTGGAATTAGGGTGATGGTAGTGTCATAGAATGTCTTTGGGAGTGTTCCTTCTTCAACCTTTTGGAAAAGTTTAAGGAGTATGGGTATAAGTTCCTTTTCGTATGTTTGGTAGAATTTGCCTATGAAGCCATCTGGTCCTGAACTTTTATTTGTAGGGAGTGTTTTTATGACATATTCAATTTCATGTCTAGTGATCAGTCTGTTCAGTTGATCTATTTCCTCCTGATTCAGCTTTGTCAGTCTGTAAATGTCTAGAAAGTTGTCCATTTCTTTTAGGTTGTCAGATTTGTTGGCATACAATTGTTCATAGTATTCTCTCATAGTTTTTTGTATTTCTGTATTATCCGTTGGGACTTCTCCTTTTTCATTTCTTATTTTGTCTATTTGGATTTTTTCTCTCCTCTTCTTGGTGAGTCTAGCCAGAGGTTTGTCCATTTTGTTTACCTTTTCAAAGAACCAGTTCTTGGTTTGATTGATTTTTCTGTTGTTTTTTGAACTCTCTATTTTATTGATTTCTTCTTTGATCTTTATGATTTCCTTCCTTCTGCTGACTTTAGGTTTTGTTTGTTCTTCTTTTTCTGATTCAATTAGGTGTTGGGTTAAGTTGTCGATTTGAAATGTTTCTTCTTTCTTGAGGAAGGCCTGTATTGCTGTGAATTTCCCTCTGAGCACTACTTTTGTGGTTTCCCATAGAATTTTTTTTTTGTCTTTTGTCTTTTGTCTGTTGTTGTTGTTGTTGTTGTTGTTGTTGCTACTTCTTGGGCCGCTCCCGCGGCATATGGAGATTCCCAGGCTAGGGGTTGAATCGGAGCTGTAGCCACCGGCCTACGCCAGAGCCACAGCAACGCGGGATCTGAGCCGCGTCTGCAACCTACACCACAGTTCACGGCAACGCCGGATCGTTAACCCACTGAGCAAGGGCTGGGACCGAAGCCGCAACCTCATGGTTCCTAGTCGGATTCGTTAACCACTGCGCCACGACGGGAACTCCATCCCATAGATTTTGAGTGGTTGAGTCTTCATTATCATTTGTCTTGAGGCATTGTTTAATTTCCTTATTGATTTCCTCATTGACCCATGGGTTTTTGTTTAGTCTCCATGTAGTCAGTTTTTTCTCATTTCTTTTCCTGTGGTTGATTTCTAGTTTCATGCCATTGTGGTCAGAGAAGATACTTGAAATATTTTCTATACTCTTAACATTGTTGAGGTTAGCTTTGTGCCCCAGGATGTGATCAATTCTTGAGAATGTTCCATGTGAACTTGAGAAGAATATATATTCTGATTTTTTTGGATGTAATGTCCTGAAAGTGTCAATTAAGTCTTAACTTTTCTATTGTGTCCTTTAGGTCTCTGTTGCCTTATTGATCTTCTGTCTAGAGGATCTGTCCATTGATGTGAGTGGGGTGTTAAAGTCTCCTACTATGATTGTATTCCCATCAATTTCTCCTTTTATGTCTGTTAGTGTTTGTTGTAGATATCTGGGTGCTCCTATATTAGGGACATATATATTGACGATTGTAATATCCTCTTCTTGAATGGATCCTTTAACCATTAAATAGTGTTCTTCTTTGTCTTTCTTTATGGCCTAGTATGAGTATTGCAACTCCTGCTTTCCTGTCTTGCCCATTGGCATGAAGTATCTTTTCCCATCCCCTCGCTTTTGATCTATATGTGTCCTTTGCCCTACAGTGAATTTCTTGTAGACTGCAGATGAAAGGTTTTTGCTTTTTTATCCAATCTCCCACTCTGTGTCTTTTGATTGGAGCATTCAATCCATTGACATTTAAGATGATTATTGATAGATATGTATTTATTGCCATTTTAACCCTTGTTTTACAGTTGATTCTATGTTTCTTTTTTTTTCCTTTTGGTGGATTGTTTCCATTTATTTTATGCTTGAGTACTTTTCTTTTCAGTTTTCATGAATGTACTGTTTGGTTTTGATTTGTGGTTGCCTTGTTTTTTAAGTATGTTGAACCCTTCCTATATCTGTTTGCTTTAGCCTGATAGTCATATAGGCTCAAAGACATCATTCAAATAAAAAAAAAAGAAACTATATTTTCCTACATTCTTTCCCCATGCTTTATGACTTTGTTGTCTTTTTTTTTTTTAATGTCTTCATGTTTAGATGTGTATGCTGGCTTATTTAAGTGACTGCTTTCCATTTGTGGTCTCCTCCATCCTAATTCTTTTTTTTTTTTTAATTTAGAGAATCCCATTCAATATTTCTTTTAGAATGGTTTTAGTATTGCTGTACTCTTTTTGCTTTTGTTTTTTGGAGAGATTCTTTATTTCCCCTTCTATATTAAATGATATTTTTGCTGGATAGAGTATTCTAGGTTGCAACTTTTTTCCTTTCAGCACTTTAAATATATCTTGCCACTCCCTTATGGCCTGTAGTGTTTCTGTAGAGAAATCAGCCGATAGCCTTATGGGGGTTCCCTTATTAATGCTTTGCTTTTCTCCTGCTGCCTTTAGAATCCTATCTTTATCTTTAATTTTATTATAATATGTCTTGGTGTAGGCCTGTTTGAGTTCACCTTGTTTGGGGTCCTCTGTGCTTCCTGTATCTTCATATCAGTATCCTTTAGATTTGGAAAGTTTTCTGCCATAATTTCTTCAAATATACTTTCAATCCCCTTTTCTTTTTCTTCTCCTTCTGGAATTCCTATTATGCATAGATTGGGCCACTTTGTATTATCCCATAGATCTCTTATAATGCTTTCATTTTTTTTTTCATTTGGTTTTCTGTCTGCTGTCCTGATGGGGTGATTTCCAGTATTCTATCTTCCACGTCACTAATTCATTCCTCTGCATCATTCATTTTGGTCTTTATTGCCTTTAGCTCAGTTTGTATCTCTGCAAATGAATTTTCTAGGTTTTCTTGGCTCCCCCTTATATTTTCTAGTTCCTCTCTAAAGGAATCTGCATTAGTGTTCATATCGTCTCTTAATTCCTTCAGCATTTTCACTATCTCCCTTTTGAACTCAAAGTCTCTCAGACTGTGGGGGTCTGTTTCATTGTTGACTGCTTTAGGTGAATTGTCCTGTTGCTTTAAGTGGGAATGGTTTCCGAGCTTCTTCCTCTTGCCTTGTGTTTTTCTTTTTCTGTGAGTTTGGGGAAGCCAAACTGTAGTCTTATAAGGCAACTTCTATGCAAGAATGCCCCTTTGTATTTTTGGGGGGTTACTATTTATATTTGGTGTGGGAGTTTGAATATTTGCTGTGTCTTTCTTTGGTGTGAGCAGGCTATTATTCCCAGGATGCGCAGTGTGTTTTCAGGGAGAAGGAGGCAATGGGTAGGGCCGGCAGTCCGTGCCTTGTTGTTGGGATCTCAACAGCAGCAAGGACCTGCATGAAGGTGGCACAGGCTAGTTGTAGTTGCAGGGTCCTGGGAAGTGGTAATGAGCTCTAGGCAGATCTTCAGGGTGACCAGAGCATGTGTGAGCTCTCAGAGGAGTGAGAGCAACAGCAGCTTGTGTTCAATTGCATTGTCCTCCTCCGAGGTGATTGGAACTCCCTAGTGGGAGCGGGCCATGACCAACTCTGGAGTCAGTGATAACTGCAGTGGTTTGACCCTTCCACCTGTAGACCATGCATGAAGCAACCCATCTCACTTAGCCCACATAGGAGGTGCTGTACAGGCTCCTCCTAGTTTCAGGATCCTGGGAGGTGACAGAGATCAGGTGTGTGGGTACTGCCCAGAGCGTCTGACATTGGCAGCAGCAGGGTGGGTGTGTTCCCAGGGGTGCGAGGGTACCAAGAAGTAGTGTTCCGTCACAGTGCCCTCCTCTGTGGTGCCCTTGAGGTGAATGGGGCTGCAAGTGGTGTCTGTTCACAGACCCCTAGTGATGGCAAGACACTCCTACCTCTGGAGCCAGAGATAACTGTGGTGCCTTGCCCCTGCCTCTTGTAGACTATGCCAAAAGCAAATTGTCCTGCTTAGCCCCCAGCGGAGATGCTGGACAAACTGCTCCTAGATGCAGGTTCCTGGGAAGGGACAGTGGTCAAGTGTCTGGGCACTGCCCAGAGTGTTTGGCAGTGGCAGAAGCAGGGTGGGTGTGCTCCCAGGGGAGTGAGAATAACAACAGGTGGTGTTCTGTCACAATGTCCTTCCCTGTGGTGCCCTCTGAGGTGGTTGGGGCTGCAAGTGATTTTCATTCAGGTATCCCCAGTGGTGGCGGGCCATGCCCACCTCTGGAACCAGGGATAGCAGAGGTGGTTTGCCCCCACTGCCTGCAGACCACACAAGAAGCACCCTGTCCCACGTAGCCCATGCAGGAGGTGCTGAACCAGCTGCTCCTAGTTGTAGGGTCTTGGGAAGGGACAGTGACCAAGAGTCTGGGTGCCGCCCAGAGTGTTTGGCAGTGGCAGCTGCAGGGCAGGTGTGTTCCTAGGGGAGTGAGAGCAACGGTGTCTGATGCTTGGTTGCAGTGCCCTCTTTTTTTCTTTTTTGCCACCCCCTGAGGTGATTGGTGTCGCAGGTGGAGCCCACTCACAGGCCCCCAGTAATGGCAAGCCACACCTCCCTCTGGCCTCTGAGATGACAGCCATGGTCTGTCCCTGCTCCCTGTAGATCATGCAAGAGACACCACGTCACACTTAGCCCCCTGATGCCCTTAGCCCACACAAGAGGTGCCTGGCCACCAGTAGCCTGCACAAGAAGCGCCCAGTCTCCCCTAAATGAGCAAGAGACTTCTCACCACCTGTAGCCTGTGCCAGAGCGGCCCCGCCCTCCGCGAGGCCACAGGCATGCGCATGCGCACGCTGGGGCGCAGGGCATTTCCTCTGGCGTCCGCCCCCCCTCCCCTCCCCAGCAATGGTGCCTGGCCTCTCCTGTGGGGTCAGGACTTTGTCCAGGTTCCCTCTGGCAAGGTGTTCCCTTCCTCCGCCTGTCGCGTTCTGCTCCCCTGCCCCTGCCGCACTGCTCCTTGGCCCCTCAGGCCGTCCCCACCCGGCCAGCCCCAGTCCTCTCCCCGGACCGACCTCCAGAGCCTGAGTCTCAGCGCCCAGGCCCCGCGCCAGCGGCTCAGGCCGTGGTGTCCAGGTGGGTGGTTCACATCATCTGTGCGGCTCTCCCTTGCTTTGCTGTTTTCAGTCCAGCTGCGGCGCTTTTCTCGGCGACTTTGCGGTTCCCCGACTTGGCTGATTTTTCCGTGGGTTTAGGTGGCTTCCCAGGAGGTGGGTCCCCTTTCTCCTTCACAGCTGCCTCTCGGGAATGCTAGTCCCGTCCTGATTCCTTTTCTCTCTCTCTCTCTCTCTTTTTCCTTTGCTCTACCCAGTTGTGTCAAGAGTTTCTTGCCCTTTTTGGAGGTTTAGGTTCTTCTGCCAGCATCCAGTTGATGGTCTGTGCGAGTCGTTTTACATGGCGATGTGTTTTTTGATGTGTTTGTGGGGGAAGGTGAGCGTGACCTCTTATTCCTGCGCCATCTTGCTCCGCCCAAGCCATGTGTCTTTATTGAATTATCATGTGAATGTAATATCCTCAAATGACTTTTCAATTGCATTTAAACCTCAACATGCTTTTTAAATTGTAGAGATCTCATCTGTCTGGAGTAGAAGGTGAGATGGAGAGAGTGGTAGCATTGGGGTCAGACTGTGCCAACGCCATGATTTTATGATCCTTTTTTAGCAGGTTATGATTCTCCCTTTACTTCTGGAATTCCCGGCACATCATCCTTCAGCATGTTAAGATAAAAAGGAAAATAAAAATGAAACTCTTGCTGACTTACAGGAGCCTTATGGTTGACTGTTTGAGTCTAGTTTCATTTTTCTTTAGCTGTGGTTCCCCTGGATGATTCCACAGGACCCTGTGTCCTCTTTTTTTGCATTTTAACTTGCTCCCTTGGTCTTATTATTCTACTTTGTTTTTATTATCCTTGACCTGATTTGTAAAATGTCATATGCGCTTCTCTATTTTTATTCTATTGTATGCAGTCTTATACCTCAAATATTTTGTAGAATAGAGAAAGAGTTAAAGGTATGAATAAACAACGAGTAGCTTCTTTTGAATGATCCAATTCACATCTGAGCAGGTTTCTCGGTGAGTCTGCAAATAGCCTGCTACGCTTGCTGCTGGCCCTGCTTGTGAGGAGGAGCTAACTGACCATGTTTCCATCCTTTCGGCCCTTTTACCTGCAGAACCTTTCAGCGCCTCTGTCTGGGTGATGATGTTTGTGATGCTGCTCATTGTCTCCGCCATTGCTGTTTTTGTATTTGAATACTTCAGTCCTGTTGGATACAACAGAAACTTAGCCAAAGGGAAAGGTGAGACCACGTGGCTTCAGAAGCATGATTCAAAGTTGATGCTATTTAACATACTTTCAGTGAAGATTTCAGATTTCGAAATTATAGAATGTAGAGTTATCCTATATTGCCTTGCTGTGCCACCATGTAAATGATGCTGGGCCATCGATATTACTTATAATTCCATACAGGTATGGGTTATGCACTTCAAATAAAAAGAAGGCTAAAACTTTAAAATGAGACATTTTTAATCTTGCTGTAATGTGGAGTCAATAGTTGTTAGTTGAAAACCACTGATACTTGTGGAGAAGGCATCCTTGAAAAAAGTTTCTGACAATGAATTTTTAAAATGTGCGTCAAAAGAAATGTTAAAACTACTAGTGAGTCCCAACTTCAATTTATGCAAAGAAATGGTTTTGTAGAATCTAGGTTAAGAACATTCTCCAGACTCCTGAATCAGGCTCACATTCATTTGATGATAAATATAATGTTAAAATGGTGATTTCCCCCCCCCCCAGTTATGATTTCCTCTTGACCGTGCCTGACCTTAATGCATTGTACTTGATAAAGTGGTAATTAGTAAGTAGAAAATTGAACTGGGATGCATTCATTGGCTATAACTTATTAAGAGGCTCCCACACAAGCCATATCCATAAACACATTACAGCATTTTGAGTGGATTGTTCTCAATGCACAAACATTCCAAGTGGATAGTATCAGAAGAGTGCCCAGACCAAATCTCTCTGCTGAAAAATGACTTGAGATGGTGAAAAACAGTGGATCTTCTCCGTATAGTTATTCAAAAACAAGGCACTTTTGTTAACTGGGTCACCATGCTGTACAGTAGAAAACTGACAGATCACTGTAAACCAGCTATAATGGAAAAAAATAAAAATCATTATCTATATATTAAAAAAAAAGCACTTCAGTGTGCCATAGGCTCTTTTCACTTAGAGATTCAGTGAAACAGCCAACAGGTCATGGGGATCCATTGAAAAGTAGTGATTATCACGTAGACTACCTCTTACCCACCAAACATGGCAAAAATATAAATGAATGGGCGAGTTGCTAGCCTTTCACTAAGAGGGTAATGCCACTGCCTAGTACGAAGCTTTCCAACAGAGTGTGTCCTGAGACGGTTTTCTATGGGTGATCACACTGCAGGAGAGGAGATGTTTACATTTGCAAAATCAGAGTTTGTGTTGTTTGTGAATTGACACATTTATTTGATGAATATGTACTGAGTGCCAGGCACTTTCTGGAGCAGGAGGGTTACATGTTAAATTGGATGGAGGCTTCCTAAGCCTTGGGGAACTAAGAATTTAGTTGTGGAGACAACATGTAAACACATAAATGAGTAATCATAAATTGTAGTAAATCTCAAGAGGAAGGGGGAAAAAAAACAAAGCGAAGGGATGGGATATGGGAGCTTCTTAAATAAGATGGTCAAGCAGGGAAGGACTTTAGGAGGAGATGATGTTTGAGTTGAGACCTGAAGGATGAGAAGGATTCAGTGCTATTCAGTCCCCAGTTTCCCTAAGGGGAAAAGCAGTCTGCAGAGGGAACAGCAGATGCAAAGGCCTTGGCATGTGGTCAATCTTGAGATGCTCAAGAAACAGAAAAGATGTACATGAGGGAGACAGTGGTATAAGATGAAGTCAGAAGGACAAGCTATTGGCCATGGTAAGCATTTCAAATACTTGTCAGCATACAGTGGTAGGGACGAGGCAGAATACAAACCTGTACTATGTGGGAAAGTCACTTTCTACCTATAAAAGTCCTTATCTATCAAGATGATGGGAGGGGTGGGCAGCAGTGGAGGGAGGGAGACCAGTTAGGAAGGTGTTGACAGTTTTCCAAGAGAAAGAACTACAGTGGTTTGGACTTGGATGGGGATAAAGGAGATGGAGATAAGTGGATGCGTTTGAAATATATCTTGGAAGATAAAACATTACTCCAAGGCCATCATGTGCAATTATTTCTCCTTTGGCTGAAGCACACACTAGAAGACTCTTGTGAAGGCAGGAATCTTGCATGCAACTTTCTAGCCTGTCCATTACCTGGAGGCTTTTTGTTTTCGGCTCATCTAAGTGTGCAGACTCTCAGGAAATGACAGATGCTTGTTTCCTTACACAGAATAGTTTTCTGCTACATTTCATTGTCCTTTATGGGCAAAATTATATGGGCCAGTAAAGTATTCATGAAATTAGGAATTCCCAAACATCTTGGACAGCTCCCTTGTAACTGCCCGTTTCTGATTCCCAAATAGCTTGTCACATTCGATCAACATGCATCCCTAATAAAATTAAGTAGTTCATGAAGTTAACTGGATTGACTCTAATTATTTTTTACTAAGAGTTCTCAGCCTCTTGGGAAGAAGCCCAGAAGATCATAAAGCGAGGCAAAGAGAAAGAGGAGAGCTTGAGCTTAAGACTAATAGAATTAGCTGCCTTCTCTTTCATGTATTGTATATGGATATTGTAAGTATTGCTCTCGCCTGAGTTTGGCCTCCCATGTGCAGGAAGCTTGTTTCCCAACTAGGCTCTCTGCCCAGAACTTCATAACTTCCATCAATCTGGATTCACTTCTGCCACTTTATTTATTGCCCACTCTGCATGCATCGCCAACTGAAGTCTAAGTAGCTCATTTTGTCATATCTTCATTTACTTAAATGACATAAAAATTAACCTTCTGTTAAAGAAGGACCCTTTCCCCATGAAACAAGGGCATAAATTGAGTTTTTCTCCCTTGCGCAAAAACAGACTTGAAAGCCTTAACATGTATGTTTTACAGCCTGCGTATTCCCCTCCCCAATAAATCCTGGCATATTGTTCTGCCTCTTTAGTTAAGTCTATTGCAAGGAACACTTCAGAATCTTAAAAAGGGACATATAACTATTGCAAGCACACACAGAGGGAGAAAAAGTGCTGTGATATCAGAGTTCATTTTCCATGACCCTGCAACCAAATGTCTTCCATCTGCGAAGTGTTGGAAGAATTAAGCTCTATTGTTCTGTTTCTTAATGTCTCCATTTGGAGAGGGTTTCAGTTTGGTTTAATTCCTATCTTGTGCACATTCTACATCTGAGTTTGAGCAGAAGCAATTGCCAGAGACAATCGGATTAGAATATCAAATATCGGTCCCTCTGAATTGCATGGTTCTCATATGGTGATGCTGAAGCAGCCCCCATGAACATATTTTTGTAAGGCTTTCTGTATGTTTCTTTAGGAGATGGGTTCCCCCAAGCGGAAATCAAATTCACATTTAAAACAGGTCGTATCACTACTCATTCAAACCCACATTTTGCATAATCATTTTCCCTTCCTTCCTCCCTCCCTCCTTCCTCCCTTCCTTTCTTTTTTCTCTTAAGAAATGTGGCGAAAAGCCAGCCATGTATGGGAAGAATGTGAATTTTTAAAGAAGAAAGGGCTCATCGTGGCTGTGGTTCTGGGGCCATGATGGGACACACTGTGATGTAATTCTGTCTTCTGGCAACCTTCAGTGTTGCTGGAGCTACTGCATAGTTATTAGACACTCACAAGTGTGCGTTTTGAGAAAGCGAGAAAGCACTGAGAATGTCCTTTTGTCATTTGCAGCACCCCACGGGCCTTCTTTTACGATTGGAAAAGCTATATGGCTCCTTTGGGGCCTGGTGTTCAACAACTCCGTGCCTGTCCAGAATCCTAAAGGGACCACCAGCAAGATCATGGTGTCCGTGTGGGCCTTCTTTGCCGTCATATTCCTGGCCAGCTACACGGCAAACCTGGCTGCTTTCATGATCCAGGAGGAATTTGTGGACCAAGTGACTGGCCTCAGTGACAAAAAGGTAAGGTCACCTTGCTTTTATCTCTGCCTGAGGGGTTGATCTTAAATGTTCTCCCGTCAGAGGAGGCAATTCAGGCTCCCAGCATCCAAACTCATCTACTCTAAAGCACAAAGCCAAGGGATATTTTTTTCCCTCATAACTCAAATCGGCATATATCTAAAAGTTTTAGGAATGGGAGTTTAAGCTTAGCTTTCCTGCATCCTAGAGCCCCAGTCTAATTTGGAAAGGTAGCTTCCCTCGGTGGTCGTTTCTCACATTAGATGAGCGTGTTGGTGATGCTCACTGAGGCTCTGTGATCCACGTTAGTGCTTAGGCTGGAGCCCATCTCGTCGAGGAGAGAATGATGCTGAGGAAGGTCCACCAGCGTTGGACCAGGAGAAGCTCAAGGTGGAGTGGGATGCTCCAGGCGTAGCTACCTCCTCGTTCTGTGACGTTGTATGAGTCTCTTCCATACTTCGTGCCTTGGATTCTTCATCCCTGACTTGGAAACAAAATTCATCTCGAAGCCCTACCCAGAGACAAACCGACAGCTCCCTTTTACTCTGTAGCCAGTCGGCCCCAGCACACCTGTCTCACCTAGAATTTCTTTGGGGGACTCAAAATGAGCAGACAGGTTTCTCGTGTCCCCCTGGTTGCATACGCATCCCCAGTCCTCCCTCTTGGGCTGTGCTTCCCACATCATTGAGATGGGAGCGGCCACACCTGCCCTGTCCATTCTCTGCTGCAGTGTAACGAGGGCTGTAGGGTGTGAGCAGCTATTCAGAAAGGCACCTGGAGGAAGAAAAGAGGCAAACTGGATACATCCTTCTATTGAAATCCCAGTTTCAGGAAACAGATCCTGACTTGCTAAGCTGAGCAGTGCAGGGACTGTGGCCCTGCAAAGATTTTCTGTCTTGTGTGGGGGGATCATTTGTCTCTTTATAAAATCTCACGATCATGTCTTGCTGACATGTCTACATATATCCTTTCGGCATCCATCAACAAACTGCTGAATAGAAAATCTCGGCTTATCTGTGACTGAGGCTGAGCTCACAAGAGGTACAGAGAGGTACCCTCCTCAGAGAGAGGGTGAGGGGTCGGGGTGAGTCACCTTCACAAAAGCGCCATCACCCTTTTGAGTGTCTGGCCTCTCTCTGAGGGCTCCCTGTTGCCGCTGGAGTAAATGCCGCACTCCGTGTCACGGCGATGAGGCCCTGTGTTATCTGGCCCACCCCTACGTGTTCCCTCCCTCATGCTCTCCGAGGCCCCCCTCCCTTCCTTAGGAACCACTCATGTGTCCACCACAGTACCCTTGCACTTGCTATGCCCTCTGCCTTTATTTTCAAGGTCAGCCCCTCCTTGACTTTCAGGTCTTAGGGAAAATACCACCTCTTAGGAGAGCCTTCCTGATCAAGGGCAGCCAACTAGGCATTCTGAGTTTGTGTTCCCATGAGACTTAGATTCCATTAGGAAGAAAGAAGCAACACACAAGTAAATGTAACGGAGAAGAAAATTCCAGGCGGGAACAAGTGTAAAACCATAAAACTGATGAGATGAAAATTGACTTGGCAGAAGAGGTTGATGGGTTACCTGGCACTTAGTAGATGCTCAGTGCACACTGCTGATTGAACGAGAAATGCATGATGTGTGAGACACTGCAGGCACCCCACCTGGGTCCCCTGGCATCTCTTCCCAGCTCTCTGTGCCCTGCCCCGCCCCACCTCTGCTGACAAAGGCTTGTACCAGGGATCTTCAGGGGATAATTACCTTGGGGCACTGAAGGTAATAAATGCCTGAATATTATTACATCCCTCCAATAATAATATCCTCTGCTGCTCCGTGGCTCCTAGGCAAACTCAGAGGTGCATTGTATTCCCCAGAGCTTCCTGTGGGATCAAGCTGAGACTTCACCTAAAATCACCCTCTTGGTTGGCTTCCTCCCTTTCCCTAACCACCTTCGCCCATTTCCTTCCTGGTTTCTCTTGGAGCCTTTTCTTAATAAATCATGGTCACGCAGTTCCTTGGGTCACCTAACGCTTATGGCATCCGGGAGGCAGCAGAGAAAGCCCTACGCTCAGTCAAGGGGGCTGGATTCCTTTTCCTCTCTGCCACATGCTAGCTGTGTGATGCCTTTGCTGGCATGTGACCTCGCTATGCTGCATAGCTCCCCTCTGAAAATCTGTGAATCATTGCTGGAGCGAGGATGAAAGGAGGCTGCAAATGGGAATATGCCCGATAGCCTATGCGATCCTCTACAGATGCCAAGCACTGGTAGACGATTCCATCACATGGGAGCAAAAGCAAAGTTCTTAGAAGTGACTGGTGGGGCAGTGGAAGCAAGCAGTACTGTGTCCTGGATGAGAAAGTTCTTCAAGAAAGTAGTTGGCAGCAGATTTTGCTTTTGGTTGCTATTTTCAACCACAAGGGGAAAAAAAATAATCTCTTGCTCCCTAGTTTAGGGTCTAATAATGTGTCTGCTTGTGGGAAAACTAATTAGAACCACGAATAATTTGACTGACCTTCTCTGACTTGGAAACACCTCGTAACAGATACTTTATCCTCATGAGACACGGCTCAGTTTCCATGCTCAGAGCATTAGCGGCAAACAGATCGCTCTTTTAATTAAATGTTTGATACAATTAGATAAACAGCAAAATTCCTGCAGTAAATAAGCTAAACGTTCCCTGAAGATTAATAGCAAAGACACCAAGGAGGTCTGCAAAAAATATTGAATCAGTTTAATACTATATACGAGTGTCTTTTTTTTTTTTTTGTTATCACCAATTTCTGTGTAACACCTCAGGTTTATAATACTTTGCAGCCATTTGCAGTATGAGGGTGAGCTGTAAAAGAGGCACCTTTGGCACTCATGGTATTTTCTGATGAGCTTTGGGTTAATTTATAAACAGGTGAATTTGTAGGTAGACCATCCCCTAGGAAATATTATTAAAGGAGTTGGAATGCTGGTGGAGACCCTTTCCAAAATCTTGAGGATCACTCCCACCTCTGGGAGCAGATTGATATAGCGGAAAAAGCAACACTGTGGGGGTCTAATGGATCTGGGTTCAAATCTTGACCTTGCCATATAATAGTTGTATGACCTTCAGTGTGTCAGTATCCCCAAGGCTTCATTTCTTGATGGTGGGGGTATTAATACCATTCTGGCGAGGTTGATGTGAGGATTAGGAATATAATCTTATTACAAATGTTATTTCTTCCCTCAATCCTCCTCCTTCTCCCTCTCCTCCCAACCCCCCTCCACCCTCCTCAATACCATCATCATTGCCAGATTCAAACCATTCTTTTCTTCCAAGGCCTGAAATGTCATTGCACTGAGATGGCCTTTTGTGACAGTAGTGGAGGGAATTCAGGGAATGTCCACGGTGGGTGAGCCCATGAGTGTGTTCTCCTGGAGTTGTGCTGGGTGAGCCTCATCCACCACCCTGCTGGTTGAGTGGAGGCCTCTGAGTCTCTCCTCCCTTGGAAGGGCCACAGGTGTTTGATGCTACATCTGGAAGCATGTGGAGCTCACCCAGGGCAGGGGAGACCTTCCTGGAAAAGGGAGCTCCAGTAGCCAGGTGTTCCTTATTTATATCCACAGAATATATATATATATATATATATATATATATATATATATATATATATATATATATATATATATATAAAATCTTTTTAGGACCATGCCCACGGCATATGGAAGTTCCCAGGCTAAGGGTCAAATCGGAGCTAGAGCTGCCAGCCTACACCACAGCCACAGCAATACCAGATTTAAGCCCCATTTGCAACTTACACCACAGCGCATGGCAATGCTGGATCCTTAACCCACTGAGTGAGACCAGGGATCAAACCCACGTTCTCATGGATACTAGTTGGGTTCCTTACTGCTGAGCCACAATAGGAACTCCGAAGATAGATTTTTTTTTTTCTTTTTGCCTTTTCTAGGCCACTCCCATGGCATATGGCGGTTCCCAGGCTAGGGGTTGAATTAGAGCTGTAGCCACCAGCCTACGCCAGAGCCACAGCAACACAGGATCTGAGCCACGTCTGTGACCTACACGACAGCTCACAGCAACGCCGGATCCTTAACCCACTGAGCAAGGCCAGGGATCGAACCCGCAACCTCATGGTTCCTAGTCAGATTCGTTAAGCACTGCACCACGACGGGAACTCCCGAAGACAGATATTTTTAATAAATGTGTAGCATTTGTTTCCTAAAGGAAATAAAGAAATGTCCCGATTACTTGTTATACTTTTCCTAAAGGTTTTACTTCCCAGACCTGCATCCCTCCTTCCTCTGTTATAAAGCACTTGCCATGACTTATTCACTGGAATGACTCATTGACCTGTCCACATACCAAATGGAAAAAAATTTAGAGCACAACCCTCTGATCTTCTGTTCTCTGTATTGGAGGGAATCTGGCTCTTTTATTTGGCTAAAATCATGCTGGTAACAGCAGGTGATAGGGTGACATATCCAGCATTGGTGACGCCAGTAAACACTTTATGATTAATTGCAAAAGCCATCCTCAATTTATAGATGGGGAAACCGAGGCTCAGAGAGCTTAAGCAACTGCCCCAGATGAGTCAGTTCTAAAGTGGCTGATGAAAAGCTGAACCCCCTAAGCCGAAGGCCAGGGAAAGCTGGTTAATATAAACCACGAGGGCAACCTTGAGAGAGAGAAGCACAGGGGAGACCCCTGCACCACCCCTTCCTGGGCCAGAGCCCGGATGTGTTTCTTTCTCATTGCACTCGGAACTCTCTGGGGACGAGTTGCCCCAGAAATCATTCCTGTAAGAAACACAGAGTGTCCTCGACGCCAGGCACTGGGGTTCCAGCCCTGGGCCATCCTTGCCCTTTGCTACTTTTCATGCAGTCGGTCTTGACTTTCTAGGGAATCATGAAATTAATTCAAGGGTTGTGACACCCAAGAGTAGAACGCCATGGCTAATGGCAGAATATACCCCACGTAGAGAGAGAGAGAGTAGCGTGACGTGGTGCGCGCCTGTGTGCAGGGTGGAGGTGAAAGCTGTATCGTGAGTCATGCCTTCAGAAGGGTGACAGCCTTTAGTTTATCGGGGGAATTCCTCGATCTGGGTGTTGGGCTGAGTTTAGGGTGGGTGACGGTCCCGTCAAGACCAGGGAAGTGTGGAAATTCATCACAGAGGCTGAATCTATGTCTGTGTCACTGTGCAAACCAAAGGCAGGGAAGAAACCGAATTGAAGAGAGCTGCATGGCTCTGCTGCAGATGGTGAGTGAGGGGGAAGGCAGTTGGGCGAATAGGCCATGGATATCTCAGGAGATTGGGAGAGAAGGCTGCAACTAGATTTATGAAGACCGCTGTCGCCTCTGGGCCCGAGCAGACAGCTGCTGCCCTGCAAGTGGGCCTGGGCAGGTGCCTCCCCCTGCTGCGGTGGGGAGTTGAGGCGAGAGGGAGTACAGGGAGCACTTGGCTGTTTTTGTACACTCTTGTGCACCCGTACACACACACTCCCAACACAAAGGACCAAGCAGGAGGATCTCATTTGGACAATGCGTGGCTGCTTCCCCCCAAATCCCATTGTGTCTCCTTGTTAGGCAGCAGCATGGCTCCTTTACCAGGAATGATCTTCAACTGGAAATTTTAATTAACAGTGAAATGAAGTGAGTCTGGAAAAAAGAAAAATGTTTTTGACTGGCCTGACACTGGGGGAAACTTAGATGCTTTCTCCGGCCGTCCCCAGTCCTGTGAAAGACATGCTGGCCTGGAAATCCAAGAGACCTCTGGATTCCAGCCCTGGTTTGGCCAGAGATTTGCTTGGTGTCCTTCCCTCTCTGGGCCCTCACCTCTAAAAAGGGAGAGGTCATTAGCCATGGTCTTGGGGCATGATAGAGCTCAAACCCGAGGTTTGAAATCCGGGCCACTACTTCCAAGGAGCATGAGCTTAAGCAGGACATGTGACCTCTCTGAGCCTCAGTTTCCTCACCTGTAAAAAGGAGCCTCGAAGATGAGCTACCTGGAGGGGTTGTTGCGACATTTAAGTTCTTGGCACAGAGCTGACCACAAGCAAGTCCTCAAAAACTAATTCCAGACTTCCATAAGTCACAGGAAAATGAGGCCCAGGTTCCTTTTTTGCTCATGATGATGGTAGAATGAAAATTAAGCATAGTTTTATTTTTGCAGGCTTACTCCATTCCAGGCACTGTTCGAATTACTTAACAAATGGTGTAGTTTTAGATCTTCCCACTGATCCCAAGGGAAGTACTGATCTGTGTCCCTCTCTGCAGGTGGAAAGTAAGTAGAAGCAGGGGAAAGTGAAGTGGCTACAGGCCCCACAGTCTGTAAGTGATAGAGCCTGATTTTTTTTTTTTTTTTTTGTCTTTTTAGGGCCATACCCGCAGCATGTGGAGGTTCCCAGGCTAGGGGTCTAATCAGAGCTACAGCTGCTGGCCTACACTACAGCCACAGCAATGCCAGATCCGAGTCTCACATGTGAGCTACACCACAGCTCATGGCAACACCGGATCCTTAACCCACTGAGTGAGGCCAGGGATCGAAACTGCAACCTCATAGTTCCTAGTAGGATTTGTTTCCACTGCACCACAGCGGGAAGTCCTGAGCCTGATTTTTTAAACCGGAGCTCAGACTTGTAACCATGACCTTGTGCTGCCTCTATATATTTTTTTTTTTTTTGGTCTTTTTGTCTTTCCTAGGGCCACTCCCATGGCTTATGGAGGTTCCCAGGCTAGGGGTCCAGTCGGAGCTGTAGCCACCGGCCTGCGCCACAGCCACAGCAACACCAGATCCAAGCCGCATCTGCAACCTACACAACAGCTCACGGCAACGCACTGAGCAAGGCCACGGATCCAACCCACAACCTCATGGTTCTTAGATTCGTTAACCACTGAGCCACAATGGGAACTCCTCTGCCTCTAGATTTTGTTTTATTTATTATTATTTTTTTATTGTTATTTCCCCAGTACAATTTTTTTCCCACTGTACGTCATGGTGATCCATTCCAAAAGCAGTAGTTTGCGTCTATGAACCCCAAGCTCGCAATCCATCACACTCCCTCCCCCTCCCCCTTGGCAACCACAGGTCTGTTCTATAAGTCCATCATTTTCTTTTCTGTGGAAAGGTTCATTTGTGCCTTATATTAGATTCCATATATGTGATATCATACGGTATTTGTCTTTCTCTTTCTGACTTATTTCACTCAGTATGAGAGTCTCTGGTTCCATCGATGTTGCTGCAAATGGCATTATTTTGTTCTTTTTTATGCCTGAGTAGTACTCCATCATGTATATATATCATATCTTCCTAATACAATCATCTGTTGATGGACATTTGGGTTATTTCCATGTCTTGGCTTTTGTGAATAGTGCTGCCTCTAGATTTTAAATGCATTTCTGAGACTCAGACCCAGTTCTCTGGCCTCCTCACCTGGTTAGGTTGCCCCAGGCCCTGAAGGTGTGAACAGATGTTGGGGAGGGAGGACATTTTTCTCTATCCTTTTAGGTTCTTCTGCCTGATCTAAGAATGAAATTGACAGGAGACAGATTAAGAGGAGAAAGTCTAATTTAATCTTGTATGTACAGGAACCCCGTACACATGAGAGTTTCAGAGACAGGAAGGTAAAATGAGGTATATATGTCATTCTGAGCTAAGGAATCAGCTCAGGGGCTCCAGAGGGGAGGAGGGTGATTCATAGGATGTTGGGAAAAGCAGATGTTCAGTAATTAGATGTTTACTTATCATAGGTCAGAAAATGTAATTTCCAATAATAATTCTCATTATGGGCAAGGCCCCCAATTTAAATTCTTTTTTTTTTTTCCTGTTCTTTTTAGGACTGCACCTGCAGCATATGGAAGTTCCCAAGGTAGGGGTCAAATTGGAGCTGCAGCTGCTGCCCTATACCACAGCCACGTCCATGCCAGATCCGAGCCGTGTCTGCAACCTACACCACAGCTCACGGCAATGCTGGATCCTTAACCCACTGAGCGAGGCCAGGAATTGAACCTGCATCCTCATGGATACTAGCTGGATTGGTAACTTGCTGAGCCACATGGGAACTCCCCCAATTTAAATTCTTTAAGGGAAAGAGAGAAGTTTCTCTTGAGGCTGCAGGGTCTCAATTGCCTTTGGCTCAAAATGATTCATGTGCCAAAGTGGCAAATCTCAGAGAGAGGAGGGATAAATTAGAAGTTTGGGATTAGCAGATACAAGCTACTCTCTATGAAATAGAGAAACAACAAGATCTTACTGCATAGCCCAGAAAAATTTATTCAATAACTCGTAAAATAAATTCCCTCTCTCTCTCTCTCTCTCTCTCTCTCTCTCTCTCTCTCTATATATATATATATATATATATATATATGTATATATATATATGTGTATATATATATATATATGTATATATATATAGTTTCTGCTATACAGCAAAGTAATTCAGTTTTATGTATATATATTTAAATATAAATAAATTTATAAAACTGAATCGTTTTGCTGTATAGCAGAAACTATCACTACATTGTAAATCAACTATACTTCAATAAAATTTTGTTTTAAAAAAAGAATAGAAAAATTCAAGACCAGATAGACAGCTTTACTGGTGAATGTTACCAAATGTTTAAAGAAAAATTATCACCCATCCCTCACAAACTGTTGAGAAAAGTGGAGGAGGAACAGGGAACACTTCCTAACTCATTCTGTGAGGCCAGTATTTCCTTGATACCAAATTAGACAAATTAGAAGAGAAAATGATAGACCGGTAGCTTTTAGAAATATTGATGGGGGAATTCCCGTTATGGTGAAGTGGAAATGAATCCGACTAGGGTCCAAGAGGATGCAGGTTTGATCCCTGGCCTTGCTCAGAGGGTTAAGGATCCGACGTTGCCATGAGTAGCAGTGTAGGTCACAGATGCAGCTTGAATGCTGTGTTGCTGTGGCTGTGGTGCAGGCCAGCGGCTGTAGCTCTGACTGGACCCCTGGCCTGGGAACGTCCACATGCCCCGAGTGCGGCTCTAAAAAGCAAAAAAAGAAAGAAAGAAAGAAATATTGATGCAGAAAGCCTCACCAACATACTAGCAAACCAAATCAGGCAGCGGTGTATAAAAACAATAATAATCTATGACCCAATTAGATTTATCCCAAGAATGCTTGGGCGATTAAACATAGGAAAATAAATCAATGTAACACACAGTATTAGTAGAATGAAAAATCACGTGATCAAAGTGGCACACCTTGGGGAGGCCTGTTCTGAACCCCATCACAGGACAGCATCACCCAATCAGGGAAGACCAGGGGTGCATGGACAGTGGGCCAGAGGCTCAAGAGCCGTGCGGGACTGGGCACCCCAGGAAGCTACCAGTTAGCTTGGACTTCGGCTCAGCAAACGTTCGTGGAGCTTGCCCTTCCACTTGTTCTGTGTTAGACCCCCTGTAAGTGTTGCACACACGCATGCACACAGGAACGAATGATGGGTAGAGAATGAGTGAATGACGTAGCATCACTGTAAAGAAAGAAACATGATTTTCCCTCTGTCCTTCTAGGTTCCTGGCTGAGACCCACCCCCCCCAATAATGAATGACAGATTAATAGAAGAAAAACAGGGGTAGCTTCTGTATACATGAGCGCCACCCAGGAATATGGAGTAACTCCCTGAATAGCCCAAACTACCAGCTTAAATACTGTCTTCAGCTGAAGACAAAAGGAAGATGTAGGACGGTGGGGGCCAAGGAGGGGAGGAAAGGGCACTTCTGGGAGGTGACGGATAAAGCGCAGCAAGCACGCTTGTTAGGCGGATCTAAGTCTTCTCCAGGGATAAGAGTTTCTAGAGATTTAGGCCTTCTCTTCCAGGTACAGAGAGGAAGACACAAATATAAGTTGTAAGATTGTGTCATTTTCAAAAGGGTTAACCTCTACCGGATTTTCAGAGTTTCTCCTGTGTCTGCTGTTGCCTAAAAAATTACCAGCGACCCCCCATAATCTGCATGCCAGAAAGGCATATTTGGGGGGGGGGCGGTGGCAGAGCCTGTTCTCCTTCATCATTTTCTGGGTGAGGTGAAAGGACTTGTAAGTGGAGTCCAGAGAAGGGAGAGGCTGGGGAGGATCCCAGACAGTGTCATCAGAAGCCTCATGAATGAACCAAAATCCTAACATTAATTCCGGCTCAATCAGTATCTCCTGAGCACCACTGTGGGCCAACCGCTAGGCGAGTCTCTATGATGGAGCCAAAAAATTCAGTCCAGCGGGTATCTATTGCTCCTAGCCAGGCCCTAGGCTGGGCACTGGGGAGCAGGAAGGAACAAGACACTTCACCGTGTTTCCCACTTCCTGGAGCTCACAGACCAGGGCAAGGTGTGACCAGGTAGAAAGGAAACAGAGTGAGGATTTTTGGTTTTTTGTTTGTGTGTTTGTTTTTTGTTCTGAGCTCATGCCTGCTTTTGTTTCACTCCCAACCCGAGACGGAATGATGGCTGACTCTTCCTCCCCCTCCCCACCCCGTCTGTCTCTCTTCAGTTTCAGAGACCTCACGACTATTCCCCTCCCTTTCGATTCGGCACGGTGCCCAACGGCAGTACGGAGAGAAACATTCGGAACAACTACCCCTACATGCATCAGTACATGACCAAATTTAATCAGAAGGGAGTAGAGGACGCCTTGGTCAGCTTGAAAACAGGGTAAGGATGGCGGTTTCTTTTGCTCGCAGGCCTGCCTGGTGATAGATCTTACAGAAAAGGGCTCTGCCCGCCTTGTTGCTTGCCTGCCCCCATGTTGTGTGCTCTGGAGAGCAGGGGGCCAAGGAGGACCCCAGCTGAGGGCGGCTTTTGTTAGTCTGATAAGCATACAGGCTTCCCTCTGAGTTGTGTTATGGAAAAGCAAATCCAGGGCCCTTTGAAATGTGGAGAACCAGAGGGCTTTCTTAAACTGATAGAAGTTGGTCCAACTCAATGGGATGTTTTAGCCAAGCAGGAAGACCTAAGGAGACAGAGTTAATTGGAAGGGGTGAAAACAAAGTACTGTAGATTTTTATTTGATTTGAAGTAGGAGTTTTATGGGGTGAACTTTTCCACAAAAACTAAGGGTATCCCACTGAGGAAGGGGAAAGAAAATATGGAGAGAAAAGCAGTGAGAATTCAGCCTCTGTGGAGGTGCAGCTAACATTCCTGCCTACCTGTCACTTCAGATGCACTGGGAAGGGTAGCATCCATCAGGAAGTAACTGAAGCTGTAAACGGAAGACCTGTTTTATGATCTTGAACTGTTAGTCAGTCACTCTCGGCCTCATACGAAAAGTGGGGATAATGATAGGAACTAATTCATAGGGGTTTTATGAGGATTAAAGAGAAAATTTGCTGGAAAGCATTTCAAACAGTGCCTGGCAAAGAGATAGGATCTAATTGCTAGTGTTGTTATTTGGTGTAGAGGTTAAATTCTATTCTATGGGCTCTTTAACTTTTTGAAGAGTCAGGAATGTGTGAAATGTGTTTTTGAAAGGGTTCCATTAAAAATGATTTCTGTTTTGGAGTTCCCTTGTGGCACAGTGGGTTAAGGATCCAGCATTTTCACTGCAGTGGCTCACGTCACTGCTGCACTGCTGTAGCACGGGTTTGATTCCTGGCCTGAGAACTTCCACAAGCTGTGGGTGTGGCAAACAAACAAACAAACAAACCAAAAAAACCCCAAACAAACAAAATAATGATCCTGTTTGTTTAATGAGGAAAGTCTTGCTTATCTGGAAAATGAACTTATGGGGCCATCTCAGTCATCAGGGATTCCTGGAAAGTAAAATGGGCTGCAGTGTCTTATCCTTGAAGACTGATGCACAGCCTCATCCTCTCAGCTGCTCTGCAGGCCCATACGGGAGGCCTTGCTGCTTCTTTTGAGTCTGGTGAGGCACAGGGGCCCCTTTAAACCGTCAAGCCAGGAGCTTTGGCCAATGGCAGTTTGTCCTTTCAGTCTCTCGGGAATCTCTTTGATAAATCCAAAGGGGCTGGGATAGCGTTTACTTAGAAGTTGAGCCCATTACTTATCCGAAACTGATTTACCCACTGCTCATTCTGGCTTGGAATGACTTTTTTAAAAAACTTTTTACTGAAAAGCATAACAAAAATGCAGAAAATAAACAACGGGCAAGTATTAAGTATACTGCATGATGGTTTTGTCCAAACGGATCGGATC
The DNA here is from genome assembly GCF_016906955.1 of Phacochoerus africanus. Classification (NCBI taxonomy): domain Eukaryota; kingdom Metazoa; phylum Chordata; class Mammalia; order Artiodactyla; family Suidae; genus Phacochoerus; species Phacochoerus africanus. The sequence goes on from NC_062548.1 coordinate 38,041,131, forward strand.
TGACCATCCAGGTCAGTTAACAAGAGGTCCCTGATTCCCACAGCCCCACGCACACCCGCACCCCCACACCCCTCTTCCAGTTCTTGTCTTCATGGAGCACCCTCATTTCTAAAGCAGTAGATTCTTTTGTCCTGTTATTGTACATGTAATACAATCAGGTTGTAGATTTTCTTTTTTGTCTTTTTTGGCTCCACCTTTCTGTTCATGAGATTGCTGCTGCTATTCCAGTTCTTTCCTTCCCATTGCTGGGTAGAACTTCATGTGGGGCTGTACGCCAATGCACGCCTCTCTTCTAATCTTGATGGTTGTTAGGGTAGCACCCCATTTGGGGCTATTATGAGTAATAATAGAGCTTTCTCCTGCATGTTTTTTAGCGTGGAAGTAAGTATGTTTTTCTCGGTATAGACCTAAGCCTGGAATTGCTGAGCTGTAGAAGGTGGTATGTTCAATTTTAGTAGATACCAGAAAAGACAAATATTTGATGACTTCCCAGTGTGGCTATATGTACGGGTTCTTGTTTGTTTCCAGTGTGTCTGTTTCATGAACTTATACTGTTGCTTTGAGCGTAAATGTGATAACAATGGTTAGAAACAATGGATGAAGGCTGACTGGTCCCTCTTCATCCATCTGTCACCCAGAGCACAAGATAGGTTGTTTTCTTTCTTTTGGGATTCTTTTAAAATAATGAAAACAAAAAAGGAGTTGAGAAGGAGAAACCCTCCCTGGCCATAAATTGTGCAAATTGTTCTTGGGAAGCTGTGTTATAATGACAACGTCCATCTTCGTAAACTTGGGCAGATGGTGGGTTTGCTCTATATTCAATCCTCCGTGAAGGGGGTGTATGACACTGTTACTTGAAACTCGGAAACTAAAGCTAACGGGTGTGAGTTTTTGTTTTTGTTTTTGTTTTTAAGAAATAAATATACATATGCTTAGGGTGAGGGCAGTGACCTCACCCCTAACCTCCTGCTGTTTTTTGTTTTTTGTTTTTTGTTTTTTGAGGGCCATACCCGAGGCATGTAGAGGTTCCCAGGCTAGGGGTCCTATCGGAGCTGTAGCTGCTGGCCTACACCACAGCCACATCAACGCCACATCCACGCCGCATCTGCGACCTACACCACAGCTCATGGCAACGCCAGATCCTTAACCCACTGAGCAAGGCCAGGGATCAAACCCGAGTACTCATGGATACTAGTCAGGTTCATTAACCACTGAGCCACGACGGGAACTCTCATCCTGGAGATTCTGTCTCAGTGAAGTTGATAATGAGGGAAACCAGTCTTACATGTTTAACAGGCTCCTTGGTTATTTATATAGTTGAATTAAATTAAATTTTGAATCAATAATAGTTACACGATTCAAAAATCAAAAGGTAAGTATAGAAAGAGATAAATAGTAAAGAGCCATCCTTCCACACTGTTCCTTATTTGCTTAGGAATTTCCATAGTAACACATTTATTACTTTTCTGTGCACCCTTCTAGACCTTTCTCTATCAAAGCATAAATAGCTACAGAATTATTTTTTACAGATGTATAATCTTTCATGGCACGAGTGTCCCACTGGTGTTTAGTCAGTCCCCTGTTGATGGATATTTAAACTATCATTTTTTATTGTTGCAAACAATCCTAGAGTGACTATCTTTACATACATATCACATGCGATGCAGAATAAATGCCTTGGATTGCTGGGTCAAAGATTGCCCATAGCTGTACTTTTGACAGGCATTGACAAATTTCCCTCCCAAGGAAATTCACCTTTACCTCATCAATGTATGAGAGTGCCTGTCTCCCCAGAGTCTTTGCCAGCAGTGTCATCAATTTTCTAAAATTTTGCTACAAGAATAGGTAAAACATGTGCCAAACTGTTTTTTTAATTTGCACTGTTCTTACTACCAGTAAATTTTTACCATGTGTAATTAAAAGCCTTCTGCAATTCCTTTTCTGAAAATGCTCATTACTCTTTCTGTTGGCTTAATGGTCTTTTGTTTTCTTAACAAATTTATCTTTTAGAGAAATGAGCCCTTTATTTGTGGTGTGATTACAAATGTTTGTCCTAATTTTTTTGTTTGTCTTCTGAGCTTGCAGATAATTTTTTCCAGTGAGGATTTGTATATTTCGAAGTCACATTTATCCATCTTTTTAAAAATGACTTCTGGATTTTGAGTCATAATTGAAAAATCCTTTTCCCTCTGGTTACCAAATAATTTTCTCCTATTTTCTTCTGTTTTGGTTGCATTATTGCCATTTGGAATTTTGTGGGGTGCAGAGTAAATGATTATGAGAAGCCATAATTTAAGAATTGCCACCACAGAACTACACCGAGATATGACTAACTCTTGGTGTTGCTCTTCCCTGCTCATCACCTCACTGCACGGGTATGTCTTTCAAGTGTCCACTTTACTACACTTAGTTGCCTCTCCCATCTCATTTACTTTTAAAATTTTTCATTATGAAATAAATTACCTTAAAATACAAAATATACTACGAAATAATTTTACAAGAGTAAATAGGGTAAACCGTTTAAGGAACCGTAATAATAAAATTAACTCCTCATGTAAAAATAATAGTAAAATAAACTCCAGCTTTGATTAATAGCCTCAGAGTTCACGTTGTGGCTCAGCAGGTTAAGAACCTGACTAGTATCCATGAGGATGTGGGTTCGATCCCTGGTCTCACTCAGTGGGTTAAGGATCTGGCGTTGCCGTGAGCTGTGGTGTAGGTCACAGATGCGCCTCAGATGTGGCATTGCTGTGGCTATGGTGTAGGCCAGCAGCTGTAGCCCCTAGCCTGGGAACTTCCTTAAAAAAATTAAGTGATTCCCTTCCTTCATCATGTACAGATCTCTAGAAGTTTCTGTCCCTCTGGAAGGTAGAGGGAGGTGCATCATGTGCTTTTGCATTGTTGGATTTCAGGACATTCCCCTTATGTACCCCCAGTACCCTTAAATCCAGCAAGGCTTGGCTTAGAAAATCCAGAGCATGCAGCTCAGCTGCTGGGTCCCTGCCCTCTACTCACAAGTCTCAGTGACATCTGTGGCTTAGTGAGGCGTGTATGTATACACCAGGGGTGGTGAAACGGGGAGGCTTCTTTATGGGTTGTAAGGCTATAACTTCCTGGAACAGTCTGCAACACAAGGGGGTCTTTGGATTATGTTTGCATGAGAGTCCCAACTTGGTTTGAGTCCGGGCTATGTCATTAGCTAGCTGTGGCCTTAGACAAGTCATGTCACCTCTTTGAGCCTCAGTTTCCCCATCTAAAAGGCGAAAGGAATAGATTCTTTGATCTTTGAAATAATTCTGAGATTCTGTCCTTTGTGTCATATGTTTGAACACATATTTAGAACTTCCCAAAATATAAATCCAGACAAACCACAATGATAAATGGCTGTCGTTTTTGCAGAAAAGATTTAGAATAATTCTCCAAAGCTGGGTGTTTTCAAGCCTGGCCAATGGATCATCTCTACCTGAATCACATGGTTACTAGATCCAACACAACCCCTTCTCTTTAGTGATGGAGCCTGTGAATTTGCATTTTGACAAGCATTCTGCTGCTCCAGATGATTTTGATACAAGCTAAAATTTGAGAACTGCTGTTCTAAAGGAGTTCAAAAACTACATTAGACACGTAAAGAGTAGACCATCCAATTTAAACATGGAGCTTATCTTCAGGATCCATAATCACCCTAAGAAGAGCATAGGGACAGAGAAACTTGAAACTAAGTTGTTAAGTGTCATTTGAAACTAACTTAAGTGTCAATGTTTTTTGAAGGTTATAATAAAAGGAGAGCAAGCATCCCAGGAAGTGTCAAGCAAATCAATGAGAAAATAGGATTTGATGTGCACAACATTGACAGAGAGAGGATTTTTCAGGAACAGGGGCTCTCCTGAGCCAAAGGTGGATGAATAAGCAGTTTGTGACCCCTGGTTCCAGACCAGTGTTTCTCAAAGTGTAGCCTGAGTCTGAATCAGTAGGGGTGCTAATAAAAATGTAGATTCCTGAGCCCCACTGAGCCAACAGAACCAGAATCTCCGGGGCGGGGGCCTGGGGCTCCCCATGCTTTAACAAGCTCTTCAGGTGATTGTGATGGACGCTAATCAGATTCCGAGAACATCTGCTTTAGAAGAGGGAACTGAAGCCGCAGCGAGTGGAGACAGATTTAGATTTATAAACGCTCAGTCATCAGAAGCTGATGTTCTCCAAGCAGTTTTGGCAAGTGGGCAAAACTGCAAGCATGGCACTTCTGCCAGATTTAAATTAAACCATCAACGTTCCCAGGATGCCGAAGAGCCTAATATTTGAAGACGCAGTGGGATGGTTTTTTTATTTTTATTTTAACTGATTTTCATGTCCAATTATATGTATATAGACTTATGAAAAAGTCCCAGTTTCCTTTAGAAACATCTGTCTTGAACCTCAGGCCCCCCTAGTTCTCTGTCTGATATCATTTCCAGCCCATCAGTGTTGGGAGACAGACAGGCATCTTTCAGCTTCCCTCACAGTGAGCATTTGGGAGAAGAACCGGAGCGGAGGGTTGCCTTTTGCTGATGGACATTTTTCTGCAAGGCCCAAAGTCTCCTCAATGATGTATCTATAAAAATAAAGGGGGGGGGGTGGTCACATCTCTTTGCCAGGGTCAGAAAGCTCCTCATAGAAAGCTGTTCTGGAGCACAGCTTCTCCAAACCTCGGGGGGCCAGGAATCCCTGTTTTTATTAGCACTTCCAGTGCCTCAGATCCAGGCAGTCCCTAGGCATTGAGAAGTTAATTCACTGAATATTGAGAGGTGGTGTTCTGTCTGGGATGGACAGGACCAGGAAGAGGTAGGGCCCGGAATGAGTGGAGGCATGAAGAAACATAAGCTTAGGTTTGGTCATGTTAAGTTGGGAAGTGCCTTTGGGACAACATCATCTTATTTCTGTATCATCTTTGCATTGATTGAAACCTAACCATCTGTGAGATGCACCTTTAAGCACGTTCCATGCACAAACTCATTTCATTCTCAGAAGACCATGAGCTGAGTACTCTTACTCGTATGAACTGAGTATTATGGCTCCTATGAGCTGAGTACTGTTGCTCCTGTGATCTGGGTACTGTTACTCCTGTGAGTTAGACACTATTACCGCAGTGAGCTGGGCACTGTTACTCCTATGAGCTGGGTACTTTAAGAGATGAAGAACCTAAGGCTCCTCAAGGTTAGCTACTTACCCAACAGGATGTTTAACTAAGTACCTGCATCGTAGGATATTTGACTGAGGAGTTAGGCTTGCTTCCCAACTTGGCTTGGCAGTGCCAGCCGGGCAGTTGGACGTGTGAGGCTGGAGCTCAAGGGAGAATTGGAAACTGAAGTTACACATTATATTATTGAAGAGAAAGAAGCATAGCGCCACCTTTGCAGAGTCTTCTGGCTGGTCTAAGTATTAACTGAGCCTGAGACAGATGAACAGGAGAAAATCAAGAGTTTAATAACGTGTATTAAATTACTGAAGTAAAAATTAAACAATGTGTTCAGTTAAATTACTCAGAGGGCCCTGAGTAACTCGCTGCAATGGCCCAAACCCTCGCCTCCAATACCATCTTCAGCTAAAGACAGAAGAGAATGTCGGAGATACGAGCTCGATCTTCAAAGGCAAGGGAGGCGTGGAGATGGAGGGGCAGGTGTTTACTGGATAAACATTTGCTGGGTGGGTGGTGCAGAGACCGTGGTCTACACTCTGATCTCCAGGCCCTGCCCAGTTCCCCGACCACCCTGACCCCACATTCTCTGCAGAGATCTCTGGTGAGAGCTGTAATCAGGGACCAGCTCTCAACCTAATTCTTTTAGGCAGTTAGGAGAAAGGTCAGAGTTTGTTTCTGAGTCTTTGGGGCCTTGATTGTTTTCAGCTTGAAATAATCCACATGCCAAAGAGATATTTTAAGGTGGCAAATTTTGCTTTGTTACAATATGTATATGTGTGTGGGGGTGTGGGTGTGTGTGTGTGTATATATATAATATTATGTATAACATACATGTATGATAGAATACATATTTATCAATTGGTAGTCTGACAGTTGATAAGATCACAGCATCCTCCTTTCCATCCTCAAAAGAAACTGGTCCAGGGATATTAAAATTGCCAAGGCAAGAGTTCCCATCACGGCTCAGTGGTTAACAAATTTGACTAGCATCCATGAAGATGCAGGTTCCATCCCTGGCCTTGCCCAGTGGGTTAAGGGTCCGGTGTTGCTGTGAGCTGTGGTGTAGGTCACAGACGCGGCCTGGATCCTGCGTTGCTGTGGCTGTGGCGTAGGCTGGCAGCTAGAGCTCCGATTGGACCCCTAGCCTGGGAAAGGAACCTCTGTATGCTGTGGGTGTGGCCCTAAAAAGCAAAAAATAAAATAAAATAAAATTGCCAAGGCAAAGGTGGACCAGGAGGGCATAAGTTATCCTCATTGCCATGCAGAGCAAGTTCTTTCAAGGATGCCATGCAGAGCAAGTTTTATTAGCTATATTTTATCAGTCAAGCAGAATCCTACTCAGAGGGTTCATTTCCAGCTGCTGAGTTCGAAAGCAGACGTAGACCTCAGGGTTCGGTGAGCTGTTCTCTTAAATGGAAGAGCATCATCTCCAGAGAAAATCGGATCGACAATGACCTGGTTTCTGAGATCCACCCCCACACTGCAAATAAAGCTCAAAAATAATTGCTACCACATCAGAGAGTTAGAAATTTTACCCTTAGTAAAAACTCAAGAAAGCAAAGACCTTTTTTTTTGTGCTTGAAATTATTTCTTGTTAAACTCCATTAAAACTATATTAATGGATTTTAGGCCACCCATAAAGTATTAAAAATAGAAAAGAAAATGGGGGAAAAGCTGAATAAAATGGGATCCCAATTTTGTAAACTCAGAGATGGAAAGAGAGAGGAAGAAAGGAGACTGAAATGAAATACTTCAGAGTTATCGGAGGAACTGCTAGGTGATTAGGACTATGGGCTGCTTTCTAGCCTTTTGTACTTGGCACATTTTCTGCAACAAAAGGATTGCTTATAATAATAGGAAGAGTTTCTTCCAAACATAATTCTTTAGTTCTTCCTACATTTCCTCAGATATTTGTCCACATGTTATATAGTTTACCCACATTAAAGCAGCGTCTGTGCAAATCTGTTTTACCTTTCTCAGTTAAATCTATACGGTTTTGTTGGACAATGATCACATTTAACGACTAGGTGATATTTCACTGAGCTAGAGGAAGATTAATTAATTTAACTTTTGTGGCTGTGCATTTTCATCCTACTTTGTCTGGCATTGGAGGGGCCCTCCAAGAGATCGCTCTTTCAGAAAGCTCGCTGATAGTGTTGTTGTACCGGTTCAAGAATGTCTTCTTCCATCAGCTCGCAGGCTTCTGTGCCTGCACAGCACTGTTTTTCTTCACTGTAAGGCATGCTTTTATCTGGTGGACAAGTCCCCCAACTATTCGTAATGTCCTTTTTGTTTGAGCTTCTACGTAATTCAGAGCTTAACTTATGATCCTCCGTTAGCAACTGCAGAGAGCTTATGGCCTGATTATCTGCTTTCTGACTTTTTCTCTAAGATCTTAACTGCTCTTCCATCTCTGAATTCAGTTCACTCAAATTGCTTTATCCAGATGTTAAACCTTTTTCTGCTACCGTTGGAATAATCTGCCTGAATTGTTTTTGGGGAACTAAGGGAGATATTTCTAACTAACAGATACCATTTACTGAGAGCTTGCCTGCGTGCCGGGTTCTGTTCTGGGTGCTTGGCCGACCTTATCTTATTTAAACCTTCTCACAACCCTACTAGACAGTGATTATCACGATTTTCATTTACAGTCAAGGAAATAGGCACAGAGAGATTAAATAGCTCTTCTGGGGTAACACTTGCTCCAGAACCCATGCTTTGAGTCACAGCTTAAAATACTAAATAATCAACCTGTTTCTAATTGTGTGATTATCCAAATCCAAGAACTAATTTCGTTCATACTTTAAAGTGTCTTTTTTTCCTTTGAAACTCTTTTTTTTTTTTTTTTTTGGGCCACATCCATGACATGCCAAAAGTTCCTGGGCCTGGGGCCACTGAAGTGACAATGCCAAATCCTTAACCAGCCTCTAGACTACCAGGGAACTCCTGAAAGTCTTAATACTGCCTTTCAAGTGAAATAATGCCTTCCAACAAAATGGAGAAAAGAGATGAACTTACATGGAAAAACAAATGAACAAACAAAGGGTGCATTGCTTATATTGGGAAATTCTTCCTGGGGAGATTGAAGAAGTAGGAGCTTCCTGTCAAGCTCTGTCTCCTGGGAGACCACGTCTGCTTATGGATTGCAGCTCACAAGGGAAATTGATGCTCCTGCCCATCAGCAGCTGAGATTTGGAAAATCTCAGTAGTGTGCTTTCTCTCTTTCCACTGTGAAAATTGTAAACAAGCTCCCATTGACCCAGGTTCTAAAACGGTCTCAATGTTAAAGCATCAGCCCCATGTGGTATGTTCTCTTGCTCTGGCAGCAGCAGTGGGGAGGAGTACGTTTTCCTGGTGCCAGGATAGCTCAGGCCATGCAAGGCCTTAGCACAGGCTTGGAGTTGCTGTCACACCCCGTGGTGAGTGCCTGGGCCTAAAGAGCAGCTTCTGCCCTGGCAAGTCCAGCTTCCTTCCATCAAGAGAAAGGCAGGTGGAGGAGCAGTGGGAACTTGGGTACCACACCTTTGTTCCCCCACTGTCATAGTTCCCTAGGGCTGTCAGAACACAAACTTGAGGGTTTAAAAACAAGAGAAATGTATTCTCTCCCATTCTGGAGTTTAGAAGTCTGAAAGCAAGGTGTCTGCAGGGTCAGCTCTAGGGATTGAACTGTCCTTGCCTCTTCCCACTTCTGGGGACTCTTGGCTTGTGATAGTGCCCTTCACATCCCTGCCTCTGTCTCCAAGTGACTTTGTTCCCTGTGTGTCTCCTCTTCTTATAAGGGATTCTTCTTCTTTTCAGTCATCAGATTTAGGGCCCACCTCAATCCAGGATGATTTCATCTTGAGATGTCTAATTACATCTGCAAAGACCCAATTTCCCACTAAGATGACATTTTTTTGCTTTTTTGAAACTAAAGTATAGCTGATTAACAATGTTGTGCCAATTTCTGCTGTGCGGCAAAGTGACCCAGTCATTCATATATCTGTGTATGTATGAATACATACATTCCCTTTCTTATATTATCTTCTATCGTGTTCTATCCCAAGAGACTGGATAGAGTTCCCTGTGCTGTACAGTAGGACCTCATTGCTCATCCGTTCTACCTCATTGCTTATCCATTCTAAATGTAATATTTTGCATCTAACCCTAAACACTCCCTCCTTCTTGACAACCACAAGTCTGTTCTCTATGTCTACAGGTCTTTTTCTTTTTGGTAGTTAGGTTCGTTTGTGCCATATTTTAGATTCTACATATAAGTGATATCATGTGGTATTTGTCTTTCTCTTTTTGATTTACTTCACTTCGTATGATAATCTCTAGTTGTATCCATGTTGCTGAAATGGCATTATTTCGTTCTTTTTATGGCTGAATAGTATTCCATTGTAGGTATGCACCATGTATGATGACATTCTGAGGTTCCAGGTGGATGTGAATTTGGTGGGGGCAGGGCGCTATTCAACTCACCACACTCACGGAGGCACCAGTGTGGTGTCCCCAACGCCGTCTTCTGACAGGTGTCCAATATGAGCACCACCACAGAGGGCTATCCTCCAGGGTCTGGGGCCTCACCACCTGGCGCTGCAGGCGTATATGCTTCAGGGAGTAACTCGTCCTCCACGGTGATGCTCAGCACACACGGATGCCGATCGGAGTCTTGTGCGGGAACCCCCACCAGTGGGCGATGCCATTATTACACTGGCTACTTTCCTGTGCCTTCTCCACCCCCACCACCTAGTTTCGGTTGTTTGGTTGTCCTCACTCTGTGCCAGGTGCTGTTAGAAGCACTGTACCTGTAATTCTTCCTTCAGTCTTCACAACCACCCCATGAGGTTGGCAAGTCCAGCATCTCCACCGGGTACACAGAGAAAATGTTGTCAGGGAGGAAGGAAACATCCTCTGCTCCTCTAGGGTCTTCTGGCTGTGCAAAGAACTCAATTGATATGAGACAGATGAACTGGAGAAAATCAAACAAAAGTTTAATAGCATGTATACATGGGAGAGACCCCGGAGAACTGAGTCACTGACCACAATGGCCCAACTCCTCACCTTAAATACCATCTTCAGCGAAAGACCACAGAGGATGCTGTGGGGAGGGGTTTGGGACATCAAAGGGGAGAAAGACATTGACATGGAGACAGAAAGGCAACTGTTTGGTAAACAGATGTCTGCTGAGATGTGCAGAGACAGAGGGGCACGGGGTAGACTCTCATCTCAGGCCTGCCAAGACCCCACCTCCGCCCCAGCACACATAGCACCTATTCTTTGCAGACGTCTCTGGTGGTAGCTCTATTCTGGGAACAGGCCCTTCATCTGAATTCTTTAGGCAGCTAAGGAGGAGGTAAAAAGAAAGCTTCCCGAGTCTTCTGTTTCTTAAAAATAATCATCCTAAATTAGTCCTCATGCCAAAGAGACAATTTGGGAAGGCAAATTTTGCTCCTCTGCACTGTCGTGCAGAGGTTAAGTCCCTGCCACTTGCCAAGCAAGTGCTGGTGCGCTTCAGAGCCGGGAATGGAACTGGCTTTAGCATCTGTGCCTTTAACCACTATGCCGTATCGCTTCTCATTACAAACATATATTCTCGTCGTCAGAAATGCAAATAAATAAGCATCCATTTGACCATGCTCCAATTCCAGATCACCCCCACCCCACACAGGAAGTATTGTTATCTATTCGATACATGTGCCATTTCTCCTAGACCTTCGTTAGGTGCATTTGTGTATATTTATATGTTCACGCATAATTATGAAATTTTATTCTGTGGGATGCTATCAAATGCTATGCCTTAAGGCACAGTTTGGTTTTTCAATTAATAATGTGTTTTGAAGAGCCTTCCATGTCTGTAGGTGCCTTTTTCCTTCATTCTCTTTGACAGCTGGGTAGAATTGAATTATTTGCATACATCACATTTTATTAAACTATTTCCCTCTGGGGGGCTCTTATTAGTATGGCCACATTAAAAATCCATAATGAGGAGTTCCCACTGTGGCACAACGAGATCAGCAGTGTCTGGGAACCCTGGGATGCAGGTTCAATCCCCGGCCCAGCACAGTGGGGTGTGGCTCTAGCATTGCTGCAGCTGTGGCTTAGGTCTCAACTACACTTTGGATCTGATCGCTGGCCTGGGAACTCCATATGCTGTGGGGTGGCAAAAAAAAAAAAAAAATCCATGAGTTCGCTGCATTTTTGCAAGTAATTCTCTAGAAGTGATCTCAAGAAGTAGAATTTGTGTGTCAGGGTATTTATACCTTCTAGAAAAGTTGAGTCTCATTCAGCTGATTGGTTTACTTATTTATTTTCGGAATGACCCCATAGTGCAGAGCATCAGATTTGGATTGAGAAATACCTTGCTTCATATTCTGGCTCCGATAATTACCAACTGTGTGACCTTTGGCAAATTAAATAACCTCTCTGAGCCTGTTTCCCACATCTTTCAAATCCTGTCTCCCGGAATTCCTTTGAGAATTAAATGAATTGACTTACGGAAAATTCCTGGCACTGTATCAGACACATAATAGAGTTTCATTAAATATTCTTTTCCCATCGTGTCTTTACTTTCGTATCTTTCCTGGCCTTTGGGAGTCCATGTCTTTCAGTCCTGGTGTGTGGCAGGTTCTACAGCATCATTGTCACTACCGGGAGTGTGATGTGATGCTTAAAACTAAGCCTCCTAGATTTGAACTCCCTCTCTGCTAACATTCAGCTGTGGGATCTTAGACAAGTTAATTAACCTCCTAGACCTCTGGGGTTTTGCTTATAAAATGATGCTAATTATGATTCCTTCACTTGAGAACCATAACTTAGGAACTTGCGCTTAGGAACCATTGTAGGGATGTGAGATACTCAGGGCAAGAGTGCAGTGTCTGGCACATAGTAAACATTCAGGAAAAGTCTGAATGAAGAAGACATCCTTTATAATGAGTGTTTTTAATAATATGCTCTGCACCATAGAAACTTTGTAATGGAATTGTTAGCTCGGATCCCAACCTTTGAACAGTATCTACTAAAACACTCTAGAAAAGGTTTACATGTCAGAAGGAATCCCTACCTTTCCTGTGTCAGATTATGAGTGGTAGCATAAAGACTAGCATTTGCACAGCGCTTTATCATTCATCAAGCCAATTTACAGCTGTTCCTTCCTTCAACCAGAGTATAAGCACATGGGAGAGACTGTTTGCCTTCTGGCCAGATGGGGAAATCACAGCTTAGCTATGTGCACAGACTTACCTAACACCTCACACCAGTGCTCCTCTGACCCCACATCCCACCCGAGGGCTTACACACAGATCTGGGGAGCCTTGCAGTGGTGCTCTGAAGGTGTGTTGCTTTGGCAGGTGGTAGACGGGGCTGGAGGCACTGATGCTGTGGAATGCCTGGGTCAGAGGCCTCTGGGCTCGCATCACGTGATCTATCAACAGCTTGGACAAGGTCTGTTAGGGTCCAGAGTTACATTCAACCATAACAAAGAGGGAAGTTGTTGGATCATTTTAACCCATTCCTGTTTTTGAGGTTGTCAGTAGGCAAACTCTCTGCCCCTCATCTCTGGTTGTGCTTGTTTTCCTTCCCTCCTCCTTCCTCTGTCCCTCTCTTCCTCCTTCCTTCCTCCCTCCCTCTCTCTCCCCCCTCCCTTCCGTCCTTCCTCCCTTCTTCCCTTCCTCCCTCCCTCTCTCCCTTCATCCCTCCCTCCATTCCTCCCTCCCTCCCTGTCTGTCCTCCCTGTGCCTTTCACTCTCCCTCTCCTTCCCTCTTGTCTCTTAGTTTCTCCCTGTAAGTCCATCTCCCTCGTTTTAGTCTCCCTCTGTCTCACCAGTTTCTCCTCTGTTTTTTTCCCTAACTCTCTCTTTCCTATTCTTTCCTTTCTCTCTTCCTCTCTGTGCCTGCTTCTGTCTGTATTTCTCCCTTCCTCATTTCCTCCCTCCTTCACCACCTCACGAAATTTCTCAGTTAAAAAAATAAATGATCACCATCCATCTTTTTTTACCCAATCCACAGTGAATATTACTGGAAGACAACGCAAATTAAACTGACAACAGCAAAAAGCACACAGGGTGAAATTTGTTATTGACTACAAATCCATAGACAACGCGAATCTTCTTGGCCAGTTTTGGATCTCTGCATAATTTTGACCCAGGAGAATTGGACTTAGTGGCAATTATTCCCACTCAAAGAAACTCAAAATGGCAGATGTTATAAATTAGTAAAATTTGCTCTGATCCAAATGCTGATCGATGAATCAAATCCTTATAAAATTTCAACACAAAAGAATTGACCCCGGTGAAAATAGTTTCAAAAAAATTGGAAACAACTCAGCTATGCTCTGGGAAACATTAATCTAGGAATTAAATTAGCTTAATGGAGTTTGCTCTGAAAAATGCTTCCTTAATGAAAATACTTCAGTGTCAGTATAATTCTGACTTTAAAGTTTGTGATTCACAAACTCAGAGTAAAAATATGGTTCCAGGCTATGCTCCCAAGCCTGTATTAGACCATCCGGTGCTGATGGCAGGTGCCATCTCGTATGCAGTGAGAGTCTCTTGCCCAACCAGGCACTGTCAAAGGCTGTCCTGTCTCAGTGGGACCACTTCTTGGGCCCATGAAGGCCCCTCCCCCACTGATAGCCCCGTGTCTGGGTGCTTGACCATCCCTTCTCTGCCCAGTGCCATGACCACTGCTCTGACAAGCTCCTGAATTTGCATCACACTATGCAAGTTCCAAAACGCCTTCACTCCCCAGTTTTCATCCATCCAATTTCCAGCCTTGAGAAAGAAAAGGAAAGTGTTACCCCCTCATCCTGCCAGTGAGAAAACCCAACCTCAGAAAGGTCTCTTGACTGGGTCTCATTCCTGGGGCTGGCAGAAGGGGACCTGAACCTCTACCCACTGCTCCATAGTTGTCCAAACATGCTGACTGGCCTAAATTGCTGGCTGATGTGCTTTTCTTCCTAGCAAGGCTTTGATGTGCCCTAAAAAAATACATTCAGTTATCATCAAAGAGATGCTTAATTCTCAGTAAGGCTTTAGACTAGACCTCCAAAACATACACACACATAACACACACACACACACACACACACGTTCTGGTTTCATTAATTCATCAGAACAAGTCAATGTCTAGTTAGAGACTTCTTGAATGTTAATGAATGAATAATTAACTTTAACTATATAATTAGCCTTTAAATGTGCTGAGACCCCCAGAGAGCATCTGAACACACACATAAGGAGATGACGAGCTAAAACCGGAAACTTTTGATTAGGAAATGTCAAGCTGCTTGGCAATACAAGTCCTTTTCCCCAAAGGGGCTGTGCTGAGGCTAAGGGCCAGGGTCTTCCCTTTTGTAGGGGCAATAAGCTTTGCTGGCAGACAGTCTTAGGGCTAAGAGTGAACATTTAGGCCATTCTGTCTGTACAAGAGAGACCACCTATGTTAACAGGGTCAGATCTACACACTCAAGAAAGCTGCAGCTCTTCAAAGCTGTTGGAAAATCCGGCAGGAAACCTCTAGGTTCAAGTAGCGTGGGGCACACGTGGCACTGCTCCTTACTTCGCTCCTTTGCAAATACGCAGAGAGGAGGGCTTATTTCCCCCTCTCATTCTGAATTACTGTCATTTTTAATCATTTGCTTTTCCTGAGGATTACGGATGACAGGGAGAGGGTGAGAGCACCCACCCAGCCCTGTGGCACAGCCAGCTCAGCACAGCAGGGCATTCATTCCGGGCTCTGGTTCAGTTCCAGCCCTCACACTGGGGAGGCAAGGTGGCCTTGCATTGATCACACATTTGGAGAAGCGCTCACTCCCTTGTGGGGAGCAGAGGCAGAGAGGTGGGCCGGGGACTCCGTCCCCATTCCTGGTTCTCAAGCAGCATCTCTGGGCCCGCCCCACCCATGTGAGGAGCACTTGGCCACGGACAGCCGTGCAGCTTGGCAGGTGCTGGGGATTCAGGGGTGTGGACAGTCCTCTTGAAACGCAAGAGAAGAAAACACCAAGCAGAGCAACATCTCCAGGTTCCTTCCCGTGAGCCCTCAAGCTCCCAGCTGACTGCTCGGAGTTCTGAATCCCCTTCCCTCCAGCGCCAGCCTTTAATCTCAGTGTTGTTCCAAGCCCAGCGCCGCCAATGCCCATACTGCAGCCAGATCTATCACCCTGTCTCCCACGATCACGGCTCTAACCCCCCACATGCTGCTGGTCTAAGTCGGGCTTTAGGTGGCCTTTGTCTCTTTCTGACCCTCTACCCTCAACCAGAAGCCACGGCCATCCACATTGAAACATCTCCCAAAGGAGCTGGGTAGGATGTGTTGGGGGCAAGAGAAATTTTCTGTGGACAGAAAACCACCTCACTTGGCTCTTCATCTGTGGGGAAAGAGACGGTGAAATGAAGCAATCCACCTAATCGTTTCAAATCTTTTCAAACTCCGACTGCTCTGGTCTCATCCTTGCCTCTCTTTTCATAACGCTGGCTTAATGTAGAGCCATAACCCCCAGGCTGGGTTGCATAAGTAGCAGACAGAGCTGCTTGTTTATTCCACAAGCCTTATGGGTCACGTGGTCATAGTGGTTACATCTGTGGCATTTGTCATCAGACTAGGTTAAGTCCAAATGCTGCTCTCACATTTACATAAGCAGAGTGGCCTCTCACTCACTTTACCTCTCAGGGCCTCCGTTTCCTCATACCATGGGGATGGCAAGAGGGCATCCATCTTTGCCCGGTTAGAAGAAATAAATGAGATAATGCCCAGAAAGTATTCAGGACTGGATTTGTCCCACAGAATGCATAAGTTGTAAGCCACTTTGCTGGGAAATTTGAACTCGATGGAATGCGCCTAGGTGTTCCGGGCATTTGCTGTGTGCCAGGCACTGCAAGTACACTCTACTTATACAATGTCGTGTCATGTCCCATAGCCCTCGAAGGGGCGACAGTGTCTGCTCTGCTTTGCCGAGAGAAGAACAAGGCTCAGCCATGCAGGTGCCTTGTTCAAAGTCTTTGACCACAAAGCCCACTCTTGAGAATGTTAGTGAGTTTTTATATATATATATATATATATATATATATATATATTTTTTTTTTTTTTTTAACAATGGAAACATTTTTCCTTTAGTCGGAAAGAGATCAAAAGCAGAGGCCTTCCAGATGGAGCGATTGAGGAGGACCCAGGGCCCCGCGCTCTCAGCTCCCCTGCCCACCTGGAGCTGCACCATCCACCTCAGTAGCCGCCAGCCACGTGTGGGCATTTACACTAGAATCTAAATTAATGCAGATGCGAACTGTTTACATTTAGGAGTGATAGGTCATGAGGTCCTGCTGCACAGCACAGGGAACTATATCCAGTCACTTGTGATAGAACATGACAGCAGTTAATATGAGAAAAAGAATGTATATATATGTATAACTTGGTCACTTTGCTGTACAGCAGAAATTGATAGAACATTGTAAATCAAGTATAATAATTTTTTAATGTGTTCCCATTGTGGTGCAGTGGAAACGAATCTGATCGAACCTAGCGGGTTCGATCCCTAGCCTTGCTCAGTGGGTTAAGGATCCGGTGTTGCCATGAGCTGTGGTGTAGGTTACAGACATGGCTCGGATCTTACATGGCTGTGGCTGTGGCGTAGGACAGCAGCTGCAGCTCTGATTTGACCCCTAGCCTGGGAACCTCCATGTGCTGCAGGTGCAGCCCTAAAAAGACAAATAATAATAATTTTTTTATAAAAAGGAAATGAAATAAAATTAAAAAAAAAAAAACTCAGTTCCTCAGTCGCATGAATCACGTTTTAAGTGCTCAGTAACCAGAGCACAGACATGAAGCATTTCCAGTTGTAGAAATTTCCACTAGACAATGTTACCACAGAGGGTTTGTAGGTCCACATTTGGAAATAGCGCAGATAAGCTTCAGGCTGCCTTAGCCTCTCAGGACTTCATCTGCTATAGCTAAGAAAGGAAAATAATAATAATGAATCTCCCTACTGGTCCCATTGGTGAGGCCCCATGGGACAATGCAGATAAAAATACCATGCACATTTGTCCAGCACTGTGTGAACAATGGCCATGTCTATCAGAGGGGGCTGTGTAAGCCCAGCATGTTTCTAAACATGCAGGGAGCTGTGACCATTGCATTTAGACCCCAACTCTCTAGAATCATCAATGAAGGACAGAATCCGAGATCATGTGGCCCTGTGGTTTCCTTCATGTACCGTCCTCACTTTCATTCAGTGTGGCCCTAAGACCACAGAAGGTCTCTCTGGCCAGACCCCTCTAAGAGCCTGGCCAGTGGCCTGCCCAGGTGTGCCAACCTGTCCCTGCTTTCTCAGAATTAACTGTGTCTTTTGCAGTTGTCCTCCCTCTGACTTGATGGAGTCTTGCTTTTGCAAACTTTGTTTTCTGAGAAAACTTCCCTTTTGGGGGGAAGAACTCAGATCCCCTCCACCTGCTCCTCCAGTGCTCCTGCCACCATGCACAAATCAGCCTTCAAAAACTCCTCATCCCTGGGAGTTCCTGTTGTGGCTTAGTGGGTTCTGAACCTGACTAGTATACTTGAGGATGCAGGTTCAAACCCTGGCCTTGGTCAGTGGGTTAAGGATCCTTCATTGCTGTGATCTGTGGCATAGGTCACAGATGTGGCTCGGATCCCACATTGCTGTGACTGTGGCATAGGCCAGTAGCTGCACCTCCGATTCGACCCCTAACCTGGGAATTTCCATATGTGTCAGGTACAGCCCTAAGAAGCAAAAACCAAAACAAAACAAAAACTCCCATCCCATATTTCCACAGGCCTCAGTATTACTGATTGTCCAAAAGGCTGTTTCCTCTCAGCTTGTCAGCTCTGTTCACCATCACCAGACAAGGCCCAGTTGTTCCCCCTTTTCCACTTGGATGATCTGATCCTCTTTTAATACTCTCAGAGTATAAAACCAAGTCTCCAGCCCTACAGTTTTGAGACGAAAGCTTCAGAGGCATTCTCTTGGTGAGACAAGACTTATAGGCTTGCCCCATCTCTGACCATTACAGAAACAAAAAATTAAAATGAAGGACACAGCCATATAAACCTTCCAAATAGTTTTGTTCCCACAGGGAGTCCTTTAACAGCTGTCTCTAGCAGGATGCCGTATTTCACATCCTCTCCATGCCAGTTTTATTTTTCTTTGCTTCACTGTTTTATGTTTTCTTGTTAAGGAGAGAAGGGCAGTCAAGTTGAAAAAGTGTCAGGAAGTTGAGTCGTCTCTGACTTACTTTTCATGCTTTAGAGTTGAGACATCTCTCCCTATAGTCAAGGGTGATCATTCCAGCCTCGTTAAAGAACTTTAAAAGTTCAGGAGTTCCCATGGTGGCGCAGTAGTTAATGAATCCAACTAGGAACCATGAGGTTGTGGGTTCAGTCCCTGGCCTTGCTCAGTGGGTTGGGGATCTGGCATTGCCGTGAGCTGTGGTGTAGGTTGCAAATTCGGCTCAGATCCCGCGTTGCTGTGGCTATGGTGTAGGCTGGTGGCTACAGCTCTGATTCGACCCTTAGCCTGGGAACTTCCATATGCCGTGGGAGCAGCCCTAGGAAAAAAAAAAAAAGACAAAGAACTTTAAAAGTTTGAAACAGCACACATGCCCACCAGGAGGGGTGTAGGTCATGAATTAGGCATAGCCATGCCTTTGAAGCATTACTGAATGCTTGCCTTTTGCAGGGTGCTGACCGGGAGGGGCAAACAGGACTTCTGAGATGGGAATCTTCTCTGCCATGAGCTACATGGTGATTTCAAGGATATACACATATGCAAAAATTTATCTAGCACTTTATTGCATATGAGTTATACCTCAATAAAAATAAATGTACCAAAAAATTAAAAAGAGTGCTGTGTTTACTGACACAGAACTATATTCACTATGTGTGGGGTGAAATGAGAAAAGAAAGCCATGTGTGATATGGTTTGCATGGTATGGTTATATTTGAGAGTTGAAACAGGGTTGAGAAACTACATCCCATGGGCCAACCTTTTTTGTAAATAATGTTTTATTGGTTGAATTCATTCATTTATATATTATCAATGGCTACTTTCATGCTGTGCATTAGTTTCCTAGGGCTGTTGGAACAAAGCATCACAAACTGAGGAGTTTAAACAGTAGGAATTTTCGTCTCATACTTCTGGAAGCTGGAAGTCTGAGGTCAAGGTTTTGACAGAGCCATGCTTCCTCTGAAGACCCTTGGGAAGCCTTCTTTCTGGGCCTCTCTCCTGGCTTCCAGTAGTTCCCAGGCTCATGGCAGCACAGTTCCAAACTTCACATGGCATTCTCCCTGTGTGCGTGTCTGTGTTTAGATTTCCCCCTTTTATTATTAATTAATTTTTTGCTTTTTGGGGACACACCTGTGGCACATGGAGGTTCCCAGGCTAGGGATCGAATCAGAGCTACAGCTGCCAGCCTACACCACGGCCACAGCAATGCAGGATCCGAGCTGCATCTTTGACCTACACCACAGCTCCTGGCAATGCCAGATCCTTAACCCACTGTGTGAAGCCAGGGATAGAACCTGTAGCCTCATGGTTACTAGTCAGATTTGTTTCTGCTGCACCACAATAGGAACTCCTGAATTTCCTCTTTTTATAAAGACATCAGTCATATTGGATTAGAAGCCCACTGTGCTCCAGTATGAGCTCATCTTAACTAATTACATCTGCACTGGCCTTATCTCCAAATAAGGTCATATTTAGAGGTACTCGTGGTTAGGACTTCAGCGTATAGGATTTGAGGAAACACAATTCACCCTTTAACGTGCTCCAGCAGCAAAGTTGAGTAGTTGAAACAGAGCCTAAGCCTAAACTACTTATTATCTTGTCTTTACCGAAAAAGTTACCAACCCCTGTTTTACAAGATATGTGTTTGTGCGCATGTGCGTGTGTGCATACAAAATTTGGAAGGTCGTTTGCAAATACGTTAAGAGGTTGCTTTTAAGTTATGAAATTATAGGCAATTTTCATTGTAATTGTATTCTTAATATATTATATATTATGGGGGTTCTAAAAATTATTACGTAATAATTTTTGTAGTGCAAGTACAGAGCAGACTTGTTTCTTTTGGCAGGAAGAGGCAGCATTCCTATTCAGTCTCTCGCCCCTTCCTGCACGCAACCCCCACGTCCTCCTGTCCCTTGATGGTTTGTTTTGTTCTGATGCAAACCTTTCTAAATAGGCCACCGTGCTTCACTGTTGGGAGTGCTAAGGGCAAACACTTAGCAAACCAGCCAACTCGACTGTTTACTCACTTGGGCATAAAGATTCTTCATGTCTTTATTTAGCTGCCTCTTGTAACTCAGAGAGGAAAGGTTCTGGCTTTTATCTCCTCATTAAAAATAGATCCTTTTATGATGATGGGATGCAGCAGTCATGAGTCATCATCTCCCATGTGAAAGGAAGTGTGTGAAGCTGGATCAGGCCTTAGGAGCAGGGCCCTGAGATGGCACCTCACCATCCCCCTGACTCCCTGGCTTCTTGTCATTGCAGGAAACTGGACGCTTTCATCTATGATGCTGCGGTCTTGAATTACAAGGCTGGGAGAGACGAAGGCTGCAAGCTGGTGACCATCGGGAGTGGGTACATCTTTGCCACCACTGGCTATGGAATTGCCCTCCAGAAGGGCTCCCCTTGGAAGAGGCAGATTGACCTGGCCCTGCTCCAGTTTGTGGGTGATGGTAAGACCTTGGTTGACCCCCTATTGCTGGGGTACTTGAGATCTTCTTTTTCTTAATTGGCTTTCTGGTGGATATGGTGTTTGCTCCCTGAAAGTATTTATCGAGTGCTTATCACATGATACCATGATTCTTTAGGTTGCTTATAACAGAAATCAATTACAGACAACTAAATAAATTAAAAGGAGTTTATTTTAGGGATGCAGAAGTTTCTATCTCAGTGAATTTAGAAAAGAGTTGAGCAAGTAGGTTCAGAGGAAAAAAACAGGAACCAGGGTAGTCCTGGGGCCTTGACAGTAGGAATTCATAGGTCCTCTCCCTAGAGCAGTGGTTCTCAATGTAGGGAGGGTGTTTTGCCCCCCAGGGGATATTTGACCCTGTCCAGAGATACGTTTGAGTGTCACGACAAGGAGGCTGTTTGATAGTGGCCAGGGCGTAAAGACCGGGGATGAAGGATGCTGCCAAACATCTCACAATGCTCAGAACAGCCCCCCCCCCCCCGCCAGTCTTGGAACACAGAATTGCCTGACCCCAAACATTAGTAGTATCAGGGTTTAAAAAAAACCTCTGCCCTGGAACAGTGACACTGCATAACTAGGCTATGAGAAGTCCCATTTCTGTTTTCTAAATTCTAGATTTCAAATTCCAGAGGAAGGATTCCTGATGCATATGGGGCCAGGCACTCTTTCCTGGTCCTGACAGGAGTGACCAGAGATGGGGTTATGTTATACAAATACTACAGCTCCTGTTATCCTGTGGAGGAATGCAGGGGGAGCAAGCTCTATAAAAAGAATAGTGAGCAGAAATCCTATGAGTCTCCACTACAATCCACTTCTTGACTGCCTATCATGCAAAAAAAGACTGTTTCCACCCTCACGGGGCCTGAGGAGATTGTGGTATTTATGGACCTGTTGAGCTAATTGGACTGACCGACTCCAGCAGCATTTCCTTCTGTCTTTTCTTTACTTGTTGGTGGTCTCACCACAGCCCATTGTGCCATGACGTGGTTTTTAGAATCTTGTCATGGCTCAGATGGCAGGTGAGTTACCCTTCGAATTGCCAATACTATACAGGAAAAACAAAGCCAGTGGAGATAGCAGGTTAACCCTGGAAACTTGAGTCCGTGCGAATAGGATCCAAAGGCTCGGGGCATAAGGCAGAAGCTGCCTTCAAGAACAGGGGTAGGCTGTATTTGGAGATGGTTCTAGAACATGCTGTGCCTGTCGAGAGCTAGAGGGAGAAGACAGTCTGGCCACCATGCTGGCCCAATACAGTTTTGAAATGCGCAGAGGTTAGTGCATGTAGTTGGCATGAATTTGAACAAAGGGCACAATTCCTTGCACTCTCTACTCCCAGAATTGAACCCTAGATTCTTGCAGTACCATCAGGAAGTCTAAATGTGTTTTATAGTTAACTCCCAGGTGAGAGCATCTGATTCTTTGAATTCCCTACAGGGCAGTTGTGACTTCCTCAGATCAAGAGCCATGCTCTCTGCTGTGTAATAGTGGTTTGTGGTTGTGTTGGTCCGCTATTGCTGTGTCATCTTAAAGGCATATGGCAGTAAGCGTTAACGTTGCCCATGGGCACGTGAGTTGAGTGGAGAAGCTGTACCGTCGGCCATGGTGGGCATGGTGTCTCCTCTCCCCACTGTGAGCCCGTGGATTGTCTCTGTTCCACCTGTGTTTATTCTGGGTCCCACTGGCTGAGGGGGCAGCAGCTACTTGGGAAAAGTTTTTTTCTTGGCTGTGTTGGAGGCACACATGCACATGGCAAGTTTCCGCTTTGCCGCCTTCACCTCTCCTAACACCCTACTAAGATCCAAAGCAAGTCCCACGGCCAAGCCCAAAGTATCCTCTGGAGGGGTACTCCGCCTTGTGTGGGGAGAGCTTTGGAGTTAGGGACAGGGGTGTGGACACAGAGAGGGGTGAAGGGAGGGTGGAGACCACTTGTTCCATCGACCACAGTGGGATAAACTACTCAGTAAACCAGAGTCTTGTTTCCAGCAGTAAACACTACAAAATCTGGAACATGACAGGTAACTAGTCAATGGAGGATTGAAGGAATAAATGCACTCACGGACGAATGGTTGGTGTTGGGATGTATTTTATTTGACAGGAAACTTTTAAATACGATGGGTAGTTGTCAAATAAGTCAGTTCTAACTCTACTCCTACTGACCGCTGCTGTCACTCTTGCAGCATCTACTATGAAATAGCCACATATTTAGGGAATGGGATATGCCAATCACCACACCAGATGCATCACCTGTGTTCTTTAATATTCGTAACAACTTTATGAAATTAAATGTTGCTTACACTCACAGAGGAAGACACTGCAGCTCCGTGGGATTGTGAGTCCTCTAGTAAGAGGCAAAGTTTCTACTTAGTCCATTATGTAAGACTCCTGCTTCATTTAATTCTCTAGGATATCTATCAAAGTTGGTGAATTAGATGCTTGAAATGCACACATCCTTTTGGAAGAAGGAATTTAGTGTATTGTGAGCAATATTTATTGTCCCATTTAGGGGTGCTGTTTCTTAGCCTCAGTTTATTCATCTGCAATGGAATGCAGAAATGTGTAACTGATAAGGTTATTGTGAAGATGAGAGGTTATATGTGAAGAGCTTAGCTAAGCACAGCCACCTGGAAATAGAGATGATTCAGTAAGTGCTGGCTATTACCATCATCGCCACTGCAACCACCATTATCATTACCGCCACCATCATCACCAACATCACCACCAACATCACCATCATCACTACCATCACCATCATTGTCAACATCACCACCACCACCAATATCATCACTGCCATCACCACCATCACCATCATCACTATTACCACATCACCGTCATTATCAACACCATCACCACCATCATCACCATTATCACCACCAACATCACTGTCATCATTACCACCACTGATATCACTACCACCATCACATCATCACTACCACCACCACTACCACCACCATTATCATTACCACCACCATCATCACCACCAACATCACCATCATCACTACCATCACCATCATTGTCAACACCACCACCATCACTACCACCACATCACCATCATTATCAACACCAATATCACCACCACCATCATCACCATTATCACCACCACATCATCACTACCACCACCACTATCACCACCACTGTCATCACCATCATCACCAATATCACTACCACCACCACCATCACTATCAACACCACCACTAATATCATCGCCACCATCACTACCACCACAGTCGTCACCATCATTAACACCACCATCATCATCACCACCACCATTATCATCACCACCATCATCACCTTCCTCCCCTTCCTCTTCCTCCTCCTCCCTCACCCTCCTCATCATCATTGTTGTCCATCCATAACTCCAGTATTCAACATGCTCATTTAGTGTTGTATTGGTGATGATATGGTCAAGTTAGCATCATGGTAATGCGATGCTGAACAGAAAATGTCCTCTTTGTGGCAAATAAAAAAATAAAAAAGCAAAGGCTTTCGGATAAGCCAATGATGTGTTCCTTGTACTAGCAGAGCATCCCAAGATTCTTAGAGATATTTTCTGTCCTGGTTCTTGGCTTTCCTGATCAGACTGCCTGGGTTGGGAAGTGTGTCTCCACAGCTTCATCTTTCGAGACCATCTGGAGACAAAGACATTGGCGAGAAGATGACGTTGCTCCAGGGGGCGTCTTAAGATAATCTTCCCGGAAGGCCATGTCCAATTCTGAATGTCTCTCTAGGAGTAAATACATGAATTAACACAGCTGCATAAATATTTCACTTATGCAGCTTCAGCAGGATTAATTATGCTCTAAAATTAGACCTGGAAAGAGCACAGTGCTGAGCGGTCCCTAATTATTATTCATCCTCTGGAATGGAGTGTTTATCTCTTGTTATACAGTAGCTTCAGTGGACGATTACGAGTCTAATGAGTGTCAAAAGTATAAAAAATTTTCCTAATGAGTTGTGTAAATATAACCTTTGAATGAAGTGTTTGGTTATTGGGGGAGCCTCTTCTGTGAAGCCTGCCAGGCATGTCCCTAGGAAAAGGTCTGCTGGTTGTCCTTAAGGGAAGTACAGAATCCCAGGAAGACCTTACCTTCCTCTTCCTGTCTTTCTGAGATAGTGGAGTGCACCATGGGGATCCTTCATGCTCAGTAGTTAAGTAACAACACTCAGAGGTACTTTTCAGCACTGATCATTAATATCCAGCATTTACTGAGAAACATGAATTCCTAGGCACTGATGTTCCAAGAAGATTTCTTGGTCTTTTTCTTCTTTCCTTCAAGGAGCTTATAGTCCAGATGGTTGGCAATGTATGACATTAAAATATCTAATCTCTGGAGTTCCGTCATGGCACAGTGGTTAACGAATCTGACTAGGAACCATGAAGTTGCAGGTTCGATCTCTGGCCTTGCTCAGTGGGTTGAGAATTCAGTGTTGCCGTGAGCTGTGGTGTAGGTCACAGACACGGCTCAGATCCCGCATTGCTGTGGCTCTAGTGTAGGCCGGCGGCTACAGCTGCGATTAGACCCCCAGCCTGGGAACCTCCATATGCCGTGGGAGCAGCCCTAGAAAAGGCAAAAAGACCAAAATAAATAAAATATCTAATCTCAAAATATGAACATATTTGTAATAATTCATACATACGTGAATTCATATATACTGTGTGTGTGTGTGCATTGTTAGGTATCTTGGGTAGGTAAGAGAGTTTTCAAGGAGAAAAAATATATATATATATATCAGTTTTTTTCTTAATGGAAGAATGAAAGGACAGAATGAGTCATAAAGGAAACAAGCATAGCAAGATTTAGACAAAGATAAGAATGAGCCAGGGTCTACAGGGCTTCATTCAGGAGCTCTTGGA
Source organism: Phacochoerus africanus (assembly GCF_016906955.1). Lineage (NCBI taxonomy): Eukaryota > Metazoa > Chordata > Mammalia > Artiodactyla > Suidae > Phacochoerus > Phacochoerus africanus. Next base: position 38,066,836 of record NC_062548.1, read on the forward strand.
TGCCTGGTATCACCCTGGCACCTGAAAGGTGACAGCTGAGTGAGAACGTAAAGTGTGAGAACATAAAATAGCATTGCTGGCTTCAAAGGGGAGGTTGAATGGGAGATCTCTTAGGTCCTACCAATCTCATGGATCTTGTAATTTTTTTTTTCTGTCTTTTCTAGGGCCACTCCCTCGGCATGTGGAGGTTCCCAGGCTAGGGGTCGAATCGGAGCTGTAGCCACTGGCCTACACCAGAGCCACAGCAATGGGGGATCGGAGCCGCGTCTGCACCCTACACCACAGCTCACGGCAACGCTGGATCGTTAACCCACTGAACAAGGCCAGGGATCGAACCCGCAGCCTCATGGTTCCTAGTCAGATTTGTTAACCACTGCACCACGATGGGAACTCCGATCTTGTAATTTTTTAATGTGCTTCTGGGATTTGAAAAGACAGAAGGAAGATCATAGAGGGCAAAGCCCCTTTTGATGGATAGAGGCCAGCGAAAAATATTAGGGAAAACACGATGATATAATAATATTATTTAGAAGCAACTGATACTGAAAAAAATAGAAGGAAATAACAGATTTTGAGCCCATACTCAATGGTCCAGTACCGGCCCAAGTACGTGACAAATGATCTTAGTGGCTCTTCATACAGTATCCTAGAGCAAATCTTATTGTCTGATGGTTTGCAAAGCAGGAAAATGAGGCTCATTTGGGTTATGCGAGCTCTAGGAGAGCTTCTCAAACTTTAACCTGAACAGGAAACACCTGGTGATTTGTTAAAATGCAGGCTTTGTTTCCATAGGTTTGGGATGGGGGGAGCCTGAGATTATGCGTTTCTAACAAGCTCCCAGGTGATACTGATGCTGCCAGTCGATGGATAACACCCTGTATTGATTTTCTTCTGGAGGTAGAAATTGAACCAAGTTCACCTGACTCCATTTCTGATCATCTTTCCAATAAACCAGGGTCCTGAGAGAAATCTTGCTCACGTGTGACCAGATCACCTTAGCTATAAGTAATATATTTAGCATTGAGAAGCATTTAATCTTCCCCTTTGTATCTTGCTCCGTTTTTATGGCTGTTGGTTTCTTTTTAAACTTAGAAAAACATGATTTCTCCCCAGTGTCTAGTATGAGTTCAATGAACAAATAAAATGAAACATATGCTTTTATCATAGATTTTTATAAATTCTTTAGATGGTATATTCCATTGCACTTGTATTTAGGTATATATGGTCGATAGCCTAAGTAAATATTTGAAGGCTATGACTCTTATATTAATATTGTATTCTAGGGTGATCAACTCAACCCATTTTGCTGGGACTCTCCCAGTTTTAAAAACTAGCTAGTTTTTGAAAATAAGGTTTTATTGACCCATAGCCACATCCATTCATTCAGGTATTATTTGTGGCAGCTTTCACTACCCCAGCAGAGTTGAGTTGTTGCAACAGAAGCTGTAGGACCTGCAAAGCCCAAAATATTTACTATCAGGCCCTTTCCAGAAAAAAGATGATGAGCCTGGTCTTAGACTATCTGGAGAAAGATAAGAAAGGCAGAGATGACTTGAAATTGTAGGTTGTCCAGTTCTTCTAAGGGGAAGACAAGATTCAGGTGGAGAAAGGAAGAAAGAAAAAGGCAGATAAGGACAGGGAGGGAAAGAGGACCCAAGATCTGTGAGGAGAAGAAAGGAAACCAGTGGAGAGAGAAAATGATAATGGTATAAAGGAGAAGAGAAAGGAACAGTCCAAAAGGAAGGCTGAGGAAGAGATGGGGAGAGAGGAGGGGGTGGAGGAAGGCGGGAGCGCGAGAGGAGAAATCAGAGAGAGGGCTCAGGGCCCCTAAGGTAACAGTCAGCCTGGGCATCCACAGAGCAGGCTGGCTTGCTCAGCCGAACAATGAGCCACGTCGCAGATGAAGCTGAAGAAGCCTGGGAGCCGTCCACTGCCCATCTTGGCTCTGCACTGGAGCAGGACAAAGACCCCCGGCTGACTCACTCCTGCCTTGGAGATGTCTAATCTGTCTCCCGCTGGCTTCCCCTGCCAGCAGTTCTTTGTGACACAGGTCCCCGTGTCCTCAGATGACTCAGCACCACCCCATGTCAACCAGCAGCCTCATTAAAGCCTCGGCCCATTTAAAGGGATAAATGCCAAATAAGGATGGGGGAGAGGATGGGTCGAAAACCTACCTGGCGGTGGGGGCGGCCACATCTCTCTCTCAATGCAAGTCATTCAAAGCTACCGTTATCCCATTGTCATTGTTATAGACATTTAACAACACTGAAAGAGGGGGAACTGTGGGTCATAAGATGATCTGACTTTATATATGTAATTGCATTCACTCTTCACGGTGATTAAATGGCCTGAGTTGTGATTAGTTCTCCCTGTCTACAGATGAGGAAACTGAGTCACAGGAAGTCAAAGGAATGTGTCAAGCTAGGAAGTGGCTGATCTGACCTGAGCAAGTAGACGTCGGGGCCTTGGTGTCTTACCTATCATGCAATATTGCTTTTCCTTTATCTGCTGTAACCCTCACACATAGCTGGGAAAGCAGGCCGTCCCATCTGGAAAAGGGGGAAGCTATAATTAAAGGCAAATGGGTCAGAACTCAGTCTCTGTTCCTCTTCTTTCACTGAAGGAACAGCATTGGTCGCCTGCAAGTGGTATTAGGCAGAAGAACGGCGACAGAGGTGGAGGGTGAGAGGGAAGGCAACCTACACTTTTTCCATCTTTCCACGGAGGAGACTTGTCCATGCCCCTGGCCCCTGCACCATGGGAACAGGCTCAGCCTAACTTTTGAGATCATTCAACCCTGGCAGTTTTGGGAAAACTCAGAACCCAGGAGCAAGAGATGAGAAGGAATGAAACAAGGACAGAATGTAATTAAGAGGAGTCAGATGTTTGGCCCCGATACAGGCTTGCCGAGCAGCCTCTCCAGGTTCACAAAGACCGTGGTTGCTGGACTTGCTTGCTCCCCACAGAGCTCCTCAGAGCTGCATAATCCCCAGCATTTCAGAAAGTTATTGTTCCTTGCTAAACGTGTTTTAATCAAATTGAGACTTCAAAGGCAGAAATCGCAGTTTGGGCTGAGCTGCTGTGCAAATCACAAGTTTTCTAATCGTTAGCAAAGACCAGGTGCCATTGACACAGCCCCCCAGTTCATTCCCGCCTTTGCTCCTTCATTCATTCATTCTCCCTCTAGACATTTGTCCAACAGCAGATAACTGAGCAGCTTCTGAGCTCCAGGTGGTAGGATAGAAAAATGATTAAAGGCTTTTGCCGTTTCGCCCTTAACAGTTTACCTTACTTACAGAGATGCTGTGCGCATTTCTGTGTCCATCAGACTCACGTGTGGAGGCTGTTGAAAATAATATACTTAATTTTCATCCCTTAAGGTGTTTTTCCATCTTCTCTGGGTGATTCTAATACACAGTAAGACCTAGAAACTGCTCTTTAGAGTAACAGTATTTAGTGTTTAGAAGCCTCGGATTCTCTGATCCATCGGCAGGTACTACTGGACATCAGCGTCAGTGGCCAATAGATCACCCGTTTGGGGTCCATGGAATCAGATGTTTATTCAGCCTCCCCTCGGGGCTCCTGGTTGGGTTTCCATATCCAGAGACTTTGGGGCTCGTGAAAACCCAATGAAGAAGTGGTGTGGAACTTGTGTCAGCCACACAGTGACCACGAGAAGGAATGGGGGAGCTATGGGGTCAGACTGTGAACAGAAGTAGTCAGTAGGCTGGAATGTTTCTCATACAGAAAGGAACAAAGTAGATATGAAAGTGTTCATTGCTTCCAAAGACTCTGTTTTCATGAATTTACGAGTCTAACAATAGCTTGAACAGAAAAGTGGGCAAGACTTGAAAGACTCACCTGTGGGCAGAGAACGAGCCAGTGTTTCTATTGTTTAAGTTAGGTCTGGAGCCAGGGTTGAAGTTGATGGTTGTCCTGAGTTCTTACACGTGCAGATGTGGGGGCTCATTGGAAACCACCAGGGACCTGTGGCTGGAAACCCCTACCCATGGGCTGACTGAGTCTCATTTTTTCCTGTGGATTTCATTGATGCTTCCACTTTGTGTGGATGGCTTTTACATGGCCACGAACCTCACATATGGACAAAATGATGGCGCCGACGATGTATATCCAAAGAGAGGGATGATTAACAGCCATTTTGGTGTCCCAGCAACTTAGTCACTTTGAGTCTCTTATGACCTAGAAACGAAGTCCAGTGCAAACTACTCATTGGGAAATGAAATGTTTCCAAAGGAAGAAATGTGTGGATCCCAAGTGTAGATTAGCGATAAAGGGCTTAACGGCTGCTTCCTTGGCCTGTGACCAGATGGTACCATAAAAACTAGACTTGTTTATCTCCCTCCTAATTTTAACTAGAGACATACTTGGAATAATAATGGAATGGTACTTACTGAAGAAACAGATAAAATCCATAAATATCCTGGAGAGCCATTGACTCCCCCTCTCTGTTAAAGTGCCGAGGGTTTTCATCTGTGTCAGTTCGCAGTGAATTTCCCGATAGGTCTCTCGAGATCCAGAGTTGCAGTGTTTATTATCAGTCTGACACCAGGATTAGAACAAGGTCAGTGGTGCCAAATTTGTGCTTGACAAGCAGTGAATCGCTCAAACCAGAGAAAATCAAATGTCGAGAGAACCATCAAAGGTGAAATAAGACATAATGAATGGTTTGCTGGGAAATCAAACACTGATGTCACTGAACCTCACGTAGGATTTATAGGGTGAATGAAACAGTGGCCTCAAATCTCTCTCAGCCTCCATTTTTTAAACCCTTGGTTCAGAAAGGCAACATACCATACATATAGAGTTGCCCCAACCTACTATTTCAATTTGTAAATTGAAATATATATATTACCTTTCGAACCTTGTTACTTATAGACAAATTTCTTTAAATAACTATAGTTATTGGTTATATACACTTTTATATTCTACTTTGTTCTCTTACCAGTATATTTTCAATAGTTTTCATGGTGTTGCATAATCTGGTCTTCACAGTTATTTTAATTTTTGCATGAAATGCCATAATAGCTATTAAACCATATTCATTACATTACTTTCCTCATGTGAAACATTTCTCTCTCTTTTTCTGCTAGTATAGATAATACGGCAATGAACATCTGCCCATTTTTTTAATCTTTGGAATTATTTATTTGTAGCAAACTCTTAGATATAGAATTTGAAGGGTTAATGGCTATAAACATCTCCAGGAGTCTTGATCTTTTGTGTCATGTTAATGCCCAAAGTTTTGTTCCCATTGAAATTGATGGACTGATTTTACAATAGCCTAGCAGCATTGAGCATTATTGTTCATTTTAGGATTTCAGAAGGTGCAGTGTTCTAACTCAGGGTTGCTTTAACTCGAATTCCTTCAAATACTGGTGAAAAAATGTTTTTTAAAAAGTGAGTTGTCTTTTCATCTTTTAGGGGCATTTAACTGTTTTTATGAAAAACTTTTAGTGGGCATTTTATATGTCTTAGTAATTTATTACAACCTTGGTTATACAAGTTCACCTACAAAAAAAGTCGTGAATGTAGCAGCTTGGGGTGTAGGTAAGAACAAAGGCATTGGGTTCAAATGTCAGAACTAATCTTTAGAAGCTCTGTGACCTTGGGAAATTTACCCTTTTTAAGAACCAGTTCCCTCCTCTTTCAGTTGGGGATTGTAACGGCACCTGTAACATCATCAAGTTAAATAGTACAATTGGTATATACCCATCAGATAGTGGGTACCTAGTAAGTATCATAGATGAGAACAGTGATTAAATTGGAATTTATTCTTGTTCATATATATATATAGAGAGAGAGGGTTTTTTTGAAATCATTTAATTTCCTTTTTTGATTACTTAAATCAGGATTCTGCCAATTATGGCCCACATTGGCCCATTGCCTGTCTTTGTAAATAAAGTTTTACTGGAACACGTCCAGGTCCACTCATGCACTCTGTGTTTATGGCTGCCTTCAAGCTGCAAGGGCAGAGCTGAGTAGTTGTGACAGAGTCCATATGGCTCGTAAAGCTGAAAATATTTACTAATTAGCCCTTTACAGAAAAAGATTTCTGACCTCTGGCTTAAATTATAAAAGTAAAATATGTGCTTTTCATATAGTTCCAGCAATATGGGAGAATTTAACATAGCCCATTCCCCTTCATCCTTTAAGACATTTTTCTTTGTAGGAAAAAAAGTTTATATTTCTTTAAAAATGAGGTTTTTTTCTGTTTGGAAAGTCTGCTTTTTCTTCCTCTTCCTTGTTATTCCCTCCCTCACCTCCCAAGTAGAAGAACAGTTTACCCCTCTGGTATGCCACTCGTCTTTTTTTTTTTCCCTTCTATAAACTATAACATACAGTTGACCTTGGTGTCTGTGGTTAGGGGAATTGGTTCCTGAACCTGCTCAGATACCAAAATCCGCAGATGTTCAAGTCCCCTATACAAAATGGGGTAGTCTTTGCATAAAACCTGTGCCATTCTCCCATGTACTTTAAATCATCTCTAGATTACTTGTAACACCTAATACAATGTAAATGCTGTGTAAGTAGTTGCCAGTGCACTGCTAATCCAAGTTTTTCTTTTTGGAACTTTCAGGCATTTTTCCACAATGTTTTCCATCACTGGTTGGTTGAATGGGGGGATGCAGACCCTGCAGATACACAGGGTGAACTATACCTTTGTTTATATTGCACAAAACTTATTGTGTAACTGCCACCCAGACAAAGATCTAGAATAGGACCAGGACCCCCAGAAACTCCCTCCTGGCGTCTTCCAGCCAACATCTCCCCCAAAAGTAACCACCCTTCTGCCTCCATGATCATGGATAGGTTTCTCCTTCTTTTGAATTTGAAAAACATGGTAGAATCATACAGCGTATATTCATTTGTGTCTTTTATGACATGGATCCATATTACTGCATATAATGATAGCTTACTTTTTTTCACTACTACATGGCATTCCATTGTAGGAATATACTGCAGTTTATTTATACACTTGCTACTGGTGAACATTTGTGTTATTTCTCATTTTTGTCTGCTTTGAATATGCTCACACATTTGTTTGGTGCTTCATTGTTGGGGAATATACCTAGGAATGAAGCTGGTGAGCATATACTCTGCCCCAGTCGATACTTCCAAAGTTTTCAGAAGAAGTACAACCAATTTGCATTTCCACCAGCAGTGCCTGTGGTTTCTCTAGTCTCAGAGTGGCCTGCTTCTACCTTCCATGAGAGGTAAAGAAGGCTCATATAACTGAACTCTCAGTATGTTCCTCAGGGCTGTGTGGTCTGATGCTATGGTGTGATCATAGCCAGTAGGTGAGAGATCCGGATTCCTTTCCCAGAGTCTGTATCTTGACCTCAGCTGCATCGCTAGCAGAATGGAGCGAGAGGAACTGTGTCTAACCCCACACACTTTCCTGGGTTGGAAACTGAACCTGACTGCTCCCCTCCCCCACCCACTCTCCCCATCATCCCCGGCCATCAACCCCACCCCAGACGGGGAATATGGGATATGGGAGAGGAAGCCAGAGGAGCACCACCACCACAAACAGGGCAAGGGGGCTGTCCCTGGGGTTGTCCCCAGGAAAGGCAAGATGGAGAGCTCTCCGTAGCCTCCCCTTCCATATCACCCCATCCCTCTCCACGAAAAGAGAAGCCGGCTTTAGTTGTGAATGGCTCTGACAATAGGCACAGGGTCCCTCCTCTCAAGCCCCAACTTTCCCTTTCTGTTCCTCTCCCTCTTCTTCCCTCCCTCCTTCCTCTCCCCTTTGCTTTCCTTCTCACTCTTTCCTTCTCTTCCTCTTTGAAGCCACAACCAAGTCTTGAGCACCCGCTTGGCTCCCTGCACTGTCCAAGGCATTGGGAAACGCAGCTCAAATGGACAATGGGTGTCATCCCTTTGCTTAAGGATTTTACAGTCTCAGAGCGCTTGTTGATAACACTTCACTTAAAAAGGAACTGAAAAGCATTGATGTCATGTCACTTGCTGAAAGAAAGAAGATATTTCTTGGCATGGGTTTTGGAATGATTGCTGTTTCCCCCCCCCCCCGCCTCCTTACATTCATAGCCTTTTAAAACACAAGGATCTCTCTGCAATATTAAAAAGTCCTCACACTCTTAAACGATGAGTCATAGGATTTTGAGGACTATTGATTGAGAAAATGTGCAATGTCAAAAAATTACTGTGAATTCATTAATGCTCACAAATGCGTATGCCTTTTAAGTCATGGCAACTGGCATCTTTAGGGGTGTGAGGCAAATGCGTGAAGCTGACTCCACAAGGAAATCCATATAGGATTTCCTGGACTTCTTGCAATTTTCCTGCAGTCTTACTCCAGAGAATTATATTATACTCCAAGGTTAAATTGTGACCATGTAACTTGTTTGACATTTGATGAAGATGCCCAATCCTCTCTCCTCTTTTTCCTTTTTCTTCTTCAAGAGACACAGGTTGAGGACCTGTGTGCATAAAATTCCCCAGCTCCAAGTTGCAGGGTCGATCAGGTGTCCTGTGCAGTCCCAGCCAGGTGGTGATAGGCAGCAATGAATTCTGCAACACTCGAGTTGGAAGGTGGTGGTAAAACATGCTAAAGACAGCCCATCTCTGCATCTAACTGGGTACATTTAAGCCTAGCCCTATTTTTATTTTGGTTTTGTGACTTCTCAGCATTATACAGAAATGGAATATTCTGACATTTAAATAAGGGAGACTTATCTTCCAAATCAGTCTATTTGTGTCCAGAATCTTGTACTATTCCTCTCCTCCCTCTCCCCCCACCACCAAAGGTGTTTTATTTTTTTCTCCAGCAAATTGTTCAATTTGGAGAACATGGCTACAGAGGTCCTAGGCTCTGGAATGCTATTACTTCCCGATCCAAGGTCATTGGGCTTTCATTCAAGAGTGTGGAATTAATGAGGCCAAGGCCCCAAGGTCAGTGATCACATGGCCTGGCTGACCTCACTCTGTTCCAAAGCCACAGACCACATTCCATCCCTGACCAGCATCTTCCTCCCAGGTCAACTGGTCAGGCAAGGACTTGGCTTCAACACGGCAGCTCCCAAACCATCCTCACTCCCAGGACTACAGTTCAGAGCTCACAGAGACCGAATCTGTTCTCACTGGGGACAGGAGCCTGCCAATGAGGGTGCCCTAGATTTTCTACAAAGGAAGTTGTTCCTTTGCCATTTCCAGTTCCATTCAGGCTTCTGAGAAACCCAGAGTGCCCAGTCCCTGGGAAAAACATGAAACGGGATTGAAATGGGGCCAGTTCCCTGTGGTGTTCATAGCAAACCCTAATGGGATCAGCATCAAGACCCCCTGAGGTCTCCAGGCCATAGATGGAAGGTGTTTCTCTGCGGTGGACCACCTGACTCTCTTGCCAGGATCTTTGCTTTGAACTTTCCTGCCCCAAGAGTCAGCCTGGATTTCTGGGCTTCAGAAGTTATTCGAGCCCTTGCCAGGGGTTTCAGAGTCTTTCTGTTACCAGACTGGGTTCTTGGCTTTCCTTAATCAATAGAAATTGATAATTTTACAGACAGGAAAATTCAGGCTTTATTGGGGCTCCTGATGTAGCAAGGGGGGAGCAATAACAAACAACAGTTTCCCTGCTTGTTCACTTGCTGAGTGGGGAGTCAGGGCAAGCTGGTTCCTTATATGGGGTGAGAGCAGTGGGGGAGTCAGGGGTCAGGCCAGAGGTGTGGCTTAGGTGTCTGCCTATCCCTTTGGTGGCATTATGTGCTGGGGGCATGCTTAGTGCCCTGCTTTTGCTCTCAGCTCTTCAGAAGTGGCAGTTGAGGTTTTAGGGTTTTGTTTTGGGTTTTTTTTTTTTTTTTTGATCTTCCTGCCCATAATTTGCCCCAACTACACATGTCCACAGTTATTTTTAGTCCTTTATAGTTTCTTTGTATTTTGTTGCTGGAGGAGATGTTTGTCCACAGAGGAGCACTGCAGCCTCCTCTGCAGTAGGGTCCTGGCCTGTCTTACTTCCTCTCCTGAGCTCTTGCGGATCCCCAGATCAGTAGATCACAAGCTGATTAAGGAGAGAAACCTGTGTTACCTCCAGTCAACAGTTTTATGGACGACCTACTAAATGCCAGGCCCTGTGCTAGGCACTGGGGACACAGGAAAAATGAGACAAGATCCCCACCCTGAACAAATTTACTGCCCAATGCAGAGAACTTAGAAGCGAGAGGTGATTATAACTCTAGTGTGACAGGTTCTCTCTTGAAGAAATAGCCAAGATGTCATGGAGGGAGAGACTGTAGTCTGTGCATTCAGAGAAGACTTCCTGGAGGTGGAGACCTCTGAGCTGGACCCCACAGCTGACCACTGCCAAGTTTTCAGCGCGATGCCGTGCAGCTGGTAGCTCCAGTGGAGATTGTAAGGGGCGGTGGTGATGTTGAAGACAGTTTACAGTGGATCTTCATCAGTAATTTCTTACAAGTGGATTTCACTCCATCTCTACACATATTGGGAGCAGGAGGGTTTTCGTGTACTGTGTGCTTCTGAGACCAAGACAGGCCTCTAACAGGGTTATATCACTGCGATAGAATTTACGGTGACCTTCCTGCACACTGTAGCACCATTGTTCAAATTTGCCAAGCCCCTCCCACCTGTAACAGCCAGTCTTACTTTGCTTAGGATTTCTGATCACAGACCAGGACTCCAAAAACATGGACAGCAAGTGAAGAATCTTGGGTCCATCAGGCATACCGCTGGCCTCATCCAAGGGCCCCACTGCTCCCAGGATCCCCCAAACCCTTTAGCACGAAAGCTGAGTTCTTTGCCATCTGGCTCCTGCCCTCCAGGCCCCTCCTCTGATTGCTTCTTTCTTCCCCCAAATTTTGAACCATTTTCTGATCTCAAAACATTCCATGTTTCTTGCTGCCTCCAGCCCTATGCAAATTCAATCATCTCATTTTGCCATAATTACTGGTTTGCATGACAGTCTCTCCCGCAGGACTCATTGCTGACAGAGGCCAAAGACTGTGTGTTATTCAACTCTGTGAAAATATAGAGATGCCAACCCCGTGCAAAGTGCTTTAGGAATGTTCTTTTTTTCCTAAAGAACATTTAGAAACGAACGAATGAGGGAGTGAATGCATGAGGGAGAGTAAGGCACAACCAAGTGGAGTCCTCAGAGACCACCCCAAAGCATTCACTTCCTTGGCTAGAAATGAAACAGAACAGCTAACCCAGCTTCTCAAGACCACACCCCATTTCCTTCCATACCATCCCTGCCTAGGGTCGGTCGCTTTGGCCAGAAACCAAGAAAAAAAAATATGTAGATGGGTGCCTGCAAGGGTGTATGTGTGGGCTGATTTTAGAAAGATGTATTTCAGCGAATTCTCAGACCCTGGACAAAGCCTAAAGGGTACAGGTTCAAAATGGACTTTTTACAACCGACCTTGGGGGAGACGTGCTGAGGCTGTCTGAAGGCTAGTCACATCGCCTGCTATAAAATCCTTTCCCGGAGCAATCCTCTGAGCGCTCAGACAGCCTCCCACAATGGAATGAAATCGAATTTGAAAGGTAACTGAGTCCCTCTGGAAGCACAGAGGATGAGTCTGAGGGCAGAGAAGAAATAGATTTCTCAGACTCGGGCAGAGCAGTTGCTCATTGGAGGGCTAAGCCTTCTCTCAGGCCCCACGTTCTTGGGATCATAGACTCCATGAACTGGGGCTATGTGATCCACCCCACCCACCAGCTCCCTGGCTTCAGATGGGAAATAAAGATCTCTCCAGCAGTACGGACAACTCCAGCAGTATCGGTGTGCGCCAGGCACCACACACACACAGCCACACCTAATTCCAGCCAAACTCCCGAGACGTAAATACTGTTGTACTGCGTTAGGTAGATACCAGAACTGGGGTGCAGAGAGACTGAACTAGCTCCTTAACCTCTCTGTGCCTCATCTGTAAAATGGGTGTAATGTCGCACCAGCCACATTAATTAATAAGAGGGCTACCTAGGTTAATTTGTGAAAACTCTAGTACCTTGCCTGAAGCAGAACAGAATTTCTGTAACTTTGTTAAATAAAAGAATAGAAAAACAGGAGTTCCCATTGTGGCTCAGTGGGTTAAGAACCTGACTAGTATCCATGAGGACTCGGGTTTGATCCCTGGCCTCGCTTAGGGGGTTGAGGATCCGGCATTGCTGTGGCTGTGGCGTAGTCTGCAGCTGCAGCTCTGATTTGACCCCTAGCCTGGGAACCGCCATACACCTTGGGTATGGCCCTAAAAAGATTTTTAAAAAAAGAAAAAAAAATGATAAATGAATGAATGAGTGAAGGGTTAGACACGTAGGGCGTTAGAACAAAGACTGAACAGGTAGTTGCCATAGGGGCGAGGCAGGTCCATAGCCATTAGGGAGACCCTTGGCGAGCACACGTTAGCACTAGACAGCTAGAGGTCCCACTTGGCCAGCAGTCAGTCTTGCAGTGACCCCTGTGGCAGAGAGTGGTGAGAGGTGGATCAGGCCTTCTCCCAGGGACCCTCCAGGCCTCCAGCCTCAGGCAAGCAGGTGATCTGGGGGCCTGGGGACAGGCGGAGAACTGTGTCCTGCAGAGCTCCAGAGTCCTCGCCCTGGTCGCCCACTGGCCAGGCCCAGCCCCCGCCTCTGTGACCTAATGGCAGCAGCAGCCTCTCTGGGTCCTAGTCTGCAGGACCCAGCCACCATTTGCACAGCCTGGAAGGCTCAAGGGCTGGCTGGGTCCCAGGCACCTTGCTTCTTCAGTGATGATGGCAGGGCAGGATCTGGGGACCTGGCCCAGAGGGTGCTGCCAGCTGAGAGCTGCCTCTTCAGCTGGGCCTGGGCACTGGCAGGAGGACCCACACTGGGCGCTGGACGAACGGTCCTGAGCAGGTAACCACCTTGCACAGGGGCCCCCTCCTCCAAACCAGGGTCTATACTTGGGACCTTGAGCAAGTAAAATGAGGGGTAATAACACTGCTTTGTTTATGGGATTTGTTAAGTGTTAACAGCCACCTGAAAGCATGAAAACAGAATTTAAGCCCCCCTGTCCCTTTCTGGTATATTACATTTTTAGATAAAAAGTTTCAGAACAGAGAATAACATTTGTTTTGATGGAGATTTATAGGAGCATCGTCACCTAACCTATATCTGCAAGAACAATGGATCCAACAGCAAGAAATTTGCAACAACTAACCACTTGCTTCCCTCACCTTTCTCGCAGAAGGGCTTTGCTGAAAGCCTTGGAGGAGTTTGAGTTTTTTAAGGCATGGCCCTGAAGTACACCTTTCCCTTCTCCAGATTCCGACGGTCTAATATCGTGTGCTCTCCCTGTACTTTAACCTGTGTTAACACAGCCAGTGGTGAAGGCGCGCAGATTGCAGGCAGTCGGACTCTAAAACTACCTTCCGTGGCTGTCTAGACCTCATAGGGTGCTTTGACATGCTCCCTAAACCCTTCAGGGAAGGGTGCGCCCTTTCGTAGTTTATTCTAGTGTTTTCTACCAGAAACATTCTTTCTTGTGGTTTGCTGGATGGTGGCTACTTGAGTTTTGATTTATTCTTTTTTTCAAATCTGAAATCCAAGGCTTCTGCCTCGTGAGTGGATGGATGATGTGAAAAGCTCCATGTTTGTCTGGGCCAACACTGTCTGTATCCTTTCTGTACCTTTGGTCTGACCAACCTGTTAACATTTCATGTAGCTTCTTGCAGCAGCATTCTAAGCAGCCAAGGGAGCAAGTCTCAGACAGGCTGTCTCAATTATTCTCGCCTGTTCCCTTTTCAAGTTTGTATCTTTGTGGCTCCTGCCTTTTGAAGCCCTAACACTCTGCTTTTTACTGGCAACATTGGGAAGGAAGAAAGCTGTGAGGCCCTGCTCTATTTTTGGACTTCTTTGCAGCCTTCCTTTGAGTGGTGCAGAACTCGGCAGCCAGAAGAGATGCATGTGGCTGGCCAGTGTCTTCTCCCCTGAAGACCAATATAGGAAGAACTTTTGAACATGTGGAGACTTCCAAGGAAGCAAAAGCATTTTCAAGTGCACATGAGCTTCCTTCTGTCATTAGAGGTATAAACAGAGAGGCAGAGAGCTTTCAGCATCATGAGGGACCAGGGCACTCAGGTGGAGAGAGGAAGACAGGATGGCCCTGGCTGCATACGCAGAGCTGTGCAACTTCCCTCTACCTCCAGGAGAGCTTTTAGCGTTTGCCCAGCAAGCACACGTCTGCTTCAGGAAAGCCGTTTAATTGTCCCATTTAATTGGCTCCAGTTTATAACATCACACTGACAAAAGCTCATAGCCTCTTTGCAGTGGGAGAAACTAACATGGAATGAGCAGCATAGAGCTGCTTCCTGGAAAAAAATGACATTTGCTGTTTTACGCTAGCTAAGGACATGTGTACTTCCCAGCCTTTTACGCTCAAGCCCCCTGCAAATTCCCTTTTGCTCTGTGTCTCCTTCTTTACATGGCAGAAAATCTCACCTGAGAGATCTGACCATTTTTTGCCATGCTGTCCAATTTAAGTCCAGAGATGTAAGGAAACAGAAACAGAAACAGAAAATATGGATCTAGTGCTCACTCTGCCCTACAGGCCATGAGGAATATCAAAAGCATAAAACATGGTCCCTGATCTCCCTCAAGGAGATTACAATATACTTGAGTAAATTAAAAACGAAATTAGAAAGTATTTGAACTACAGTTCAGTGCACTAGTAGAAGAAAGCCACGAGGCAGGAAATGAATGGCTAGAAAATGATTGGAACAGGTTGTAATTGGTATTGAAAAATGCGCCTTTGTTCCCCTTCCGGGATGTGAGTCTGGTTTACCAGGTTGACCTATTTCAAAGAGAGGTGTTTGTGCAAAGGGCAGAAGAAAAATCTTTATATTTTCGTCCTCCAAGGAATCAAAATGATGTCACCTCTACCAAGACTGAACCTGCTTCTGGCATCCAAACCTGGCTCTGTCTGGGACACACCAAAGGGAAGACATTCGGGAATTTGACAAAATGTAGTGAGAAGACCCATTTTTGTGTCCTCACAAACTCCAAAGGGAGGGAGAAAGTCTATAGCACGCAGTCTCTCTGAAGGGATGGCATCGGTGTTTGGGGGAAAGGAGGAAGCAAGAATGCAAATCTCGAAGCTCAGAGTGGGCCACGAAGGTGGACACATTAGTAGTGGTGTTGGGTGGACAGTGAGACGCCTCCCGTGGTGTGTGTGACTGTATGAAAGCCCCGGAGGCTGTTGGAAGGAAAAGAATTGAAATCAAGATGTCCCTAGAAAAGAATATAGAAAAGAAGGTGTTTATATGTATAACTGAGTCACTTTCCTGTACAGCAGAAATTAGCACAACATTGAAAATCAAATGTACTTAAATGAAAAAAAAAAAGATATCCCTTCCCATCTCTTTGTCTGCACCACTGATTAACCAGCACCCTTCCTTGTGGGTGAAGAATTTATAAGAGGATATATTTTCCTGCCATAAATATGTATACTTTTTTAAAAATCATGATTACAAATGTGTGCATATGTATACGTATATATATATATACACACACATATATATATAATATACATATACATAGCGGTGATACAATGGAAAACTAAACTGATGTGAGACTCCTTGATGCTATAAGCAAATAAAAATACAGGATTATAGGCATATGCGCACGCACACACACACACACACACGCACGCACACAGTGCACAACCAAGCTCAAAAGAAAAAAATTTTTTTTTGTCTTTTTGTCTTTTGAGGGCTGCACCCATGGCATATGGAGGTTCCCAGGCTAGGGGTCTAATCGGAGCTGTAGCCACCGGCCTACCCAGAGCCACATCAACGCTGGATCCGAGCACTTCTGCAGCCTACACCGCAGCTCACGGCAACGCCAGATCCTTAACCCACTGAGTGAGGGGCCGAACCCGCAACCTCATGGTTTCTAGTCGGATTTGTTAACCACTGCACCATGACAGGAACTCCAGAAAAAGAAATTTTTAGGTACCAGACACAGAGGAATGAGATATTCTCATGGTACGTTTCTGCTAAGGTACCTGTGATACAGAGAGTTGGGATTGGAGCCCAGGGCTTTCGCATCATGTGGAGGCCCTGAACTGTGCCAGGAGAGTAGAAAATGATGCTGCTGCATAAATTTGAGAGCTTCAGTGAGTCTGTGAAAAAAGAGACTAGAAAAAAACTGTCCATCAAAACAAAGAAAATACAAGAGGCTTGCCATCCATTTGAAACTGAATGGAAAATTATAATGTGAATGGAGATTATGGAGGTCAAAATGTACATTCCTTAAATAATATAATAATCACAGAAAAAATTTATGTTATACAAAAACTGGCCCTTTGAACGCCCCTGCAGCCATGGAAGGAGCAAACCCAGAACCCCTCTGTAGGGACATGTCTTGGGAGACGCATGGGGTTTGAGGGGAGAACAGCTCGGCTGAAGATTAGCTCATCATCAAAAGTTACAAATATCCAAGGAAGTAGTCCACCATGAGAGTGAGCACACACAGCAAAAGGAAGGATGAAAATTCCAAGAACTAAGGTGGCAGGGAGGGGGTGTTAGGCTGAGAATAATCTGGAAGACCGTAGGTTTGAAATCATTAAATGTATAAACATTTTAAAAGTCATCACAGAAGAGTGGGACGTTTTGCGAAAAAGAACAAGCAGAATTTTAAAAGAGCCAGATGAAAGTCACCATTAAAATAGATTCAATTTTTTTCAACGCAAAGCCCAATATTACTAATGAAGGAATCAATGAACTGGAAAATAGATCTGTAGGAACCCGCTAACTGTAGGATGGAACAATAAGGGAATGGAAAATGCGAAAACCAAGTTAATAACCTGGAGGACAGAATGAGAAGATCTAGAATATTTTAAAGAAAATTTTCAGAAGAAAAGATGGAATTATCGTGTGTCTTTAGGGAACTGCAAATTAAAGCTGTGTGCTACCACTGCACACCTTATTGGGATGGTCACAGTGCAGCAACACTGACAACACTCATCAGTACTGGTGAGGAGGTGTGACATGACGGGAACCTCGTTTATTGCTGGGGGGAATGTAAAATGGTACAGCCACTTTGGAAGACCATTTGTCAGGCTCCTACAAAGCTAAACATAGTCTAATCATACCATCCCCTGATGATGCCCCTAGGTGCTTACCCAAATGAGATGAAAACTTACGTCTGCAGAAAAACCTGCACACGAATATATACAGAAGCTTCATTCATAATTGCCCAAACTTGGAAGCAACCAAGATGGCCTTCATTTGGGGAATGGAGAAACAAACTATATACCCATGCAATGGAAGAAGGTTCAGCAATTAAAATATCCATCAAGCCATGGAAAGATAGAGAAGAAACTTAAATGCCTCTTGTTAAGAGAAAGAAGCCAAAACCAAAAAAATATATAACAAGGAGTTCCTGTCGAGGTTCATCAGAAATTAATCTAACTAGTATCCATGAAGACGCAAGTTCAGTCCCTGGCCTCACTCAGTGGGTTAAAGGGTCCGATGCTGCCGTGGGCTATAGTGTTGGATGCAGATGGAGCTTGGATCTGGGGTTGCTGTGGCTGTGGTCTAGGCCAGCAGCTATAGCTCCCATTTGACCCCTGGCCTGGGAACCTCCATATGCCATGGGTGCAGCCCTAAAAAGACAAAAAAAAAAAAAGAGAGAGAGAAAGAAGCCTATATGAAAAGGCCATATACTTACTATATGGTCCCAACTGGATGATGTTCTGGAAAAGGCAAAACTGAAGAGGCAGTTAAAGGATCATTGGTTGCCAGGAGTTAGGATTCGCAGTGGAAAGGAATGAATAGTTGGAGCACAGGGGATTTTTAGGGCAGTGAAACTATTCTGTATGATACTGTAGTGGTAGATACCTGACATTAAGCATTGGCAAACCCATAGAACCATACAGCACAAAGATTGAACCCTAATGTAAACTGTGGGTTTCAGGTAATAATAATGTATTTGGTTCATAAATGATAAAAAATATACTGCACCAATGCCAGATGTTAATAGCAGAAAACCCAGGGAAAGGGAAGAGGGAGTGAGTATATGAGAAGTGTCTGTACTTTCTGCTCAGTTTCTCTCCAAATCTAAAACTATTCCGAAAATTGAGGTCTACTAATTAAAAAAAAAAATGGACAGGGTTAATAAAGCAACAATAAGTGACATTTTTCCAAAATTAGAGTTATGAGTCATCAGACTGAAGAATCCCACTGAGTCTAGAGCAGAAGAAATAAAATCCATCCACACCTAGATTCCTTACTCAAGACAAAATGAAATTCTCAAAAGCAATTAGAGAGAAAAATATAGATTGCCTCGAAAGTAGTGACAGAGATTATGAGCTGACTTCTCAACAATTACCATTCAGATCAGAAGGACACTTAATAACATCTTCAAAAAGTCAAGGAAAAATAACTGTCAACTTAGATTTCTCTGTTCAGCCAACTCATGCAAGAGTGAGACCAAACCAAAAGCAATACCCATGAATTTCATAAAACTTAAAACAGAGAGCAAGGTGAAAGCAAAAAATATGATTAATCTCTTCAAGAGAAAATCAGATAGAATTTTGAGTATTTATTTTTCTCTGCATGTCTCTCTTTTTATTGCAGTATAGTTGATTTACAATATTATATTAGTTTAAGGTGTACAACATACTGATTCAGTATTTTTATAGATTACTTCGCTTAAAGTTATTACAAAATAATGGCTATATTTTCCTGTGCTGTACAATATATCCTTGCTGCTAATGTATTTTATACCCAGTAATTTCTTAATCCCACACTTCTGCCTCTCATACATTAGAGATCATGTGTATAAGCAATATAGTCATACTATTAATTTAACATAATATGCATCGTCCTTGATGTTCACGGTTCTTGAAGGATGATTTTTAAAGGTCTAAATCATAGTCCCAGTGCCGTGGTTTAGTGAATTGCTAGACAGTTGGTATAATTGACATTTAGACCAGAGAATTTCCTCCTAAATGGCAACTGGATAAAATGCACATAAAAGAGAAACAAAATAATGCCAAGCATGCCTCCCTTCCCCCCGCCCATTCAAAACCTCACCTGTTTCTTTAGTTGCCTGCTGAGGTAGAGAAGGGTTTAGTTCGCAAGGGGCCATTCAGAGCCCACTGGGTTTGCTTCTTCTCAATGAACACTTTGTGCCTTAAGCACAGTACTTGGGTGACTCTTTGGAATGATCTTGGACGTTCTAAAGAAAGAGGAAAGAAGAAATGAATATAATGGAGGATGACCCTGTGCCAGGCCCTTCTTTCACAACACCCCCAAGAAGGCTACGATTTAGGAGAACTTACCAAGAGCCAGGCACTGCATTTAGGAATTGTCCGTATGTGAGTTCATTTGGTCCTCCCTAGAACTCAAGGAAGTGTATAGTTTTATTATACCCATTTCACAGACAGGATCACTGTGGCTCTGAACTCACACAGCTAGTAAATGACACAGTCATAACTGGAATGCAAGCCTTTCTAACGGAGCCCACTGCCAGTTTAGCCCATGTCCTGTTCCGGGTTTGGGTGGATGTTGGGTGTGGAAGAAAAGCTAAGTGGGAAGAAGTTAATAATAATGATAAAAACAACAACAACAACAACAACAACAGGGACTGTGCCAGATTCTCTCTATACCTGGTCTCATGTCATCCTCCTACACCAGTTTTATGTAGATGTTGTTGTCATCATCATCTTCACCTAACAGGTGAGCAGACACAGGCCAGGTGGGCTCGGTCACTTCCCTTGAAGTTGCCCAGTTGTACGTCGCACACATCTAACCCGAACCCAGGGGTGTCTGCCTCATCACAGGTGCCTTTCGTCTCACTGCCTGTGGCTCTGTCTTCTGTGCAGGGGAGATGGAAGAGCTGGAGACCCTGTGGCTCACGGGCATCTGCCACAATGAGAAGAACGAGGTGATGAGCAGCCAGCTGGACATCGACAACATGGCAGGCGTGTTCTACATGCTGGCGGCCGCCATGGCCCTCAGCCTCCTCACCTTCATCTGGGAGCACCTCTTCTACTGGAAGCTGCGCTTCTGCTTCACGGGCGTGTGCTCCGACCGGCCGGGCCTGCTCTTCTCCATCAGCAGGGTCAGTACCCCTCGGTGGGCAGGTCCAGAAAAGCGCAGGGCTTCCGGAGAATTGGGCTTCTTGTCTCCTGGGTGGGAGCGGGGCGTCTGCCTGCCCTCCCCTCACTCGTGAGCCCTTCTGGGATTTGTCAGAGGGCATCTGGGTTCTGTGTTCTCAAGCCAGACGACTGTGCGAGCCAGAGAGCGAGGGTGAATGGGTCAGGCAGGCCAGGCACAAGGAAAATAGCACAGATGACATTAAAAAAAATAGCAGCAGAACCTGGGTGTCAAGGTGAGGGAACGATGAAAGGACAGAGAACTGTGATGTTGCCTAAAGCCCATCACACCTAAAGGAGGAGGTCGGCCTCCACGCCTCCTGGGTAAGGTCTTAGCAGAATGCAGGACCAGGCTTATTAGGCCTTCTCATTTTCCAAAGAGAAAGTGGTCCCTTGATTATATGTGAAACCTTTCAATTTTTAAATATTAGTAACTACTTTGCATTGAAAAATAGAAAAACATCAAAACACATGGGCCAGGCACAGGCAGTCCGTTGTGTGGCTACCCTCACAAATGTGAGCTATGCTATGGGATGTTATTAAAATCCCTCACTGTCGTGCAATGGGAATCATTGAGTCTCTGGAGCATTGGGCACAGTGGGTTTGACCCCCGCCGGGCACAGTGGGTTAAGAATCTGGCTTGCCGCAGCTGTGCCTTAGGTCACAACTGCAGCTTGGATCTGATCCCTGCTCTGGGAACTCTGGCTGCCAAGAGAAAAAAAAAAATTCCTCCACAGGATGTTATAATGTTTACATGCGGCCTGTCAGATCACAAGCAGGAAAACGAAATCTACATGCAAAGGCGTCCTCGTATGTGTGCACACATCTAACAAACCACAGGGGCACGTGCGATGCAACAGAGCCTGAAATGACACACAGATGTGAAGAACCAGTAGAAAAGGCACACACATCAACTAGGAAACAAAGGACACATTCGACATGACATAAAGGACAGCACACAGTACACATGCAACCAAGGAAAGCTCCTCTCATGCTGCACAACACGGCCTGTGTGTGTTGCTATGAAAGGCACATGTGGCAAAACTCATCAATAACAATGACAATCATAGACAATGCTTATATTTATGGGGCACCAAATATAGACTTTATACTCTTCATCTCACCTAGCCTACAAGCCTGTGCCGTGACATGGGTACTGATATTCACCCACAGTTGGAGAAACCCAAAGTTACGAGGTTAGAGGAATTACCCAAAGCTGCACAGTCTTGGTGGAGCCAGGATTTGGCTCCAGGTGGTTTAGTAACAGCCAGAGCCCACACTCACACAAGCAACAAACATCAAATACAAGCAACACAAGAGATTTGATACAAATTAACTATACAACATATATGTGCACATAACTCATATACATTGACACAGTTAACACAGCTAGGCACATGCTTGTATCAGTAAAAGCACATACATGTTGTTCACTCGTCTTCCAACATCATGTATCTACCTACCTGGCAGTCAGCCAGCCATCCGTCATCCATCCGTCATCCATCCGTCATCCATCCATCCATCCACACATCTATTTTTCTACCTTTTTCTCCCTCAACTTGGAATTTTTTTACTGTGCAAAAGTTTAACTAATTAGGATTTGAAACATGGTGAAAAAATATTTGGTTAGGAACATCTAGTTTTACATGCTAGTGTTTATTGAGAAAACAAAATCATTTCAAAAGGGATGTGTGTATTCTAAGTATTTGGTGGTTTTAAGAGATCCAGAAGGCACACGTGGGCTTAGTCGGGAGGATTTATTTTTTCCATTCAGTGGCACTCTAAACTTGGGTTCTATGCAAATACATATTTCCTAATTAGCTTGATGGCATCTAAACACACAGATTGCTTAAAAATAACAACGTGCGTGCATATAGCTAGGTATTAAGCCAACTTCAAGCTAATTCTCCCTGCCAATTACTAAAGGCTTTCTATATCCAAATGATTCTGGCATCACTATGAGCAAATGCACGCTGTTGCCTTTTCTTGTAAATGCTGCTTGTTTTCGGAAGAGCGGTTCCCTCTGTCCAAGATACCATTAAGAAAGCCAAGTAGATAGGATTGTCAT
Source organism: Phacochoerus africanus (assembly GCF_016906955.1). Taxonomy (NCBI): domain Eukaryota; kingdom Metazoa; phylum Chordata; class Mammalia; order Artiodactyla; family Suidae; genus Phacochoerus; species Phacochoerus africanus. The sequence continues at coordinate 38,089,017 of NC_062548.1, forward strand.
TATGAGAAATGGACCGAAACCCACCCTCCCGCTCCAGGCATCTTGAGGGATGGAAGTGGAGGGGGACTGCTGGCCACAGTATTGCAGTGTTGTGCCTTGACAAGCTGGAACTTGAACCTCTACCTCCCCCTCGCCAGGGGAGAGAGGACCCCATGTACTATGGGAGCATGGCAGGGACTTCTGTGCCCTATGGGAACTCCCAGCCACATCCCTCCTATATCCTCAAAGGCTGCAGGAAACCCCACTTGAGCACTGACACCCCCCCCACCTCCCTGGATTATATTTGTTTCTGAATAAGTTCAGTCTGATGTGTGTGAATAGAAAGATCTCATACTTAATGATACTTTCTTGCCTCTCTCATTTATTAGGGGAACTTAGAATGGGCTCAGCCCCTGATGCTGTGCAGAGCAGGGCTTCTGTGTTGCTTAAAGAAAAAAAAAAAAAAGTCCTCTCTGTCAAGGGCCACCACACCCCTCTGTAGGTTGTCTCTCTGCACCTGTATGCCACCTTGCACAAACGCTCACTCACAAAGCACAGAGGACACGCAAAACTGAAGTACCCCATTGTGCACATTTTCTTTCACAAAAGTTTCAGTGGGGACGTCCCAAGCACAGAGCCTACTTTCCAACAGATGCAGGCTCCCAAGTCCCCAAGGCATTAAGCCTGGTGTGTGGAGAAGGGCCTGGGCCAGGTGTGTTTTCCTCATCATCTTTAATATGATCACACCCATCCTCTGGATGGAGAGACTGAAGCCCCAAAGGTTCAATGCGACCATAGTGGCTTCACCTTATGTTTCCCTGAAACAATAGGGATCTTCTCTGTTTATCTGTCATGCCAGAAAAAGACACGAAAGAGGGAACTTGTCTGTTTTTGCGAGGCTGAGTCTCATGCTTCAATTGTAGAGTTTAGGCTCTTGTTTAGGAGATGCTGGTCCAAGAGCCTCTGAATTCCCTTCCACCTCAAGGCAGCTTTTTCTGCAATAAGCCAGATCTCTCCATTACCAGTTCTTCTCTGAGCACATTGAACATCCAGCCAATAGACTTGCCACTCAGCCTACCTCGTGGGCTCACGTCCCTTTGGAAGCTCCTGGATAATGCAACATAGGTACAAATCTGAGACCCCTGCCCTCCTGACACTGCCAAGGGCAAATGCCGGAGGTCAGAGAGTCAATCATTTCACCTTAGGACCAAGCTTCCCCAAGAGCTGTGCCTTTGTCACAACTTCTCACACACACACACACACACACACACACATATCCTTTACTCTGTCAGATGCTCTTATGTCTTCTCTCCACAAGCTGTCCCTCTCATGTTGAAAAAAATAGTCATGATCCCCAGAAAAAAGAACCCAGCCATGGTTGTCTCCTGAGATATGAGGAATGTAGCAAAGCCAGAGACCAGGGAGGTGGAAACCTAGACATCTTCCCAAAGAGCTCAGAGGAGAGCTTGGCTGCGGAATGAAAGAAGCTTCTGGCTGACCCACATGGGGACAGTAGACTGGGAATCAGAGACCATCTTCTCCCATCGGGCCACTGTGACAAAATTCCACAGACCGGGTATTTTGTCAACAACAGGAACGTATTGCCCACAGTTCTGGAGGCTGAAGTCCCAGATCAGGGTGCCAGTGGGGTCAAGTGAGGACCCAGTGCCAGGTTACAGATTTGCTCTTATGTAGAAGAGAGAGGGAACTCTGGGGTCTTTAAGAGCACTCATCACATCCATGAAGGCTCCCCACCCCACCCCACCCCCCCACCCCCCGCCGCCCAAAGGCCCCACCTTGGCCTTCATGGCCTAAGCACCCACCTACTACTAATGCCATCACCTTTGGGTGCTGGGACCTCAGCCTATGCAGACCATAGCAGACACTTCAGGGGCCAGGCCCAGGTGCCAAGGGACTAAGAAGGTCCCACTGAGACTGTTCTGAGAGGTCAGGGGCCCTCTGGGGATGGGAGTGGGCTGGCAGCAGGGCACAGAGCAAATGGTCTGGAACAGTAGTTGAATCATCAGTGCTAATGTCATCTGTGCCCACTGTGGGGCCCAGAGGGTGTCTTATTTCCACAACCCATAAAAGGCCACCAGAATCTATGGATAATAGAGCAGAGGAAAGAGAGAGAACACTACAAGGAAGAAAGAAACTCACCCCAAGGATTTGGCTCCTGAGTTAGGGTTTGGGCAACTAATCTAACCGGAAAGTCCGGTGGTGACTTTCCAGGGCAACCTGAATATCCTGTAGCTTTGATCAAGGAGGCACTGTGAGCTCGCCCTAGTGTGAAAGGAAAGAGAGGTGAGGTGACAAGAAGGCACATCGGGGGTGATGGAGCAGCTCACCCCCCTGTGTTTATGAGCCCCTTCTGTGCCAGGTGCCCTGCTCGCCTTAGCAGAGCTTGCCCTTATACCCACCTTGGAGTGGATGAGCCCATTTTACAGATGTGGAACCCAAGGCTCAAAAAGAGGTAGTGACTTAACCAAGGTCTCAGAGCTCAGAAAGGATGGAGCTGGGGCTGATTTTCCAGTGGGTTCCAGGCCTCCAGTGCTTCCCATCCTTCTGTAATACGTACCACACCTCCTCCTCAGCCCACCTGGAAGATGGGCCAACTCAGCTGGAGAACGCGGTCATCCAGGCCGGGGGTGCAGACTGGGTCCCTCACACTGACTCCTTCCCAAGCCCTCGCCAGGCAGATCAGCACCCAGGAACGGCCTTAGCTGGGTCATGGGAGTCCCTGGGAGAACCAGGGGTGAGAAGAAGCAGTCCTCAGCCATCCTCCCAGCAGCTGAGACACAGCTCAGCTCCCTGACCACTTCTGTGGGCCTCCCGCTGACACAGAGGCAGGCAGCTCATCTGGGCAGCTGGGAGCACACTGCCCTGATGGTGAGGGGTGGGGGCAAGTTCCCAAAATCTCTGCGGGGTGGGAGTGGGGTGGCTCGCTAAAAGAAAATTGCCGAGTTAGGAAAAAAACATTAAAAATGAAATGTTTTCATGATAGTGACAACAGGAAGAAAAGGCTCTGATCTTGGCTGATCCTAACATGTAGGAGACACGGTGATTTTTCAGCCGTTGGAGCAGAATCCCTGTAGTTCGGGGTATGAGATGACTGCATCAACGAAGCGGGGCGGGGAAGGCAGAGCTAACGTAAAGGCCTGGGAAGCACTGTGTTGTGTGAGGCACGCTGTGTGTCTGTGTGATCTGGACACCCAGCGGCCCTGGGAGCAATAAGGGGACACTGCTTTGTGGCGGGGGCGGGGGAATAAGACCACACCAGGCACAGCTAAGGCGTATTTGAGGAAAGGTAAGGCTGTGGGAAGGTAGGAGGGGCCCAATGCCAGGACCTTTTGGGGAGCATTTCCCATCCAGGCAGCCTGGGCCTGAGAGGATCAGAGCAAGAGAAGCTCAAAGGCACAGCTGTAGACTTTTCTGTTTACTGTTCCTTGAAGGAGCCAAGACGGTCTAGAAAACTCCAGGAACAGAGCAGCAGTGCACATGGGTTGAGGCTGTCAACAGCTGTGTGAGCTTCCCTGCGGCTTCAGTGCACCCACCGTGGGGAGCCCGCAGAGCCGCTGTCATCAGAGCCCACACTTGCTCACACACACTCCCCGCAAGTTTATGCCAAAGTCAGCAGCAGCTCCCACACCCCTGTGACCAACCCCTTCTCTGGTGGCTCCCTCTCCATCTCAGGAAGACCAGATCAGGTCCTGCAGCCTGGTTCTGATTGTTCCCCAAATCCGGGGGCCAGAGAGGGGAGGGGACGGCACAGCTCATCATGCCTCTGACGTGCTTTTGCCTCCTCCCAAGAGCTCTGCCCCTGAGGTACTTAAACAGCAAAAGCAAACAGTTATTTTTAAGAAAGGAAGACAGTGGAGCAGGAAACAAGAGATGTAGGGATGGGGGTTCTTGTATTTGAGCTACCCAGGAGACCCTTGGCCACTCAGTTCCCTGGATGGATTTAAATGAAGCACATCTGTGCCATCAGGACTGTCCCGCTAGTAACTGACTGACTATGCTGAACAAACACTCACACAACCACAAACACAACATCTGTATTGAGTGTGTAAGTGAAAAAGCCAAAAGAGAGCTCCAGGGGTGCAAACCTTGTCAAGTCCGTCTGTCCTACCATGAATATCCATCCCTCCAAAAAATGTCGGATTGACCACACATGGGTCTCAACTCTTTTTTGGGGGGAGGAAGGGGTGGGAAGAGATTGTTCTAGATTTGCTTTTAATTGAGGTATAATTGACTTACAGTACTGTATTCCAGGGGTACTACATAGTGATTAAACATTTTTATCCGTTATAAAGTAGTCACCACAATAAGTCTAGTTACCGTCTGTCACCATATAAAGTTATTAGAATATTATTGAGTATATTTCCTACATGGTACATTGTATCCCCATGATTTATTTATCTTATAACTGGAAGTTTTTACCTTGTAATCCCCTTCACCTATTTCATGCATCTGTCTAACCCCCTCCCCAGTTTGTTCTCTTTATCTAATGAGTCTGTTTTTGTTTTGTTATATGTGTTCATGTGTTTTGTTTCTTTGATTCCACTTGTAAGTGAAACCATATGGTATTTGTCTTTCTCTGTCTGACTTATCTCACTTAGTATAATACCCTCTAGGTCCATCCATGTTGTCTCAAGTGGCAAGATTTCATTCTTTTTTAGGACTGAGTAATATTCCGTTGTGTGTGTGTTGTGTGTGTGTGTGTGTGTGTACATTGCACATCTTCTTGTCTGTTCCTCTGTGGGCACTTTAGTTGCTTCCCTGTCTTGGCTTCTGTAAATAACAGTGCAATGAACATCGAAATGCATATTATGGTTTTTTTTAGTGGTTTTCTTTTTTCAGATAAATACTGGGTCTCATGCCTTGACTGATAGCTTCAGGGTGTGGGTAGGAATAATTCCACCCCAGATTAATATCAGGTGGTCCTTTTATGCTGACTTAGTTTGTCTGTCAGTAGCTGACTCTCTGGTACCCAAAGTCCAAAGATGATCCCTGGAGACATTAATAAGGATGAGTTGGTGACCTGGGTGTTGAGAGGGTCAACCAAAGCCTTACATGCAAGTTTGGAGGTATTGAGACCCTTCTAGTTGTATGAGGATTAGTTGATATTTTTTTCCCTCAAACTTCATGTATGACTATTTGCAAAAGCATCAGATAATCTTGATAATCCAAATAAGTCAGATAATCCAAAAGTGCCAGAGAGATGAGATAAGCCTGAGGCTTTTGCCGCTGGCCTCATATATTTAAGAAGCATCGTCAGGATTCAGATCGGATTTCGCTATTTGTCCAGGGCTCCTACAAGAAGGTCATGTCTCACCTTTGCAGGTACAGTTCAGGTGCAATGTGGTTTCCCGTCCTTGCTGCTGCTGATGGCACTTTATGTTACTCCCACAGGGCATTTACAGTTGCATCCACGGAGTGCACATCGAGGAGAAGAAGAAGTCTCCAGACTTTAATCTGACCGGATCCCAGAGCAACATGTTAAAACTCCTTCGATCAGCCAAAAACATCTCCAACATGTCCAACATGAACTCCTCAAGAATGGACTCCCCCAAGAGAGGTGCCGACTTCATCCAAAGAGGCTCCCTCATCATGGACATGGTATCAGATAAGGGGAATTTGATTTATTCAGACAACAGGTCCTTTCAGGGGAAAGACAGCATTTTTGGGGACAACATGAATGAACTCCAGACCTTCGTGGCCAACAGGCACAAGGACAACCTCAACAACTACGTGTTCCAGGGACAGCACCCCCTGACACTCAACGAGTCCAACCCGAACACGGTGGAGGTGGCCGTGAGCACAGAGTCCAAAGGGAACTCCAGGCCCCGGCAGCTCTGGAAGAAATCCATGGAATCTCTACGCCAAGATTCCCTGACCCAGAACCCGGTCTCCCAGAGGGAGGAGGGGACGGTGGAGAACAGGACCCACTCCCTAAAGAGTCCCAGGTACCTTCCGGAAGAGGTGGCCCACTCAGACATCTCAGAAGCGTCAAGCCGGGCCCCGTGCCACCGGGAGCCTGACAACAATAAGAACCACAAGGCCAAGGACAACTTCAAAAGGTCGATGGCCTCCAAGTACCCCAAGGACTGCAGTGAGGTGGAGCGCTCCTACCTGAAAACCAAAGCGAGCTCCCCCAGGGACAAGATCTACACCATAGATGGTGAGAAGGAGCCCAGTTTCCACCTGGACCCGCCGCAGTTCGTCGAAAACATGGCCCTGCCCGAGAACGTGGACTTCCCAGATACCTACCAGGACGCCAGTGAAAGCTTCCGCAAGGGGGACTCCACCCTGCCCATGAACAGGAACCCCCTGCACAACGAAGACGGGCTCCCCAGCAACGACCAGTATAAACTCTACTCCAAGCACTTCACCTTGAAAGACAAGAGCTCCCCTCACAGCGAGGGCAGCGACCGTTACCGGCCCAACTCCACGCACTGCAGGAGCTGCCTGTCGAACCTGCCAACCTATTCGGGCCATTTCACCATGCGGTCCCCCTTCAAATGCGACGCCTGCCTGCGGATGGGGAACCTCTATGACATCGATGAAGACCAGATGCTTCAGGAGACAGGTAACCCAGACACCCAGGAGGCGGTCTACCAGCAGGACTGGGCACAGAACAACGCCCTCCAGTTCCCAAAGAACAAGCTGAGGATTAGCCGTCAGCATTCCTACGACAACATGCTCGACAAACCCAGGGAGCTAGACCTTAGCAGGCCCTCCCGGAGCATAAGCCTCAAGGACAGGGAACGGCTTCTGGAGGGGAACTTGTATGGGAGTCTCTTTAGCGTCCCCTCAAGCAAACTCTCGGGGAACAGAGGCTCCCTGCTCCCCCAGGGTCTGGAGGTCAGCAAACGGAGCAAGTCTCTCTTGCCGGACCACGCCTCCGACAACCCTTTCCTCCACTCCCATGGGGATGACCAGCGCTTAGTTATTGGGAGGTGCCCCTCGGACCCTTATAAACACTCGCTGCCGTCCCAGGCAGTGAATGACAACTATCTCCGATCGTCCTTGAGGTCGACGGCGTCATACTGTTCCAGGGACAGTAGAGGCCACGGCGATGTGTATATTTCAGAGCATGTCATGCCTTATGCTGCAAATAAGAATCATATGTACTCTGCCCCCAGGGTTTTAAATTCCTGCAGCAATAGACGCGTGTACAAGAAAATGCCTAGTATTGAATCTGATGTTTAAAACCTTCCATTAATGTTTTATCTGTAGGGAAACATACGTAATGGCCAACGTTCCGGAGGGTAGATGTTGGAGGTCCAATAGTGCCCTGCAAAGAGGAAGAGGATTTAGGAAGGTATTTTTCTGTTGGTTCTTTTGCACATGGCTCCATGCCATAGTCTTCCACTCAAGGAGTCTTGTGAGGTGTGTGCTGAGCACGGCAGATACCAGATAGGTGAGTCCTTAACCAAATATAAGTAAATAAAAGGGCAGGTCTCCCGGGCGTGCCCCCTAGGTATGTTGGCAATAATGATGCACTGGATGCCGATGGTGATGCTATGATTTCCTATATTCCAAATTCCATTAAGACCAGTCCGCCATGTAATTTCCTCATCAGAAACGCCTAACGGTTTCTCTAATACAGAATAAGCAATATGGTATGCATGTAACTCTGACACAGACAAAATAAACCAAGAATGCATCTGCACTGTAGTGAGATTGACCTGTGCAAGAGATTAGGAAGTTTGGCTTTATATCTGTTTCAGCTTTATTGTTATGCCTTCCATCACCACCCAGGCCCAACCCCAGAACTCCAGGCTCCCCCAAAGAATAGCAAATCCGTGTGTTCACTATGGTACCTTCACTGTAGTCCATTTCCAAGACACATCTGGAGTAAAAGGCCAGAAAGGCCCTCAGGCAGAGAGCTACAAGAATCTCTTTGGATGTCGATTTGTGTATTTCACAGACACTCTCTCACCCTTGGCTTCGATGGTCTTGTTCAGAGCTGCATAAACTCACACATTTGTGTCCTCGATATCGTAAGTGTGGATCTTCTGTCTATGACACTGCGGCTGTTGTAGTTTATCCCGAAGACTCCTGTGTACGTAAGTTTGCATTTCCCCCTTCTGGTGATGACTCAGGGTTGTATAGTATCTGTTACCCTTCCCTTCCCAGAGTAACCATAATGCGTCCAGTCCCCGAATTGCCACAGTGGCGTTTAATTCAGCGTGTGTCGCCATTCCCAGTGCTGTGAATGTGGTGGCTCACACCAGCAGTTGTATGTGTACTGTGATCTGTAAGAAGGGCAGTACCATCTGTCTGCTGAAGGCCAGCATGGCTTTAGGGTTATGTTCCATAATGTTCTGAAGTTCAGTTGGACCCTTGTCCCCTCCCCCAACCCCTTCAAAACATGAGAAACACTCAGGCACCTGCCCTGAGCATTCTCCAAAGTGTGGATAAACTTCAGTGGGACAAGTGATTTCTCTCTTCTGAAACAATCACTCTGTTGGAGGCAAACAGCCTCACTAGCAACAGCAGAGATGAAAAATTCCTCAAGGCATTTGTCATTTCCAGGCCACCTCCATTATCCGATTCTTACTCTACTCAAACCTATGCATAAATAATGTGAAATGACATTGATTATGTTAAATGTTGGGGGAAGGGTGGGAAATGTCTCTGCGTGGGAAGCTCTCAGCACGATGCCTGGTACATGCAGTGTGCCCACCCCTCCCCCCAAATCAAATGTAGTCATTGTGTTATGACACTTCATCAGACAAGTTTAAAAACTAATTATGAGAAAAACCACAAACAATATTAAACATTTTACAGAGTAGTTTTAATCTAGTAATTAGTGTGTTTTATATACATGAATATCCCTGAAATGTTTGAGGAAAGTAGCCGCTAGTTTTGCAGAGTTCCTGGGTCTGTTTGAGTGTCCTGTTACAGAAGCCCTACACTAATGTCAACTAGCTGACTATTTCCTGGTTTCCTCTGTTTTTCTCTGGGTTCTTAGAGGAGGGGACAGAACCAGAACCAGCAGGTTGAAGTGTTATCCTGTTTCTTTTCGTCGTGGTGTGTTCTGTTTTGTACGTTGTGGTTTCCTCTGAGTGGGCAGGTGTCAAGAATAATTCTCTTAGAGCCTGAAGATTCATTGAATGGCTCCATCTTTGGGAAAGTGCATCTGACCTACAATATCCCTATAGTGATGAAAAGTGGCTGCCGTAAAGTTCAGGATCAGTGGTAGAGAGGCAGAGGGAGGCAATGGGTGACAAAGTCTCTTGTCTTTGAGGTTGAGGGGCAGAAGGGGCTGACTAGGTGCTGAAGATGTACTTGAATGCTGCATTGTGTTTCTTGGATGTTGCACCTTTGCTGCCTCAAAACCCAACAATGGAGAAGTCTCCATTGAAGGACCCAGAATAGTCCCCTCCCCCACCCCCGCTGCAATTTCTAATCTTCGGCACACCCACGACTGTAGCCTTGTTTAGAACTTTCCGCCTTTGCCCTTCCACTGCGCTCTAGACCTGTACTTCCCACGTCCCACCCAGCATCACCTCCATTTTCTCAAAGGACTGGAGCGTCTTAATGTGAAATGAACTGAAAAGTCTCCCCAGAATACAGAGCAGTGGTGTATCACCCATCCAAAGAGGCTGGATGTCTTTCTCCAGTGTCCTCAAAATCAGAGAGCTGCCAAAGGTGGCAAAGGTCCCCAGGGAGAGAGAGAAGTACACTTGGCATGATCCCATAGATCGAAAAGCCTTCTTCTAATGATAGTGTCAGCTCTGCTATTAACCCCATATGCCTGTGGGTGTAGAAACTGAAACTATGGCTTCGGGAAGAACCAACAGTAATGTAGTGGGAAAAGTATATACTTCCTTTAAGACCCAAAGTGTTTTAAAAATAAATAACTAGATTTGGGGGCTACATAATAAACATATCATGTTCCTTCCTCCACAGATTCACTGACCCTTACTAGTAATGATCCCAGACCTAAGACAATTGACCATTAATCTCATGGTCGCTTTCCAAGTGAAAGTTAACTGACGCCGAACTCTTCAGCAGTAACCCGAGTCATTTCAGTTCTCTGGAGAAAGAGAAGCAGTAATACAGCATCCAACAGTCAGTCACACTCACAGTATAGGAAAGGCCAAGAATTAAATAGGAAACCCTGAACTATGGATCCATTACAGAAAGTTCCTCGGACACATCTCGGCTCTGAGTCCTTAGATGTGTGGATACCAAGGTCCCAGAATCCCTGAACCCAAACGTGTGCCTGAGTTTCGTACATCATCATTTTCTGTTAACTCTAAATGGTTCTCTCCACTTGAGAAGGACCCGGCTAGTCCTCAGATAGGTAAGAGTACACACATGCAACCAACTTAAAATATTCTGTGTAAGAGGAGAGTCTTTTAGGATGCCATTTCTACTCTGGGAAACCTTTGGCGTTCTAGAAAATTGTTTTCATCATCTCCGTGCCTGCAGGTTCTTAGGCCACCTCTAGCTTTAAAGTCCTGAGAAAGGAGTCACCATTGGGTTTGCTTTTCCACCCATGAGGCTTCCATGAGAGGTGCAGGCTTATAACCACCCTACTCAGTACCCTTCTCTCCTGTGCAAATCTCACTGCATTTTTAAAACCCCGAACCATGAGTTGGCGTCTCATGGTTTATACCCAGTTTTCTCTTCCCTTTTCCTAAGGGGCCTGAGAAGTGTTCATACTTGGCTTTTTCTGATGAGAGCATTAAAATTCACCCATTGCAGCAAAATCAGTCAACTCAATTCACGCTTATTTTCAGGGGAGAAAAAAGAAAATTACACCTTGTTTACAAATGAAATAGTTTCACTTAAATGGGACTCTCGCCAAGGCAGTTAATTAGTCAAAAGATCCACGGCAGCCATGCAGTCAGGCATTGTTTATTCTTTTTGATATGTCTACCACTGATGTGTATTTAATATTCTGCATCCTTCTCAGGAAATGACAAATGCCCTGAATTCTTTGCAAATGGAATTGCTAATGAAAAAAGAAAAAAAAAGTTGATGTTAATTAAATGGTGATTAAAAATTTATCTCCTTTAAACCTAAAAAGTGCAGCCTTAATAATCAGTTGTCATATAAATAAATACCTTGCACTCAAATCCCTTGTGGGTTAAGACCTAAATAAATACTAGTTTGAGAAACCTAAATATCTTTCAGAAGAGCTGAATATATTCGTTAACTTTATGCACACCCTTGTACTGTTTCTTTGTGCGTAGCTGCTGTGTATGAATTCTTGAAAGGGGGACATGAGTTATTTCTGAAATAGAGCCTGTTTGTATTACTCGTGGCTAGAATAGACGTAATTGGACTTAAAGAAAAATGACAGCCAACAACAAAAACCAAAACTGAGTAGGTGAAAGCTAAACTCATTGGTTGGTACTTAATAGGCGTTAAAGGTTCTGTATAAAGGTGATTGTTCTTCCAAAAACAGTATTTATTTTCACTTGAGACAAAATTAGACCTTTCTGGATATCCCATCTTCTTTTGGTAACAGGATTGCAAATGCTTAGTGAAAGGTTATGTGGGGTCCCACTCTGCACTTGTCCTTTTCCATTCAAGCCCTTTACCCGGTTCCGTGTGCACATCTAATTGTATTGGAGGAGGTCCGCTTGCCACTTGATGGGAGATGATCATGTGCACTTAACCTGTGAATATAAATGCTCGTGTACACATGTAGATAATATACATGCCTGATTTCCGCAATTCACACGTAAGCGTATTCTCCAAATAGAACTGTATATAATGTAAACTTGATGTTAAAATTTAAATGGTGGTAATGGTATTAACACATGGGAAACCCATTCTGGTTGTTGATGGGATGATATTTATGTCAAGCGGGTGCTATTAAAAAAAAAAAATCAGTTCTCGGAAGGATAACAGAGCCCAAGTGGGATATGGGTGTTGGAGTTCTTGGCCATTTCTTTTAAAAAGGGAAAAAACCTGGGGTTAGGGATGTGGAAAGTATTCAGCTCACTTTTGTTCTTGAAGATAGTCCTGATACCAACATGTGTATAATCTCTGAAAACCCATCAAAGGGCACATGTCTTGTGTAAGTTCCTTCTCCTCCTCCTCAGCCCACACTCTGCCTGTGCCCAGAAGTACTCAGTACAGTGTCAGCTAAAGGTGCCTGCCCAGGAGGGTGTTAGAAGAGCAGAACTTAGAGAACTACCCCAAGGTTCAGGAGGAGGGGAAGGGAGATGGGAAAATTCAGAGAAAATGAAGTTGCGAAGAAACAGTGGTAATCTGCGTAAGACAGTCAGGCTGACAGTAGCAGATCTGGGTCTGGATCCTGAGACTTCCTGGTCCAGTTCCTAGCTTGTTCCCCTTTCCAGGTAACTCACTTCTAGGTTTCTCTCCAGAGTGCTCTCCTGAGTGCCCCTGGGATCAGAGCCAGAGACCCCACAGGACAGACCTGGCTGTCTTTGCCTCTTGCCTTATACAGACCCAGGCATCCCTCTTTGAATTTGGTTTTCCTTTAAACCACCCAGAGTCCCTGCCTCAGAGTCCTGGAGAAGAGACACCTTTTTCCAGGGACCTATTCTCTGGAAAGAGTTAATGACCTCAAACCAAAGATGAAAGCTGGCAGCGAACACTGAGATCATGTTGTTATATTTCTCATCGGCCAAAGATGAACAAAGGACACTGACTGGCTGATGGGACCTGACAATATCCACTCTCCTTTTAGGGTCAGTCGGGAGTTGGGGAGATACAGAGGAAATAGAAAGTACAGACTCTTCCCCTAAGTAGTGTATGGTCTAAAACTCCAGTTCCCTAACACAAATGATAACCGAAGACCCAGGAAATGCAAATAGAGACTGAATGAAAAAACTGGAAATGACAACATGTTTGTCGGGGAATAAAACTGTATCTGGTTCCACAAACAAACAGACAATCCTTCCCTAGACTTGCTTCTAAGTCACTTTAGAGAATATAGTTGTTGCTCCCGGAGGTGCCCTTGACAATGTCAACCCTCAGAGACGGTACTTAGGGAACCCGGGAGCATCTGATCAGGTGAACAATTTTGCCCATCTCCGTTTTTGCACAGGCAGGCTTGGATCTAGTTCCACTCGTTTCTCCAACCCTTGCCAAATCATGCCTCCTTCCAGCTCTACTTTATGACATGTGCTTCAAGGAAAGGTTGGGGGAACAGTCCTCAAAGGATTAGAAAATAGGCCGTGATGTAAAAAGATGACTTCCTGAAAGTCTTTTTTGTTTGGTTGGTTTGAGTTTTGACTTGTGAAGAATACTTTGGATCGTTCAGGGTATAAATGTATCAGGGAAGGAGTAGAGAGAATGCGTGTTGAATCCCAAGTGCCTACTGTTGTGGCTGGCAAAGAGAACCCATCAGGTGCCCAGGGCGAAAATGGGACAAGGAAGTGGCCAAAGGAATCAAGGTGTATTTCAGGAAGATGGTAGCATGGAGAGGGAGCCTATATTTTTTCCTCTGTCCATCCTATTCTGTGTATCACCGGCACGTTGGATTCTCTGTATATCCCAAGGACATGGCTCGAATTGGTATCTGCATTTGGAAATATAAATATATATCTACATTGAGTATAGACAGTATTCTAGGCATGTCCTAGAATGCAACCGTCAAAATAATCTTAGAATGTAAGTGTGATTGCTCCCATTTTACAGGTAAGGAAACTGAGGCTCGGGTTGGTTTCAGCCTCATCAGCCACAAGAATTTGCTAATAAATCTGTAATGTTAGGCATATTCTTAAAGTGCCTGATCTCCTCCAGGGAGGTCAGAATAGATGTCAGGAAAAGAGCTATGCTGTGTTGAGGTCCCCGGGGCTCTCTCTTGAGCTGCACCCCCTATAGTAAGGAGATTTGTTAGTGCACTACCCCTCGTTGTCTGGTTTGGGGTGTGTTGAGAACTCCCGGGATTCCCACCTCTGTTCATGGTCCCTTCTGAGACTTGAATGCTTTCTGTGTCTCTCCCCGGTACGCTTGCACTCAGCACTTACTTTTTCGGTTCCTGGGGAGTTATTTTCTCTACCTAGCATGTGCCTAATCTTAAATATCCCCTTCCTAATCTCTGTTCTTTTTCTTAGTAGACATCAGGGATAATTCCATTAAACGTATGCAAATAATATGCTCTCACACTCGTGTGGGTGCACACGCGCGCGCGCGCGCGCACACACACACACACACTGCCTTGTGGCCCCTATTAAAGCTCTCCTAAACCTAGTGGCCCATTTTCAGAAAGGGCATGCTCTTTGCAAGTGACTGTCCCTTCTGTTGGTTGTCTTTCCCAAGCAGACAATGAGGTTCAGAGGGGCGATGGAATAGGAAATCAAGTTTTTGCATAAATAATCCAGAGCTTTGGTGGTCAGTGTGACTGAGGGTCAGCCATTAAGGGTTTGTTTTTTTTTTTTTCGTCCCTTTCTTGGTCTGTTCTATTTTTTCAGATCGTCTTAGAGATACTTTCTTGGTCAGTGACATCAAGATAACTATTGAATGCTTGTTTGGTTTGTCTCATTCAAGAGCGTCAAATTGGAATATTTCCACCAGGCTTTCGAGAAGCCCAAAATGCATCCTGCGTAATGCATCATGTAGGTGATGCCCCTGAGGCAGTAATGCATTCCTTTCTTAAACCTGCACCCCCCACACACACCATGTTCTAAGCCACACCCCTCTCTCCTGGCATTTTACTTACCGTGAGGTGGGGCACATTGGAGCCATTTTATAGATGAGGAAACCAAGTGAGGTTTGAAGGAATGTTTTTTCTGGGAGGTTCTGTGAATCAGTCCTTCTGGAGGGTCATTTAAGCTATTGTTGTCCTAGTCCCTGAGAAATTCTCTAGCTCATTCCATCTTTCAAGCTGGCAGTAAAAAGTGTCTTAAGACAGAAGGGTTATCATTATTCAGTAGGTAGTTGAGATCCTGTTGTGGGGTCTACAAGTGCATGAAAACACTCTCCCAGGGATGTTGAGCTTTGCAGAAACTGGAACACTCAAAAGAACAATTTGGCCAGTGGCATCTCTTCACTGGGGCTGTATTTCAAAGCACACAACACTCCAGGGGAGCAAGAACTAAATTGTTGAAAACGGAGTCATTTCTCAGATTAACGTCCTCCAATCGGGTGTCAGCGGCATTTGAAAGCAAACAAGACAACACTAAGATGATCACTCATAAATCCCTCTTATGTACCTCATTCACAAAACAGTAAGTTTGCATTTTTGCAATTCTGAGAACATTCCTCATTAGCAGTAGCCCTGGGTCATAACCTCTTCCAGTTAATTCTCTCTTACACCTTTGGGAAGGATATAAGATGAGCCTTCAAAAGGATATTAATATAACACGTAGCCAATACCACAGCTGCCTTTTAAATTAATAAGGTTAATTGTTCTCTGGCAAACATAAGTTTGTCTTTGGCATTTTAAATGCTTCTCATTGATCTGACATTTTGCTGTTTCAGGCTTTTAAAGGGCTCAAATCAAAGACTATTGATAGTTGAGCAAATAGTGAAGGTCCCAGAAATATAAAAACATCGTCAGGTTTTCCATGAAAAACAATCATAGCCTTTTGAATTCGATTGAGGTTTTTACATTAGCCATCTAAGGCTTATTGAATCATTTCTCTTCTCAGTTAAGCTAGTTCAAATAAATGAACAGTATTGACGTTTCAAACCTTTTTTTTTAAAGTCTTTAGTTTATTAGGTTTGCAGACGCAGCTCTGGGGCCATGACCACTAAGTAAATGTTCCAGGTTAGAAATTAGAGATTCGGATGACTATTGGGGGTCAAATTCAGGTGATCATCTTTGAAAAATCCCGATGGATTTGGGAAGATGAAAGTGGCTCTTGTTTCTCAAATTTTTCCCTAGGAAAAGATGGCAATTACCTATTTTTTTTTCCAATTAAGAGATAAGGTCAAGAATAACATTTTCATAGAAAATTCAGAAAAGCTACTTGATGCAACTAATTACATGGCTCGATGTGGCTCAGATGCGTTCCAAGCCCGAGGGTCCCCAAAGATTTCTTTATCAGTTATTTTTAACTATGAATCTTAATCTTGTTCATTCCCTTGCTAAAACAGATTTAAAAACATAGACTTTCTGAATTATTTAGTCCAGATAATTCAATGCAATTTATCACAATAGAATGTTTGTGCATATGTTTACATATAGTATATATATTCCAAGCTGAATATTCAGAAAGAATTAGGTGAGTTCATTGGTGGCTTTGAATAAGGAACAGATCGTAAACAATGGCCTTCTCAGACAGATACAGAGGGTAAACTATTCATCTTTTCACTTGTGTTCGAAGACACGTCGCATAACACACAAGCTGGTCATTACCAACAAGGAAGTAATTGCATGAAGCAGCTTTAGAGGTCCATGTCTGAGTTCATTTTTAACTCAACGTGGATGGGATTGAACTTCGTATGCAGAGGGTTTCCGTTCACAGCTACATTCAAACACAGTTGAAAACCCACATCAGAACTGGCTTGATCTCTTGTATGGTGGAGCCCAAAGCAAGCTGTGTTCTCTACTCAGTGGTTTTCATTTGGGAATAAGATGTTCACTTACCAACCGCAACAGTTTATACCTGTCATGTTTTAATCCACTGCATGAGGAAGTGCTAATAACTGTATTAAATATTTCCAAGCATAGCTACAAAATTACACGTTTGCTTAACACCTTTCTATGATAGAGGAAGTATATACTATGGTTGTCTTCTTGTAGTATGTCTTTTCTTTTTGTTCAACGTGTTATCAACTGTTTTAAGGAATGGGGTTTGAAATGTGTGTGCAAACTGATATGTACATAACTCCCGAGGCAACAAAAGTGCCCAGTCATACGGTGTAAAAATGTAAATACAGGAAAATTTCATTTTTCTAATAAAGATAATTTCTGCCAATTGATATGAAAATGAGAAATGGAGTCGTGGTCTTTGTTGTTGCTGCTGTGGGTGTGGGCGTCACTGAGGTTTCGGGGTGGGCTTAGTATTTGTAGAAAGAAGCAGATCAGTGGATTTACCACTTTGTGCAATGGAGGAGTGGTGAGGGAAGGGTGGTATTGAGGAGAATCCAAGACTTGGCTTCAGGATTTTAGTGGTGAGCTTTGCCACTGTCCCTTACCTGGATCGCATCTTCCTGTAAGGTTCCCACACTTGGAACCTTCTCTCTGATCATGTTGAACTTCACCAAGCCCTGTGAAAAAAAAAAAAAAGTGATGGTTAAAGACCTCCTCTCCTTTTTGTATCCTAGGCAACGGCTGACTGCAAAGAACCACCCTTCCCCACATGACTTCAATATGACTCTCAGATGCCCTCTTCATTTCTCTATGCCAAGGCCAGACACAGACCCTCCAAATTCCTAGTCTTTGCCTCATAAATGACTAGCCAACCTTCTTGTTCCCACTGGTCACTCAGAACAAAATGCTTGTTGACCAGCCAGAGCCACCACACAGCCTCCTCCTGGGAGTAGGCTGGCCTCGGATTCTGGGATCTGCTCCTGTCCAATCACACTGCTCCCGTTCATCTCATGTCCACAAACCATGTTCTTTCTAGTTGTATTTACTGCTTCCTATAAAAGAAACACTTTTCTTACCTAACTCTTGAGATACTTGCAGATCTTATAGCCAAGCACATTCTCTATTCCAATAATCCTCCTTCCCCACTGCAGTAGTCCTTTTCTCCTCCTTGAAGTAATTTTTCCCTTCCTTCCTTCCTCCCTCCCTCCATCCCTCCCTTCCTTCTTCCTTTCTCCCTTTCTTACTTTTTTAGCCATGCCATGGCATGCAAAATTCCCAGGCCAGGGATTGAAGCTGCACCATAGCAGTGACAATGACATATCCTTAACCTGCTAGGCCACCAGGGAACTCTCTGAAATACTTTTTCTGAGTAAAGTTTCCCCTCACTAAATCTAGATAAGATTTTTATTTGACAGCTCTCATCCCTAGATAAAATGACATTTCTAAAACCAAAATCTGACCATGTCCACTCTACCTTTCCTTTACCGAAAACCTCCAGCTTCACAAAATGACCCAGGAAAAGCCTGGATTCCACAGCCTGGATTCTACAGCCCAGCACACAAAGCCTTGCAATCCCTAGACCCCTTGCCAGCCACCACCATCATGCCTGATGCTGTATCTGCACCTACAGTCTTCCTGCTCTTCTGCAAGAACACCTTGTGCTATCCTGGGCCCATGCCTTCATCAATGCTATTCTTTCTTCCTGGGATGCTGGTCTCCTCCTTGTCTCCTGGACAACTCTTAATCCTCCTTCAAGTGTATCACCCATGGAAGCCTCCTATTAGTCTTTCCAAACTTTCCCCCAGCCAAAGAGTTAACAGTTGACTTCTCCATGATCCAGCTCCATCAAAATATTTAGCAGGCTTTACTAAACTTGTTAGCATGTGCTATCTCTCCTTCGAATGTGAGCTTTTCCAGGGCAAGGGCCATGCGGTTTTTCATCTTCGAATCCTAGCACCCAGCCCAGCATCTAACACAAAGTGGGTATTTTTGGATAGGTAGGAGAAAAGCTAGTTGGAAGAGTGGGTGGCTGGTGGGTGAGTAAATGACTGGATGGGCATATAGATAAAGTAAGTGCCTTGAAATCTGTTCTTCGTTTACTTCGCTCTCTACCTTATCTACTGTATTTTCCCCAGACCTTTGACTCTCAGTGCTACCAGTTACCCCCAAGATTTTTATATTTGAGTTCAACCTCCCCTATAAATTCTAGACTCACTAATGTATTTATTTATCCATATCTATACTTTGTAACTCTACCTAGAAATCTTAAAGACATCCAAATCCCAAAATGCCTTAAAAGGTATATTGGTTGGCATTACCATTGTGGCTCAGTGGGTTGAGAACCTGACTTTGTCTCTGTGAAGATGTGGGTTCGATCCAGTGGGTTAAGGATCTGGCTTTCCTGCAAGCTGTGGCATAGGTTGCAGATGTGGCTTGGATCCAGTGTTGCTGTGGCGGTGGCATAGGTCTGCAGCTGCAGCTCAGATTAGACCCCTAGCCTGGGAATTTCCATATGCTGCAGGTGTGGCAAGAAAGAAATAGAGGGAAAGAAAGAGAAAGAAAGAAGGAGAGAGAGAGAAAGAAAGAAGGAGAGAAAGAGAAAGAAAGAAGGAGAGAGAGGGAGAAAGAAAGAAAAGAAAGAAAGGAAGGAAGGAAAGAAAAGAACGAAAAGAGAAAGAAGGAAAGTACAGGAGAGGGGAGGGGAGGACAGGAGAGGGGAGGAGAGGAAAGAGCTACTGATCAGACTTCTCAGGCTAATTACCTATTGGTCATCCTTCACTCTCCTTCCACCCCCATCCCACTCCTTACCTTCAGTCCATCCACCAGCTATCTCTGCTTGATGTTTAAAATACATTCAGGATCCATTTGCTTCTCATCACTTCTGCTTAGACCATCACCTCCCATTTACACAAATGCAACTGCTTTCTAACCTGTCCACCCACTTCCCCTTTTGCTTTCCTGTTTCCATTCTCCAAACAGAAGCCAGGGTAACCTTTTAAAGACGTTAATTAGATCATATCCCTCACTTGGTGTCAAGCCTTTAGCACCTTTCTTTTACAATCAAAATAAAATCAAAATTCTTCCCCACTCTAACTCCATGTCCCAAGCTCTTACATTATAGTGCATGCTCCAAGAAAAAGAACAAACATTTCCCTTTTCTCCTGCCTCATTCCCTGCCCTTGGAGCCGCTCCTCATCCCTCGCCTTTTCTCCTTTTTTGGAGCAGCCAAAGATGGGCCGTTGCCAACACATTTTCCAATAGCTGAAGTGGCATTGCTATGAAACTAATCGGCAATTTGTGAGATGCCTTTACATCCATGTAGCCCCACTTGGGGGCATAATTATTTCCTAATTAGGATGGGATTTATACTTGGGACTTGGGACATTTGCCTCTGCCAGTGATGTGGCTCTCCAGAATGGTTCACTTCTTTTTCTCTCCCCCAAGATTCTACTGGCTGAAGTCAGATGACCAGATAGTCAAGCAAACTTAATTAACAGACAGTTCTGGTCCTGTGGGAGGAAGAAGCCCTCACTAGTCAAATTGGCTATCCTTCTGAGGTTAAAACCAAATATGTTTCTCTCAGAAGACCTTGTAGTCTTCTGCTAGAAAAACAGAGTTGGAGGGGGCAGTTACCTTCTTTTCCAAGAGTGCTTATTAAATGTATTAAAGTTCATTAAACTAACCTATCTTTGTAAAGAACCCTTTCAAAATCTTTAAAGCACTCCTTTGTAGCAAGGATTATAATCCCTCTTTTGCATATTCAGAAACTAAGGTTGAGAGAGTTGAAGTGACTTCCTTAAGACGACAGAACCAAGAGGTTGCGAAGCTGGTTCCAGGGGGTGAGCGCATGTTAGCTGGACTTCACATCCCATGATCTTTCATCTCTACTTAGTGCTCACTATTGCCTAGATTCCAGTAGTGTACCAGCAGGAACCACCTCTGTGTCCTTGATATCTTACACACTGTAAATGGCTAGTAAAATATTTTTAAATTAACATGGAGCAGAAAGAAGAGCGAAGACATCTGAGCTCTTGGCCACATCCTAGCTGTGTGAACTTTGTCTTTTCACATCATTTCTCCGAGTCTTCTTGTAGTCTTCTCATGCATATCTTTAAAATGAGGGTTTTCAGCTCCCTCTTCATAGGCATGTGCAGAAGCAATGTCATCTATACCATACAAAAGATAACTCATTCTATACTTTTTTTAAAAGTGCCAAAACTTGGGAGTTGTGCTCAGGGTATGTCCAAAGAAGAACAGCCTCCTTATCAAGTCACCAGAAGTTCATGCCATCTGACCCCACCTTTTCTGGGGACAGAGGCTGTTTTTCCCTGGAGGTGAGAATGGTCCATGAATTAGAGGACATTTCCCTCAGGAAGCAGATAGACAAGTGGCCGCTGGCTTTGGTTCTGAGCTCTCCAAGGTGCTGAAAATTCCAAGGATGTAGGTGCCAAGTCTTCACTACTCTCCTAAGACAGCAGATAGAAAAGAGGTCCACATTTTTGCTTCTGGGAACTCCAGGGTCCTAAAGTTCCTGTGGATGTGTATGCAAAGCCTTGTGCCCTCTGCTTCAGCAAAAAAAAACTTCCATTCAGGGTGCAGGCTGCCAGAAGCCAAGAAGAGACTGTGCTGTGACTTTCCATTTGAAATTCTTTATTTTCCTTGAAGAGATGTCCAACTCTCTCCCATTCCCTCTGCCCCCTGCTGACATGCCTGGGTGTTTCAGAAGTTTTCTTTCTTTCTCTTGCCTTTCTCTCCCTTTGTCTCTGTTCCTGCCTGAGGGAGAAACAGAAGCCTTGTTCTTCTAAACTCAGCGGTACTGCAGGTAGCCCTGCATTCTAAAGGACAGCCTCCTCCTCTTCCATTTCTTCCTAAGCAGATAAGAGATCCCAGTCCCCCATTCAGAGGCTGGGCTCCGGGAGCTAGTGGCATCAGATGTACTGAACAATTTTATTGCTTTTGATTGCTTGCAGCCTTTAATCCAAACAAGAAGCAAGGAATAAAAATGTGCATCTGAAGATAGAAGGAATAGCCGGTCATTCTCTATCAAATGGCACCCAGATCCCACTCTATGTCCCCATCACCAAGCACAATGAGAAAAAGCACACAGACTTCCCATTTGAAAACTGTAACACTGTGTTTCCAAAAGGTGACTAATCATCTGGGGCTTCTCCAGTGCACTCAGAGCAATTTTTAAAAGTCTGGGTCCAATCTGGCTCACATACCATAGCATATTTGATGGACGTCAAGAAGTAAAAACATCAGAATGGGAAGTGTGGAAGCACGAGCCTATTTCAATGCCGTCAGCATGCACAGGAGGCTTCATGATCCAGGGCATCCCATGGCCATATCGTGGGTTAAATCACAAGCCGAATTTTTACATCTTTCCCAATCCCCTCCCATCATCTTAACAACTTACATTTCATCATAAGCTGCAGGGGAGAGTCATTTGCAGGAAGAAGTATGAGTATGGGTAATGCCTTCAGCAATTTTCGATGTTGGCCATAAGGAATAAAGCTCGGCGTCATAAAGCTCACATTTTTTCATCAAGGATAAGGTAAGTAAAAATAATAACACAGAAACATATTTTCAGCTGCCTGTTGGATTATCTTGAAAGTATCCCAAATTCAACATCTTCAAAAGCAAGCGCGTCCTCCCCCCCCCCCCCCACCAGTGCCTGCTTCCCTTCTAGAGTTTTCTATCTCAGAGCAGGGCATCATCAGCTCCCACTCAGCAAGCCAAAATCATGACAGTCTTTTGACTCCTCTCTCTCCCTCCTTCCTCCCGTTTTGGTTAATGTCCCGGTCTGTATCCTCCCACATGCCTCCTGCTCCCCATCCCCACTGCCTGATTTCCATCTCTCATCTTCTCCTACATGAATTATTGTGACAGTCTAAAAACAGGTCTCCCTGCCTCCAATAGTAACCCACCTTTAGTTCTTCCTCCATATTCCCACCATAGTAATTGTTCTAAAATAAAATTCTGGCCAAGTCATCCCCAACCGAAAGGCTTTTAATAGTTCCCCATCACCTAATAGTGTAAAGACCGAAATCTTTTGCATATCTGGCAGGCATTTTTTCTGGTCTGTTCTTGTTGACATGAGTTTTCTAAGCTTATCTCCCACTTCTTCCTTGAACACAGATGCTGATCCAACCAAAACAAACCTTTGTCCTTAAAAATACCACTTCCTTTCTCCATGAGTATTCTTTAACTATGTGGCAAATACATAATGATCTTTTACGTCCCAGCTCAGGTATCAGCCCCGTCTCGATTCCCCCAGTCAGAGTTAGTGACACCGCTTCTGAATTGCCGTGATTTTTTGGACATTTCTCTATTGTATGTAGCATGTTATTTATCCCATTGTATGTCTACTTTTCCCTGCAGTGAGGTTTCCCTTAACAATAAAGCCCTGTGACCCAAGAGGCCCATGTAAAGATGCTAATCATCAGGGAAATGTGTATCAAAACCACAATGAGATGTCACCTCCACACCTGTTAGAATGGTTATCAGCAAAAAGACAAGAAATAGGAGTTCCTGTCGTCACTCAGTGGTTGGCAAATCCGACTGGGAACCATGGGGTTGCGGGTTCGGTCCCTGGCCTTGCTCAGTGGGTTGAGGATCTGGCGTTGCCGTGAGCTGTGGTGTGGGTTGCAGACGAGGCTCGGATCCTGCTGTGGCTCTGGTGTAGGCCAGCGGCTGCGGATCCAATTGGACCCCTAGCCTGGGAACCTCTATGTGCCATGGGAGCAGGTCAAGAAAAGGCAGGGAGACAAAAAAAAAAAAAAAAAAAGACAAGAAATAGGAGTTCCCATCGTGGCACAGTGGAAACGAATCCGACTAGGAATCGTGAGGTTGCAGGTTCGATACCTGGCCTTGCTCAGTGGGTTAAAGATCCAACGTTGCCGTGAGCTGTGGTGGTAGGTTGCAGACTTGGCTTGGATCCTGCTTTGCTGTGGCTGTGGCAAAGGCCAGCAGCTGTAGTTCTGATTAGACCTCTAGCCTGGGAACCTCCACATGCCATGGGTGTGGCTCTAAAAAAAAAGGCAAAAAAAAAGAAATAACAAGAGTTGGCCAGGATGTGGAGAAAAGGGAACCCTTGTACACTGTTGGTGGGAATGTAAATTGGTGCAGCCACTGTGGAAAACAGTATGGAAGTGCCTCAAAAAATTAAAAATAGAACTACTCTATGATCAAACAGTTCCACTCAAGTATATATCCAAAGAAATTGAAATTAGGACCTTGAAGAGAGATCTGGATCCCATATTCACAGCAACATTCACAATAGCCAAGATATAGAAACAATTTAAATGTCTGTCAATGGGTGAATGGATAAAGAAAATGGAATATTATTCAGCCTTAAAAAAGAAGGAGATCTCACCATTTCCGACAACACAGATCGATCTGGAGGACTTTATGCTAAGCGAAATAAGCCAGACACAGAAAGTCAAATACTGTATGTTCTCACTTGTATATGAATCTAAAATAGTTAAACTCATAGAAGCAGAGAGTAGAATGTTGGCTGCTAAGGGGGTGGGGCAGTGGGGGAGGGAGTCTGGGGAGATATTGGTCAAAGGCTATGAAGTTTCAGTTATACAAGATAAATGCACTCTGGAGATCCACTTTACATATAGAACCTATCGTTTATACCGCATTGGATACTTAAAATTTTTCAAGACGTTAGATCTTATGTTAAATGTTCTTACAATAACAATAATAATAATGGGGACAGAAGGATACTTTGGGAGATGATGGATGTCTATAGCCTTGATGGTGGTGTTGGGTTCATGGGTATATACTTACCCAAACTCGTAGAGTTGCATAGATGAAGTATGTACAGATCTTTCCATGTCGGTTATACATCAATAATGAACTCTGTGAGGCACAGGAAAAGAACTGAGCTAGAGATCATTTGGAAGTCACCCAGATATAGATTATAATTAAAACCGTGGATGTGAGGGAGTTCTCTTGTGGCGCAGTGAGTTAAGGAACTGGCTTGAGCCACTGCTGTGGCATGGGTTTGATCCCAGGCCCGGGAGGTTCCACATGCCACAGGCAGGGCCAAAAACAACAATGACAGTAACAACCACGGATGTAGAAGATTATCAAATGTTAGCCCCATGTAATGCACGTTACCATGTGCAAACACAGATGATACCTCAGGATAGGGCTTATGAGTGTGGTGTTTGGAGCTAGACCAGCCTCCAGCATTTACTGCCATTACCATCTTGAACAAGGTATTTCATCTTTCTAAGACAGTTGCTTTATCTGGAAAACTGAGAGAAATTATATTACTACTTTTTTTAGGCATGAGAAATTAGAGATAATGCAATTAGTGAAATGCCTGTCACAAAGGAAGCACTCCAAAATGTTTATGATTTTATTTATTCATACTTGAGATTACTAAAGGCTTACCCTTTTGCTCAGGACTCAAATAGTTTAGAAGATGGTCTACAAACTTGTTGCTCTCTTTATTACATGTTATATTTTAAAAGTTGATTAATTTTTCATTTTCTGACACCGATTTTCCTCCTTTTTTGTATAGAGCATAGTACACTTAACCCAAGTTTTGCCTACAGTCTTACACTTAATGAAGAACTCTTTGATAATGCTTTGAACCAGCTAAGTTTCTGTACCCAATCTACCCATATTCTAAGTTGGTCCGAGAAATTCCGTACATTTTTTTTTTCCTGCCATAGGAGACTATTGGTTTTTTCTCTATATTGTTCTCTTACTTTTCCAGTTGAGGCTGTTATGTGATAGGTTTGCCTTTGTTCAGGATTGGTTGAAATAGCTGTTCTTTCTCTTTATAATGTAGCCTTGGAAAGCTTTGTTGAATGAACATTATCCAAAAAATCTGAAAAAGCATTGATACCTTTAAAAACAAACAGGAGTTCCCTTCGTGGCTCAGCAGTTAACAATGCCAACTAGTATCCATGAGGATGCAGGTTCAATCCCTGGCCTTGCTCAGTGGGTTAAGGATCTGGCATTGCTGTGAGCTGTGGAGTAGGTTGCAGATGTGGCTTGGATCCTCCATTACTGTGGCCTGTGGCGTAGGCTGGCAGCCATAGCTCCAATTCAGCCCCTAGCGTGGGAACCTCCACATGCCACAGTTGCAGCCCTAAAAAGCAAAAAATAAGTAAGTAAATAAAAATAAAAAACAAACAAAGGATGTGGGTGAGACCACTTCAGAGAGTATATTGGGCTTGTACTGTGTCACCTCTCCTGCTTGGGGGTGTTTGCAACAGATATAGGGAGATTTGGAGGGAGAAAGCAGTTGTTTGTTTTGTTTGGAAGGTCAGGGTGATGCATATGTGATGTTGTTTATCCAGCTGCCTCGCCTCATTGGGGTGGGGTCACAGGCTGAACTTCGGGGATCCCCCTTTAGCTTCTCTGGCTGCAAATCCAGGTGTGTGTTGAGTTCCATGACAGAGGATGTCAGCTTCTCCAGCAGGACTCCACTTCATCCAGGTTGGAGGCAATGAGAATGACATGGGTTGTGCTCTCTTTTTTTTTTTTTTTAATTTAATTTAATTTAATTTTTTTTAGTTTTCCCACTGTACAGCAAGGGGGTCAGGTTATCCTTACATGTATACGGGTTGTGCTCTCTTACCAAGGGTTCCAGGCTTGTTCTCCTGGGTTCCATGTGCCTTGCTCTTCCCCTCCCGCTTTACGTCAATCCTGATGACCTTCCCTGGGGACTTCCATCTTCACCAGTAGGTGTAAAGACGAGAGCATTGTAGGCACTGTGTAATCAGTGCCTCCATTTGCGTGAGGTTAAATCCCTGTAACACACCTATCATCTATCTCTATCTATCTGTTATCTATCTATGTCCTCTCGGCTCTTATCCAGTTGGGCCCTGACTACTACAGAACTTGGTACCAAGAATAGGAAGGAAAATCACACCAGTGGTCTATTGCTACAAAATGAATTGCCCCAAAACTTAATGGCTTACAGTAAACACATACTACCTCAAGGTGGGTCGGGAATTTAGAAGCAGCTTAGTGGAGTGGTTTTGACTCAGAGTCTGTCATGAGGTTACAATCAAGATGGTGACCAGGGCTTCAGTTGTCTGAGGGCTTGACTGGGCCCGGAGGATCTCCTTCAAGCTCTGGTGGAAGGCACCCTCTGTTCTCATCACCTGGGTCTCTCCGTGGAACTGCTTGAGACTGCTCACAACATGATAACTGATTTGTCTGTGGAGAGTGAGGGATGAGTAGGTGTGAGAGAAAAACAGATTCGTGGACAGAGAGAACAGATCTGTGGTTGCCAAGGGTGGGGGTGGGAGGGAGAAGTGCAATAGATGGGGAGTTTGGGGTTGGTATATACAAACTATTACATTTAGAATGAATAAGCAGTGAGGTCCCACTCTACAGCACAGGGAACTGTAACCAGTCTCTTGGGCTAGACCATGATGGAAAATAATATGAGAAGAAGAAGAATGACTGGGTCACTATTCTGTACAGCAGAAATTGACTCAACACTGTACATCAACTATACCCTAATAAAAATAAACCAAAAAAAGGAGAAAGCTGCAACACCGTCTATATAGTAGTCTCAGAGGTGAACCACCATCTCTTCCATCATACTCTGTTCGAGTGAAGTGAGTCACTCAGATCAGCCCACACTCGAGAGGATTAAGCCTCACTTATTAAAGGGAGTATCAAAGAATTTGGGGCCATATTTTAAAACTATCTATCTATCTATCTATCTATCTATCTATCTATCTATCTATCTATCTATCTATCTAAATAGAGAGAGAGCTGAGTACAGAAGACCAAGTTTGTCTGACCTCATTTATCCAATGAGGTTTCAACTATTTTTCTGTCTCTCATTTTTGCTGCATTTACATCCATTCAAGTCCTGGAAACAGAAATTTCAGTACCAGTTGTACCCCTGCACTCAAATTTTGAAACTCTTCCTAGCCTGGAGATATTTTCTAAACCTATCACCACATACTAACAATTATATTAAATTGCACCCCTTATGGTAAACACCAAGTTGAACTGAAAGCCAGTGGATTCATATTTGTCAAATGAATAAATGTATTCCATCATTCAAATACATGCCCATTTCCTCTTAGGTTCACTCGTTAGATATGCACTGAACATGTATTATGTGCAAGGCCCTCCTAAGCTCTGAGACATACAACGATGGATAAAATGTAATGCCTGTCTTAAACGGGCTCTCGTTTTGCTGAATGTCGATTAATCCTCCATATGAGGTCTCCAGAGCTCTTAAGAGCAGAAGCCAGCCTTTCTTTCACAGGACGACTTTCTTGAAGTTCTGAATCAGCGCCTTAAAGAGGGTAGGCCCCCAGCTCCTGGGATGGATGCCTTGGCCAGAGTTAGGGTGGCTTCCCTTTGGGGCAGCCACAAGCTGGGTCTCTCAGGGCAGATGGAATGGGTGGGGCCCGACCAAGGTGAAATGCAGCAGAAAGGCAGGGGATGGGTCAGAGTGACTGTCTCGTCAGCCCCTGGCTCCGTCTGCCCTTGTGACATACACGAGGATTGAGTCAAAGGGAGGGTGACGTACACAAACCCCAGCTCCTCCTCCTGCCTCACTTGGCAGCTATTTTTGGACCAGGCGCCCTAGATTTACTCCACGTCACAACAAAAGTTGTCACTTTAGAGCCGGTAGGGGAGGAAGAATCAGATTTTCAGTTTAAAGGGCCAATGGAGGTTGTATAACTCAGCGTGGTGAGCAGATCTGTCAAGTGTCATTTCCCTAACTGGTTGTCTAGCCTAGACTTGGGCACGTCCCGTGACAAAGAGTTCACCACTTCCTGAGGCAGTTCCTTGCACATTCCTTGGTCAGAGCCACCTGTTTGCAAGACTCTCTGAGCCCCAGTGAGACAAAGTAGCTTCCCTATAATGTGTACTCAGTTGGCTTCATCCTGTCTTTGGACTCACCTAGGTTCAGTTCAGTTCCCTTTCAACAATAACAATAAAGATGATAGTAATAATAATGGCCATAAAAACTAGTATTTCTGAAGGACAATGTGTGGACCCAGGACTGAGCTTTACCTGTGTTATATCATTCATTCCTAAAGTCCCCCTAGGAGGAGTTCCCATTGTGGCTCAGTGGGTTAAGAACCCAACATAGTGTCCATGAGGATGAAGGTTCAATCCCTGGCCTTGCTCAGTGGGATATGGGTCCAGCGTTACCACAAGCTGCAGCATAGATCACAGACACGGCTCTGATCTAGCATTGCTATGGCCGTGGTGTAGGCCAGCAGCTGCAGCTCCGATTCAACCCCTAGCCTGGGAACTTCCATATGCCACAGGTACAGCTGTAAAAAATAAAAGAAAATAAAATAACCCTAGGAGGTATGGACTATTATTATCCCCATTTTACAGATGAGAAATCTAAAACGTGTATCAGAAAATAAATATCAAGTTCTGCCAGGTTTTTATTTTCAAGGCTATGTATCCTCCCATTTTTTTCAGCTCTTGAGAGATCACACAGTGAGGTGGGGAAAAGCTTAACCCTTCGAGTCAGGCTGACCCAAATTAAAATTTCTCCTCTGTCTCTTTGGAGAGGCACCACCTTCAACACATCACTTAAATAGCTGAGCTGTCATCCTCTTGCAGTGGGGTTAGCATGTGAGAAGGTCACAAGGAGCATCGGAGGCTGTGTGTGTGAAGAGCTTGATACAAAACAAGTGCTCGGAAAGTGTTACAAGTCTCCCTGCCCATGTCCTGAGACGGCGGGTCTGTCAACTGCTTGAACGTGAGACAATCAGGATTAGGTCTGTCATACTCTCGCTGTCTTCTGAGAGTCTCAGAAGGGACTCCTCCTGGGGATATAACCTGAGATAATGAGTCTAGGTGAGCACGTCACACACGTATTTCATACACACTTTCCAGGTGATTTGCACCCAGAAGTCTTCCCCTCCTTTCTTTCTCTGCTTAGAAATAACACCCATGGCGTTTCCGTCATGGCTCAGTGGTTAACAAATCTGACTAGCATCCATGAGGACACAGGTTCGATCCTGGCCTTGCTCAGTGGGTTAAGGATCCGGCGTTGCCATGAGCTGTGGTATAGGTTGCAGATGTGGCTCGGATCCTGCATAGCTGTGGCTGTGGTGTAGGCTGGCAGCTGTAGCTCCCATCGGACCCCTAGTCTGGGAACCTCCATATGCCACGGGTGCAGCCCTTAAAAAAAAAGCCAAAAAATTTAAAAAAGGAAGAACACCCCTATTGTGTTCTTGGGCAGTCGTTATTTGGGGCCCCATTTCAGGAATTTACCTTATCCCCGTTAAACTAGGACCCATTGCGTCACTTTAGATCCCCGGTTGTTGTCAAATGTCTGCCTCTTCCTTTGTCTTTAGACAAGGCCTGGGTTTGGTGAATGGTTTCTCTCTGCCCTTGATCCAGTGAGAAATCTGTAGTCCTCCTTCTCCCTCATCCACAACACCAATTAATCCTCCAGTCCCGTCCATTTCACTCCCTAAGGTTTTTTGGGGTTTTTTTGTTTGTGTTTTTGTTTTTGAATCTGTCAGCTTTTCTCCATCTCTCTCATTGCCCCTCTGGTCCAGGTCTCCATCATCTCATCCTGGACAAGGACAGAATTTTCTTAATGCTGGACTTCCCGCTGCATCTTTCGCTACCCCCTTCAACCTGTGCCAAACAAAACAGCCTGAGTGAACTGTGAATAAATGCAGATCATGTGACCTCCCCATTTAAAAGTGCTCCATGGATACCCATGGTTCTTCCAGTAAAAACCAAAGTTTCTACCATGATCTGAAAGCCTTTAATGGTCCACCTCTGCCTTTCTCTGCAGCGCACTCTCTGGGAGCGAATGGGTCTCTCCCTGACCCCCAGCTCCACTCAGCAGCATTCAGTCCTTGTGTGATCTGGGTCCTCTGTCTCTTCCTTCTGTCTGCCTGATGCCTGCACAACCTTCAGACCTCGGGCTGGTTAAGAGCATGGACTGGAGCCAGCTGCCTGGTCCAGCGCTGCATTTGCTGGCTGTGTGACCCTGGACAAACAAATCAAATAACCTTCTGGATCTCCATTTCTTTGTATCTAAAGTGGTCAGAGTAGTAGCAGTATCTCATAGGGCTGTTGTGAGGGTAATATGAAAAGCATAACAAGAAAGCTCATCGTCTAGCACGTGGAAATGCTATAAAAGCATTAGTAGTTGTTACTACATAGTAACAGTTACAATTACACAGGTGAGCTTTCTCAGAGCCCTCGGACTAGGACAGGGATCCAGGGTATATGTATGAGTGTGTATGTGTGTTCCGGGGACTCTGCACTTCCTCAGTGTGGAAACTATCTCTGTTGTAATTTATTTAGTGATTATTTGCATATACCAGCCCCTTCCACAAAACTGTAAGCTCCGTGAAGGCAGAGCCCTGGGCCCCCTCTTATTTGGTGTCTATGTTCGTTTGTAGCACTTCCAGGAGTTCAAACAGTATTTGCTGAAGGTGTGAATCCACACAGTTAAACAGAGCGAATGCCTTCAGGCTGACCATGGCTCTTTGGTCTGTCTACTCATCCCTCCAGCCACACACATCCTAGAATACTGTCATTCAGGCAGTTACAGGTCTTCCTGGCCGCTTGGTCACTGGTTTTCCATCACATACTCAAGGGTGTGGGTGTAGAAGAAACAATGCCAGCCTCCCAAATAGGGAAGGCTTAGATTCAAATCCCAGATCAGATCCAAGGTCCTGATCCCAGATCAGACACGCATCTCTTGGAGTCTCCAGAGCCAACCTCTAACCTCTTTGAGCTTCAGTTTGGGTGAATGGGGAGAAGTGGGAGGGAGATGATATTATCACCTGCTTTAAATAGTATGATCCCTAAATAAGATGATGAACACTGCCGTTTATGGAGCAGCCCCCACATTCCTACTAGGGACCCTAATCTTTTACACAATTGTTCCATTTAATCCTCACAACCAAGCTCTGAGGCAGGTGGTGTCCTTTCTCCCAGGCTGTGAATGAGGACCTGGAACCCTTTTGTATCTTGCTCAAGGTCACACAGGACATGGAAGTAACCACATTTGAGCCCAGCCTGTGTGGATCCAGAGCCGGAGCTCCTCAGTGTCTTCCCTTAGGCCTCATGTACAATATTGAAGGGCCTGGTGCAGGGCTTGCGGTGGAAGTACAGGTGGAGAGGTGGTGAAGGTGAGCAAGGCCACAGGAAGGAGGTGTGGCCAGTAGTCTTTGCACAGACACATTTATTCTCCTCCATCGCCTTCGGCCTCCTCCCAGCCCCCACTGACACCAACTCACGCTTATCGACTGACATCATCAACCATCCAGTAAGCATCAGGGTCTAATCAAAAGCGAGATGTTCTAAGAATAGCTTTTATTTTCACCACACCACTGCCTAATATTGTCCCCCATCTACACAATCTAATCAGAATTCGTGCTGATTTGAAAGCAAATATAATAACAATAAGAGCACTACTTATTAGCATGCAGCTTAGAAAGTAGCTCATCCCGAATAGTCAATTTTTTTTCCACATGAGAAGTTTGGAGATTGTTCAGATGAGCCAGCGATTACTTGGAGGCAGGAAAGCAGAGGAATATCTGAAATCAAAGAAACCCCACAGAGAGTTATCAATGATCTGCCTTTTGTTGCTGGAGGTTTAGAATGAGATTAGGAAAGAATGTGGCATGAATCAGAGAATTGCAGAGCTGAGGACAGAGGCTGGCGGATCAGGGAGGGGTCTCTGAGAAAAAGCAGCCCCCAAACCAATCACTTGTAGTGACTTTATGGTATACCCAAGGTATTAGCACATGTCATTTCTAAGCCTCGTAAAAACTTGGGGATGTAACCTTCTCCTATCTTGTGGATGAAGGAAGTAGGGTTCAGAGAGGTTACACAAAATGCCAAAGGTTGTGAAAGGCAGAGGCAGAATTCACATAGTTTTGTCTCTCAGTTCATTGGTCATGGTGTGTGTGTGTGTGTGTGTGTAATTACAGAGCCCATAAGGCTCAATCTCCTTTCCTCAGTGTGCTCTTGCTCCCGTATTCTGTGTCCCACTCAGTCTCATGGCATTCGATACAAGCTGTAGCCTGACAACTCATAAATTCGTATTTCTAGTCTAGACCTAATAGAAAATTCATATTCCTAGTCCAGACCTCCTTTGAGAGCCTCACACGTGTCATTTTTTTTTTTTTTTTTTTTGCTTGCCTGACATTTCCTTTTGGGTGTCTACCTGTAATCTTAGACTTAACCCTCCGCAAACTAAACCCTTGCTCTCATCCTCAAGCCTCTTTATTCATTCTGCATCCCTCCCCATTGCAGAGGTTAGTATCACCCTCCTTCAAGCTCAAAACAGAAAGCGGAGAGTCATTCAGTGACTTTGCTCACTCCACCCCCCCAACACCCATCGTACAGCCCCACCCTGCCTTCCTCCCTCCAACTGCGTCACTCCATTTCCACCGTCACCTCCACAGTCACTGTCATCTCTCTGCTTCTCCTCTTGCCTTCCTCTTCAATCGACTTCCTCTTCATCCCTTAGAATGCAATCCATCTCCGAAAATAATCTTTAAGGCACTGTGTGGTTTAACCTCTGCCTGAATCATATACCCTTTTTCTTCATTGTACTCCAGGCGCACTGGGCATCATTCAGCTTTCCGGACACATCAGCCTTCTCTTTGCATTGGACCTTCCACAACGTGCATTTAATCTTCTAGGATTCCTCTTCTCCTTTCATCTCTGGCTCTTATTCACCCTCTAGATCTCAAAGTAAATGTCCTCTTCTCAGAAGGACTCTCCTAAGCTTCATCATTTACAGTATGCAAGGTGTTTTTCATATGCCATGTGTTTTGATCATTGGTTCTTTTTGTTCATTGAATATCCATTCATTATTATTCTTTACAACAACTCAGTGAAGTAGGCGTATTTCCCCTCTTCAGAGAAAACAAAGTTATAGGGCAGGGTCACAGAACTAATAAGTTGTAGAACTAGAACTTGAACACAAAGCATCCAGAGCTGCAGAACCAATACCCTATTCACTGCGCTGTGCTGTCCGCCCGGCTCAGTGCGTGCGTGCATAGTACTTCTTGCACTTTTCCTCAGGTTCCTGTTCAGTGAGTTACAGCTTCCCTGAATGTGCACATTTCCAGGTTTCTCTGCTCTGTTCTTTTCTCCTGTGCTGGTATTAAAAAAAAAAAAAATGGGGGAGTTCCCAATGTGGCACAGCAGAAACGAATCCAACTAGTATCCATGAGATGCAGGTTCGATCCCTGGCCTTGCTCTATGGGTTAAGGATCTGGTGTTGCTGTGAGCTGTGGTATAGGTCATAGATGCAGCTCAGATCCTGTGTTGCCGTGGCTGTGGTGTAGGCAGGCAGCTGTAGCTCCCATTCGACCCCTAGCCTGGGAATTTCCATATGCTGTGCATGTGGCTCTAAAATGAAACAAACAAACAAACAAACAAACAAAAAAACCGCCTGGGATTCTTCGAATAAATGCTCAGCTTTTTCATACAGGGAGTGCCTTTCCTTTACTTTCTAAATAATTCTGACCTCCTTGGGGCTTTTCACTTTGATTGTTTCCATTTTTTGAAATGTGCTCCCTGCCGGACCTTAGACAGAGCCATCTGGTTGCTTTCCATTCCTTTACCACGTGGAAATGCTGGAGTTCACTGCCCCCTTGATGAAGATGCTTGTGCTCTGAGTGCCTAAAGTCCGGGTGAGGAGACTGACCACAAACAATTAGTACCCAGTATGGTAGGTGCTATTAGAGCAGGCTGACTGCACATCCAGCAGAGGGTCAGAACATCCCATGGGCCAGCTGCCTGACTCCAGACACAGCTCACCAAGGATATTCGATCAGCGATAAAACTGTTCTCTGTTCATCTGATACCCAATTCCTGAATCCCAGTCTGGGCAGCCAGAAATAATGGATGGCATCATTTTGGGTCATTCCAGGGTCAACAGTCTCAGGACAAAAACACCTGAAGGATAATTCCTGATCAAAGTGCAAGAGGGCGAGATCTTGCCTCCAAATTCTACGGGCTTCCATTTTAATCATGACCCTCCCTTTCTCCTTCCTTCTGTCCTCCCTCCATTTCTCTCTCTCTCCTTCCCTCCCTTTCTCCTTCCTTCCTTCCTTGCATTGATGCTTATTGAACATCTCCCATGAGTCAAGCACCATGTAACATTTGAGAACCTTTATGATGAGTGACAGGAGCCACTGTCCCTGCTCTCACGGTTCTGCTCCCACAGAGCTCCTGGTCTAATGGAGAAGACCCACACAATCTCCCTAGGTGCCGTATAAGTGCAAAGTGGGGTAAAACTTTGGAGAGAAAGGATGTGCTTTTGGAATGGAGAATAGCAAAGCAGCATGACCTAAAGTAAGAGGTGAGGAAAGTCATCTACGATGAAATGAAGGCCCAGCATCAGTTAAGTGGGGTGAAGAAGGCGGGGCAGACCATTTAGATCTGGAGAAGAGCCTGTGCAAAAGCCTGTGGAGGAACAGAGGGTGACATGTCCAAGGAAGGGGAAGAAGGACGTGTGGCTGGAATGCACAACTGCTCCCCATTGGCCGCCCTGGCCCACAGCGCATGCATTCAGCTGTGCAAGGGATTTTGTTCAGGGGACACACTGGGAAACCCTTAGATGATGACAGTGAGTATATAAGAATGCCAGTGATCATTGCTTTGAAAGCAAAAGGGTCCCAGTGAATAAACAGCCTGGTCGACCTCCGTAAACTGGAAGTGATATGGAATCTCCATCTCTGCCCATCTGGCCATTTCCAGTGTC
The DNA here is from genome assembly GCF_016906955.1 of Phacochoerus africanus. Classification (NCBI taxonomy): domain Eukaryota; kingdom Metazoa; phylum Chordata; class Mammalia; order Artiodactyla; family Suidae; genus Phacochoerus; species Phacochoerus africanus. The sequence goes on from NC_062548.1 coordinate 38,124,197, forward strand.
CTGTGGGGAAGGGAAACGGAATATTGGCAGAGTCCCCCGAATGGGGGCTTTTCAGCAGTGCCCTCCTCTAGACGAGATATGGTGATGCAGACACTATGTGCTGCACAGCCAGGCAAAAATTCCATTTGGCCCCAAGTTTATCATGTATTGTCTAAACAACTCTTCCCAGATGGAGCCTGGGCCGTGGTGTCACTGAGCACCTGGAAGGGCCAGACACTGAATTCAGCCCTCATGCTGCTTATTCGGTGTTACCCATATGCTGAAGCTGCAGTGAAGGTACTTTATTGACCCTCTTTGTAGATGAGGAGAGGAGCTCGCCCACCCACTCACTCTCCACCTCACGATCTCAATTTAGTTTCCTTGCAGGGTTTGCCACTATCTTGAGTTATTTTGTATATTTTGGGTGCACTTGCTCTTGCCTCTCATCCACTCCAGTGCACGCGGCTTGGAGGCAAAGCTATGTCTCTTTGCCCCCCACTGCACCCCTGGTACCCACGGCAGCCCAAGCGACAGAGGGCAGCCAATAGGGAGGCCTGACAGGGCATGACGTCTTCAAGACGGTAGAATCAGAAGCCTCAGATTCTCCCCTGGACTGAACAGATAAAAAGCGATGGTATGGATCAGTTCCCTCCAAGAGAAATCCAAAAATGACTACAGAGACTCCTGCACATGGGGCGACTGAGAAAACCAAAAGGAGTAGGAAAAGCTGAGGCATAATCTTGCCATAAACTCCACCCCTGGTCCAGCACCATACAACCAAGAGGGGACCCCTACACGCAGCTTATTACTGAGAACCTGAGGATTTGGACATCCAGCCATCTAGCGGTCCACCTTTTTTGGCTGCTCCCTGAGGGATTGCCTCCCAACTCAGAAGTCTCTGGAAACTAGTAGCCCAGCATCTGGTGTCTGTCCCCTAGGGTCACAGAGAACAAAGTCATGGTGTTAAATGGGGCAGCGAGCCCTTCCTGACACTCCTCGCCACAGCTCACTCCAGGAACAAGGCCCATGGGCCTCACATCTCAAAGGGTAGCTGTTTGAATGCAGATTTCTGCGTCCCATCCCTAAGTACTGAATAACAATCTCTAATTAAGAGCTTATTGAATGAAGAATTAAAAAGCTATTGAAAGCTCTTGCAGGTGATTCTGAGTCACCTGAATCTTGGAGACTTCCCCTAACTCTGCTAGTTCTGTACTTTCCCCTTTTCACCCACTGGAACTCTAGCTAAATCACTTCAAAGCAGGCACGCCATCTGCAGCCCAGGAGAGGGGGTTTTAATGGGGGACATCCTCTAGCTTTATCTTTCATTGTCAGAAACCATAAAATGCATCAGAAAAGGGTCCAGCAAGGCAACGAAAACACTCTTTATGGTCACACAGCAAGGAGCAGAGCAGAGATCCAGGTGCTTGCAGTGTTGCAATGTTGCCTTGTGCTGTCTACAGAAGGAGATCAGATTGAAGAGTTAACCAACACTGGTCAGGCTCTGGGAGTCAGGCCCTTTTGCATTTTAGGCAGGATCTTCGAGAGGCTCTGTGGTGAGGTAGGAAGTCCTGCCCGAGTCCAATTTCCAGCTTCACCATCTCCTAGTTGTGTGATCTCAGCAGTCAGTTAACCAATATGAGCCTCAGTTTCCTCATATGTTAAACAGAGATGGTAACCAGCTCCAGGACAGTGGTGAGAAAGAAGAGAAGTAACAGAGGAATGTGCCCACCAGAGAGAATGCGCAGATGGATGCTTCATAATTACTGCAGTATCTTTTTTTAAATGGCATCTATCGCTGTTTGAATACTCACTAAATATCAGGCAGGTACATTGCCAAATATGTGTAATAATATTTGTGTTTATACATAGAGAGAATAATACCTTCATGGGTCAGGCGTCAGTGTCCCCATTTTACACATAAGAAAATAAAATCTGAGAGGTTCGGTCACTTGCTCATGGTCACACAGCAAGGAGCAGAGCAGGGATCCAGGTGCTCACAGTCAGCATTCTTGCTCTTGACCAGGAAGGGTCTGCTGTTTTCTCCCTTGCCACCTTTCTCTTAGGGTGGCGTTCAGAGAAGAAAATAATAACTGTCATTCTGGAAAGTTGGTCCTTGATCTGGTTTAGCTTTGCAGTAGACATTCTGTTTATTAAAGAGAGAATGATCCCTGGTATCCTGGCAGGATGCTTCCTGGTTACGTATTGTTTAAGACACCCATTCTCAAACCTTGTTTCCCAGCAGTGTCTTCTGGGGAACTTAAAAAATATCTATCCCAGCCCCAGTCAAATCCAGATCCCAGGACGGTGGCCTTGGCATCAGCGTGGTATAAAGCTTCCAGGTGATTTCAGAGTGCACTGGGGTTAAGACTTGTTTAGAGTTTTCTATCTTGGTCTTCTAACAAACCCCAGCTCTGAAGTGACTGTCACTTGCAGGAAGATCCTTAGCCTTTTTAAATGATGCCTTACAAAGGAGTTTGTGGGATGGCTGGGGATGCCTTTAGGGTTATTGAAAACATCCTTGGTTAACACAGAACTAGAAAGGAAACCCCAATTTCCATTTTCTCAACAAAGATCAAGTGAGGATCTTCTGGGCAGGGGGGACTGTGCTGGGGGGTGTGATGAACAGCATTGACTTAGGGTCAGACGGTCCCTGTTACTGGCTATGGGGCTCTGGACAATTGACTTAACCTCTCAGAGCCTCGATTCCCTCTTCTAAAAAATGCCTCTTCTAATGTGTACATTGTCAAAGAACAGAGTTTAGACACTACATTAGGAAAAAGTTAACTGGGCCGTGCTTGCCACATAGCAAGTGCTCAAGAAACAGGAATTATGAGTAGTCATAGTCGCCATGTATTCAACAGAGGAACAATTGAATGATAAAACATTGCTATTTCGTAGGTCAAAAACACGTGTCATTAAGGTCTTATGGTTCACCCCCACCCAGGGTGCTGTGTCTTCTTAAGGATGAAGGTTTTCAATCCTAACAATGGCCTTTTATTACCCGCATGCCATAAATGTGTACTGAGTGTACCGAGGCCTTGTGAGGTTAAGAAATTTCCCAGGGTCCCTCTAGTAAATGGCAGTGTCTGCCTGGAATTCATCTCCCAGAAAGTCCCACACTGATTCTTTCTCATCCTTCAGGGGGGGTCTTCCCCAACCCCTCCCCCTCAGCCCTCACCGCCCTTTGTCACCTGCTTTGTTTTCCTCCCATCACTCACTGCCATATGCTGTGTTCTTGCTGGCATGTTGCTCTCTTCCTCAGGTTGATTCGAAACCTTAGGCAAGCAAGGATCAATGACTGCTGGAGAGCCAGCACGTAAAACAGTGCCTGGCACACGGCAGGTGTACAAGAAATACTTGTGAAATGAATGATCAAAGGAGCCGGTGTGAGTCAAGTTCTTAGCTGCTGCATCATACCACTGCTTTTGCATGGTTATCATTAAGGTCTTATCACGTTAAGATGTGATGCTTATTAATTACCTTCTAGATAAAACAGAGCCGAAAACTTGGAGGGAAATGTTGGGGAAGGAAAATCTGCCTTCCCCACTGTGGTGTCTGTTTGCCTGCCCCCTCGGTCAAACGCATAATCATAAATATGCACATGGGTGGGGAGACATCATCCATAGCTTACATTGTTTTTGCTCCAGAGGGGGCTGGGAGGACTTGAGCAAAAACTCCCGGGCGGAAAACCATGGTGACCATCCTCTGGTTCTAATACAAGTTTGATGATTCAGTGTCTTGAATGACTAGAGCCAAATTGAGTCAGATCACATTCATTTTTAAAAGGCCATGTTTCAGCCATGTTTCATCTTATAGGCATAATTGTCCCGAAGGCCATTCGCAGCACAGTTTCACACAGGTGAAATGTGTCCGGTGGCAATCAGGCACGCTGGGCGCACGTTCTCCAACTTGCTTGCTGCTAGAGGAGGACGGGGAGGGCCAGCCATTCCTAAGCCGGTATGCTCACCATTTATGTCAGAAAACCCTGGGGAAAATTACAGATGACACCTGGCCAAGTGTTTTCCAACCTCTTCAGATACCCTTCTCTCCACTGGCTTGGATCCTTGAAATCCCCAGCTTCAGGCTCTCTGGGTAGAGATGTACAATAATGAAAAGACCATTGACTTTGGAGTGGACATTTGATTCTGAATCTTGGCTCTGCTTCTGTCTAGCTGTGTGACTTTGGACAGATTGCTTAACCTCTCTGATCTCCAAGGATCAATGTGTAGCAGGAAAAAAGTATCCTTGAAATCCTTGCAGAAAAAGAGGATAGAATCAGATATCTTAGGAGTCATTTCCTGAGCCCACGTATTATCAGAAAAGTACAGGTTCTGTGGGTCTAAGAATAACTACTTAGTACCACTGTGTGGGCTACAAATGAAGTTTTACTCTTTTTGTTTTCTGGAATACTTCTACAACATTGTAATATATCTTCTGAGTTAGAAATACAAGTTTTAAAAAGAGGAAAATAAAAATCACCTATAATCTCACCAACCACTGCTAATATGTTGGGATGTTTCCTATCCGATGCTCTTCTATGAAGATATAAAAGGAAATGATTATTTTTAAGATCTGGCCATGAATTTCTTCTAGTGTCTGAAATATTGCACTGGAGAGCCATTTGGTGCAGAGGATGAGCTTGTAGATTTCAGTAAATGGTTCAGAGAGAGATGCTCCTTCTGTAGAAGAATGAAGGGAAGGTGTATGTAGCTTTTCTCTTGAAAGACAAGACAAGGAAAGGAGTGAAGCATCCCCAAGACTGTGTGAAGCTCTGGGCTCATGGACATTTTGAGAAGAAGATTGCATGTGAATGAAAAGGAACCCGTATTATTCAGTTTCAAATTGTCACCTTTCCTTGTATTCATTCAACTTTATTACACTCACAAATGCTGTGTGTGTGTGTGTGTGTGTGTGTGTGTGTGTTTGACTTTGTACTTCAGGCCTAGCACAGTGAGGGCTGGAACAGGGGCAGCCTGAGAGCATCAGGACCCTGAAGGCAGAGGTGACCTCAAGACTGTAACCCCCCTTTCCCCCTCACAGATAATTAACTGAAAACATGGACTTCCATAGACATGACTGCACGTCAGCCTTCATCTCATCTCAATTCCCAGTGGAAAGAGGACGTGGGAAATTGTGAGTGTGAGAGTGTGTGTGTGTGTGAGAAGTAGGATGCTTTGGGCTGGTCAGACACACAGTTCATTGCAGGTGGCAATTTCCTTATATCACGCCCCCTCCTCATCACTACAGAGTCTGCATTCACTGATATGCGTGGCAATTTTATTTTGTAATTGGGGAAGAAAGAAGGGGTTTTGATTAAGAATGATTGGGAAAGATTGATGGAGCTATGACTGAATTTCCTTATGATGTAGAGCTGTTGGTTTCAGTGCATGGAAATACAACTTAAACTTGCATAAACCGAGAGAGAGAATAAGAAATAGAGATAGAGGTAAGAGAAAGAGAGAACCGTGTGGTTCATGGCTTCAGGCGTGGCTGGAGCCACGTTCTGGGGTGCCAGCACCTCTGTCTACCTCTTGTCTCTTTCATCCATGGTGGCTCTGCTTGCAGATGTACCTTCCGTATGAGGTGACCAGATGCCCCCAAGAGTTGCAGCCTCTCATCCTAGCCACTCAGCAACCACCTGAAAGAGAGCTTCTCTTCCCCAAGACACCGAGCTGGTGTCCCAGAGCTGACTCTCAACAGCTCTGATAGGCTCTGTGGCCAAGAGACAGAATGTGTGTTGAAGGTGATTCCCAAAGGATGGCTGGGATCCTGGAAGCCTTGGAGGCCTTGAGGCCGGCCATGCAGCAACCACAATGTCTGTTTCTGCCCCAGTTCCCTGAATTGATTTTGGTCCCTTTCATTAAAGTCCAAAAGCCATTCTCAACCTCCTCCCCAAGACCTCAGCCTCTTTCCCGACTCCCTTTCAACACAGATGCAAAGAAAAAAGGCTCCCAACCAGCAGCAACAAAGCGAGAGGGCAATCTAAACCTCATGGCCAGCTCTCCGCCCCTCTCCACCTCTCCCCGTGGACTGACTGTGAGTGTACACCTGGGCGTGTATCTCTCACAAGAGCGGGACTCAGAATTGGAGAAAGGGGTGGAGATGGGGCACGAGGTTTAAACTGCGTGAGGAGGGTCACCGCTCCTTAGTTAGTTGGAAGGAAACCTTGGGGAGGGAGAGGATTGACCCATGGAGGCTTTGCTGTTGCCCTGGAGGCTGCTGGTGTCAGTGCTCTAGGAGCTCTGGCTGCAGCTCACTGAACCCAGGTGGCAGGAGCAGGAAGAGAGAGAAGATGCCAGGATGTTTTTTCAGACTCCGAGTGTTTCAGAAGCAGAGGAGTCTGGTGGGTTTCTTTATGGACTTTCAACCAATCAGGCAAAGATGATCCTACCCATGAGGACTTGTAAATGGAAGTGGGATTCTCATTGATAATGTGGCATTCCCAAACTTGAGCTCCAGGATTCCCTTACCTATAACATGGGCATGCTACATGGATTTCAAAAGGGTCCCCAAGTCTTCACCACTCCTTGCACCCATGACTTTGCAAGGTAACCTTGCAGTTTCTGCGATCAAGAGGTGGAGTCTCCTCCACTCCTTGAATGTAGGCTGGCCCCAGGCTTTGGTTTGGTCACTGGCCAGCCATGGAGGTAACAGCCAGTTTCCCAGCCAGGGCCTTGGGGGGTCTTGTGTGCTTCTGCTATTCTTGGAAACTTACCCAGCTGCCATGTGAAGAAACCTAGGCTAGCTTGCTGAGTGATGGGCCAGAGGTGACGCAATCACCCTCCACCCCAGCCAATCGCCAACTGACCACAGGTACGTGAATGAGGTCATCCTAGACCCGCCAGCCCCAGTCATCTGGTCAACTGACCAGACATGCGTGTGTGAAAACAGTCAGCATCACTCAAACATTTTAAGGCACGAGATACTGGAGATCTGAGAAATGAGGGGACGGCATCCCCGAGAGAAAGTTAGGTGGCCAGGAGAGCAAAGTAAAGCAGTTTCCTCCTCACTCCCTCCATCTCATTTTGAGCCTCACATCTGAAACAGGAGGCTTGCCGTCCCTCCAAGGGCTTAGCCTATCAATCAAAACGATCAATGTTCCAAATTGGCATCCACCCACCCACAGACTTTAATTTCCCTGAACAATGTCCTGATTCATATCAGTCCCAAGAATGGAAGTCTGCATCCTTTCCCATCCCAACGAGCCAGTGTCTTAAAAAGTAGGTATATATTTAGGATTTCCAAAAGAGATAATGAGCAATTGCTACTAATTATTTGAAGCCATGAGAGTTGGACCCAGCACAATTAATGCCACAGTTGAATGTGGATAATACCAGAAAGATAATTTAAGCTCAGAGCAAGGACAGATGCCAAGACATGCTCAACAATTGATCCGCATTTTCAAACCTACAGATGGAATCTTCTTAAGTGGCGTGATTTCAAGTGAATTGAATTGCAGCACAATGATGGTCTCTTGTTACATTTCCTAGAATGTTCAGAATTGAGAGGCAGATGTTTCCAGGGAGGGGACAAGCTCGGAGGAGTCTGGCCTGGTTCCCTAGGAGCTGGAGGAGTGCTGCACCAGCTCAAAGCAGAGCAATGGCAGGCTCCTGGAGTCAATTTTGAGTCATGACTTCTGTAATAGTTTCCTGGGCTGCTATAACAAACTACCACCAATGTGATACCCTAGGACAACAGAAATTTGTTCCTTCATGGTTCTGGCAGCCAGCAATCCAAAGTTAAGCTATCAGCAGGTTCGATTCCTTCCGGAGTCTCCTTCTAGAGTCTCTGAAAGGGAAGCCACTGCATGGTTCTCTTCCAGCTTCTAGTGGCTACTGCCAGTCCTTGGCGTTCCTTGGCTTCCAGATGCACTGCTCTGATCTCTGTGGATCTTCAGAGGACCCTCTGCTCTGTGTATCTCCTCTTCTTTTTTCCTACAAAGACACCTGTCACTGAACTTAAGGCCCACTGTAGCTCAGGATGATATCATCTCAAGACCATTAATTATACCTGAAAAGACCCATTTTTCCCTCCCAAATAAGGCCATATTCACAGGTGCTGGGTGGGCATATAGTTCGGGGAGGCCACCACTCAACCCACTGCAACTTCTAAGGTGGGAGGCTGCTGCCCACGTCTGACTGCCAGGCTCCCCATCACTCATTCATTCTAGGCACTCGGGCCTCATGACTATTCCTCAGACACACCAGGATCCTCCTTAGTCGGGAATGCTGCTCTCGCTACAGCAATATTAGACTGCCTCCTAGCCATCCAGTCTCAGTTCCAGGGTCCCTGTTAAGTGACTGCTCTGTACAAAGTGGCACCCCACCTCCAGTCTCCCTCCCCCCTGGCTTTGTGCTTTTTTAGGGACATACCTATGGCATATGGAAGTTCCCAGGCTAGGGGTCAAATCAGAGTTGCAGCTGCCAGCCTACACCACAGCCATAGCAACACCAGATCTGAGCCATGTCTGCGACCTACACCACAGCTCACCGCAACACTGGATCCTTAACCCACTGAGTGAGGCTAGGGATCGAACCTGTATCCTCATGGATCTTGGTCAGGTTTGTAACCCACTGAGCCACAACAGGAACTCCCTCCAGTATCTCTTTATTACATTCTTTTGTTTTCTTTTATTCGTGGCATTCAACACCATTTGAAATTACTGTAGGGTATCTGTTTATTCTTTCACCTCCCTTCACTAAAATAGGAACTCCATGAGTTCAAGACCTCCCTGCATTATTGACTGAAATAGCATCTCCAATGATCTGGGTACTTTTTGTCCTGCTATAGATGCTCAGTGAAAGTTGCTGAGTAAATGACTCTATATGCCCCCATGGGTATCGCAAAGTCAGCCTTGTCGCATGAGAAACTGACCTTCCAATAGAAGAGGACTTTTTCAGAATCAAGACCACAGTATGTGGGACAAGGAGAAAAAAACTTTTATCCAAGGGGGAGAACTGTTTTGTGGAGGTTAAGGACTTGATGTTGTCTCTGTGAGATGCGAGCTCGATCCCTGGCCTGGCTCTGTGGGTTAAGGATCCATCATTGTCACAAGTTGTGGCATAGGTTGCAGATGTGGCTCGGATCCAGTGCTGCCGTGGCTGTGATGTAGGCAGGCAGCTGCAGCTCTAATTTGACCCCTAGCCCAGGAACTTCCATATGCCATGGGTGCAACCCTAAAAAGAAAGGAAAAGGGATAGAGAGAGAGTTTGTTTTACACCCCTGGGTACCACTCTTGTTATGGAATATAGACCAGCCCCCTCCCACCCCAGGCCACCGTGTGACTCTAGAGATATCACACTGCGTATGTCACTTCTTCTGTAGTTTTTCTACCAAAGTTATTGTATTGGCAGTCATATAGTGGAAATCTAGTCTAATTTCCATTGTTCATGGACATGGGATCTTCTGGATGGTTCCATGGTTGAAAAACTAGGGAGCATCATGGTCATCTTCCCTGTTCTTTCCTTCTTTCTGATATGCCATCATCAGACAGCATATCTTACCTTGTGGCCTCAAAAAGGCTGCTTCAATTCCAGGCATTGCCACCCAGGGTCAGAAAAGAGGTGGTAAATGTCTCATGTCTTTCTTCTCCAGGGACTCCTCTTTCCCACAGTGCACCCTCAACAGACTTAGGCTTCAGGGCTCATTGGCCAGGTTTATGGGGTGCCGAGATAAATGTGATGTTATTGGACCGTGATCCCCTGGGAGTGGAAGAGTCAATAAAATAAAGACTCCCAAGTATCAGAAAAAAAAAAAAAAAGAGCCCTGGACTTGGAGATCACGGTGTCCTGGGTTCAGATCCCAGCCCTGGCTCCTTGTCCACTGTGTGGCCTGGTGGCTTCCCAGGTTGCAGCTTCCGCTCTCTAAAATCAACAGCTCTCCCGGTCTTCATTTGCTTTATCACTTTCTCCTGCCCAAGAAGCCAGAACCCAGCAAACTGGCAGGGTTCTTTTGGCACCTTCGATTTTTCTCTTCAACAAGCTGCTCGGAGGTGCCAGAGGAAACCAATTATTAAAGAGAATTATGTCCCAGGCAGCCTAAGCATGTGCTAATTTGCTAGTTGTGAGCTGGAAAACAATTTCAACCCAATGGAGGCGCCATCCCCTGACACTGGCCACCGAATGGTTGCCCTTTTACTTCTGCAGGGGAAGCTATTGTAAGATATCAGAGGGAAAATCAGGGCTCTTTTCTACCCTGTACTCCAAATTCCACTCTGGCTTAAAAGCAGAAGTGCTTAAGTGCTTTAAAAAATAAAACAAAAACCTCCTGAATAGACACTCTTAACACATCTGTGAAAACATGCCTCAAAGAGCCGGGTGGACTTGCACTTATGAGGTTAGAACATGTCATGTCAAGTGAAACATAAAAATCTGAATCCCGAGCCCCCTGCCCGAGCCCTGACATTCTCACTTGTGTGTGGGTTTTGAAGGAAAAGCGCCTTCGACGTCCTCCCTTGAAGCAACAGTGTGGCTGAGCCGTGAGGGTTCATGAGCCGTCAGCAGCATAGCCCCCGGCTGCCTAGAGACCCCCTTGTCCTGTCACTTCTCACCGATCTCAGATCTCCTCCAATGGACTTTAGCAAAAGTTAACTTATCACAGTTAACGTGAGCACATATTTATTATGTGCCAGGCATTGTTCTAAGTATATTAATCATCATCATGGAAATTTACATTGAACACGCCACGTATGGAACTTGGCTTCACATGTTCTATTCATAAATTTACTGCATTCTCGCTGTAGCCCTTTGAAGTCGAGGATTATCTACATTGCATCTTTGAGGAAACAGGCTCAGAGAAGCTGAGTAAATTTCCAGAGGCTTTGAAACTAGTGAATGGCAGAGTCAGCTCTCAAACCCGGATGCTGAAGTCACAAAGATGCACAATTACCTAAGTTCATATATTTCACATGAATGAGTGATGTAAAAAGAAGCCATGGTATATGACCATTATGTCATATTTGTATAAGGAAGGGCAGGGGGGTTATTGCATTTGAGATTCTCCCAAGAAAGGATAAGATTCCAAACAATCCCAGAGAGGCATATTCAAAGCCAAAGCAGGACTGGGATTAAGAATCCCTCGATTGTCTCGTCTAGGAGCAGCGAGATGCTATGGAATGAATTGGAGTTAACAGCTAGACAGAACTGGATTCCATTCCAGCCTTAGCTACCCACCCACACACTGGGGAGGCTCAAGCCTTATCCCCAGAATTTGGTGTGGAGGGGCTAATGGATGGTCAAGAGCTTGACACTCAAGGAAGTTGGACGCCTTCATCTCTACCCACTGGGACAAACCCTGCATCCCGTCTCCCTTCCTGAGGCTGTTTCCCTCAGCTGCCCAGTGGGAGGACAGAGCCCAGACATCCTAGAAGCAGACCTCATGGGAGCGGGGCTCACTCAGCTTCCCAGAGTCTTGTCCTGCTGCATAGTGGGCATTTCATAAATAAACGGTTGAAGCGCCCTGGGATCTTGGATCAGGCCAAGACTGGGGTGTTCATCGCCGGAACTTATGAGAGTACGTGAGAATTTTTTTTTTTCCAGCTGTTTCAGTCCTAATTAAGACTGTGCTTGATTGAAATTCACAGCCTCCTAAACACATCTCACTAGTCGTAGGGGGATACTACTTCCCCCTTGCAGGTTCCTTGCAAATGCTTATCTTGCTCTTGTTCCTGAAAGCCCCATGTCTGGCTGAAATGGGTTCAGCGCAGCCTCCCTCTGCCTTGAACCTGGGTAATTAACTTCAGTCCAAGCTGCAGCTCATTACCTCCCTGCAGGTGATAACTGAAGCAGCGCTGACCTCTTAGGAGTCCATTAGTCAGATGCCAGAGGTGGAACACGGACTCAGATCAGCCCTCAGTTGTGGGGTCTCCGTGACAGTGCCGTGGACCGGAAGTCTCTCTGTGGGAGTGCTTTTGCATCAGCATGTTTAAAGAATAAAATAGCAATGACCCATCATGTCTTGGCTATCTCCCTGTAGGAAACTTTACCAAACTTTACCTTGGCATAATGCCACCCACTTGTGTTGAGGGATCAGGTGAGAAATAACCCATAAACCGTTCCTGTGTTTTGCTTGAAGGCTGTCTTGACAGCTATGCTCATTACTTAACTCCCTCTGAGAAGCCCTCCGCGAAGTACGTTTCAGGTTTCAGGACATGAATCAGTTATACTTTTCCAGGGCAGCTGCTGATGGAGGCGTGCAGACAGCGCAGTGGGAAGGAGGTGGGTCTCGGGGAAAGCAGATCTGGACGTGGTGTCATCCTTACCACTTCCTAGCTCTGTAAGCTCAGGCGCCACTTTCGTCTTCACACACCTAGGATGACCCTTAGCTTGCACTTTGTTGGGAGGATTAGATGAACTAATATACATAGAGACCTGGTACTTAGTTTGTATTTGATTAACGGTTATTGTCACCCTTGTTTGCTTCTATGTAAAGACCTGAAACTCTTATAATTAATAGTCTCTGCTTCCTCTAGTCAGATGCTGAGAGGTACCAAAGCAAATTTGTGGCCAACCTCCAGCAAATGTCTAGGACTCCTTGGTCTGGATTTTGTGTAACATTCATGTCCCTCGTTCTCCCTCCCTTTGTTGTTTATTTGTTTGGGGTGTTTACTATTTGCATATTTTAATTAATTAGTTATTATTTATTACACCTGAAATGTTGTGTATACATATACCTGCTTCAAATCCTGTTTGGAACAAGCTAGGATAGAAACATTCTAATACAAAATTAAAGAAAGAAAAAAAAAAGACCTTGGCAACCTCTGGCATTCAATTTTCAGTGGTCAATTTTTAAAATTTGAAGGAAAAAAATCGATATAGAGGCTATCAAGAAAATGATGAATGCCCATGCTAAAAATGGAAGGTATCTTTTGGAAATTAACCCTTTGTCAGATACATGGTTTGCAAACACTTTTTACCATCCTTTCGGGTTGCCTTTTTACTCTATTGATTGTTTCATTTGATATGCAGAAGACTTTTTAGCTTGACGTAGTCCTACTTGTTTATTTTTGCTTTCATTGTCTCCGCTTTTTTAATAATATGACTCAAAAGTGGACAAAAGGACTTCCTGTTGTGGCTCAGTGGGTTAAGAACCAGACATAGTGTCCATGAGGATGTGGGTGGGTGTGTAGGTCGAAGACGCAGCTTGGACCCGTCGTTGCCGTGGCTGTGGCTGAGGCGCAGGCCTGCAGTTGTAGCTCCAATTCAACCTCTAGCCTGGGAACTTCTATGTGGCTGTAAAAAGAAGAAAAAGTGGGCAAAAAACTTAAGGAGTTCCCTTCACGGCTCAGTGGTTAAGGAACCCGACTAGGAGCCAGGAGGATGCAGTTTCGATCCCTGGCCTCGATCAATGGGTTAAGGATCCTGTGTTGCCATAAGCTGTGGTGTAGGTTGCAGAGGCAGCTCGAACCCCATGTTGCTGTGGCTGTGGCGTAGGCCAGCAGCTGTAGCTCCGATATGGCCCCTAGCCTGGGGACCTCCACATGATGCAGGTGCGGCCCTAAAAAGCAAAAAAACAGACAACAAAAAAAAACTTAGACATTTCTCCAAAGTAGACATATAATTAGCTAACAAGTACGTGAAAAGACATTTAATGTCATTAATCACCAGGGAAATGCAAATCAGAACCAGAATGAGATATCACTTCACATCTGCTAGAATGGCTATCATATTAAAAAAAAAAAAAATGACAGCAAGTGTTGGTGAGGTTGTGGAGAAATTGGAATCCCTGGTCCACTGTTGGTAGTAATGCAACATGATGTTGGTCACTATGGAAAACAGTATGGAGTTTCCTCAAGAAATTAAAAATAGAACTACTGTAGGATCCAGCAATCCCATTTCCAGGTATCCATTCCAAAGACTTGAAAACAGGATCTCAAAGAATATTAGCACTCCCATATTCCCTGCAGCTTTATTCACAATAGCCAAAATGTGGGAACCAACCTAATGTCCAGCAATGGATGGATAGATAATGCAAGTGTGGTGTATACAGTCAGTGGAATATTTTCCTACCTGGAAAAAGAAGAAAATTTTGCAACGTGTGACAACATAAATGAACCTTGAGGACACTATGTTAAGAGAATTAAGCCAGGCACAGAAAGACAAACACTGCATGACTCCATTTATATGAAGTATCTAAAATAGTCAAACTCATAGATGCAAAGAATAGCATGGTGATTGCCAGGGCCTGGGGGAGGAGGAAGAAATGGGGAATTGCTGATCCACAGGGATAAACTTTCGGTCATGCAAGGTGAATAAATTCAGGAGAGCTGCTGTGCAACATGTGTCTGTCCATAGCAATACTGTAGGTACCCTGAAAAATCTGTCAAGGTGATAGATCCTTTTTTTTTTTTCCTCACTTTTTTGGGCTACACTTGTGGTATATAGAAGTTCTGGGCTAGGGATCCAAGTGGAGCTGCGCCCTGCAGCCACTGGCAATGTGGGGTCTGAGCTGTGTCTGCAACCTACACCACAGCTGGATCCTTCACCCACTGAGTGAGGCCAGGGATCGAACCTGCATCCTCATAGATACTAGTTGGGTTGTTACTGGCTGAGCCACAATGGGAACGCCTGAGGTGGTAGATCTTAATCTAACTGTTCTTACCCAGTAACATTTAAACAAAGAGGAAGGCATCTGCTTTTTATTTCTTCTCTCCCAATAGAGGGTTCAGGATCTATCTCCCTTCCCTGTTTTCTCCTTTAGGTTTTGTTTGTTTGTTTGTTTGTTTTTCTTGGAAGCATATGATTGGACACAAGTTGAGCCAAAGGTCAGAGTTGTTAAATCAAGGTTGTCTGGCTCCTTTTCCCACTCATCCATTCTCCTTTCTTTCTTTTGGGGCAAGATTTCTTTCACATACACATATTACAACCTCATCATGGTAGATGCCAAGGACTCGCCCCACCACCAAAGCTGTCTGGGGGTCCTGGGGGACCTTGGGCATGTCACTTAACCTCCCTGACCTTGTCTTCTTTAATGTCACCCTCCTCACCCATAAAATAGAGATGACAATTTCTTCCCTATCAACTATTCCTGTTAAACACAATAATGTGTTTGAGACCATCTGGCAGGTGCTCAATAAAATGTTATTTTCCTTTCTTTTAGTTTCCAAAGCCTGGATGAACCCAATTTTAGAATTTTAAAACTGAGCTTGTTGAAAACACCTGTTCCTCCTTACCTGTTCTCACTTCATTATTGGGTAAGCTCGGTGCCTTTCCAACACTAATACTCTGGATCGGTTCCCATTATACTAAACTGTTTTCTGCTGAAATTAGATGATGATAAATTGTGTTTCAAATAAATGGTTCATCAGCTTGGTCATCCTTTGGCTGTATAGATGTCTGCAAAGAAGCCCTCTCTTTCATGGAAGCATGGCCCCAGATGGGGGTCCACCCAGTGCACAAGTTTTATCTCTGATGGATTTATAGCCTTCTACTGTCTTGAACCTACAATGCCTAATTCTCTCATTATAATTTAGGAATAGCTAATATTGAACACTTAGGCACCCTGCTAAGTTCGTGCATTTTACATGCATTGTTGCTTTTACCCCTTTATTGGTTTTCTATTGCTACATAACAATTTACCACAAATTTAGTGGCTTAAAACAATAAATGTATATTCTCTCCCATTTTCCATGGATTAGGATTCCAGGCATGGGTTAGCTGACTTTTTTACTTTCTTTCTTTTCTTCCTTCCTTCCCTCCCTCCCTCTCCTCCTCCTCCCCCTTCTTCTCCTCCCACACCCCCATCTCATTTTATTTTCCTAGCTGGCATCACTTGCCCTTTCCATCCATTTGGCAACAAGACCTTACCTTTCCTTTGGATGATACCTCTTCTCCCCTCTTGGTCACAGTGATTCAAGTTGAGCTGGTCCTTCCTAGGGATCTATAGATATGACCAAACAATCTAGGCTTGGCTGATCAGAGCAATGCAACTTCATGACCACAGTGATGGTTATAACCAAAGTTAGGTCAATAAGAGTCACAGAGAATCTGCCCTAATGTTCTTTCTGGAATTATTAAGAAGGGCATGCTATCTTTCTGATACAGTTTTTTTTTTGTCTTTTGTCTTTTGTTGTTGTTGTTGTTGTTGTTGTTGTTGTTGCTATTTCTTGGGCCACTCCCATGGCATATGGAGGTTCCCAGGCTAGGGGTTGAATCGGAGCTGTAGCTGCCAGCCTTCGCCAGAGCCACAGCAACGCGGGATCCGAGCCGCGTCTGCGACCTACACCACAGCTCACGGCAACGCCAGATCTTTAACCCACTGAGCAAGGGCTGGGACCGAAGCCGCAACCTCATGGTTCCTAGTCGGATTCGTTAACCACTGTGCCACGGCGGGAACTCCCTGATACAGTTTTTAAAGAGCTAGGATGGGAGTCAGGAGCTGCTAGTGATCATCCCACATCATATGCAGAGTCATCTTGAGAATAAAGCCAACATACATAAAGTATGTTGAGATGGCTGATGTCACTGAGCACCTTGATCAAGCCATGCCTGAAGCTAGTGCAATTCCTAGAATTTGAAGAGACATAAGATCATACAGTTTTTTTTTTTCTTTTTGCTATTTCTTGGGCCGCTCCCACGGCATATGGAGGTTCCCAGGCTAGGGGTCGAATCGGAGCTGTAGCCACAGGCCTCCACCAGAGCCACAGCAACATGGGATCCGAGCTGCGTCTGCAACCTACACCACAGCTCACGGCAACGCCGGATCATTAACCCACTGAGCAAGGGCAGGGACCGAACCCGCAACCTCATGGTTCCTAGTCGTTTTCGTCAACCACTGCGCCACGACGGGAACTCCATGATCATACAGTTTTAAGCCAATACATTTTGTTCCATTCCTTAACCTAATCTGAAATGGTTTCTAACACCACCAACTAAAAGAACCCTAAATTTTATTTTAAGTCTCCATCCCATGCATTTGTGATTTTATTTTATTTTATTAATATTATTTTTTCATGGCTGCACTCATAGCATATGGAAGTTCCTAGGCTAGGGACTGAATCTGAGCTATAGCTGCAACCTATACTGCAGCTAAAGCAATGTTGGATCCTTTAACCTACTACACTGGGCAGTGATCAAACCCATGCCTCTGCAGCAACCCAAGCTGCTGCAGTTGGATTCTTAGCCCACTGCCTAACAGTGGGAACTCAGTGACTTTAAAACTCATTGACAAGAGTTACTGTTGTGGCTCAATGGCTTATGAACCCAACTAGTATCCATGAGGATGCAGGTTCCATTCCTGGCTTCACTCAGTGGGTTAAGTATCCATCATTGCTGTGACCTCTGTTGTAGGTTGCAGATATGGCTCAGGTCCCACACTGCTGTGGGCTGACAGCTGCAGCTCCGATTTGACCCCTAGCCTGGGAACTTCCCTATGCCACAGCTATGGCCCTAAACAGCAAACAAACAAAAATTCATTGACAGTTAAAGCCTTCAGATCCCTACTGTCTTCCATAAAAATGTTAGATCTTTCCCTCCTAGCTTCTTAATCATCTTTGTCACCCTTTTCTCTGTAGCCTGAATATAATAGGACTTTCTTTACCTCAGATGAAAAGGTAGCAACTCATTGAGATATTCCAGTGAGTCAGGCAAGAGTTTGGGTGAATCAGACTTTTTCTCCTAACACTAACCAATGTTTATCAGACACTTTGCCTGCCAAAGGATTGGGCAGATGTCTTCCAGAGACAAAGTGCATGTAATTACTGCATCTCTCTCTGGACCTCAGCTGCAAGCAATGTTTCCCTCATTTTCACAAGTACAGAATGGTCTGCCTTTCTTTAAGTATGTTACCTGCATTTGGCACAAGTAGCTTCAGTTCTGTCTCTTTTCCAAGACGGTTAACTGCAAAACTGGAGTGAAGGGTCAGGATTCTAAGGCTGCTGTTTTTTCAAAGGATAAGGCATAAAGCCAGAGAAGGTGACGATGCCCCACACAAATCACTGTGAAAGAACAAAGGCTTAGAAAGCAATGAATTGTCTTCGTTTTTTATTGTTTTATTGAACAAGATTGTATTGGAACTTGATGATCCAATTCCAGCATTTAAGGGCTGCCATCAATCACCATTATCTAAGAAAGGAAAGCATAAGCTTTATGCTAGCAGGTGATAAAGCGATGATATGAGATCTCAACACATGGTACTAGAAGAAAAATGGGCCTTAGAGGGAGCACAGCCTGGGTTCAAATTCTGCTTATGCTAGTTGCCAGCTGTATGCTCATAAGGAATGTATTTAATTTATGGAAGCCTTCATAAAAGGGGATAATACTTATTTCATAAGTTATTTGGTCAAACCTATAAAATAAGAACAGAGTTTCAAACTTGAGTTACTCTGATTTTAGGAAAAAGCCCCAAACTATTTCTAGTTTATAAGACTATTTCCTTGCTTTAAAAACAGCCATACTTTTTGAGGTCCGTGTAAGATAGGGTTAAATACACAATATCTTGCCTTTCTGACTGAATGGAGCTTCAAAGCCAGGGCATAATGTATGGATCAGGTTTTGAGAGCTCTGAAAAGTAAAAAGTCACAGGCAGGTTAGAGGGAAGACTCTAACTGGAAGTGCCATCGAATCATCTATAAGTTTAGCATTTTTCTTCCCTCTGAAATCCCCTGGCTTGGACTCAGAGTAGCCCCCAAGCCAAGATGTGGGCATCAGTGAAAACAGAACCCCAGAAGGTCAGGCTCTAGAACAGGAAAGGGGATCCTGGCAGCGACAGCAACAGCAGGAGGAAGCTTAAGACTCTTGAGAAGGAAATTTTCTTTTTGACTGAAGAAGCTGTGATCCCAAGAAGGGAAGGGGGGAAAAAACCTGCTCTTTTTCCCCTCTATCTTTATACTACTATACGTGGGAGTGCTCAATAGAGCAAGAAAAATGGAGCCGCTCTCTGGATGGAGGAGCAAAATGGGGAGAACCAAGAAATTAAAAAGTACAGGGGGAGTTCCCATCGTAGCTCAGCGGTTAACAAACCCAACTAGTATCCATGAGGATGCAGGTTCGATCCCTGGCCTTGCTCAGTGGGCTAAGGACCTGGTGTTGCCATCAGCTGTAGTGTAGGTCACAGACGAGGCTTGGATCTGGTGTTGCTGTGGCTGTGGCGTAGGCCTACAGCTGTAGCTCTGACTCGCCCCCTAGCCTGGGAACTTCCATGAGCCATAAGTGTGGTGTACAAAGAAAGAAAAAAAAAGGATTGGGATGATTACCAAGGGATCAAAGTTTAGGAAAACGTCTCCATAATGCTGTTTGAACTACAGGCTCATCCCTGAGCTGGATGTATGTGGATCTGGTTCTTTCCAGTGAAAGAGACCACCGGCTAGACCCCAGACTAGTAGATGCCTCATGCAGGAGTTAAATCTGCAAAGTGGAGGCTACACTGAAATGACAACCAAGAAGACAGTGGTGGAGCTTCTAGCCTCAACCCAACAGACTCAGTTGTTCATTAAAACACAAATACCAACATCCTCGGTAAGATTTAAACAACATTCAGTCTCATCATGTAATATGAGGATACAATCGCAAATCATTCAGTTATGAAGAATCAAGAAAAACTCCACACGCAGGGGAAAAGGCAGTCCAGCAGATGCCAAAAGGAAAATGACACAGAAGTTGGGATTGTCTGGAGTTCCCGTCGTGGCTCAGTGGTTAACGAATCCAACTAAGAACCATGAGGTTGCGGATTCGATCCTTGGCCTGCTCAGTGGGTTAAGAATCTGGCGTTGCCGTGAGCTATGGTATGGGTTGCAGACACGGCTCAGATCCCGCGTTGCTGTGGCTCTGGTGTAGGCCAGCAGCTACAGCTCCAATTCGACCCCTAACCTGGGAACCTCCACATGCCATGGGAGCGGCCCTAGAAATGGCAAAAAAGACAAAAAAAAAAAAAGATGAAGTTGGGATCATCTGAAAAAGACGTTGAAGTCTCTATGGCAGAAATGCTCTAATAGGCACACATTCTTGAAATGAATGAAACTATTAAACATTTCAGCAGAGAAACAGGATACAGAAGAACAAAAATGGAAATTTTAGAACTGAAAAATAACAAAAATAGACAAGCGTACTGGAAGGATGAAATAGCAGAATGAAAATAACAAAGAACAGAGTCAGTGAATTTTGAGATTGATCAGTAGAAATTATCCAGTCTGAATGACAGAGAGACAAGATTTCTTATACTAAGTGAAGTAAGTCAGAAAGAGAAAGACAAATACCATATGATATCACTTATGTGTGGAATCTCAAATATGGCACAAATGAACCTAACTACAAAATAGGAACAGACTCACAGACATGGAGAACAGACTTGTGGCAGACGAGGAGCAGGGAGGAAGTGGGATGGACGGGGAGTTTGAGATTAGTAGATGCAAACTATTCCACTCAAAATGAAAAAGCAATGAGGTTCTACTGTACTGCACAGGGGACCATAACCAATTTCTTGGGATATAACATGATGGAAAAAGTATGAGAAAAGGAATATATATATATATATGAATGGGTGGGTCACTATGCTGTACAGCAAAAATTGACATGATGGAAAAAGTATGAGAAAAGGAATATATATATATATATATATATATATATATATATATATATGAATGGGTGGGTTACTATGCTGTACAGCAAAAATTGACACTATAAATCAACTACACTTTAATTAAAAAAAACATAGTCTAAGAGACAATACTAAAAGGTATAACATTCACAGCATGAAGAACAGAAGAAAAGAGTATGGAGTAGGGAAAAAAATATTTCAAATAA
Source organism: Phacochoerus africanus (assembly GCF_016906955.1). Taxonomy (NCBI): domain Eukaryota; kingdom Metazoa; phylum Chordata; class Mammalia; order Artiodactyla; family Suidae; genus Phacochoerus; species Phacochoerus africanus. Next base: position 38,144,911 of record NC_062548.1, read on the forward strand.
TTGCTGAAAACATCCCTCAACCCCTCATAAATGTATGTTCACAGAGCTTCAGCTTGCTGAACCCCAGACAGGATAAACCTCAAAACGTCATGCCCACAGATATCATAGTCAAACTTCAGAAAATTAAAGACAAAGAAAAATCTTGAATGCAGCCAGAGGAGAAAAATATGTATTTTTTCTGTGTATTTTATGAAAAATGTGTATTTTATGAAGGAACAACAACTTAAATGTCTATGAATTTCTCATCAGAAACTATGAAGGTCAAAAGAAAGTAGATCAATATTTTTCATGTGCAGGAAAAGAACTGCCAACTCAGAATCTGATATACGGAGAAAACATCCTACAAGAGTGAAGGTAAAATAAAGACATTTTTCTATGAAGGAAAAGTAAGAAAATGTGTTGCAGCAAATCTTCTCTAAAAGAATTACAAAAGGAAAACTCTTCAGGCTGAAGGAAGCTACAACAGAAAAGAATTGGAAACATTGCTGATAAAGGAAGAACAGCAGAAATGGTGATATCTGAGAAAATATAACAGATCAGTCCTCAGCTCTTAAATTCTTTAAAATAGATTTATTAAAAGCAAATATAATATGGAATTCCTGTTGTGGCTCAGCAGGTTAGGAACCTGACCAGTATCTATGAAGATGTGTGTTTGATCCCTGGCCTTGCTCAGTGGGTTAAGGATCCCACATTGCCATAAGCTGCAGCATAGGTTCCAAATATGGCTCAGATCTGGCGTGGCTGTGGCTGTGGCATAGGCTGGCAGCTGCAGCTCTGATTCGACCCCTGCCTGGGAACTTCCATATGCCATAGGGGCGAACCTAAAAAGAAAAAAAAAATAGTAAAATAAAGAAAATATAATAACATTGTCTAGTGTGATTTCTTTTTTTAATCTTTTTAGGGTCACACCCGCAGCATATGGAGGTTCCCAGGCTAGGGGTCTAATTGGAGCTACAGCTGCCGGCCTATACCAGAGCCACAGCAATGCCAGATCAAGCCTCGTCTGTGACCTACACCACAGCTCACGGCAACACCGGATCCTTAACCCACTGAGTGAGGCCAGGGATCAAACCCACAACCTCATGGTTCCTAGTCGGATTCATTAACCACTGCGCCACGACAGGAACTCCTACTGTGATTTTTTTATGTATGTAAATGTACTATATAAGAGAATACCCACATAAGAGGAGGGGGAAAGGCGTGTATGACAGTCATATTTCTAAATTCCATTTGAAGTGGTAACAATGACTCTAAATAGAATGTGAAAAGTTAAGCATGTTTAGAGAAACTGCTACTGAAAAAAATTATACAAGAGATATTGTCAAAAACACAATGTATAAAGGAGGGAAGGGGAATATAAGGGTAAGGACTAAGAGGTACAAACTATTATGTACAAAATAAGCTAAAAGAATACAACATGAGGAACAGGGCCAGTATGTTACAGTAAATATCAGTGGAGTATAAGCTTTAACATTGTGAATCGCTATATTGTAATATCATATTGTACATCCACTGTGCTTCAATTTCAAAAACTCCTACCGTTTACAAACTAAAATAGGATTCTAAAAAAGGTTCAAAGGAAATCTTGAGGAAAATTAGTGGATGTCTGAAACTGAATGAAAATACAATACAGCACATAACATTTTGTGGGTTGGAAACAGGGTAGAGCTTAGAGGGAAGTTTATAGCATTAAATGCTTACATTCAAAAAGAAGAAAGGGGGATTTCCACTGTGGTGCAGCCAGTTAAGGATTCAATCTGGTATCGTCTCTGCAGTGGCTCAGATCGCTGCTGAGGTGAAGGTTCAACCCCCTTCCTGGCACAATGGATTAAAGGATCCAGCATTGCTGCAGCTGTGGCTCATATTCAGTCCCTAGCCTGGGAACTTCCATATGTTGTGGGTTCAGCCAAAAGAGAAGAAGAAAGGCCTCAAATCAACAGTCTAAGCCTCCACTCTAAGAAATCAGAAATTAATGAGTGAGCTATCCCCAAGCAAATAGAACAGTGTTACTATATTTGCTTTTGAGAAGGAAATGATTAAGAGAAGAGTAGCGATCAATGGACTTGAGAACAGAAAAGGAATAGGGAAAATCAGTGAAACCAGAAGATACTGATTCTTTGGAGAAAAAAAAATCAATGCATTTGAAAAACCTCCAAGACTGGAAAAGAAAAATGTGAGAAGACACAAATTACTACTGTTAGCAATGAGGAGTTAACACTACAGACCCTGCAGCTACTAAAAGGCTAAAATGGGAGCCCTGCAAACAATTCTAATTATATAATGATTTTTGTTTTTTTTTCCGTTATAGCTGGTTTATGGTGTTGTGTCAATTTTCCACTGTACACCATGGTGACCCAGTTACACATACATGTATACAGTGTTTTTTCTCACATTATCATGCTCCATCATAAGTGACTAGACATAGTTCCCAGTGCTACACAGCAGGATCTCATTGCTAATCCATTCCAAAGGCAATAGTCTGCATCTATTAACCCCAAGCTCCCTACAAACAATTCTGTACATAAATTGGAGAACATATGCTGTGAGCTGTGGCCTAGGCCAGCAGCTACAGCTCTGATTTGACCCCAGCCTGGGAACCTCCATGCGTGCAGCTCTAAAAAGACAATAAAGACAACAAAACAAAAAAAATTGGAGAACTTAGAAGAAACAAACCAACCCATTAAAAATTAAAACTATCAAACTCACCAAGATGAGATAGATAAACTAACTGGGACATAGGTGTATAAAAGTAATTGAATCCTTAGTTTAAAAAAAAAGTCTGGGGTTCCTGTCATGGCGCAGTGGAAATGAATCCAACTAGGAACCAAGAGGTTGTGGGTTTGATCCCTGGCCTCAAACAGTGGGTTAAGGATCTAGTGTTGCTGTGGCTACAGCTCCAATTAGACCCCTAGCCTGGGAACCTCCATATGCTGCAGGTGCAGCCCTAAAAAGACAAAAAGGCCAAAAAAAAAGGGGGGGGGGGTCTTCCAAAAATAATCTCTACACCAAATCTAAAACTTATGTGGAAAATCAGTGGACCTTAGAGAGCCAAAATAATTTGAAAACAAAGAATAAAATTAGAGGAAACATATCACTCAGTTTTAAGGCTTATACTATAAGATAGTACAATAATCAAAATAGTATGGAATTGGCAAAGGTAAAAATAGACCCCAATAAATGTGTCCAGTAGTCTTAGAAGGTGAAAAATATCTTCTTCCAACAAATGGTGTTGGGACAATTGGACATGCATGTGCAAAAAAAAGACCCTTGGACTTCCCTGGTGGCCTCGTGGCTAAGTATTTGGCATTGTCAATGCTGTGGCTCAGGTTAGATCCCTGGCCTGGGAACTTTTGCATGCCACAGGTGCGGCAAAAAAACAAGAACAAGATTCTTGACCTGCACCTCACACCTTATACAAAACTTAAAGTGATTACAGCTCTAGATGTTAAATGCAAAACTATGAAAATTTTAAAGGAAGAAATAGAGGAAGGTGTTCATAATTTGCAGTTCAACAAAGTTATTAAACATGATGCTAAAAGTTCACTCTGTAGAAGACAAACTGATCACTTGGACCTCATCAAAGTTTAAAACTTTTGTTCTGTGAAAGATGCTGTTAAGAGAATGAAAGGACAAATGTACAGACAGGGTGCAGGGGTTTGCAAGTCATGTTATCAACAAAGGACTAGTATCCAGAATACAAAAAGAATTCTCCAACTCAACAGTCAAACAACAATCACATTTACAGAATGGGCAGAAAAGGTCTGAATACCGAAGGGGGTAAATGAAAGGCAAATAAGCACATAAAAAGATATTCAACCCCATTAGCCATTAGGGAAATTCAATCTAAAACCATGTAGAGATACTACTAAACACCTGTTCAGGTGGCTAAAGCAGATAATGTTGCCAACATCGAGTACAGGATTCAGAAAAACTGATTAGAACTCTTATACCTGGCTAGTACAAATGGAAGTGTTGTTTGGCAAAAAGAGTGGTAGATCTTCATGAACATAAATGCATACTTAGCATATGACCCAGAGTTCCCACCCATGGGTACTGATCCTAGAGAAATGAAAAGAAAACCCCGTACATGAACATTTAATAGAGCTCTGTGCATAATGGCCAAAACCTAAACGAGGCAAATGTTGTTCAATGAATGAATAGCTAAACTGCGTGACGGAATCCTAAGTAATAAAAAGAAGGGAACTACTTGCACCTAGCCAGTTTCAGAAGGTTATATAGCATATGATTCTATTTATGGACATTCTCTAAAAGACAGAGCTTTAGGGGATGGAGAAGAGATGAGTGGTTGTCAGAGTTAGGAGCAGAAAGAGGATGGGATGTGACTGCATGAGAGAATTTGGAGCAGGTGGTAGATCCGTTCCGTATATTGATCATTATGGGCTAAAAGTTGGTGTACCTCCCACCTTTCAGATGTTGAAGTCTTTACCTGCAAGGTGATGCTATTTGGAGGTGGAGCCTTTGGGAAGTAATTAGGTTTAGATGAGGGCATGGGAGTGGTGCTCCTAGGGTGGGGTTAGTGCCCTTATTAGAAGAGGAAGAGACACCAGAGCTAAGCATATCCTCCCTCTGGATATGAGGTCACAGGGAAAAGGTACCATCTGCAAGCCAAGAAGAGAACCCTCACCAGGAACTCAAACCCTGCAGACACCTTGATCTTAGACTTCCAGCTCCCAGAACTGTGAGAAATAGCTGTCTCTTGTTCAGGCTACTCCTTATGGTATTTTGTTATAGCAGCCAGAGAAGGCTTATATAGTGATTGTGGTGATGTTTATACAAATGCATACATGTATTAAAATTCTTAACTCTACACCATAAATATCTATTTTAATATACATTAATTTTTTATTAATTTTTAAAAAGTATAAATTGAAATAGCGACTGACTATGTCACCTGTCATGGAAGAGTATGGAAATGGTAAGACTTCTACTTCTGGAAGTAACTTAACAAAAGAAAAAAAAGCTTTTTTTCTTCCTTTCTTTCTTTTTTTTTTTTTCCTTAGGGCTGCACCCGAGGCATATGAAAGTTCTCAGGCTAGGGGTTGAATTGGAAGATCAGCTATCGGACTATGCCAGATCCAAGCTGGGTCTGCACTGCATCTGCAACCTACACTGCAGCTTGGGTCACTGCCAGATCCTTTAACTTACTGATCACAGCCAGGGATCAAACCTGCATCCTCATGGGTACTAGTCAGATTCTTAACCTGCTGAGCTATAACAGGCAGTCCAACAAGAGAAAAATATTATCTGACCAATAGCAAACATTTATTGAACAGGTACTTAGCAAGAACTGCAATGTTTATTCCATTTTATCTAATTTAATCTTCCTAACAACACTAAGCTATTGGTCTTATTTTTATCCCCTATTTGCATGTAAGAGAAACTGAAGCCAGGTTAGATGGCTTGCCCAAATCTATGGTTACAAAGTGGAGCAGCTGGTATTTGAACTAAGGTCTCATTGACTCCAGAGTCTGGGCTTTATGCCAACCACATTGTACTGCTTCTGGGGCTTCAGCATTTCGCTTTTCTTGTTCAGAAATCCTGCATGTAAACCAGGTACGGTCTGGCCAGTGATAAACATCATCTCTGCTTTGTGATAAGTGCATGTCTCACCACTGACCTCTGGTCCATGAGAAGTGCTGACTCTGGCTCAGAAAATCCTCCTATATTGATTTCCCTTGTTTTCTTTCTTTAATGCGGCTGTTAAGTTCATTTTAACAATGTAATTCATCATGAGACAGCCAAACCTGAGTTTTATTGATGTAGCAATTAATTAGTTGGCTGCCCAGTCCTGCAAAGTTTGTTCTGGATGAATGGCTGGCCAGGCACGGGGAGAACTGTGATTCCAATCTAGCAGACAAGCTGCTCATAGTGCTGACTGGATCACTCTTGAGATGTTATCAGGGGCGGGTGCCCCCTTGCGTCCGGGCTGGCTGGTGGCTGCCACTGCACTAAGAGCTATGGAGGGTACTCCCTGTGGCATCCAAGTTGGGGCTGGTCATTCCTGTTGTTTTCCAAGTTGGGTTCCGGGTCCCACTGGAAAAAATGCCTGAGACCTAGTAAGTTTAGGATATACTCTCCCACGGGAGTAAGGCTGTGATGTGTCGTTCACAAGAGAGCAGGGTCCCACTGCTTGGGGTTCAATGGTTGACCCTCACTACCTGGGACAAACGACCAGTCATCCTTTTCAATAGCTTGATTAAGATTTAACTTATGGGAGTTCCCACTGTGCCTCAGTAGAAACGAACCTGACTAGAGTCCATGAGGATGCAGGTTCGATCCTGGGCGCCCCTCGGTGGGTTAAGGATCCAGTGTTGCCTCAAGCTGCAGTTTAGGTCGCAGATGCGGCTGGGATCTGGCATTGCTTCGGCTGTGGTGTAGACTGGCAGCTATAGCTCTGATTTGACCCCTAGCCTAGGAATTTCCACATGCTTCACCTGCAGACCTAAAAAGAAAAATAGATAGATAGATAGATAGATAGATAGATAGATAGATAGATAGATAGATAGATTTGATTTGATTTATATACCATGCAATTAATCTGTTATAAACTTCCAGTTAAGTGAGACTCAGTGTATTTATAGAATTGTGCAGCCATAACCAGACTCTAATTACCAGACTCTAATTTTAGAATGTTTCCATCCTCCCTAAAAGGAAGCCTCACACCCTATCGTGGCCTTTCCCCATCTCCCATTCCATCACCCCATCCCTTAGGCAAATACTTGTCTACTTTTTTGTGTCAATAATTTTCCTTTTCTGAAAAATTCATATAAATGGGATTAAACAATAGAAAGTCTTTCGTGTCCAACTTCTTTCACCTAGCAAAATGTCTTGAGGTTCGTCCATGCTGTAGTATGTATCAGTATTTTATTCCTTCTAAAGGCTGAATAATAGTTTATTATGTGGATAGATCATGTTTTGTTTATCCAGTCATCCACTGGTAGACATTTGGGTTGCTCCCACTTTTTGGTTAGTAAGAATGATGCTGTTGAAATATTTCATGTGCAAGTTTTTTGTATGAATATGTTTTCAGTTCACCCAGGAGTGAAATTGCTAGGTCATATGACAATGCAGTATTTCATATTTTGAGAAGCTGTCATATTATTTTTCAAACTGATTGCCTCATTTTACATCTTTACCAGCAATAAATGTGTGAACATTCCAATTTTTCCACATCCTCTCCAACACTTATTATACACTATCTTTTTCATTTTAGCCATCCTCATGGGTGTGAAGTGATACCTCATTGTGGTTTTGATTCGCATTTCCCTGATGGCTAATGATGTTGAACATCTCTTCTTGTGCTCATGGGCCATCTGTGTGTCGTCTTTGGAGAAGTGTCTATTTAAACATGTTGCCAATTTTTAAATCAGGTTGTTTATCTTATTATTGATTTATAAGAGTTCTTTATATATTCTAGGTATAAGTTCCTATAGACAAGCCATTTAAAACCTCAGCCTGTTTTCCCTCCAGGCTGCATATTGGTGTGTCTTTCCAGGAAATATGGACTTCTGTTTTCATCTCATCTGTCCTTTTTTTCTTGTTTTATAATCCTTTCCCATCAGAGAAGGGATTTGATGTGATCTACTTGCTGCCTCGAGTAAAACCCCAGACACAGCAGACCTCGAGCAGAATCGGCTTTCTTCAAACTCAGACTTACCAATGCTCTCTTTCAAAAAACAGATTTCTCCCTTTTTACTTCCTATCCATTGGAAATATTTTCCTTGTCCCCTTTTCTCTTCCCAAAACACTCTAAATTTGGACTCAAAACTCCAGATTCTAAAGCCCTCCTAGAAGGCATCATGTACCTGAGAAAGAGACAAACCTGGGATTCAACTGCTCTGCAGTCCAGTCTCAGCCACATCACCTTCCAGCAAACTGCTGAACCTCTCTGAGCCCAACTTGATTCAAATATCAAAGAGAAAATAAAACTTAGTGCTAAAATTAGTCAGAGCCTTAAAAACATGACCAGGGAATTAAATGATCCCCTTAATGCATACCGAATGTTTACTAAAAGAATTTCCCCTGCTGAGTTCATTTACTCTCATAGCAGTTCAGTGAAGTGCGTTATGTTACCCCATTTTACAGACAACAGAACAGAGGCTCTAGAGAGGTGAACACACTTGTCCTGTGTAACACAGCCTGGGAGACCAGAGCCAGGATCCAAACCCAAGATGACTCTCTCTAGAGCCTATGTTCTTCCTAATGAGTTGCAGAGAGAGCAACCCACACTAAGCTATCACCCCTTAGAGTTATTTAGAGAAAAATGAATGAAATGGGTCAAGGACATCCCTTTAGGAGTTGTTTGTCTGTGATATGTTTGCTTTGTGTGGCTGATTTAGTCTTTATCGAGCAAAGGCACTGTGGTAGGTAGGATGCAAAACCTCAGGAAGCTTCTGCTCTAAAGCCATTGAGAAATGCATGCAGAGTTATTACTTCATGACACTCTGCGCTAGGACAAGTGCCTGGGTTTGTTTGCATTCCAGCCCCGCAGTTTACAACTGGGATTCCTTGAGCATCAGTTTCTCCATCTGTATAATGGGTGGGTTAATTCCTGACTCACCAAACTGTGAGATCTAGAGCCATTATTAGCATGGGAAGGAAGCTCCTGCCCTGAAGCTAGCATCCAATTAAGGACTGCAGGGGTCATCTCAGTCCTGAACTGCTGTTTTCCAGCCACAGGCTCGCAAATGCTCTGAGCTTGGCTCTGCACCTATAAGGCTGTGAGGCCTGAGGCAGCTCCCTCTTCTCGGTGCTGCTCAGGGCAAGCCAGCTGCTGTGACTTCATTAGGAGAAGCAGCCCTGACCAGCACGCACTGAGCATAGCGCATTTCCATGAAGAGCTGCCAAGAAACCCCTGCGCACATGTTTAGAGTTTTAAGGACGTCTCATTAAACAGACCACACCGGACTTGGTATTCCTACCGCAGAGGAGGGAAGATCTGAAGCCATTCAGGGAGACTTCCATTAATTATATCCTAAGGCTCTTTCTGAGTAAAGCAGGGCAATTGCTCTTAGAGGCACACACAGTAACAGGGTTGAGGGGGGCGCTGTGTAATGAGTACATTGAAGAATACTTTGCCCTGTCTCGGCTCTGTCTCGGCTCTGTCTCTGCTGACAGATGGGAACTTTACCTGACCTCCAACACTTGGTTCTTCAGGGGAAGGTCCCCAGGTGAGCGAGAAGGTGGGAAAATCTGTAGATGAAGACGACATGCGTGTCGCAGAAGAGGCACAGCCCGGACTCAGACACACGGCCTCCAAAGGCCTTTACAGATAGGACCATAGATTTCCCTCCCGTCGCTGTGATTCACAAGGAGCTGGAGCTTGGCTGCTTGGGTTCCAGTCCCACTCTGCCTCTTAGTAGCTGTGTGATCTTAGGTGGGTGACTGAAGCGCGCAGAGCCTTGATTTCCCGGTAAATGCACCACCTCCTAGGGCTGCGATGAGGAGGAAGAGGAGGAAGTGGTCGGCACAGGGTCTGCTTATGTACCACAGGGTTTGGAAGGAGAGCGGTACCTGTACAGCAGGAGGCTTAGAAGCATCCCTGACCTGTATCCCCCCGACCTCTATCCCCTCGCTGCCAGGAGCAGCCCTCCCCCACAGCACTTGTGAGAACCCAAAGCAGCTCTAGAAACTGAGACTGCCAATGTCCCAGGCACACAGTCAACACTCACTAAGAGTTATCATTATCATCTCCCATCCTAACTCTGAATCCAGTGACCTGAAATTCCCTGGACTAGGATGTGCCTTTGCTTACGCCCTCCCTTCTGCCTCAAACTCCCCTTGGTGTCTTCCTTTCCTGATTCCTCCCGTATCACCTCCTCCAGGAAGCCTTCCCTTCTCCCCACCCCAAAGATAGGGGTGCCCTTTCCCTGGGCCCACAGAGCACCGAGTGCTTCATTCACTCATTCCTTCACTCCTTTGTTCAATCATTCAAAAAACATCATGCCTGGAGTTCCCATTGTGACTCAGCGGGTTAAGGACCCAACTAGTATCTGTGAGGATGCAGGTTTGATCCCCAGTTAAGGATCTGGCATTGCTGTGGCTGTGGCATAGGCCAGCAACTGCAGCTCTGATTCAACCTCTAGCCGGAGAACTTCCATATGCCCTGGGTACAGCCCTAAAAAAAAAAAAAAAAAAGATACCATGCTTGGCACACAGTCAGCACCCAAAGAAGCAAGTATTAGCAGAGCGTTCTCACACATGGGCCTGGACCCTCCAAGGCTGGAATTGCTGACGCACAACCAAGGCCAGTGCGGGGAGTGGGGAAGGGAGGGGCGATGGCCTGGGGTCCTTCCCACAAGGACCAAGACACAGCAGCCCAGTTCACACCTTCTCCGTCCCGCTTCTTCTGCTTCCCCAGCACATAGCCCAGGAAGCCGCAGAGCTTGTGTCTGCCCAGGTCAGTAAGATCTACTTTCTGAAAACATCATTAGAAGCTCATCTACCCCAAGCCACCAGAGCCGCGTGAGGCAGATAAAACTGGCCCGTTCCCCACCATCTTTCTCTTGTCCCATTTGCTCTCTTTTGTCTCTTTTCCCTCATGTTTTGCTGATCCTCTTCGTTTCCAAAGAATTATCTCCCCCGCTCTTGCCGCCAAGTCCCAAACAATGGTGCGCACAAATCTGTGTGCTGCTCAAGGCGGAAGGTTGTCTGTGCCATTGAGCACGTTTTCTGCCATTTGCAGTGTTTTCTTTCCAACACCCCAAGGTGCTGGAGCCCAGCCTTGCTCACATATCTTGGACTTACTTTCTCTGCGAGAAAAATGCACAGACGGGTTTTTAATAGAGTTTAATTGCTTGTATTTTCCAAAACTTTATCTCTTCCCTTCCCACTCCTAGTCAGTGCTGTTGGTTGGCTTGGAAGATAATTGTTTTAACTTATTTGAAAATCATCTTAAAAATAAATTGATCACCTTTTTTGTTTACATTTTTATTGGCATATAGGTGACTTACAATGTTGTGTTAATTTCAAGTGTACAGCAAAGTTATACATATACATATATCCATTCTTTTCCAGAGGCTTTTCCCATATGCGTTATTACAGAATATTGAGTAGATTTCCCTGTGCAATACACTAGGGAAATCTACTTATTATTCTGTGATAACCTATATGGGAGAAGAATCTAAAAGTAAATTTTAAAAACTTTCCATTCATTCAAAATTGTCTTCTTCAGCAGGGAGCCTGCTCGATGTCTCTGTGTCCCTGCTGCTCTTCCTTCTTCAAGAAGAGGAAGCAAGGAGATAGAGACTGAAGCCTGGGACCCAGCAGGGGTCAGGTCCCTGGGGATGAGCACTCAGGAGCCCACATTAGCAAGTGAGGGCTCTGGGGCCCAGAGAAACTAAGCAACTTTCCAAGGTCACACTGCAGTGAGTGGCTGAGGCAGGGTTACTAACAGAACCAGCTTCTGGAAAACTCCAATGCTGTCATTTTCTCTGTCTCCTTGCTCCCCTTTTTTGAGTCCTGTTAATATACTAATAGCTCCTGTAAAGACCCACCCAGAGAAGGAACACTGGAAATCCTTTTCCATCTGCCTTTTGTAAAAAGGAAATTCTTGTCTCCATCCTCCCAGGGCTGCTTAGAGGATTAAATCTCCCAAATCTATGTTTGTTCTGCTGGGCACCCGGAAAGCACTTCAGTTCTTAGAGAGTTTTATTATTTTCTCCTTCAAAATGTATCCGTCTTCTGTCCCATTCTCTAGGTTCCGCCTGCCATACAGAGATTCCTAGATGAGTTCTTTGAGGATTGGGTCCATGTTAGAATCTGCCTGGCATTGACTGTGCTGCCTCGCACTGTGCTGGGCAAAGGCTGGTTGAGCCGCAGCCCTGGTCACAGGCTTAGTGAGTGAACATGCACCAGTCAACATCCTGAGGTGCCCAGGCAGTCTGATGCCTTGGGCTGTTACAGATGCACCTCTAAAGACCATAATGGATCAAGCTGATGGCAGAAATATGAGACACAGTAGCAGGCGAACAGGGAAGAATATTTGAGGGTAGGTGAAAAATTTGGGGTCTCCTTCGATTTTGTTATATAAAGGATTGAGTCTTTTTTGTGCATTGAAATGGCCCTATGTTTACAGTTTCTAACGTTTTGCCCTTAAGTTCTTCCTGTGTGCTAGGCACCATGATCTGGTGCTATTGAGGGTCAATGGTGATGAAAACGTATTCTTCTCTAAGGGGAAATGAGGTTCATGTTGATAGAAATAATGTGATGAGCACCCACATGCGGATCTCCCCGCTTCAGCTTCCTGGGAGGTTTTTCTCCTGGTCTCCCGGTGGGATCATGTGACCCTTTCTGGCCAATGAGCTGGGAGCACAACTGTCCCATTTCATTTTGGAGCTGGACCATTCATTTGCCTGGTGAGAACCCCTGCTCTCCACAGTGTGATGGTTGCTCACCAACCTGGAACCCTAAGTGACTGAAATGCACAGAATGCCCCTGCTGACTCAGTGGGCAGGACGCATGTAGAAGAAAGAAACGTTTGTTTTAAGCCCCTGAGTTCTTTTCAGTCAGGGGCTGTTTGTTACCACAATAGACCCTAGCCTTGCCTGACTCATACAACATAACCATATGTTGGATCCTTGCTGTGAATCAGACCCTGTTAACTGTGTTCCAAAAATGAACACATTCAATCGCAATAACTTCACGACAAGATTCTTCCATATGTTTCTAGCTGAGCTTTGAAAGTTGAGCGGCCCAGGGTCACGCTGATCGTGAGTAGAGGAGCCAGGATGGGCCCAGGTGGCCTGAATCCTCAGTCCTTGTCCTTTACCCCCCATGGTGCCATGTTGCTGCCTCTCCAGTATATCGGTTAGTGCTGTAAAAGGGGTAAAAACAAAGCCACCAAGACTTAGGAAGAGGAGAGTCAATCCGGATGTGAACGCTCCACGCCAAACAGTGGGGGCAGGAATGGATGAGCCGAGGGTATCTACATCCCAGTCTGCCTGTCTGACCTCTGACTACAGCCAACGTGTGGACACAGACTCAGAGAAACTCATTTATTGGATACTTAGCACGTGCCAAGAACTATACACATTGCCTTCGTTATTTCGTTCCCATAATGAAGATGTGTTTTCCCACTTTGTGGATGAAAAAACTGAGACTCAGAGCAGAGAAGTAATTTGTGGATGGATATAGCATTTGTAAGTGGCAGGGTTGAGACTGGGCTGCAGGTGTGGCAGGCTGAAAGGGCAACGCCTCTCACCAAATGCTATACTGTCTCTGAGCTCCTTCTTTTATAAGGAAGCTTCCTAAAGGGTTCTTAGATGTGGGAATTCGAGGAATCCTGGAAACAGGAACACCGGGGTTGGGTCTCTGCCTGTGGCATCCTCTGGGTACAGCCCAAGTGCTAATTAGCATTTGTTTATTGCCTCTAATTACCGGAGACTCTATGACAGTTTGAATTCAGGAATGCTAATGTGAGAGCCACATCAGGAGAAGTTTGAAGCAGAAGCCTCGGGGTAGGCTCACAGAAATAAAACTGTTTTAGCTGACCCGCTGGCTCTTGGGAGGGCAGGGTGACCGAGAGACAGGGTAAGAACAGGGACTGAAATGAAGAGGGCCACTTCCCATGCACCTCCTGTCTCAAGAGCCCTCACCTCGGGGGAATTATTCTCCAAATAACCCAGTTCAAGCGCTGATGGATTCAAAAGATTGATGTCACTTTAACATTTGTTTTGCAAAAAGCAGAGCACATTGTTTATTGTTATTATTATTACTTTTTTTTTTTTTTGCCTGCCCAGAAAGAGTTTTTCTTTCTTCTGATAATAAAAAACTTGATTTTGGAGTTGCTGTTGTGGCTCAGCAGGTTAAGAACCCGACATAGTGTCCGCGAGGATGTGGGTTTGATCCCTGGCCTCGCTCGGTGGGTTAAGGATCCAGCATTGCCGTGAACTGTGGTGTAGGTCTCAGACACAGCTCGGATCTGGAGTTGCTGTGGTTGTGGTGTAGGCCAGCAGCTGCAGCTCCGATGTGTCCCCTAGCCTGGGAACTTCCATATGCCACACGTGTGGCCCTAAAAAGAAAAAGAAAAAAAAATCCAGTTATGAGCAGGTTTGATTATATACCAGCATCCATGCTACTGCACAAGCCTTCAGGCTGATGGGCTGGCTTGGGGCGTGGGGTTCCTCGGGCACTCCCATAACCCTCCAAGAACAGGAGACAGAGGAAAGGGGGACTCCTGCTTCTCTGTCACCCTCCTGGGACAGCCTTTCTCCCCATTCCTGTCTCCTCCAATCTTAGACCCATCCTCCATGTTACTGCCCAAAAGGTTATTCTCAACTCTGAACTACTCATGTCACTCCCCTTCGTAAGTGCCAGTGGGTCCACATTTTGCTAAGGCGAAGTCCAAGGTTCTAACTTGACACTCAGGACTCTTTCCAGCCCAATCAAAACCCACCCTTCCAATCACGTCTTCCGCACTTTTCCATCTTCTCCTTTCCCCCATGTGCTGTTATGCTCCAGCGGCAATGAGCTATTTTTTGCCTCCTCTATGTGCAGGCTCTTTGGCACCTCAGGGCCTTTGCACATATGATAGCCTCTGTCCATGAATAACCTTTGAAATTCCTTTCTATTAAGTCAACACCATATTTTAATCATCTGAGAGAAGCTGTAATGGGGTGGTTAAGAGCATAGACTCTTAAAATCCAACATCCTGATTCTACCACTTATTAACCATGATCTTAGCCAACTTAGCCTCAGTTTCCTCATTTGTGAAATGGGGGACAATGCTGGTACCTTCCTCTTGGAATTGTGGGCTTTAAATGTGGTGCATTATCTAATACACTTAGAGCAATGCCTGGCACATCTTAAGTGCTGTAGAAGTAATTGCTGTGGGAGTTCCTGTTGTGGTTCATCAGGTTAAGAACCTAACTAGTATCCATGAGGACACGGGTTCAATCCCTGACCTCTCTCAGTGGGTTAAGGATCCAGCATTGCCATGAGCTGTGGTGTAGATCAAAGATGTGGCTTGCATCCTGCATTGCTGTGGCTAAGGCATAGGCTGGCAGCTGCAGCTCAGATTCGACCCCTACCCTGGCAATTTACATATGTCGCAATTTCGGGTCTGAAAAAACAAACAAAAACAAAAAAAAAAGAAAAGGAAGAAGTAACTGCTGTTGTTTTCATCCATTCACATTTTTGTCTCCTTGTAAACTACAGACTCTTTGAGATGCTGTGGCTTCTTCCCCTCTGTTCTTGCCATGTTTATTCGCTCTTTTCTTCCCTCTTCTGCAAAAAGAGACTGGGTTTCTGAGCCTTATGAGTATGAACAACTCCCTGTCTCATGGGGAAAACTCATCTAGAAGCAAATCTCAGTGAAATAGATAAACTGTGCCAAGGTAGGGGGCCTGAGCTGTGGCCAAAGCATGATTGTTTGGGGTCATCCAGGATGTCACCGCATCTGTTAACCTAGTGGCTATGATGGACCGTTTCAACAGGTGACAGTACAGTGAGCTGACAACATGTTCTCATGGGAAATGGGGACCTGTCCAGGGAAAGATGGGGCATGGGGTGAGAGCCAGGGAGCAAGACGGGGAAATTTATTCAGGGGGAGCAGAGCTCGAGTGAGCGCAGCACACTGAGTCCTCTGCTGGGCGGCTGGCGGAGGGCCAGGGCACAGAACAATATTTAACTGCTCTGCTCTGGCTCCCAAAAGCTGGGCTATAAATGCTCATACTTCAGATAAAGAATAAGCAATTTAATCTGAGATTGTATTTTGGTAAAAATAAAAACAGGCTGGCTTGGAAGAGAGTAGTGTTGCCTTTTGGTTTCTATACACATGCTCATGTATACACACACACACACTCCTTTTTATTGCAGGAATTGTATTGCTGCTTCTCCAGCTGTGATAACTCCTTCAGGAATAATAAGAGCTTTCTTCTGTCTTAAACAGACCAACAAAAGAATTTATTCCTTCTGGTCTACCTGTTTGTGACTGTTGAGCTCAGCAATAACTGGCATTTATACATTGCCTCACCTAGACATTATCGTTGGACCCTCAGGGCAGCTTTGGGAGGTTAGGTGTGGTGATCATCACAGTTACAGATGAAGAAATGCAGGACCAGAGAGGTGAAGCAGCTTGCTCAAGGCCACACAGCCAGAGTATAAGATGGCATAAAGGAAAGAGCTCACCTTTGAGACCAGAGGGATCTGGGTTCTAATCTTTGCTACTTAACAGCTGGGTGACCTTGAGTAAGTGATTTCACCTCTCTGATTCTCCATTTCTTAGTTATTATAACGGTATTGTAATACCCACTCCATAGACTTATCATAAACTGAATGAAACCATATGTGAAAAGGTCTTAACATCATATACACTGCTTACTAATCCACTTTTCCCCCTTTTTCATAATGTTCAAAAGAGTTGGGGAGGAGTTTCCTGTGACACAGCAGGTTAAGGATCTGGTGTTGTCGCTGAAGCAGATCAGGTCACTGCTATGATGTGGGTTTGATCCTTGGCCCAGGAACTTCTTCATGCCATGGGTGCAGCCAAAAAAAAAAAAAAAAGTTGAAATTTGAACCCAGAGTAGCTGATTGCCCAACCCATGTTCTTTTCACCTATCCATACTGCCAGGAAAGTATACCCTCTGCCACTGTGAAAATACAATGCAGGGTGAGGTAATGCCTTCTTATAACTTGTCTTTGACGTGGAGAGGGAGATCCTAGGTACTAGAAGAACCTGCATTTATTCGTCGTTCAATGAATGAGCTCTGGGAGAGGGATGATGAGCCCAATTTCGAATATTATATATGTTACATTGTCTGTAGTGCTGTCCAACTTGAGATGGTATGTCAGTGAGAGATGGACTCGCTGAAGCTTGGAAAACCAATCTGAGCTTTGGTAGCAGATTTATGACTCATTGTTGTATGAGGGGCCAGGATCTCACACCTGCTTTCATGGCTCTCAAAAGGAGTAGAGATGAGGTGTGACATGAACAGAAATAATTATGATACGATAATATTCAAATGCTAGATCATAACAGGTCAAAGCAGACAAGACCCCTATTTTCATGGAGCTTGGGTTTCAATGAAATGTAATAAATGCAAATCAAGTTATCATTCAAATGTATGCTAAAAATTGAAATGCTAAACTCTCCAACTGGATCTATAGTGTCTCCAAAACTCCCTCATTTATTTATTCCTTATTACAAAGGATACTTATTCTGCTCTTGCTGTGTGCCAGACACCATGCTACAAGCTGGAGATACAGTGATGAGTAAGAGAAGATGCAGTCTCTTCTTCCTATGAGCGTAGAGTCTGTTGGAAGGGACAGATAGTAGCCAAACTTTGTGGAATGCACATAAAAATTACAATGGTGACAAGGGCTTTAATGAAATGGCAAATGGTAGTAGAAAGTTTTAAACTAGACAGGTAAGTTGAGGAGGACTTTCTGAGGAAATGATGTTGAACAAAAAGATGATGAGACATTAATTTGGTAAAGAAGGTAGAATGGAGAACTAGAAAGAACAGCATATGCAAAGGTCCTGGGATAAGAAGAGCATGCACATATGAAGGATTGACAAAAACCACCACTTCATTCAGTGAGCAAAAAATTATCATTGTAGCCTCATCTATAGCATATATTTGGCTCTATTAATATTTAGTTACTTCAATTCTGGGTTGCCGGTGATTGTTGTTAACCCATTGGTTTAGTAACATTGTTTTTTTAAATTAGGAATTAAAAAAAAATTAGAGCTTCATTTCCACCTTTAATTAGTACATAAATTTCTAAATAAATTTTTAATTTTGGATATTTTTATTGAAGTATAGTGATCTAAAATATTGTATTATCTTCAGGTATACAACACAGCAATTCAATGTTTTTATAGATTATATTCCTCTTAAAGATATGATATTAGCTACAGTCCCTGTGCTGTACAGAATATCCTGTATAGTCCCTGTGATGTACACTTTATAGCATTTACCTCAGGGACCATAGCCAATATTTTATACATAGTAGTTTATACCTCTTAATTCCCTACCCCTATCTTGCCCCTCCCTCCTTCTCTTTCCTCACTGGTAATCATTAGTTTGTTCTCTATATCTGTGGGTATGTTTATGTTTTATTATATTCATTGGTTTGTTTTATTTTTTAGAGTCCACAATTAAGTGATAACACATAGCATTTGTTTTTCCCTGTATAACTTATTCCACTAAGCATTATACATTCTGTGCCCATCCACGTCGTTGCAAATGGCAGAATTTCATTTTTTTAAATGGCTGAGTCATATTCCACTGCATATATGTGTATATATGTACCATGTCTTCTTTTTCTTTATAATGATTTTTTATTTTTTCCATTATAGCTTATTTGCAGTGTTCTGTCAATTTTCTACTGTACAGCAAGGTGACCCAGTTACACATACATGTATACATTCTTTTTTTCTCACATTATCATGCCCTATCATAAGTGACTAGATGTAGTTCTCAGTGCTATACAGCAGGATCTCATTGCTTATCCACTCTGAAGACAATAGTTTGCATCTGTTAACCCCAAATTCCCAATCCATCCCACTCCCTTCCCCTCCCTCTTG
Organism: Phacochoerus africanus; assembly: GCF_016906955.1. NCBI lineage: Eukaryota > Metazoa > Chordata > Mammalia > Artiodactyla > Suidae > Phacochoerus > Phacochoerus africanus. The sequence goes on from NC_062548.1 coordinate 38,163,461, forward strand.
GCAACCACAAGTCTGTTCTCCTTGTCCATGATTTTCTTTTCTGTGGAAAGGTTCATTTGTGCCATATATTAGATTCCAAATATAAGTGATTATTGTGTGGCATTTGTCTTTCTCTTTCTGACTTATTTCACTTAGTATGAGAGTCTCTAGTTCCATCCATGTTGCTGCAAATGGCATAATTTTGTTCTTTTTTATGGGTGAATAGTATTCCATTCTGTATATATACCACTTCTTCTTAATCCAATCATCCGACGATGGACATTTAGGTTGTTTCCATGTCTTGGCCTTTGCCACATCTTCTTTATCCATTCATCTACTGATGGACACTTACGTTGCTTCTATATCTTGGCTATAGGAAATAATGATTCTAGCAACAGTGAGGTACATGGTGTCTTTTCAAATTAGTGCTTTTGTTATCTTCAGATATATACTCAGGAGTAGAATTGATGGGTCAAACAGTAGTTCTATTTTTAGTTTTGAAGACTCTCCATACTGTTTTTCACACTGGCTGCACTACTTGACACCCCGCACCAACAGGGGTGGAAAGGTTCCCTTTCCTCTACACCCTCACCTACATTTGTTATTTATAGACTTTTTGATGATGAGCATTCTGACAGATGTGAGGTGACATCTCATTGTGGTTTTGTTTTGCATTTCTCCAATAATTGGCAGTGTTGAACATCTTTTCGTGTGTCTGTTGGCCATCTGTATGTCTTCTTTGGAAAAATGTCCATTGCAGGTCTTCTGCCCATTTCTTAATTAGGTTGTTTGGTTTTTTGATATTGAGTTGTATGAGCTGTTTGTGTTTCAGATATTAACCCCTTATCTGTCATATTATTTGCAAATAATTTCTCCCATTCAGTAGATTGTCCTTCATTTTTTTTGTTGTTGTTGTTGTTGTTGCTATTTCTTGGGCCACTCCCGCGGCATATGGAGGTTCCCAGGCTAGGGGTCGAATCGGAGCTGTGGCCACCGGCCTCCGCCAGAGCCACAGCAACGCGGGATCCGAGCCGTGTCTGCAACCTACACCACAGCTCACGGCAACGCCGGATCGTTAACCCACTGAGCAGGGGCAGGGACCGAACCCACAACCTCATGGTTCCTAGTCGGATTCGTTAACCACTGCGCCACGACGGGAACTCCTGTCCTTCATTTTGTTGATGGTTTCCTTTGCTGTGCAAAAGCTTTAATTAGCTTTCATGTGTTTAATTCGGCCCCATTTGTTTATTTTTGCTTTTGTTTCCTTTGCCTTAGAAGACAAATCCAAAAAAATACTGCTATGATTTATGTCTGAGTGTTCTGTCTATGTTTTCTTCTAGGAGTTTATGATTTAGACCTTACACCTTACATTTAGATCTTTAATTTAAGTTTGGAGGTTTTTTGTTGTATATGGCTTGAGAAAATGTTATGATTTCATTCTTTTTTTTTTTTTTTGTCTTTTTGCCATTTCTTGGGCCGTTCCCACAGGATATGGAGGTTCCCAGGCTAGAGGTCTAATCGGAGATGTAGCTGCCAGCCTACACCAGAGCTACAGCAACACGGGATCTGAGCCGCATCTGCAACCTACACCACAGCTCACGGCAATGCCGGATCGTTAACCCACTGAGCAAGGGCAGAGACCGAACCCGCAACCTCATGGTTCCCTAGTCGGATTCATTAACCACTGTGCCATGATGGGAACTCCTGATTTCATTCTTTTACATGTAGCTGTCCAATTTCCCCAGTATTGCTTGAAAAGACTGTCTTTTCTCCATTGAATATTGTTGCCTCCTTTGTCTCAGGCTAATTGACCATAAGAGCATGGTTAATTTCTGGACTGTTTATTATGTTGCATTAATCTATATGCTGTTTTTGAACCCATACCATGTTGTTTTGATAACTGTAGCTTTGTAGTATAGTCCAAAATCATGGGGCGTCTTACCTTCGTCTTTGTTCTTCTTTCTGAAGACTGCTTTGGCTATTTTGGTTTTGGTTTTTTTTTCTGTTCATTTTTCCTTTTTTTTTTTTTTTTTTTCTTGGCCACACCAGCAGCATGCAGAAGTTCCCAGTCCAGGGACTGAACTTGTGCCACAACAGTGACCTGAGCCATAGCAGTGACAATGCTGGATCTTTACCCCACTAGGCCACTAGGGAACTCCTTGGAGTCTTATTTTGAACAATTTTACATTTACAGAGAACACATAAATTTTAAGATGCATTCAGAATTTCAAAATGTGAGGAAGATGCATCTTAGAATTGCATCAATTTCTATAATGATGACAATCACAGCTAGCAGTTTTTGAGTTTGTACTATATACAGGCCCTGCTAAGCACTCTTGATTTAAAACTCAGTCATTACAGATGGAGAAACTGAGGGGCAGAGATGTTACCTTGCTTTCCCAGAGATACCCTTTTAGGACTGACCAAGTTGGGACTTGAATGTGGGCAAACTGGTTCCAGAACTTTATAACCATGACATATGACCAAGCTTTATAGCTTTGGCCCAGCTCCAATTCCCATGACGGGCTTTTCTTCCATCAGCTGCTTTCAAGGATAATTGACGAGCTGAGTACCAATGCATGAAGCTGAAAGGGGCTCAGGGCTCAGTCCTTCGCCGATGACACATCCCACGCCTTTAGGCATGCCTTCTTTCCCTGCTGTGCTCTCTTCTCTCATGCCAGACCAAGTACAACATGGAAATGCCCTAAGTTCCCTGGCCTCAGAGGAGAGGATGGTCACCTCCAGGTACAGGGTCAGCCTGGTCACACTGGCTGTACAGATCTGCTGTGTTAGTACCAAGGCTTGACTTTCTGATGCATGGAGAGCCTGGGAGCTATTGATGGCCACATAATTATTCATGTTCCTGTCCAGAAAATCAGAGCCATCCTTCAGTCTCATTTATCTTGTCCACCCTTGGGCACCATGAGAGAAAGACAGCCATTACTCATTGCTCAACTGTTGATCACTTTGGTTAATTTGTTAATTGAATTTGTGGTGACTTTGGTGGTCGTAAAGAAGAGAATTTCACTACAAAGAAGGGTAGAAAAAAAAAATAGAAGATAATCTTGTTCATTCTCAACATACAAAGGACCCTGTGACCAAGTACAGAGATCGCTGTTTCCTGCAAGGTATGAGGGTCCTGATATTCCTTGCTTGGCTTAATGCATGAATTTTTCATTCTTCATTTTTCCTCTGAATGAAGACATTGAAGGTATTTATACACTTGACAGTTCAGACAGATCCCTGTAGCCTGTAAAGGTTAGAGCTTAAAAGTGGGCCTCAGAGTTCCCATTGTAGCCCAGTGGGTTAAGAACCCAACTAGTATACATGAGGTTGTGCATTCAATCCCTGGCCTCGCTCAGTGGGTTAAGGATCCAGCGTTGCCATAAGCTGTGGTGTAGGTCACAGACATGGCTCTGATCTGGCGTTGCTGTGGCTGTGACATAGGCTGGCAACTGCAGCTCTGATTAGACCCCTAACCTGGGAACTTCCACATGCTACAGATGTGGTCGTTAAAAAAAAAGTGGGCATCTGCACTCAGATTATCTGGGATTGAACCCTAGCTCTATTACTTTCTTTGTGAATTTAAGTCACTTACTTCGGTGCCTAAATTTCGGATGAATGAATGAGTATCAGAGGAGAACCCACCCTGAGATCTACGTTCTGCTTCTGGTCTTGCTTGAATAGTCAAATTACTGTATGACCTGCAATAAATCCATTGCCCCCTCTAAGCTTCTGTTTCTTCATCTGTGTTAGAGAGACTCAGATTTGAAACTCTTTAGGGTCCTCTTTTTAGTTCTGAGCTTCTAAACGTCTCTTTCTCGTGTCAGAAAATGATGACTGTCTTTGTGGAAAATTACAAAGAAAGAATGCCAGACTTAGCCCAAATCCCACCATCCAGAAATAACCATGGTTAACATTTGATGACGATCACTCCAGACATCTTTCTAAGATTATGTACTAATAGATGGGAGATCAACAGACAGAAATAAAATTATAAAAACGGGATCATTTTATCCTGACTTTCTGAAATACCCTGTTAAATTAAATTTTGCCTGGATGTAATAGAAGAAAAAGAAGCTGAAATGAAACTAAAGGACTTGCTGAACCCCAAAGTCCCATTATTCTGACATTAAACACTCACAAGGCCACAGAGCAAGAAATACCAATAATTTAGATACAAAGACATTTCAAAACCGGGGACAGAACAGATGCCTTTTAATTCTGACCATAAAATCGCAGGCCCTAAGCTGGAAGAATAGGCTACAGGGTCCCGATGATGCAGTTCTAGCAGGCTTGGGCAGGCATGATGGATGACTAGCTGCCCAGCCCTGGGCCATAATTGATGACAGCACCGCACTGACCCGCACTCTTCTGCATGAGAAGCCCGGCACCCAAGGCTGTCAGCTGGGGCTGTCAGCAAGCTGTTGGGGCTGGGATGGACCCCGAGAGCCCCCGTCCCAGGGAGCTGACATGTCTGACTGCCTGACAGATCCTCCCCAGAATCCAGAATGATAGAGGGCAGATGGGTACGATCTGAAGACAATGTTCTGATTTGATCTGGGGGAGGCTTCCGGCAGTAAATTACACATTTGGCTGAGATTAACCCATCTTCATGCCATGTCCCCATCCCTCTTGGCTTTTATAGACAGATGAACTCACAGTCTGATGTTATCTCCTCAGACAGCAGAGGTGGCTATGATGGGAAACGGGGGTATGTTGACTCTGGCAGCCAGCACACAGGAGGCACAGGGTAGAATGCCACCTGTGGGATGTTAGGGTCAGGCAGAGGGGGAAATGCGCATCACCAAAGGACAGGGCGAGTCCAGAAGTTCTGGGCCCTTTACTAGCTGTGCACATTTAGATAAGTGTCTTGACCTTTCTGTGCACCAGTTTTCTCTCCTGTGGATAGAGCTGAGAACAATAATGACCGCTGATGTTTACTGTGGGTATAAAGCAGCTGGCATTCCCAGGATCCTCGTGTGATGAAAGCTATATGTATGACCTTAATAAATTAATATTCCATTTAGAATGGATAAGCAATGAGGTCCTAATGTACAGCACAGGGAACTGTATCCAATCTCTTGTGATAGAATATGATGGAAGATAATATGAGAAAAAGAATGTATGTATATGTATGACTGGGTCACTCTGCGGTACCAGCAGAAATTGACTCAACATCGGAAATCAACTAAACAAAGAAAAAGAAAAGTTAATACGGTATCTCAGTTTTATCATAATCAATGTAATAATGATATAATGATAACAAATAGCTATGAATACCATGTCTTGGATGCTTGGAATCTTTCAGATTCTTTCCCCACATGGATTATGACAGAATATTGGGTAGAGTTCCCTGTGCTATGCATTAGATCCCCACTGGCCAGTCCTTCCATATACCCCAGTGTGCATATGCCAGTCCTAAACCCCCAGTCCATCCCTCCCTCCCCCACTATTGTTATTTTTAATATGCTATTTCATTAGAACTTTTCAAGAAGTCTATAAAGAAAAGGAATAGCATCGTTTTGAAGTAGGGTAGTGCGCTGGGAAAGGAAGAGGGCTTGCAATTCTAGCACCTAATAGAGGGAGAGTCTTGTCTGTCCTATTAACTTACTCTCCCAGCATCCTTTTCCTGGACTGTTGAGTGATGTAATTCACGTAAACGAGACACGCAAATGTAAAGAGGTAATGGAGAGTTTCAGGAAGGGTCCATTTACAAAGATGGGGGCCAGGTGAAGGGGTGTGAGTAAGTAGCCCAGGATTAGCAAGAGCGGGAAAACATAAGCTGTTCAGCCTGAAGGGTCGGGGAAAGGATGGCTCTGGGAGCTCGGGAGTGGCCGTGGGGGGAGGAGAGGGAGGCCTGACGGAAGCGCAGCCCCGCACTTAGGAAATTCCCAGTGCTGCGGGCAGCGACCAAGGGAACAAAGCCATTTGGAAACCAGGGGCCGCGGAGCCTGGGGTGATGCAGTCTGAGGGCTTTCAGCTCTTGGAACACAGAGAGGGTGGAGAAGGGTGAAAAGACCCCCAGCACGACTCTGCAGGATCTGTCTTATTGCGTCCTGACCACGACCTAGAGGTCGGAACTGTTGCGCCGCTGTTTACAGTGAAGGGACAAGCCTACAGACTTTAGGGGTGTCATCCAGGTTAGGGTCTGACGCGGGGCAGAGCTGGTCTTCAAGCCTGGATCTGTCTGAATCAGGACCCACCGTCACGGTTACTTCCGTTAGCGATGCTCACCGTGGGATGACAGGCATGCTTGGGAAGAGCTCGTGGGAGGGGCTGAGGCCGGAAAGGCACAGGACACAGGGAGGGGAGGACGCGGCATCCTCTGTTTCGCTGCCAGGATGGTCTTTCTGAGACGCACATCTAAACCAGCCGCTCAGCCACTCCTTCCCTATCCTCCTTATCAAAAAGCTAAGTCTCTTTCCTTCTCCTCCCCAAGCTCCATCCTCTTCCACTCCCTAGCAGATTTCCCAAGCTCCAGCCGCATGGAAACATAAACTACCGCTCTCCTTGTGCCTGGTCAGAGTTCCGCAGAGAAAAGGAACTAAGACAGAGAGGGAGGCGTGATGATACATATTAAGAGATGTATTGGAGGAACTGGCTCCTGGTTGTGGGGGCTGGTAGATCTGAAATCTGTGGGGCAGCAGGCTAGAAACTCGAGCAAGAGCTGATACCACAATCTTTGTGTTTTTCTTTTTTGGCCACCCTGCAGCTTATGGAGTTCCCAGGCCAGGGATCAGATCAGAGCCTCAGTTGTAACCCAAGCCACAGCTGTGGCAACACCAGATCCTTAACCCCTGTGCTAGGCTGGGAATCGAAACCTGCTTCCCAGTGCTTCCAAGATACCACAGATCCCATTGTGCCACAGTGGGAACTCCTGAGGCTGCAATATTAGGGTAGAATTTCTTCTTCAGGAAGCCTTGGTTTCTCTCCCAAGCCCTTTTACCTGATTGAATGAAGCCCACCCACATGATCGAGAGTAACTCCCATTATTTGAAATCATATGATGGTAGGTGCTAACCACATCTACAAAATGCCTTTACAGCAACACCTAGATTAGCGTTTGATTAAGTAATGGGTGCCACAGCCTCGCCAACTGGACACACGAGACAGCATCACAGCATCCTTTCCTGCCCCCATACCTTTTCAAAAGTTGTCCCCTCTGCCTGGGTGTCCCTCCCAGGCTCCTCGACCCAAAAGCCCCCTCCTCTGTGAAGGCTTCCCAGATTTACTCAAGCAGGGTGAGCCCCCTGCTTTGGCCCTCAGCACACCGGAGGCTCAATTCTGTCCAGCACTGAATCACACAGCACCACAAATATTTGCCTAACTAGACTAAGGGGTGGAAGCTGGGTATTTTTTTTCAACCTAGTGTCGCCAGCATGTAGCACATGAAGGGGGCAGAATAAATATTCATTAAATGAGTCCATTTGTTATAGACAAAAAGAAGAATGTGAGGGGGAAAAAAAAAAAGTGAAGCACAGCGGAGGCCTGGGCAGCTTTCCTTGCACGCAAAACCCACCAACAGGAGTTCCTGTCGTGGCGCAGTGGTTAATGAATCCGACTAGGAACCATGAGGTTGCGGGTTCGGTCCCTGCCCTTGCTCAGTGGGTTGACGATCTGGCGTTGCCGTAAGCTGTGGTGTAGGTTGCAGACGCGGCTCAGATCCCGAGTTGCTGTGGCTCTGGCATAGGCCAGTGGCTACAGCTCCGATTCAACCCCTAGCCTGGGAACCTCCACATGCCGCAGGAACGGCCCAAAGAAATAGCAATAAGACAAAAAGACAAAAAAAAAAACCCACCAACACCCACATTTGACCCCTCTCAGCCTCGATCTCAATGTCTTTCCCTCCCTGCCTTGAAAAGTGTGCTTGGGGTTGGGGGTGAAGGCAGGCATGTCTGCAGAAGGTCACCCGTGGCTGCTTTCCGTGGGAGGTTCTGCAATTGGTATTCCACAGGATGTGGCGTTTTTCAGCTTCTTGCTGGAAAACACCGAGCCGTTGTAAATCATTCCAATGCAGCTGTCCGAGTGATAAGTGCCCGGGAATTGGGAAGGGACATGGGGACGTGCTCCTGTGTCCCCCCCCTCCCCCCACCCCAGGAGCCATGCAGGGCTATTTCTGAGGCCCTGCACTTTATGCTGAAAGGCAGGGGTCCTGGTCCCTTGGCTTCTGAATCAACAGGAGTCAGAGCAACATTTGTTCTCGTGGTGGAGTCCACAGGGAGAGGATGCCTGGGGCAGGGTCCGAGCACTCTGGAGGTGTGGCCACCTTCCTAAGAAATCCACTTCGGAGCTTGGTCAACTGTGGACACATTATTCAAACTCTCTGATGTTCATTCTACTTCCATGTAAAACAGAGACAAAAATAGTAGCTGCTATGTCGAGTTGTAGTGAGGATTAAGCGAAGCACTTATGACAGTGCCTGGAACGTGGCAGCCACTGTATACACGTTGGCAGTGAGCACGGTCATCACTGCGTCGTGACCATAGATAGCTTCACCGCCACCCTCATCTCATAGCATCGGTGTCATAATCACATACGGCCAACATCATCGTCACCATCGAGGTCGCCGTTACCATCCCATCATCATCACCACCGTCACCGTCATCATCGCCATCACTGTCACAGTGTCATCATGATTCTCTTGTCCAGTCTCCCCTTAGGCCCTAGTCTATACCAGGTTCAGAGACTTTCTAGAGAGGGAAAGATAGGCTCCTCTGTCAAGACGCTTGGCATACAGACATTCCCTTTGTGGCTTGGTGAGTTATGAACACGACTAGTATCCATGAGGATGCAGCTTTGATCCCAGGCACCGCTCAGTGGGTTAAGGAACTGGCATTGCCATGAGCTGTGGTGTAGGTTGCAGACGTGGCTTGAATCTGGTGTTGCTGTAGCTGTTGCTGGCAGCTGCATTCCTGATTTGACCCCTGGCCTGGGAACTTCTGTATGCCACAGGCAAGGCCCTTAAAAAAAAAAAAAAAATTGGCATGCAGATATCCACAGGTGCTGCAACAAAGGCTTGTTCACGGAGCACAGAGAATAAATAAATGAAGATTTTTCAAGAGGAGCAATATTTGAACTGACTCTTTAAGAAGGCCCAAGAGGGAGTTCCCGTCGTGGCGCAGTGGTTAACGAATCTGACTAGGAACCATGAGGTTGCGGCTTCGGTCCCTGCCCTTGCTCAGTGGGTTAAAGATCCGGCGTTGCCGTGAGCTGTGGTGTAAGTTGCAGACGCGGCTGGGATCCCGCGTTGCTGCGGCTCTGGGGTAGGCCGGTGGCTACAGCTCCGATTCAACCCTAGCCTGGGAACCTCCATATGCCGAGGGAGCGGCCCAAGAAATAGCAACAACAACAAAAGACAAAAAGACCAAAAAAAAAAAAAAAAGAAGGTCCAAGAGAAGGCAGGCAGAGGGTGCTGTTTAGGGTGCAAAATAACATTCCAGGCAGAGAAAGGACATGGAAGCTTTGATCTGCAAGGCACAGTTGGGGAGCTCTATGACCTGGCACAAAACCTGGATATGAGAGCAGAGCTGATGGCTCCTCAGCACATCCTGAAGATGCTGTCATGGCCACAGAACATTCGTGGCCCTCCACACAGGCTAACAGACGTTCTAAGTAGATGAAAATTTCTGCTCTAAGATGTCTTCACAGCCTCACTCCATCATCTCCGTAAGCATGCACATGATGTTAGATGGATAAATCCCAGGTAAATGGTCCTGGAGTCCTTCCTCAGCCCATGAGAGCCAACATAAAGGCCACCTCAAGCTTCCTCAGAGGTTGGGATCTCCTCATCCGTGCCGTATAAGTGCGGTGCGAACAGCTCTCACTGAACAGGCTTTCATTTTTACATGCCGGCTACTCTTCGAGGCACTTAATATGCATCTTACTAAACTATCGGAAGAATCGTAAGGAAAACAACTTACTAAGCCTCCTTACCAGATGAGAACACTGAAGCTCCGAGAGCCTGACGGGCACATCCCAGGGGAGGCAGGCAGTGAGTGATGGACCTAGGATTCCAGTCTCGTGCTGCAAAAGAAGTCTCTGGGTTACTCTAGAGCTACAGTGGCCAAGATGGTAGCCACTGGACGTGTGTGGCTATTTCCATGTAAATGCTAATTCATTCCAATTAAATACAATTTAAAATTCAGCTCCAAGCTGCACCCGTCCCATTTACAGTGTTCCGTTGCTGCATGTGACCGGCAGTTCCTGCATCAGGTAATGTGATGAAGAACTTTTCTATCAGCCGTTTCTCTCTAGGGAACAGAGCCGCCCTAGAGAACCCGAGACACCCTTCCGGTACCCGCCTGGTGCTGTCAGCAGGATCATGCCTCATTTAGTTGAAGCTTTGCAGCATCATACTTAAGACACTCCAGAGACTCACAAACCTCCCCTTATAAGGTTACCCCCAGAACTACCCCATTTGGAAGGTGATTAGGCAATATGAATCATGAGAGGTGCGATTAATCAAAGCAAAAGGCGTAGAAAGGAGTCTGCAAGCATAGACACTCACTGGGAAGCAGACGAGGTGGCTGAGATGGCCGCCCCCAGCCTGTACACTCCCCTGGCTTCAGAACCACAAAGCTGGCATCATACCACTGTTGGAGGGCTTTCTGCTGCGACCCTCAGATTTGCCCTTGACCGTGCTGTATGGGTATTAGCTCATTTAGTTTCAGCCCAGGTCTGTGCTGACACCACCCCCCTGCACACGGCAGGCGCCGTGGAGAAGAATCCACGTGGGATTTTGACCTCACACTTTGGCGTGAGAACTGGGTTCAAGTCTAAGTCTGCGTCTCTCTGCTTTCTGGCACAAGTCCCTTTGTGGCTCTGGAGGACCTCTTTATGCATCTGAAAAATGAGATCTCAAAAAATGTGTGTGATGGTCGTATGTCATGAAATACGTGAAAATCCCCCCTTCCCCCCCAGCCCCCGCAGGCTGAAAAGTACTGCTCTGAAGGTCATTGTTTTCACTGAACTTCACGGTGCTTCCGAGGGCTCTAGTGAGTGTCAGATGACAGACGCAAAAGGAGAGGGAGAATTAATTCCCTTTATTGGAGCACTCATTTCACATGTGAAGACAGCTGGAGCCAGGCTAGAATGGCCTATGAGAGGGACCCCGGGGCAGAGGCAGAGACTGGAACCTCAGACTCTTCCTTTACCTGCCTTTCCACCTCCAGCACAGCTGTGAGTCCCTCTCTGCTTTCAGGATCCACAGGCTCTGAGTGGACTTCCATTATCTGAGGTCAGTAATAGAGATCCTAGGAGTTCCCACTGTAGCTTAGCATGTTAAGAACCTGACATAGTGTCCATGAGGATGCGGGGGTCGATCCCTGGCCTCGCTCAGTAGGTTAAGGATCTTGTGTTGCTGTGGCTGTGCTGTAGGCCAGGAGCTGCAGCTGTGATTTAGCCCCTAGCCTGGGAACTTCCATATGCCACAGGCGTGGCCATCAAATGAAAAAAAATTTTTTTGAATAGAGGTCCTGGAAATCATTTATTGAGCATGTATCATGAGCCAGATCATTAACACACGTGCTGGTGGTTAAGCTCTATGGACACACCCTTATTGTACAGAAAGGAAAACACCATGGAGGGGTCAAGTTCACTGTCCAAGGCCATGACACTGAAAATTGGCAGAGGAGGTGATACAGCCCATGTGTTTCTGACTGAAGGCATTTCAAAGCTCACTGTCCCCCAGGGCGGCACCATTGTGTAACTGCTGAGGGCCGCAGTGATGGAGGGAGAGAGGATGTGACACTGTCTGCACCGGGGCAGGGCACTGCTGGGGCCCCTTCCCCTGCTGCTGATCAAAATGCCCAACAAGACTGACAGCCCTGGAACGTGCTATTTTGCCAAAGTTCCTTGGTCCCTCCAGCCGGCTGAGAGCAGCAGCGGTGTCGAGCAAAGCTTCCTGGAAGGGAAAGTAGAGTTGGGTCCCTGGGGAGGTTTCCCCAAGGCATCGAGAAGCTCCCTCCACCCCAAAGCCTTGGATTTCCTCCTCCGTCAGGATCTCCTTGTCTTTCTAATTAGATTTCACTGAACTTTTTCAGCGAAACCCCTTCCGGAGAAATTCTCTAATGAAATGAAGAAGCAATATTCTCAAATTATTTGGGGCAAAGACCATCTCCATTTCCCACTTAGGGCAGAAATTAAAATCCCACGTTGACCTTTCAGAGAGAAAAGGCCAAGTTTACTCCGTTGTATCCATTTCAGTTGCCTCCTCTGCCTTGTCCTGTCCTCCTCCTCCATCGCCTTCTCCTTGCAAGTTTGTGCTTCGGGTTCAGAACTAAGGTCATAACTGTCTGAGGATTAGAGGATAAGATTTACTGGGGTTTTTGACGAAGTCCTCACCCTTTGCCTGTGTTCTCCTTTGCCGGTTAACCAGCACGCTTATGGTTATTTTGACGCTGTGATCATTTTGGTTTTTTGAAAAAAACATGACTCATTCTTTTGGCTTACAGCCTTTGTCCAGCTTGTCGTGCCGCTTCTGTGTTTATCAGGTGCTGCACCCTCTGCCTCCACAGCCCCTGATGTGTCTAATAGATGGCCAGCCACTATTGGTTCACATTGCTTTGTGTGTCTTTCATAACGCTGAACACCTCCTGCCCTTATTTTGTGTGCATTTCATTTTCCCTGTCACTTGAATTTAAGCCGTAAGAAAACAGAGACTTTGTGTCTTTAGTTCAGGGCCCCATCCCCAACACCAGGAAGAGACACGCTACAAATATTTGTTGGATAAAGAAAGCCCAGAAGGAGCTCCCATCATGGCTCAGTGGTAATGAACCACACTAGCCACATGAGAAGGAGGGTTAGATCCCTAGCCTCGCTCAGTGGGTTAAGAAT